>NC_083105.1:7523616-8226499 GCF_949774975.1 Lagenorhynchus albirostris
TATATGGCTTGTGGGATCTTAGTTCCCCAACCAGGGATCAAACCCATGCCCCCTGCAATGGAAGTGCAGAGCCCTAACCATTGGACAACCAGGGAATTCCTTAGAGGCCTTTTTTTTTTTTTAGATTACTGCTTTTTTTTTTAAAAAACATCTTTACTGGAGTATAATTGTTTACAATGGTGTGTTAGTTTCTGCTTTATAACAAAGTGAATCAGCTATACATATACATATACATATATCCCCATATCTCCTCCCTCTTTCATCTTCCTCCCACCCTCCCTATCCCACCCCTCTAGGTGGTCACAAAGCACCGAGCTGATCTCCCTGTGCTATGTGGCTGCTTCCCACTAGCTATATATTTTACATTTGGTAGTGTATATATGTCCATGCCACTCTCTCACTTCGTCCCAGCTTACCCTCCCCCTCCCCGTGTCCTCAAGTCCATTCCCTAGAGGCCCTTTTGATGGCTGTTTTTGTCACACACAGACCTCCCTCCCAGCTGAGCATCATCCTTAACCTGATAAGATAGGCAGCCATGACCAGCTCCAGGTCAGGCCTGGAGGCTCTTTTTGAGCTAGACACTGATCTTCTCATGAGAAGCCTTGGGCTCCAGGCAGGGAAAAAAACCATCCTCACCTTTGGCCACCTGACAGTCCACAGGTACTGAGGACACACCATTTCTCCTATTAATTTCAACCTTGCTTCAACAAATTTTCCTGAGGGTACTGCCTATGAACTAGTGACCGCATTAATGAGCAATAAAAGGTCCTGAGAGGTTTGAAGTATGGGTAGAAAAGAGGCCTAGAGAACTGTGACTGGATCATCAGATCCTGAGTCAGCTGTGGGGTGAAGTGGAAAACTGAGTTTGTGCCAGGAAAAATGAAGATACATGGATTGTACCCAATGAAGGCCTACTCTGTGCCAAGCATCCTGTGGCATTCTACATCTACGGTTATTTTTGTATCAACCCTAAATCAGGTATGCACTATTATTTTACCTATGAGGAACCAAATGCTCATAGAGGCAAGGTGACTGCCCAAGGTTGCATAATTAATGACTAAGCTGAGAACAAACCCAGGCATTCCTGATTCTGGAGCTTGTCACAATGATTTTTTTTTTTTTTTTGATTTTCCAAACATTACCAGAGAATGAGCAGAGAAAGTTCTGGAAGGTCCTTTATCAAGAAGCCCACAGGAGATCAACCAATCAGGGAACTGTGCACGAGCTGATTGCATACCCTGCAACCCTCATCTCTCACCTTGCCTTTAAAAATTCTTTGCTGAAACCCTTCGGGGAGTTCAGGGTTTGGGGGCATGAGTCCCCAGTTCTCCTTGCACGGCCCTGCAATAAACCTCTCTCTCCTCCAAAAAGAAAAAAAAAAAAAAAGCCCACAGGAGTAGACTGACCCACTAGCTTCTTTCAAAAAGATGAAAGGGTGGAAGAAAGGAACAAGGCCAGCACCACTGAGAACACACCCACAGCACGCCCAGCCCCAGGCCCTCAGGCACTGTCCCAAGCAGCCAGAGCACCTTGGTGAAGGAGCTTCATGGCCATGCTGTCCAGTTCTTGCTCTGACTCGTTTCTCAGCTGCACTAAGGAGAGGAGGCTCAGCAGCAAAGGCAGGTTCCCCGAGGCTGTGAGAAACAAGGAGAGCTGGTCAGGGGGATTGACCATCAGATCACCCTAAGGTCAGACAGGCACCCACGACCCACCAGCGGTAAATAGTTTGTTGGGATTTACCCCTATTTCCTGTCTTTTTCCTTCTTCATTTAGAAGAGAGGCAACTGACGTACTGAGTGCCAGCTCTGGGTTAGGTACCAGGAATTCATTATTTCACTTAATCATCCTAAAAATCATGTGAAGTAGGGATTGTTATTCCTATTTTGCAGTTAAGAAAACTGAGGCCCAGAGAGGCTGAGTGACATCTCCAAGGCCCCACAGCAGCAGGGCCAGGGCCAGGACTTGAACCCAAATTTCAATCCAGTGCTCACAGTCATTCCACTATGTGTTTCCAAGAAATCTCATGGCTCTTAAACACTATTATTAGTTAGTTGTGGCTTGTCCTTCCCTGAAAAAGAAAGACTCAGCTCTTCTAAATACCCTTAAACATACCTCCAAACCGCCGTCCTCAATCAGAACTGGACCAAGTGAGCCACAGCTCTCTACCTACTTCCTCTTAATTGCTTTGAAATTTAAAAATTCAACTTTCTGAGAGTAATCAGACCAATCCCAGTCTTTCAGTGTCTTCATACTGTACCAAATATCAAGCTTCCTTGACTCCAGGGAGTCCCATTCCAGATTTAGAAACCATCCTTTTGGATCTCACCAGGAGCTTCCAATACATCACAGATCCACCCCCTTCCCAGCCCCTGCTGGCTGCTGCTGCCTCCCTGACCTCCCCAGTATTTACCCCTTTTTTCTTCCCAACTGGAGGCTGCCATTCCTGTGACAAACAGCTCTGAGCACATGCTGGGCAGGGTGGGGACATGCATGCATACATCAAACACTCTCACCCATGCAGACATTAAACATAAGCACACTCAAACCACATACACAAACCAAATATGTTGAGCACCCACTCTCCAATGAGAGGAAGGAGATAAAGTTTAGTTTGATGCCCCACTGTTCTGACTTTTCTTTTGCATGGAAAACTCTGATTCTCTCTCCTAGAGCAGACCTCATCAGGGCAGAGATGCCACTTCTGTCTGACCTTCAGGTCAATACGTGCCCCCAGCAGCTGCAGACTGACCTTCTGATGGGGAGGACCCATGTTCCACCAGCAGATGCTGTAGGATCAGCAGGAAGTGGCCTCGGATGAGACCACCCACTTGGACATCCTCATTCCTCCTCAAAAAGGTCCTCAGGACGATCAGTACCTTGCGGGCTGTGTCCACTGGACTGGAATAGATGAGGTCCTGAGCAGGAGAGAAGGAAGCCAGAGCTCAGAGGGCATTATGGTTAGGGACAGGTGGACAGTGAATAAGAGAGGAGCTGGGGAAGGGTCCCAAATGATGGTGTCACAGAACCTGGGGAAAGAAGCACTCACTCAGCATCTACCATGCATCATCCTGTCAAATAAGTCTATCCTAAATAGGAGACAACGAAGGCTCAGAGAGATTATGTGATGTGCCAAACTTCATGTAAGCTAGTAAGTGGCACAATTAGGATTTGAATACGGGTCTCCTAACTCCAAGCCCAAAGCTCTTTCTACTTTCTGGGATGCCTCTCTCTTGTAAATGGAATTACAGGGTCAAGAAGAGGTTATTTCAGAACAGGGGACCTGAGGGTGCCTTAAGGGAGAAGGGGGCGGGGGATGGAGATGTCACAGGGCAGGCAGAGGATGGGTTAGGACAGATTCAGGGTACAGGAAGGGAAGCAAGGACCAGATCAGGCCCTGTCTCTGCCATGGCATCTGGCTATTTCTGCCCCAAGGTGTAAAGGCCTTGGTTTCAGAAGGTGGGAAAGAACATTGCTTTTTATTTGCTTTCAGAGTTATTTTAATGAGTATATGTTAAAGGCAAAGCCAGCAGAAGCCACACCAGAGGCTATCCTACTGATAGCTCCTGGCACCTTCTAGCTCAAACAAGCCAATTCCATTGGACAGGCCAGTTAGGGCTGGGTGTCATGAAATCAAGGTTACACACAGACTCCCTTTCCAGGGAAGACAACTTCTGACACAGAGAGACATGATTACGGGGCAACTGGCCAGACAAATCCAGATGGGCTGATCACTGGGTAGCACAGGGGTGTCTGGGCCTGGCTCTTTAAAAACCTCTGCAGCTGCCAGAGAAACAACTAAAATATTGATGAAATAATTCATATTTTATGGCAAGATGAGAAAAATTAACAAAATTTTTTTTCTACTCATTTGGGCCTCCTCCCTCCCCTTTGGCGTATACTGTGCATCTGCATTAACCAGACCTCCTTAGGAGACAACATTCTTTCTTAATCTCATCAAGGGTCACAACGCACAACTCCTTAGGGGATAATCTCCTTCCTAATCTTGTAAGGAGCCATGATGACCTGTGACCCACTACTTGCTTTGTACATGTAGATCTGGATTGTGTAAACTGTCAATAACACATCATTTAACCATTTGTCTCAAAAACTTACGTCACTGTGCTTTGACCTCTTACAGGCAGAACAGTCCTCAGAGCTTTCCTTTTTTTTTTGCCACACCACGTGGCTGGCAGGACCTTAGTTCCCCAACTAGGGATCAAACCCTTTCCCCCTGCAGTGGAAGCAAAGAGTCCTAACTACTGGACCACCAGGGAATTTCCCTCAGAGCTTTCTGAAAGACTGTCTCCTGGGTTATAATCCTCAGGTTGGCTCAAATAAAAATTTCCATTTCTTTCTTAGATTGACTATTGATTAATTTTTGTTGACATTATCAATAGCAATCACTCAATTAGGGCCTGATAATGTCAGGTACTGTGCTGTGTTTAAACTGTAGTTGTATGTTTGTTTATACATTATCTGTATCTTCATGATAACTCTTCCAGGTAGGTGCACCCCGATTTTTCAAATGAGCAAACTGGGACAGATTAAGTAGTTTGCCTATCAAGAAAGCAGTGGCATTGTAAGTTCTACTACACTATGATTTAATGAAGGGCAGGGATGAGATTGGCTTCATTTTTGTTACCTTGTAGGGACTCAGAAAACATCTCTGGAAGGAAAGGATCTCAGAATGAGAGGGCTAGAGGTTCATTTCCACCAACCTTTTTTACTTTACAGAGTATGAGGCTAAAGCCCAGATGAGGTGTGATTTGCCCAAGGTCACAGGGCCCAAGGCCAAACCAGTTTCCCACTCCTGCTCCTTCACTGGCACACAGCTGCCTGACTGCCAGAGCCGGTCCCTTAGAAACCTGAGTTAGTAAATGTTAGTGCAAAAGGAAGGGGGCTACTTAGCATTTGGCAGCCATGCTGAATGCCACGGGAAGGAGTGCACCCCACCATATGGGTCAGTGGGAAGGCTCTGGGTGGAGCATGGCCCACTCCACAGTCTCTCCTGTCCAGAGCTGTCCAGAACTCTCTGGGACTGGACCGACCAGAGGGATGTGGCCAAGCAGGGAACAAACAGAGCTGCTGTTTTTTACACATAAACAACCTACATGAAAGACCACGCGTTGATAAGAGTGGCAATTAACAGCTTTGTTTTCACCTGTTAATTACACATATCAAAAACAGAAATTGGTACCACCACATATTTTTAGACTCTTTCCTCTCCTGCTGCTAGAAGCTGGGGAGAAATGGTAGGAATTATATACACATGAACAAACAACAAAGCTGTTCCTTGCTATTTTTTCTTACCACTGATGTTTCTAGGATCTAATTTAGTGAAAAACTCATTAATTTAGGCTCCAGTCATGGTCATGATCTTTATTAGTTATATGACCTTGGCAATTCAATAAGCCTCTGTGAGATTAACATTATCCGGTTCAGAGTCAGTCAATAATCAGTGAATGATAGTCTACCATGTATAGCATATCACAAGTGTTCCTATACATTCTTTCATTTATCCCCATGTTATCTCCCTTATGCATGTGAGGAAACCGAAGCTCAGAGAAGCCTTCATCTTCCAGTTGTTAGTGGTTTGTTGTGTCTGAGTCTCTCACTGGCCCATGGGGCAGGGACTAGGTGAAATTCATCCCTATATCCCTAGTGCTCAAACAAACAGCTCTCCCATTAGATGAAACACTGAATTTAGCTGAGTTTACTAGAAAGAACATTAGGGAGTCAAAATCTGGGTTTTAATCTCAGCTCTTGGGACCTTGGACAAATTTCTCTAAACCTATTTCTTCATCTGTTTAAAAAGAAAAAAATAAGATACCATGATTAGTATCTTTCTCAGAAGATCTGAATTTTTTCTTTTTTGAGAGACTTAGATCTGTCCAGACCCCTAACTCAGTAAGTCAGCAAAAATTTATAAGTACCTGTTATATGTGAGGAATTGACCCTGAATACATTACCTGGCAAAGAAAATCCAGTATCTTAGCTCTGTCCATTGCTACTCTGCCTGGCATCCCATCTTTTCTTCTTTCCCTATGCACTAATGGTTTATTTTTAACCCGTTCCTTCTTCTCTTTTCTTCCCCCTCCAAGGAAGAATTTGAGCCAAAGCATGAATGTGGCCCCTATCAAGCCAACACGTGTGTGATTTCACAAGATGACAGATCTCAGGGAAAAAGGTGAAAATTTAAGTCTGAGTGGGGAGTGTGTACATGAGAATGTGAATACAGACAGATGTAGGTACCTAAGGATGTGAGATATATAATATGCAGGTGTTATTTCCACCACAGTCACTCCAATAAAGTCAGGGAATCATGTTTGTTGATGATAAGAATATCAAAGGAACACCCACTCTTCTCTAAAGGGCTATGTCATTCTTCCAGGACTAAGGGGTGGGGAGCCAAGTAACTGGCATTGAAGGCAGGGGTTCTAAAAAGAGTGTCTCATATGCTAGTGTGCTCAGTTTGGGACCTAAAACTAGTAACTGGTCACTAAATACAAATTGTCAAATGTGTAAATAATTTCCTTTTTAATATATATATATAAATTATATCAGTCATCCCTATAATAATGAGGAAAAAAAGATGGAATTAAAGTCAGTGTGTTAGAAACTGCAGACAGCAGGCGGCTTACTTATCTAACTGATGTACCTGACAGAAATTATAGGAATGTCTTACTTCATAAAAAAAGCAATGGAATATGCAATAAACTCATGACAAAAAAATTCTGGGTATGCCTAAGGGAGGGTGTTGCACATGTAACATTATCCTGAGAGTTATGGTAGAAAAGAGGCTGAGTCCCTCTACTATCAGACATCTTCATCTACGTGCCCCAGGGGTCCCCTATGACATCAAACCCTTGTTAACAGAATATGCTTAAGAGAAGACAGGGAGGTGAGAGGGAATGGTGACTGAGGTCAGCATTTCATAGGTATATCCCCTGGGGATTAGAGAGGCACATATCTCTCAGTGAGCAGACCTCCATCAGACTTAAGAAAGGGTATAGACTTACAGAAACTAGGCACCTGCCAGCCGAAAGCACCTCCTACTCACATGGAAACAGTGATAAGTCCAGAGGCAGGCAGAAGCAGCTGCGGGTGCCTCCTGACCTCAATAAACCAGCTCCCAGAGAGAGAGGGCCCACCATCTCTGAATGTAGAAATGAGCAAGTGGTCACCTACCAGCAAAATAAGCAGGGTGCTGGGGCTGCTTCTGAGCACATGAAACAGGGCTGCTAAGCTGGCGGGAAGGGTGGGCTGCCCAGCAGAGGCGACATCATCCAGCTCCTCACAGATGCTCTCTTCCCAGGAGAACCAAAGTTCCAGGACACGGTGTCCAAACCTACTCATCAGCTCTGGATACAACAGGAATAACCTGAGCAGGAGGGGGTGGTGGGTGTACACTAGGTGCAGGTCCGGGATGCCCTCTAGTAATTTTCTGATGGCGCCAACCACAGCCTGGAGGCAAAGAAGAAAGGGGCTAAATACACCTTGCAGAGGACTCAAGAGACCCCAATCCCCAACAAACACAGACAGCCAAGACGTAGCGGGAAAAACGTACTGGCTTCTCAGTGCTCCAGGATATCTACACTGGCTCATCCCAGCACCCTCTAGAGAAAAGAAAACCTCACTGTGCTTACCTTATAACAATGGTCCTCAACTGGGGGTGATTTTGCTCCTCAGGGGACATTTTAAAATGTTTACAGACATTTTTGATTGTCTTGATTGGGAGAGTGCTACTGGCATCTAGTAGGAGAGAGCAGGATCCCACTAAATATCCTACAATGCACAGGACAGCCTCCCACAGAAAAGAGTTAGACTGTGCAAAATGTTAGTAGTGCCATGGCTGAGAAACCCAGCTCTATAATGATACCACAGTGTATCATAATTGTCAGCGTGTACTTGTCCACCTCCCGCACTAGACTTGAGATGCTTGAGGGCTGGGACTGTGGCAGATTGATCTGTGCACTTGGCCTAAGACCTGGCACAGAGAAAGCAAAGGGCAGGTGTTCTGAATCATTTATTAACCCTCAAAAACCTCTCTCTTCCCATTGTACATATTACAAAGCTCAAATTCCTTAACATGTTATTTTAAGAATTTTATAGTTTATAGTTTTCACTCTTCATTTGGGTCTTTGATCTATTTTGATTTATTTTTTGTGTACGGTATGAGGTAAGGGTCCAAATTCATTCTGTTGCTTGTGGATATCCAGCTGTCCCAACACCATTTATTAAAAAGGCTATTCTTAAAAAAAAAAAAAAAAAAGGCTATTCTTTCCCCACTGAATTGTCTTGGCATCCTTTTAAAAATATATGGGTTTCAGCTTCCCTGGTGGCGCAGTGGTTGAGAGTCCACCTGCTGATGCAGGGGACACGGGTTCGTGCCCCGGTCCAGGAAGATCCCACATGCCACGGAGTGGCTGGGCCCGTGAGCCATGGCCGCTGAGCCTGCGCGTCCAGAGCCTGTGCTCCGCAACGGGAGAGGCCACAACAGTGAGAGGCCCGCGTACCGCAAAAAAAATAAATAAAATAAAATATGGGTTTATTTTTGGACTCTTAGTTGTATTCCATTGATCTGGTTGTCTATGGTAGACATATACCAGAACCACACTGTCTTGATTACTCTATTTTTGTAGTAAGTTTAAATTAAGAAGTGTGAGTCCTCCAACCTTGTGCTTTTTTTTTAAATTTATTAATTTTTTTGGCTGTGTTGGGTCTTCGTTGCTGCACGTGGGCTTTCTCTAGTTGCGGCAAGTGGGGGCTACTCCTCGTTGCGGTGCACGGGCTTCTCACTGCAGTGGCTTCTCTTGTCACGGAGCATGGGCTCTAGGTGCACGGGCTTCAGTAGCTGTGGCACATGGGCTCACCAGTTGTGGCGCACGGGCTCTAGAGTGCAGGCTCAGTAGTTGTGGCGCACGGGCTTAGATGCTCTGTGGCATGTGGGATCTTCCCGGAACAGGGCTCGAACCCGTGTCCCCTGCATTGGCAGGCGGATTCTTAACCACTGCACCACAAGGAAAGCCCTTGTGCTTCTTTTTCAAGATTGTTTTGGCTATTTTGGGTCCCTTGCATTTCCATATAAATTTAAGGATCAACTTGTCTATTTCTGGACAAAAAAAGAGAAGGCAGGGACTCTCCTGGTGGCGCAGTGGATAAGAATCCGCCTGCTGCAACTAGAAAAGTCCTGTGTGCAGCAACGAAGACCCAACGCAGCCAAAAATTAATAAAATTACATCTTAAAAAAACAAAAGAGAAGGCAACAGGGATTTTGATCAAGATTATGTTGAATCTATAGATCAATTTGGGGAGTACTGCCATCTGAACACTATTGTCTTCTTTTTTCCTAATTTTATTGAGATATAATTGATGTATAACATTGTATAAGTTTAAGGAGTATAACATAATGATCTGATAAATGTATATATTGTGAAATGATTACCACAATAAGTTTAGTCAACATCCATCACCTCACATAATTACAAAAGTTTTTTCCTTGTGATGAAAACTTTTAAGATCTACTTTCTTAGCAACTTTCAAATATACAAAACAACATTGTTAGCTGTAGTCATCATGATGTACATTACATCCCCAGCACTTATTTATCTTATAACTGGCCATTAAGTCTTCTGATTCAGGAACACAGGTTGTCTTTCTATTTAGTTATGTATTCTTTAAATTCTTTCAATAATGTTTTGTGAGTTTCAGTGATCAAGTCCTTGCACTTCTTTTGTTAAATTTATTCCTATATATTTAATTTCTTAATGCTACTGTAAATGGAATTATCTGCTTAATTTCCTTTTCGAGCATGTTATTAAAGACTTAGGTCTACCTCCCAGCTTCTTTCCACTCCTTCTCCCACATGACCTAGCCAAGCCACACTAAACTAGGCTTCCTTCCTTGAATGGATAGACTGGGTAACTCCCCACTTCTGTATCTTAAATCTTACTCTACGCTCAGCCTGAAAGTTCTCCCTTCGCTACCTCTATCTCTTCCACGAAGCCTCTCTGATGCCACAATCGGACACAACCTCTTGCCCCTTGTGCTTTCGTAGCTCTCAATGGTCCTCCAGCTCCAGGAAGCACTGTAGCTGTTCCCTGCCTTGTAGGAGATCTTTTTGTCTCTCTTGCCAAACTGGTGCTCCCTGAGGGCAGGGAGTTTGTTTGATTCACCTCAACCCTGACAGGGACCCACATGGCACCTGGCACCTGGCACATGATAAGTGGTCAATGCACATAGGGGAGTTATTGTTTAATGGGTATAGAGTTTCAGTTTTGCAAGATGAAAAGATTTCTGGAGATAGATGGTGGTGAGATGGTTGCACAACAATATTAATGTACACAATACCATTACTGTACACTAAAAATGGTTAAGATAGTAAATTTTATGTTTGTATATTTTACCACAATTTTTTAAAAAACCTGGATAAATAAATAAAAATAGAAAACCAAAGTGAAAAAAAAACAAGTTGTGACTGTATATTGCCATTTATATATTTATATAAGAATTTTTAAAATGCAAAACAATGTTATATATCATTTATGGATTCACACCTAAGAGGGGAAATCTGGAGCTCCTCCATAAACTACCTTCTAAGTCTCCACACCCACTGGTAGATGGGAAGAGAGGGCCCTCAAGAACCAATCTTGCCACGATTATTAGTCTTGAAGCCATCAGGACTATTCCTATTGTGTCCTTTTCCCCCATTTACGTCAGTCACCTCAGAAAGCCCAGAAATTTCAGGTCACCCCCATATGGCTCAGGACATGTCCTCTTTAAATCCCATCTCCCACTCTTACACAGCTCCACAACCCTTCCACGTGCCCTCTAGAACTCACTCACAGTTATCAGCAAATTCCCTATGTCCTGTACCTCTTTGAATATTCCCTTCACCTTGCTGCTTTGATTCTCTGCCAAAAACCTCTTTTGCCTACAGTCTCTCAAGGGAGGCTATTTTCACTCCCACTTCCCTAGCTCGAAAACCTTGGCCTCTAAATTCTCTTACTTCCTCCTTCTAATCTCCTCTACCTGCCTCAGCCATTCATTCCCACGGTCACGTATCTAGACCTTGTCATTACGAAGAACTGCACCCTCCCAAATAATTCCAATTTCAAGCATCCCATTTTACCACCACCCCTCCTATCTTTCCAGCTCACTCCCTCTAGTATTTCAATCCAACAATTCTTTGACCCTCATGAGAACCCAAATCTTTGAAAACATCCTTTTATCTTCTCTTATTCTCATACTTCACACTGGTCCATCAAGAGATCCTATGGCACCAACTTGAAAATATATCCAGAAGCTGACAATTTTCACCACCTACTCCACTATCTCTTGCCTACATTATTGCTGTAGCCTCCTAACTGGTTTCTGCATCCTCACCCTTGTACTCCTCTGTTATATTGTCCTAGTGGCCAGAGTGATCTTGTTTAATCCAGCCATGAATTAAACCATGAGACTGTATGAGATCATCAAAGCAGTAAATTTAGAGAAAAAACAAAAGCAGTCACAGACGGAGCCCTGAGGTACTACAACATTTAGAGGTCAAGGCGATAAAAGAGAATCAGCAAAAGACGCTGAGACATAACTGCCACATAAGTAGGAGGAAAACTAGGAATACCCGGTATTCTAGATGCCAAGGAAAAGCAGTGTTTCAAAGAAAAGAGATGTTGTTGATAGGTCAAGCAAGATGATGACTAAAATACTGACTATTGGCTTTAGCCATGTATCTGTTATTGTTGACTTTGACAAGTGCATTTTCAGGGATATGGTAAGAGTGAAAGCCTAACTGGGTAGGATCAAGACAGGATGGGAGAGCAGGAATGCCTGAAGCATCTTGTGATACTAGAAAACTCAAACTCAGGCTTCCCTGGTGGTGCAGCGGTTAAGAATCTGCCTGCCAATGCAGGGGACACGGGTTCGAGCCCTGTTCCGGGAAGATCCCACATGCCATGGAGCAACTAAGCCTGTGCACCACAACTACTGAGTCTGCACTCCAGAGCCCACGTGCCACAACTACTGAAGCCAGCGCACCTAGAGGCCATGCTCAGCAGCAAGAGAAGCACCGCAAAGAGAAGCCCACGCACCACAATAAAGAGTAGCCCCCGCTCGCAGCAACTAGAGAAAGTCCACGTGCAGCAGACAAAAATAAAAAATTAATAAATAAATTTATTTTTTAAAAAAGAAAAGAAAACTCAAACGCTGTGTCAAAGATCACTAAGGTTGTGTCAAAAGGACTTGGGAGCAACCTTGAATAGGCTCCCACTGGCCAAATATAGGATGATTTGATCCTCAAAAGGATAATATAGTGGATTGAAACCATCAAGTATTTTTAAATCGATGAGCTCATAATGATACTAAAAAAATCTCTTTGGTCACTTTTAGAGAGTGCTAGGCAACCAACTCATTTTTTTTGAAAACTGGTAATTAAAGGGAAAGAATCAAACATTCACTCTATGCTTCCTATACAATCTACCATTCAGAGTAACTGAATAGTTGGTGAGAGAAGTTTCTTTTTATACAAATAGTCCAGTTAATAAACAAAGAGAGAATGACAGAATTAGGATATTATATTTTGCAATCCCTAACGAATTAAAGGATCTAGGGAATGATCACCAATGGCTGCTAATAGCACAAAAAGAGAGACAATGGGACATTATATACCTACATCTGTCTTACTTGAGAACACTTGCACTTCTACTATACCTTCCTGATTCCATTCAAATTAAACCAGGTCTGCTCATGTCACATTTGCCCCAATAGTAATTTTTTTAAAAAGGCAAAATTAATAGTCAGTGAAGGAAGAGAGTCCTTAATTTGAGGCTGAAGTGTCCACATCTAAGGAATAAAAGCAATTTTCAGTGGAAAAGGTGACAGATCCAGTGATGAATCAGACATAGTCCTCCACCCCTGAGAGTTTATAAAGAAGCTAGAGAGAGAAAACTTGTAACATATAACCACCTTCAAAGCAATCCAAGACCAGCCTGGTTAACAATGATCTGGGTGCCGGCAACATACTTTGTTTGATAAACTGTTACCTGGAGACACCTCACACCTCTTTCCTCCTGCATAAACCAGAGGTGGTACTAAGAAAAGAGCCTTGGGAGTTGGTCAAGTCTGAGCTGGAGTCCTGGTCACGCCATCAATTAACTGTGTGACCTAGCAAAAGTTATCAATACTTTAACTTAAGTCTTGATTTTCTTATCTATAAAATGGAAATAATAATCTCTGCCTCCCAGTACTGTTGAGAGAATTGGCTAAGTTACAAGGGCTATGTATATATCAGCACTCTATCTTCCCCCACTCCCCCAACATACACTCTCTCTCTGCCACCCACCTTCTCTATATATACATCATCATAGTCTCCCAAGGAACCATGATGTGAAGAGGTGCAAGAGGAGGAAGAAAAGCCCCAGGCACTTTGGTCCATACCTCATCTAGCGCACCGTCTTTGTCCTGGCAGATTGCAAGTAGATAGATGGAAGCTCTGAAAACCACCAGTGGAGGGCATTCACCCTGGTCCTGCAGAGACAGGAGGAAGCTTCGCACAGCCATGAATAACTCTGCCTCTGAGACAAACCTGTCAACCAAGGAGAGTCTGAGTGAAAAAGGCAGAGATGGCTGTCCTGCCCGGCCACGTCCTCCCTCAGCCACTGTCCTTCTGTCCCAGCATGTCCACATTCTAATGACACCTTGCACAAAGAGTGTGTTGTATATATTTAACAAAGCATCGTCACACATGCATAGCACATAGTTCTGTGCTTTGTGCAAGGCTCTATTAGAGGCCAGAGACTCCTCACTCACACCTAGAAGGTAAAGCATCAGGCAGCTGGACCGGCAGTGTTAAACAGAAGGATGCTGCTTCTGGGGTTCAGGAGGCCCTGCTTTGGCAGCCAGTCCACCTTCTCGTATTTATCATTAAACATTTCTGTGTTCAATGGGCTACTTTCTGGGGGAGGGAGACGTCTATACTTGTACATGCAAGGGAGAGGAGGAAACTGACTTCACTATATACCCTCTTATATCTTTTAAATTTTCTACCCTATGTCTCACCTATCAGATTAAGACCCCCCCAAATTAAACATTTTTAAATAGGTAATAGTAAATGCAATGCAGTATCCTGGCTTGTGTCCTAGAACAGAAAAGGAATGATAGACGAAGAATTGGTGAAATCTGAATAAAGCTTAGTTAATAGTATTGTACCTTCACATATATCATCAAATGATTTTCAACAAGGGTGCCAAGACCATTCAATGGGGAAAGGACAGTCTTTTCAACAAATGGTGCTGGGAAAACCAGATTTCCACACGCAACAGAATGAAGTTAGACTCTTACCTAACACGATATTAAAAAAAAATTAACCCCAAATGGATCCACACTTAAGACCTAAAACTATAAAATTTTTAGAAAAGAACATAAGGCAAAACTTTCTTGACATTGAATTTGGCAATGAATTCTTGGTTATGACAATAACTGCATAGGCAATAAAAGAAAAAATAAACAAACTGGACTTTATGAAAGTTTAAAAATTTTGTGCATCAAAAGACTACCAACAGGGCTTCCCTGGTGGCACAATGGTTGAGAGTCCGCCTGCCGACGCAGGGGACACAGGTTCGTGCCCCGGTCCGGGAAGACCCCACATGCAGCGAAGCAGCTGGGCCCATGAGCCATGGCCGCTGAGCCTGCGCGTCCGGAGCCTGTGCTCCGCAACGGTAGAGGCCACAACAGTGAGAGGCCTGCGTACCGCAAAAAAAAAAAAAAAAAAAGACTACCAACAGAGTAAAAAGGCAACCCACAGAATGGGAGAAATTATTTGTAAATCATATATCTAATAAGGAATTAATATCCAGAATACATAGAGAACTCCTAAAACTCAACAACAAAAAAGCTGAAACAATCTGATTAAAAAATGGAGAAAAGATTTGAATAGACATTTCTCCAAAGAAGATATACAAATGGCCAATAAGCACATGAAAAGATGCTCAACATCACTAATCATTAGGGAAACACAAATCAAAACTATGAGATAACAACCTCATATCCATTAGGATGGCTACTATCAAAACAAAAACAAAAACAAAAATAAGTATTGGAGAGGATGTGGAGAAATTGGAACCCTTGTGCACTGCTGGTGGGACTGTAAAATGGTATAGCCACTGTGGAAAACAGTATGACATCTCCTCAAAAAATTAAAAATAGAACGACCAGATGATCTAGCAATTCCACTTCTAGGTATATACTCAAAATAATCGAAAGCAGGGACTCAGGGAGATATTTGTATACCTATGTTCACAGCAGCATTATTGACAATATATAATAAAAGGAAGCAACCCAAGTCTCTATCGACAGATGAATGGATAAGCAAAATGTGGTATATACATGTACAATGGAATATTATTTGGTGCAAAAAAGGAGGGAAGTTATGACATATGCTACAGCTTGGATGAACCTTAAGACATTATGCTAAGTGAAATAAGCCAGTCACAAAAAGACAAATACTGTATGATTCCACTATAATTAGTACTAAGCATAGTCAAAATCATAGGAACAGAAAGTAAAATGGTGGTTGCAGGGGCTGGGGGCAGGGGGGAATGGACTTACTGTTTAATGGGTATAGAGTCTCAGTTTTGCAAAATGAAGAGTGCTGGAGACGGATAGTGGTAATGGTAGCACAATATTATGAATGTATTTAATACTACTGAACTGTACAGTAAAAATAGTTAAGATGGTAAATTTTATGTTTGTGTATTTTACAATTTAAAAAATTGGAAAAAATAGTAATGTGCCAATGTTACTGTCTTAGTTGGATAAATGTACCACAGTTATGTATTAGGAGAAAATGGGTGAAGAGTAACTTTTCTGTAAATCTAAAATTACTCCAAAATAAAATGTTTATTTAAAAACTAAAAAGAAAATGGATAATAGCCATAATATAAATATTATGCTACCAAAAGAATAAGGTAGACCTATTAATACATGTAGTAGCATGGAAAGATGTCCAAGATATACTGTTAAGTTAAAAAGCAAGTTGAAGACCTTGTATTATATCCCATTCTGTATATTAAAAAAAAAAGTATATTTGTGTGTTTTTTGTTTTGTTTTGTTTTGTTTTATTATTATTTTTGGCTCTGTTGGGTCTTCGTTGCATTCTCTAGTTGTGGCGAGCGGGGGCTACTCTTCATTGCGATGCGCAGGCTTCTCATTGCAATGGCTTCTCTTGTTGCAGGGCACGAGCTCTAGGCGTGCGGACTTCAGTAGTTGTGGCTCGCGGGCTCCAGAGCACAGGCTTGGTAGCTGTGGCGCACGGGCTCGGTTGCTCCGCAGCATGAGGGATTTTCCCGGACCGGGGCTTGAACCCGCGTCCCCCGCACTGGCAGGTGGATTCTTACCATGTGCCACCAGGGAAGTCCCTCTATTCGTGTTTTTTAACACACAGAAGAGTTCATGGAGGGTACCTAATAGTAGTTAACTCTGGCAGGTGTATGGGGAAGTATTTTAACGTTATAGCCAATCATTTTTCTTGAGTTTTTACAATAAGCACGAGTTTTAAAATAAGAAAAAAACTTTTTATATATATATAAATTTATTTATTTATTTATTTTTGGCTGCGTTGGGTCTTCGTTGCTGTGCAGGGGCTTTCTCTAGTCATGGAGAGTGGGGGCTACTCTTCGTCGCGGTGCATGGGCTTCTCATTGCGGTGGCTTCTCTTGTTGCGGAGCAGGGGCTCTAGGTGCGCAGGCTTCAGTAGTTGTGGCGCACAGGCTCAGTAGTTGTGGTTCATGGGCTCTAGAGCGCAGACTCAGTAGTTGTGGCGCATGGGCTTAGTTGCTCTCCAGTCCAGGGCTCGAACCCATGTCCCCTGCATTGGCAGGCAGGTTCTTAACCACTGTGCTACCAGGGAAGTCCAGAAAAAAACTTTTAAACTATCTCATGGGTCAAGTGATGTTCAATGAGGGTGTCAAGACAATTCAAAGGGGGAAAAATAATGTTTTCAACAAGTGGCGCTGGAACATCTGTATAAGCCACATTATGAAAAAGAAGTTGGGGGCTTCCCTGGTGGCGCAGTGGTTGAGAGTCCGCCTGCCGATGCAGAGGACACAGGTTCGTGTCCCGGTCCGGGAAGATCCCACATGCCGCGGAGAGGCTGGGCCCATGAGCCACGGCCACTGAGCCTGTGCGTCCGGAGCCTGTGCTCCACAATGGGAGAGGCCACAGCAGTGAGAGGCCCGCGTACCACAAAAAAAAAAAAAAAAGAAGTTGGACCCCTACCTCACACCATCATAAAAGTTAACTCAAAATGGATCATAAACCTATATGTAAGAGTTAAAATTGTGAAAGAAAATAACTATAGAAGAAAATATAGGAGTAAATCTTCATGACTTTGGGTTAGAAAATGGTTTCTTAGAATCAACACCAAAAGCATAAATGACAACAGAAAAAACAGACATATTTCATCCCCCCCAAATTTTTAAAATTAGATTTAATAAAAATTTAAAACTCTGTGCTTCAAAGGATACCATCAAGAAAGTTAAAAGACAACTAACAGAACGGGAGAAAAAAATTGCAAATCATATATCTAATAAGGGACTTATATCTAGAACATATAAAGAACTCTTACAACTCAGTTAAAAAAATGGGTCAAAGATCTGAATTTCTCCAAAGAAGGCGTGCAAATGGCCAAGAAGCACAAGAAAAGATGTTCAAAATCATTAGTCATTAGGGAAATGCTATTCAAAACCACAATGCAAAAACCACTTCATAACCGCTAGGCTGGCTATAATCAAAAAGATGGACAACAAGTGTTAACAAGGATATGGAGAAACTGGAACCCTCAAATATTGCTGGTAGGATTGCAGCTACTCTGGAAAACAATTTGGAAGTTCCTCAAAATGTTAAACATTGTATTGCCATATGACTCCTCAATTCTACACCTAGTATATACAGAAAAGGAAGAGAAAAGCAAGTACTCAAACAAATACATGTATACACATATTCACAGCATTACTATTCACAATAGCCAAAAGGTGGAAACAGCCCAAATGTCCAGCCATGGATGAAGGAATAAACAAATTGTGGTGTATATATACAACGGTATATTATTCAGCCAAAAAAAAAAAAAAAGAATAAAGTACCAATGCATGCTACAAACATTATGCTCACTGGACGAATCTTGAAAACACTGTGCTAAGTGGAAGAAGCCAGGTGCAAAAGGTCACATACTGTATGACCACATCTATAGGAAATGTTCAGAATAGATAAATCCATAGAGACAGAACACAGACTGTTGGTTGCCAGGAGCTGAGCAGAAAAAGGAATGGGTAGTGACTGCTTAATGGATAAGAGGTTTTACTTTGGAGTGATGGAAATATTTTGGAACTAGATAGAGATGGTGGTTGCACAGCACTGTGAATGTATTAAATGCCACTAAATTCGCTTTAAAACAGTTAATTTAATTATGTAAATTTTAACTCAATAAATTATTTTTTAAAAGCTTAACAGAAAATAGTCTTTTGATTTTAAATTTTAAAAAATTGTATAGTGATTCTTAAAACCAAAGTAAGGCACTGATATTTTTTTTTTGGTGCGTGAACAACACCCTCAGGGGTATCAAGGAACTCTCATTAGCATTCTAGGCCTCTGTCTCTAGACAGACTACCCACCTGTCTTAACCCCCTCTCCAACATGTGAGCCCCTGAGGAATATAAGCCATTTCTCACTTATCTCTGTGTCCCCAGTGCCCAGCACCAGGCTTGGAGAGGATGCCTCTGTAAACATTTATTGAACTGAACTTGGCTAAAGATGTAGGTTCCAGAACCAACTGTCAGCCACCAGCTCTGAGCACTGACCTGTCCTCGTGAATGTAGGCCAGGTAGAAGAGGAGCAGGATGCAGTACTGTCTCTGGCGAGTGGCTCCCTCCACGTACTGGCGATCTGACAGGAAAGCAAGGCTTTCAGGGCTCCTGCTGCTTATCTGGGGCAGCCCATGCTGCAGAAGCTCAGACACTGCAGATAGTTCTGGGGAGAGAACAAGCAGGAGAAAAATCACACAAAGGACACAGGAGAGCAGGTAATGAGCACATGGGTGTCTACTACATACAGAGTACTGCACAGGGCAGCAAGGATACACGCCAGATAAAAGGAAATCAGTCTCTTCTTCCTCTCTACCAGGAGAGACTAAAGGTAGCATGTGGAAGGACATAGATACATTCATTCACTTGACAATGTCCACTGATTGGCTACTCTAGGCCAGGCTGTGAGACATGGGCCCTACCTCCAGTAGCTGGCAGCTGGTGGGAAAAAACAGATAATGAGACAGATAATTACAGGACATGTGATCAGTGCCATGTTCAAGCGTGGAAGAGAGAGTGACTCACGCCACCTGCGACGGGGAGGGCAAGCTCAAAGAGGAGGGAACTGTGGAGGGTGAAGAGAAAACAGGCAGAGAAAGGAGGGAAGAGACTCCCTGAGCCAGGAAGCAAGGAGTTCAGCAGCCTGGAGGCATAAGAGGAAGTCATGTATAAGGGGCAGGAAGGAGTTCAGTGTGACTGGCCCCTCAGTGAATAGATGTGGAGTGTTAGGGGTTTGGGACTGTGTGATGTAATTTGTAGCTAGACTGTGAAAGACCTTGAATGATGAATAGAGAATATGGCTTTTATCCTGAGAACAGATTCCTAAATTTCTTATGAAACTTCTGTTTCTTAAAAGAAAGAACATTTGATTACCAAAAGAATATGAAAGAAAAGGACCTCAGAGCTTAAATTTTGAATAAAGTCACCTTTATGGAAAATTCACTACATTACCCTTATTTTCCAAATTTCACCATAGACCAGAGAAAACTCCATCACTGTCGGACAATGCCCCACAGACTGATGTTTGGAGACAATGGCTGAAGGCCAGGGTAGTTGAGATGTTAAGGATAGATCGTCTAGCAGTCGGTGAAGACTGGTTGGAGGATGAGAGACTGCAAGCAGGGGGCCAAGTTAGAGGTCAAATGAAAGGGTCCATCCTGCCAGTGCAGTGGGCCTACAGGCAAGTGGAAGGTGACATGGAGAATGTCCCACTGCGATGTGCTAGCAGAGTCAGGTCAGGTTTCCTAATTCTAAGCTTAGGGCCTTTTCTACCAAAGCACACTATGACCACTGTGATAATAACAAAACTAATATCCTTGAGTCTCGCACATCCATAAGTAAGTAAGGTTGGCTGCTCTTCCTGGTGCTCTGAGATATGACAAGATCTCAGGGTCTGAGGGGGCAGACAGTGTGGCCCCTCCTATTCCAACAAGAGAGGGAGCTGCCTGCAGCAGGGGCTGGTGCTGGTGAACACTAGAGGCTGTTGTGATGCGGCTGCCACCATGGTGGAAGTCATCATGTCATTCTCTGTGCAGGCCAGACCACACCTGAATAGGAGGCAGAGAGCTGGACACCGAGCAGAGAGGAGTGGCTGGTACAGTGAGAGAACTAGAAGCCAAGCCATGTTGGAAGGAATGAAAATGCTCACCTGTGCTGCTGTCTCTCTCAGCATAGTGTCTGAGAAAGACAAAGGAAAAAGAGCGGTTTGGGAAGTCTGTAGGGAGAAGACAACATCTTCATAAATGTAAAAAGAGGAAACACAGCCAGCAGCAAATGTCACCCACAAAGAAGGCACGGTATTTGTTGAATGAATGAATAAAACAATGATTAAACTGTTTTATGTTATAGCAAGAGGGAGAGGTCTAGGATAGAGGAACTCCTTAGGGCAGAGAACGTATCGTAATTATCACTGTATCCGCAGCTGCACTTAGGCCTCCCTGACATGCTGCAGAAGCTCAACTAATACTCAGCAAAAGGGAAAACCTCCAGCTCTCAGCCCTGCATCTGCTGCTCCCCCTGCCTAGATGGTGCATGGGACTCCTTGACCTCACTCAGACCTCCACCAACATGCCACCTCCTCACCTCCTCATGAAAACCCTAACGTGTACCTCCTCCTTCCATCACCCCCATCCCTTCACCTAGCTTTATTTTTTTTCATAGCACTCATCCACCCCTGACATTATATCTATGTGTTTATTGTCTGCCTCTCCCACTCCATTGGAACAGGACTTTGTTTCCCTATTACCAGCTCCTTGAATAGAGTCTGGCACATAGTAGATGCTCAAGAAATATTTCTTGAATGAAGGAATGGAGAAATGAAACAGGCTGTTCAAGATATTTTGAGCAGGGCTTCCCTGGTGGTGCAGTGGTTGAGCATCTGCCTGCTAATGCAGGGGACACGGGTTCGAGCCCTGGTCTGGGAGGATCCCACATGCCACGGAGCAACTAGGCCCGTGAGCCACAACTACTGAGCCTGCGCGTCTGGAGCCTGTGCTCCGCAACAAGAGAGGCCGC
The DNA here is from genome assembly GCF_949774975.1 of Lagenorhynchus albirostris. Classification (NCBI taxonomy): domain Eukaryota; kingdom Metazoa; phylum Chordata; class Mammalia; order Artiodactyla; family Delphinidae; genus Lagenorhynchus; species Lagenorhynchus albirostris. Next base: position 7,544,982 of record NC_083105.1, read on the forward strand.
GATAGTGAGAGGCCCGCACACCGCAATGAAGAGTGGCCCCACTTGCCACAACTAGAGAAAGCCCTCGCACAGAAACAAAGACCCAACACAGCCAAAAATAAATAAATAAAGTATCTTCTAACTTTAACATTAGAGTACTCGCCATTTCCCCATTTCTACAACAAATACACTTCTGCATGAAAACATAGACTAGGAAAATCTCATATTAGGTTTAAAAAAAAAGATATTTTGAGCAAAGGTATCTGGGGGTAACAGGCAGAGAGCAAGAGCCCTGGTGTGAGGGACAATGCAGAGAAGTTGGTCACGGGGAGGAACTGGACTTGTTGAGCTTTAGAGTCCTTCTCAACCCTTAAGGTCTAAAGGTCCCAGGGGCTTGGATTCCACTGTTTTCTGATTTATTTATTATCTCACCTCCCTAGGAAGCCGCCTACAGTTCCATCATTCCATGATTCCATGGTTCCTCTGGGTAGCTTCAAGCAAAGGTTTCTTATTACTGTACTGACTCACTACCCAGCCAATCAGCAAGGCATCCAGACTCTAAAAGACCACCACAGACCTCATGAGTGGTCAAACTACAGCATCTTACCTTCTTGGGAAGGTGGTCCTGTCTTCTCTGGAGCTGAGAGGAGGTTGATGCACATGTAGTAGAGGAAACTGGAACACACCTGGTTTAGGGCTGAGTGACTTAGTGGGAGAAGAGGAAGACAGAACAAGAGAGTACATTGCTACTTTGGCTGGGACAGCATTATCCCTGCCATGTACTGGGGCACCACTGCTTTGTGCCAGAGCCCAATGAAGTTCTAACCATGGCCCTGGTAGAGAAGGTCTGGAGGTAGCTGTGAAAAGTAAATATGGAACCTGCTGCCCACAGATGTAACTTAGGCACTTGGCCCATATAGGCATTCACTAAAAATTTCCTGAAAAAAATAAATCAAGGAGGGCTACTAAGCTCCAATTTAATAAAACATATAGGGCTTCCCTGGTGGCACAGTGGTTAAGAATCCGCCTGCCAATGCAGGGGACACAGGTTTGAGTCCTGGTCCGGGAAGATCGCACATGCCATGGAGCAACTAAGCCTGTGCGCCACAACTAGTGAAGCCCACACACCTAGAGCCCGTGCTCCGCAACAAGAGAAGCCACCGCATGAGAAACCCGCGCACCGCAATGAAGAGTAGCCCCCACTCGCCGCAACTAGAGAAAGCCCGCGTGCAGCAACGAAGACCCAACGCAGCCAAAAATAAAATAAATAAATTTATTAAAAAAATAAAATAAAATAAAACATAGAAACAAAAAAGTCCTCCTGGGTCAGGAAAGGGCTGAGGAGTACTAGAAAAAGAGGAAGCTGTTGAATCCAAAATGGGTAGCTGAGGAGAACTACAAAAAACATCTAAAATTGTGACTCTGAATCCAGGTGGATCCCTGTATTCCCTCCTGAATGTTGGTGTTCTATTCGGAGATATGGAAGGAGAGCTAGACGCTGCACTGAGGTCACCCTGAGGACTGCAGGCAGTAACAAGTGGAATCTGCTGAGTAAATGCAGACAGGTGGCAAATCAAAAATGGGAAGGCACGGAATGCTGTCCTAGAAGCCTAAAGAGACAGACTGAGGCAGCAACCTCTCTACTTTAAACAAAAGAGTCTCTCCTCTGGAATTGCTGGGCTGGCAGCAACTAGAACACGACTCTCTCTTGATGGACACAGCATCGATTACCCTGTGAGGGCCTTGGTTTCCTTGTTTGTAAAATGAGGGGTTAGACAAATGATCTCTAAGAGCCCTTCCAGTTTTGATGTTACAGGTGCCCATCCAAGTATCACATGGAATGAAAGTCGTATCAGAACCAGACAAGTAAAAGCTACAGGAGCCCATCCAGCTCGTACCATCAGCTGCTGAGCAATTCCCACAGTGTCAATCCCCCCCAAGGTCCTATGACTAAACCACACTAATCAGAAATTTCCACTTGTCCAGTCAAGAAGGACACTTGTCCCCTTGGGACCATACATACCTCAGGCCGCTGCAGAACCTGGCCTTCAGTTCCAGGGTCAGTTGTATGAAGGATGAGGCAGCTTGGGAGAATTGAGAAGAAAGCAGAGAGCAATTTAAAGTAGACTTTTTTTTTTTTTTTTGCAGTACACGGGCCTCTCACTGTTGTGGCCTCTCCCGTTGCAGAGCACAGTCTCCGGACGCGCAGGCCCAGCGGCCATGGCTCACGGGCCCAGCCGCTCCGCGGCATGTGGGATCTTCCCAGACCGGGGCACGAACCCGTGTCCCCTGCATCGGCAGGCGGACTCTCAACCACTGCGCCACCAGGGAAGCCCTAAAGTAGACTTTTTACAGAGACTCCCAAGTCTGGGTGGTACTAGTTCTGGAATCACACAGACCCAGGTTTGAAATTTGCTCCATCACTATCTAGAAATGTGGCTCTGGAACACTTACTTAACTACTCTGAGACTCAGTTTTGATATCTATACCTCGAACGTTGTTGTGAAACTAAGTAAAATAAATGAATATAGAAGATCTAACAAATACTTAGCTCAGAGTAGGTACTGAATAAAAGTTCATCTTCCTTTCTGATGAACAGTCTGCATTAGCTGGTGACCCTGGCCCAGGCCCCTGCACTGCCTGACTCTCCTAGTTGCCCCGCTCCCACCCCGCCCTGCCATGCAGCTCTCTGTCAAAACTGACCTCTGTCCTGTCCATCCTTGGTCCCTGTAAAAGCAGTATTCTTGACAAGAGCTCCCACTATACCAGCTCCAGGGCTGGGGATAATCTTATTCTATTGCAGGGCTTCTGGTAGGGAATTAATCCCTCAGTTTCATAGTAACTTTCCAGGACAGCAGTTTAACCCATGGCTCCCTCAGCAGGGGAACGCCCAGTTGGCCTGCTGGAAGGGTTCCTCGTAGTACAGACTCTTAGGGATCCAGAGTTTCTCCACCCCCGACTTCAGGTCTCTACCCCCTCTTGGCTGGCGGTGCCTGCTTCCCTCTTTTCTCTTGCAGTTTGGGCCCTGACCCTGTTCTCGCTGGCTTCAGGCTACATAGACCTCCCTGTAATCACACTTTCTCTACATTGCCTTGAGCTCTGCACCACTGCCCGGCCGGAGATCTACACTTCTGAAGCTGCACCCATTCAGCACCCCAAGACTGGATTCTCTTGGCTCTTGAAGTATGGCAAGCAGAAAGAGCAGATGAAGGGAAGGAAAGGAGTATATGTCAGTTGTCACAATGACTAAGAGGTACACTCATTCAGGAAATCTACATATGTTGCCTCATTTCACTCCCATTATTATCACCATGTTCTAGTTGAGGACATTGCAGATAAGAAAATTAATTTGCCCAATGTCAATAAGCAAGGGATGTTTATTACACAACCCATATGTGCTAATCACAAAGGTCCTACTTTTTCCCCTCTTACACACAGCCTCCTACCGTCTCCTAGAAGTTCCTCCCACTTCCTACATGGAATAGCTTCCTAAGGGTTTCCTGTACTCTGTTCTTTTCCTAGAGAGAACAAAGATACCTCTGAACAGCGACAAGGGACCTCTCCAGGATGACCCAGACCATCAATCAGAAACTCCCTCAAAATCCCACATCAAATATACAGACAACTGCAAAAGGTATGCCCCTCAGCCCCCCAGCTCTGGATCCTGGCCCCTCTCCTTTCCAAGGACCTTGCTCTGCTGAGTACCCCTGCATCTCTCTACTGCTCCTTTGTATACACTGCTAACAGAAATAAGTGTTTCCAGTCTTAGGGGGTACTAAAATCCTTCCTAACTCCATGTCCCCTTCCAATTACACCCCCAGTTCTCACCTCCCCCCTTACACCAAACTTATGGAAAGATTTGCCTATTTTGTCTTTACTGCCTCACCTTGCACTCACTCTTCAACTCACTACAGTCCGGCTTACACACCAACCACTCACAGCAACTGCTCTGGCCAAGGTCACCAACAGCCTACATGATGCCAAGTCCAATGTACATTTTTCAGTCCTTGTCTTACTTGACCTCTGGGATGCATCTGACACTCATGACCACTCCCTCATCTACAAAACTCTCTTCACTTGGCTTCCCTAATGTCATCCCCTTCTGGGTTTCTTCCTACCTCTCCAACCATTCCTTACCAGTGGACTTTGGAGTAATCTGTTCCGCCTGACCACTAAATATTGTACTTTATTTTGTCTTGGTCCTTTGATCATCTCATTTTATACACTCACCATGAGGAATCTCACCTGTTCCCCACTAGAGACTCAGCCCCACAAGGACAGGGGTGTGTTTTGTTCACTGCTACATCCTCTGCCCTAGGACAGTGCCCTTCATGTAGCAGGTACCCAATAAATGTTTGTTGAATGACTGAAAGGCTGGATGATGAAAACTTCTATATTTATTGTAAAGAAAAAAATGCTGCCTGCTATTCCAGTTCTACAAGGATCAAGCCATTAGCCAATGCAGTTGCTCAGCCCACCAACAGTGTACCCTGAGAGGAAGTCAGGATGGGGAAAAACAGGAAACATTCTGCACTTTGGATATGCTGGCCCCTAGATAGTTAAGATGGCTATCTAAGGGAAATTTTCAAATGACCCCAGATTCTTGCATCTTCCCATACACAAAAAAAGGCACTAAAATCATTAACTTGAGATGTCCGTTTTTTGTGACTAGCAGTAATCTTTTTATGATTGACTACATGTTTTCCAAGCAAAAAAGGTCATATATATTGTGGCTTCCCGCTTACCTCTTTGGAGCAGTTCCTCAGAGCTATCTGAGAGGCTGTCTCCCAGGCTATAGTCCTCAGCAAGGTCCCCAAATAAAACTTAACTTACAACTCTTACATTGTGCGTTTTTCTTTCAAGTGACACTATATTTAAGACCAGATGCTTCCCATGACCTCAGACATAGTCAATTACCTACCTAAAAGCTCCACTGGGACATCTCACAGGCATCTCAGAGGTACCCTGATCCAAACTGATCACACCCTCTACTGCCTTCCTAAACCAGATCCTCCTCTAGGGAGCCTCCTCTCAATAAAAAACACCACCACCCACCTAGACGGCAGCCAGAAGCCAAGGCATTACCCTAAACTATTCCCTCTCCCTCATGCCCTACATCCAATCATTCCACCACAGCCCACCCCCCCCACACACACATACTACCTTAGTTCCTAACACCAACCTGAGTTAATGCAAGAGGCTGAACTTCTTGCCTCCAATCTTGCCTCCCTCTAACTCATGGTCCACACTGTTCCAAGAAGGATCTTTCTGAAACAGCAATCTGAGCCTGTCACTCTCCTTCTTTAAGACTCAATGATCCCAAGCTAAAGTCCAAATTCCCAACCTGGTCAACAAGGCCCTTCATGACTGAGCCCTGGCTACCTCTCCATGGCAGACTTCCCACTGCATGCTATGTGACAGGAATAAAAGAAAAGACAGTAAATGATAATGATAAGGGGCAGGCATAGCATAAGATTAAGAAAGCAGGCTCTAGAGCCAGATTAGACTCCCTGAGTTTGAATCCTGGGCACACCACTTCCTGTGTGACCTTGGGCAAGTTGTCCAACCTAAGTTTCAATGTGCTCATCAGCAGAATGAGGATAATCATAGTACATACTCCTTAGAGTTTTTCTGAGAGTTAAATGAATGAATACATGTAAAGCACTTAGAACAGTATCTAACACATAGTAAGAGTTTAATATTATGTTAGTTATCATTAGTTATTAATTATTACTACCATTCTCTCTACTCCCTTTTCTGCTTTTGGCTATCTCCCCTTCCCATTCTCACCATCACTACCACTTTCTGAAGAGGATAAAAGAGACTCTGACTCTGATTCCTGGGCTTACTCTGCAAATTGAGGTATTTATAGGATGAAAACTGGAGATGTGGGAAAGGAAGGTTTATATTTTGAAGAGAAAAAATGACTAGTGAGGGAAGAAAATAAATACATGCAACAAGACCTGGAGAAGGCTGAAGGAGTCAAGAGCCACTTGGGTTCAATTTTAGGAAGGCATTTCAGTACAGTATAGTTAGACAGCACTTTCACACAGAGTGCTACCACTCTTCTATAAGGCACTTGCAAGTACACAGGACATTTTTCAGTTGTTACAATGACTGGGGATACTTCTGTCATTCAGGGCTCAGGAGCTAGAGACACTAAACATCTTGTGAGGTCTGAGGGAATGTGGAGGATGAGAGTAATTAGGGGAAGGAGGTCTGTTGTGGGCTCTGAACTGGAACCTTCTTGACATTCTCAGAGAAGTGTCAATTAATTTGAGAACTGCCTTTAAGGACTTTTGATTGATGGATGATATACCCTTCCACTCAACACTAGGCAGAGTGTGGATGTTGATTCTGAATGAATACGTAAGCCTCCCATCCACAGGTTATGCACTCTTTAAGTACCCTGAGCAGCTGCCTAAGGCGCCTGCCTCCCTCCCAACTTCCACACTTGCCTGCTGCCTACCAAGCTTCTTGGAGAATTCCTCCTTCATATGGGGGACGATGACAAAAAGGCTGTGCAGAACTGAGAGGAAAACCTCCATCAAGGCTGGATGAGTGGCCTGTTCCGAGTACCTCTGCAAAGAACCAAGAGGAAGAGCACAGTCCTCCAGGACTGAGCCTCTGAAGAAGAAACAGCATCAGCAAAAACTGCATCATCTAGCAATGGGAGACAAAATTCTTCCATTTCAAGGGCATAAGAAACACTAGGGGACCTGAAGTCACAAGCCTGCATGCAAGGCTTACATCTTCTGCCTCTTGATAAACTGTTCAAGATTCATTACCGCTCTGGGCCTCTACCAAAGAGTAAAACAGAAATAACAAGTCCTACCTCCCAGAAACAAATGATATCTCATGTGTAAAAGGCACTTTCTAAACTGTAATGCAGAGTGACGCTCATGCTTCTAACATATAATAATTTAGTTTACAAACTTCCTTCACGTTTCTTTTTCATGTGACCATTGAACAGAATCATGAGGCAGCCTGATATGGTAGACAGAGCTCTGGATTAAGAGTAGAGAAATCTGAGTTCTATTTCAAGCTCTGTACGAAGTTGCTGTGTGCCCTTGGGTCAGTCACCCCCTCCCTTCTTGCTGTTTCAGTTCCCTGTGTGTAAATAGGCAGGGCCTCAGGGACACGGTTCTTACAGATACTTTTCATTTGGTTTTCAAACCAAGTTTTTTTCGACTAGAAAAGTAATACAAGCTCATTAAAGAAAATGTGTAAAATACAGAAAAGTAGAAAGCAAGAATAATACAGTAATTCTATGATCTAGCTCTAGATCTATCTCTAACGCTCCATAAATCTAGGAGGAAGGCAGAGCAGGTGAGGAAGGGCTACTGCTAGTGCGAGCCAGTCAGGGCTGCAATCCCGGGCTCCTGAGAGCTACCCACCTGAAGACCCTGGCACGCTGCCCCAGAGCCTTCTTCAAGAAAAGGAGGCTCTCCTTTCAGAACCAGAGGATGCTCCCCTGCTGCCACCCACTGTTCCCAGTGGGTATTTTGGAGGTGTCCTTTCCCAACTAACAGTGGCTCCTCACAGGCTCACAGGATATCCAAACCTCAAAGAGGACAAGACTCACCCAAGGTCATCTGGGCAGTCAACAGCTCTGGACCCCGCTCTTCCTACTATCTCCATCTCAAGTCAGCTCAAACCCAGGGTTCTCTTCAGGTCTCTCACCTGTCATTTTATAGAACTCACATATGTGCTCCTTAGTGAAGCCTAGATCAGACATTGACTGCTACTCTTTACTAAGCAGAAAAATACATAGGTTCAAACCTCAGAACTGTCATATACTTGCTTTACAACCATAGAAAAATGACAACTTCATCTTTAAATTGGGGGAAATGATAGGACCTATTTCACAGGGTCACTGGGAGGGTTAAATTATGAATATAAGGCATTTATCACTTCATAAACATTACCTATTTATTATTTTATTATTACTGCTTTCTACTTTTTAAGAGGCATCTATTAATCTATTATTTACAACCAAACACTGTACTGTGATTTTAAAACCAAAGGAAAAGTGGCTGCAAGAACAACACTGCTACGACTCTCAGAAGGTCCAGTTGAGCAGTCGAGTCACTGTCTTATGCCTCTCAGCCTGGCTTGCTCTCACATTCTTCTCCTCCCCAACCTTCATGCTGTCCAAGGCTCAGGAAAACCCACCATCACCATGGGGATACACAAGGAGTCACAGGCACTGAGAAGAAATTCTGAGAAGGCCTCCAAGGTGTCTTCTTTCTCAGCACTGGGAGCTGTGAATGGATTCTCCTGGGCCGAAGGCTCGCTCTGGAATTCCACAGCCAACCTAAGAAATCAATGTGTGGGTATATCTACAACTACCTATGCAACATAAAGGTTAGAAGCATCCTCCTAGAGGGATACCTGAGCTCAGGGCTCAGGGAAAGTATCCCCACCAGCAGATCTGGAGAAAATTCCAGACGCCTCAGTGAGGGAGAACCTGGTCTTTGGTCACCTCTTCAGCTTCGTGCTCCCTACCCTCTCTCCCACAACACATGACTCATCCACCCTACTACATGTATTTCCCTGAATATACCATGCTGTTTGCTATTTCACAGCTCTTTGCCTTTACATATGCTGCTCTCTCTACTTGGAATGCCTTCCCCAGGTTTGTGACAACGTAATGAATTCCACACATATAAACAAAACTGTCTCTTCCCCAGGAGACTGTGAGCTCCTTGTGGGTAGGAGCTAATCTGACTTACCTTTCTACTCCCACTGTCTAGCACCAGGCCTGGCACACAGTAGATACAACAAATATTTGTTCGTGTGTACTGAATTAATCCAACAAGCATTCAGTGAACACCTATAGCACTAGGTTACTTGGGAAGAGGAACAAACCTGAGTGAGATACAACCTCATTGCACAGTAACAAAAACTTCGCCAGGAGGGACTCTTTAGAAACCTCCTCCACATACCCATTCCATACCCCACACGCATCCCCAGCCTCCATCCCAGCCAAAGTCCTCTCACTACGCAGCAAAGCATCAGAAACCAAGTGCTGCTTCTAGAGCTTCATCCTTTGTCCGATTCCTTTCTACACCCACCCTCCATACTACTCCCTCATCAGACCACAGAGGGCCCCTCACCTGCAGGCATTTCTAAATCCCTCCAGAGTGCTCAGGAGGAAGCTTCCTCTTCGAAGAATGGTCTTCTCCGAATCTCTACTGGAGGCATGGCCCTGAGGTAAGAAGGAAAGAGGGGAACCTATTGGTCACGTACCTACTCCGTGTTCTGGTCTTTGCTTAGAGGACTACAGACTTCTTCCTCTCACACTGGAGTCTGGCATTCCCATACACCTAACAATTTCCAGGGGATCTTAGGTACATCCCCACAAATCCAGCCATCTAATAGCTCCTTTAAAAAATGGTAGAAGAGGAAACCTTAACCACTTGTCTCCCTGTGAAGCACAGGACTGGTTCTTGTTCTGCTATACGCAGAAAACTGTCACAGGCTAGTGGACATTAGCCTAACTGGCTATAATGCCCGTATTATTGCTCCAAAACACACACAAAAATCCCCACCGCCTCAGGCGTGAAGAGCTTAGTTTCCAAAGTTAATCCTGAAAGACATAATCAGCACCCACGTTAATAGTATTTCTTCTGATATTTTAAGTCCATGGCCCATTAAAAGCCAACAATTATGACACACTGCACAGTGGTCAGATTCTTTCTAAGATTATAGCGAATCCAGCCTTAAATAATTTTGTGAGCATGTTTACCATACCTGCTTGGATGATATAAAAGACAAAGTGGGGCTTCCCTGGTGGCGCAGTGGTTGAGAGTCCGCCTGCCGATGCAGGGGACGCAGGTTCGTGCCCCGGTCCGGGAAGATCCCACATGCCGCGGAGCGGCTGGGCCCGTGAGCCATGGCCGCTGAGCCTGCGTGTCCGGAGCCTGTGCTCCGCAACGGGAGAGGCCACAACAGTGAGAGGCCCGCATACCGCAAAAAAATAAAAATAATAAATAAATAAAAGACAAAGTGTGTAGTAGGCTTGGGTACAAACACCCTGGGATTTACTATCCAAACTCAGGTCCTTGCTAGCTTTGGACCTGAGAGAAAAACTATTTAATCCCTGCGACTTCAGTTTCATAATGAGGATAATGATTATTAAGTCCCACAGTTCCGCAGTTAGGAAAAAAAATAACATCTCATTGTAGGCGTGTGTGCATGAGAAAACCCTATAAAGTAGCATATAAAGGTAATGCAATGTACTAATTATCTTCCGAAAACACATTACAGCATGATCTCCAGAAGAAGCAGGCTGCAGTGCACTGACCAGGGGCCTCCAGTTCAACGGGATCTGGGAAAAATCTGCACACCGGCTCAGCATGGCTTTGAGCAAGGCCTGCAGCTCCTTGTACAGCACAGGTAGAGCGCTCTGATGATCCTTCCTGCACCCAGAGAGACAAAGGTAGGCCTATGGTGAGGTAAGGGTACTCCAAGGTACCCTCAGGTTCTCAGGCAGTGGGGGACAGGTGGTAGATCAGAACACGGGTCCAGGATCTGATCTGATAAAAACCGTTGCTCCGACACATATCTGCTGCACGACTTCGTGCACATTCCTCATCCTCTCTAGCCCTCAGTTTCTTCATCTAGTCAATGAAAGTTAATAGTACTCTCCTCATAGAATTATTCTAAGGATCAAATTGGATAATGTATGCCAAACACTCAGCATGATGTTTGCTAGTTAGTAAGTCCTTATAAATGACAGCTAAGAAAGACTATTATTATTGTTATTAAAGATACAGAAGGTTTTCTCACTGAGAAGGGCCTCCCAGTGATAAAAGTACTATCTAGAACAGAAGGTGGTCACTGTTCTCAAATAAGTGATAAACTGTCTTGGGGATGAGAGATCAAATTTGCTTTCTGTTTCCTTGATGAGGAAAATCAGGATCAATAGGTAAACGTTATCAAAGACCCAGATCTTATTTAAAGAATATAAGGAAGAACTTTCTAAGAGTCAAAACTCTATAAAGTGGGCTTCCCTGGTGGCACAGTGGTTAAGAATTCTCCTGCCAATGCAGGGGACGTGGGTTCGAGCCCTGGTCCGGGAAGATCCCACATGCTGCAGAGCAACTAAGCCTGTGCGCCACAACTAGTGAGCCTGCGCTATAGAGCCTGTGAGCCACAACTACTGAAGCCCGCGCGCCTAGAGCCTGTGCTCCACAAGAGAAGCCACTGCAATGAGAAGCCTGCGCACTGCAACGAAGAGCAGCCCCCACTTGTCGCAACTAGAGAAAGCCCGCGCACAGCAACAAAGACCCAATGCAGCCAAAAATAAATTAAATAAATAAATTTTTAAAAAAAGAAGAATGAAATAATGCCATTTGTAGCAGCATGGGTAGACCTGGAGATTATCTTATTAAGTGAAGTAAGTCAGACAGAGAAAAATAAATATCATATGATATCGCTTATATGTGGAATCTAAAAAAAAATGATACAAATGAACTTATTTACAAAACAGAAAAACAGACTCACAGAAAACAATCTTATGGTTACCAGGGGGAAGGGTGGGGGGAGGGATAGATTGGGAATTTGGGATTGACAGATGAACAGAGAGCAATCTGCTGGGCCTTCTAACAGGCACTCCATTAACTGTATATAGTGAAGGCTTGATTTCCCCTTTCCCTCTTCATTTCTGGAAGCTCTAACTTTCTATCCTACATTGACTGTCAAGCCCTGGTTCTGCCATCTTTAAATTCTTTCAGCAGTTCTCACTTTTCATTCCTCCTTCCGGTTGTGCTCCCCAGAGACCCTCTGAACCACTCCACCTCAGAGGGACCACCTCAGTAAAAATTCTGAAAAATTAAAGTCAAAAGTAAAATTATCTAAGGATTAATAACCAGCCCCCTACCCACAGCTCTCCACAATTCTGACCCAACCAGCTTTCTGGCTTCTTCATGTACTACTCCCCTTCACACAATCTGCTGGCCAGACTGGCTACCGTACCCTCAGTAATCCCTAAATTTTCCTACCTACATGTTTTGGCCAACCCTGGTCCTTCCACAAATCTAAATCTCTCTCATCCCTCATAGCACAGCTCAAATACTACCTCCTGCCTGAAAGGTGCTAAAGGTGCTACCAGTTCCCCATAACACTGACCTCCTGGGAGATTTCCAGCTCTGCATGGGAACTTCTGATTGACTCTGGCTCTTACTCTATGTCTTTGTTACCCTGTTGGTTTACTCATCTCACCCTTGTTGGGATTCATGCCCCAGATTTAGAGATTCAAATCCAGGAAAGGACAAAAGGGGAAAAGAGACAAACTGAAGCCATTATAACGTAAATGCTATTCTTTTATTCAATTTTTAGAAGCAACCTAGAGTCAAGTGATGAAGACTTAAATATAGTTACAGAAGAGACTATAAATGTTAACAAACTTTACAATATAAAATTAAAGGTATAGGGAGTTCCCTGGTGGCGCAGTGGTTTCCACCTGCCAATGCAGGGGACACGGGTTCCAGCCCTGGTCCGGGAAGATCCCACGTGCCGCAGAGCAACTAAGCCCGTGCACCACAACTACTGAGCCTGCATTCTAGAGCCCGCAAGCCACAACTACTGAGTCCATGTGTCACAACTACTGAGCCCGCATGCCACAACCACTGAAGCCCACACACCTAAAGCCCATGCTCTGCAACAAGAGAAACCACCGCCACGAGAAGCCTGCGCACTGCAACTAGAGAAAGCCCGCGCGCAGCAACGAAGACCCAACACAGCCAAAAATAAATAAAGAAATTTATAAAATTTTTAAAAATTATAAAATAAAATAAAGTCCCCAATGGACATTTCACTCCCCAGATATTCCTTTTAAAATAAATAACTAAATAAAATTAAAGGTACAGCTGACATTGAGAAGTAGACGGTAAGGAGAAGGGAAAGAAAGAGCTGGGGTGCTAATATACTCAGCTAACGAAGTAGGGTGTCAAGAGGTACTGCTTCAAGTTGAGGGAACAAGAAACACAAGTTTTAAGTATATTATTTAAAATTTTGAAAACATAACATCAATTAACATAAAATGGTAACTAGCAAAAATGCCAAGGAAGTGTAGAGAAGACAAAATAATGTGACCTAAGTCTTGTTTTTCTTATTGGCAAGTCAATGAATAATGTTCTAAATTGACAAATAAAGAAATAGCATAACAAGCATATTGTTTAGATTTAGGGAGATAAATCACCAGAACTAAAACCAAAATGAGTTAAAATTAGTTTCCTTTAGGAAGTGGGGACAGGGGGCTGTTCCTTTTCATTATAAACCTTGTGTGTATTTTATTTTTTATCACTTAAATACATTACTTTGTTAGATTTTTAAAAGGGAGGGCGTGGAAACAAAGTAAAATTTTCTATATAAATAAATATGGGTTATCCTCCATTAGTTTTCTCAAGATATCAAGCATCTTACTAAGGAATGATTTCCCATCATGACCCTAGGATTGCTTAGTCTCACCATCCATTTTAACATCATTCATATACTGAGTATCTATTAGGAGTGAGGCATATAGCAGTGAAAAAAATGACATGGTCCCTTATCTCCTGGAGATTATTTTATATAGTGGAGGAGACACAGAACAAATGAATAAACAAGAACTGTCAAGTGTCTGGTAGGTGCTGTAATAGCCAGATGGGTCAGTTAGGGAAGGACACTCTGAATGAGACCTGAATGATGGGAAGAGTCCAGTCATGCAAAGATTTCAGGGAAGAGTATTTTGGGCAGAAGGAAAAATTAGTAGAAAGGAAGTGGGGGCAAGGTCTGGACTAAATCAAATGACCTAATTTTAAAAAGTTACATCCACAAAATAAATACAGAATAAAATCCTGTTTTAAAAAAACATGCAGAGAATTGGAAAGAACTCTTCCAAATTAAAAATATGAAAGCAGAAATAAAACACTCAATAGTAGAGGTGAAAATAAAGTCAAGAAAATCTCCTGGAAACTAGTACATAATGACAAAAAGATAAAAAACTGTCAGACAAAGAAAAGAAAGAGATGACCAATCCAGGAGGCCCAACATCCAAATGGCAGTTCCAGGAAGACAGAACAGAGTAAACAGAGCAGCGGAAGAAATAATTCAATGAAATTTCCCTGACCTAAAGGACAAGCATCCCCTGGAAGCTGCTCTGGCCTTGACAGGCCCTCGGGTACACGCAGAGGTGGAAAGTTCAGCCTGTCTGGGTCTCTCACCTCAGAAAGGCAGAAATGGCCTTCACTGCCTCAGCAGCCACCTCCAGCACAGGGCTGTTCACTGCCTCTTGGAGGGCACGGCCAGCATCTCTGCACAGGGCTGAGCTTGGGAACAGCTTGATCTCCTCTGGCTGCCTGAGAAATTGTAAATGAGAAATGAGTGTGTGAACTCCTATCACTGACCCCACCAGGAATAAATACCTCACTTCTTTCCTTCTCCAGTCTGGCCCCTACAGGCCTGACGCGTCACTACTTTGCTCACCGAGTCAGGATCTGAGTAAAGAGCAGCAGGCCCTGCTTGTGCAGCTCGGTGTTGTTCATCCTCAGGATTCCCTGTAGGCTCCTCACCACTGACTCGATCCCTACCGCAAAATGACATGGCAGAGGCCAGGGATCAGGGCTTGTTGGCTTCTTTACTGCCTTCCCAGGAGAGATGAGAGGCTCTGGACAGCACATATTTGCTAGCAGCCCTCATGGAGCAGTCCTGACAAGTTGAGCTGATGGGACAGGACTGTGAGATCTTTGAGGGAAGGCCCTTATCTGATTCATCTCTGTCTCCCCAAACCCAGCACAACCCAAAGCACGACCCTGGCATTCGAGGTATTTAGTCAATACCTACCAGCTGAGCTTCACCTTCTCTACTACACGCACTCCTATTTCTCCTCAAAGAATAAGGTAGGACATCCACTCCTCCAGGAAGCATTCCCTGGTCCACTCAGGCAGAGCTGTGGGCCTCCCCTGAGCTCCTACATGTCTTGTACCTCCCCTCTTGCACAGTCTTAATAAGCTTCCAGAGGACAGGGACCACATTTTATGTATCTCTAAATCTCTAGGTTCCAGCCTGGTGCCTGGCATAGAATAAGAACACAGAATATAAAATGAGTAACTAAATGTGCCCAGTCTAAAAATCTAGATGTGATATAAAAAGTCCCAGACAAGAAAGGTATCACCAGGAAAGAAGAAGGGACAGTTTCAAAAAACTTTGAAAGGATAAATCAGCAAAACTTGGGGACTAACTAGATGGATAGATATCTGGGGCGCAGGAAAAGACTGAATCCAAGGCTGAGTAAAGTTGCTCTTAAGGTGCAACAGGAATTCATTTAGTGGCCCTTCTCTTGCTAAACATATATACTGCCAATCAATGAAGAACAGAACTGTTTGGATATCACTGCTTGCACGTGGAATCTGGTAATGAGTTTGGGCTGATGGAAATGACCAGACCAGCACCCCTCTCCAAGGTGTAGGCTGGCCCCCCGTCACTGCTGTTGCCACCTAACTTCAAAGTGCTGTCCACCTGAGCCAGAGCTAGTACAGGACCCACAATACCAACCGTACACCGTGTGGCACTTGGAAAAGAAGAGTGGCTCTTCTGCCAGAAGTATCAAGCAGTTGTAGCTGGACCAGACAAGCACTTCACTGGAAGAGGAAAGATGCTCAAAGAGGAACTCTGGCCAGGGAGACAGGGAGAAAACAATCAATGACAACAGTGTAATCATGATCCCTTAACTAATGCTATGGCCTTGGATTTATTCAGCATCTCACACCTGTCACTTCATCTGTTCACACACCCTCTTGATGAGACATGATCATTCATTCACAGATAAACCTGGAAAATGCCCTCAGACTTATGGTGTAACCTTATCTTTTTAATAGATGGGGAAACTGAGACCTAGAGAGAAACAGTTGGTGGTAGAGGCGGGACTGGAACTCAGGTCCCCTAATTCTCAGGATGGGCAGCAGCATGATACAGAGAAAAGAGATTTTAGAGCCAGACAGCCTTGATTTTGTATCCCTTCTCTGCCAATGCCGAGTCTTGCTGATTTAAACCAGTTATTTCCCCTCTCTAGTTCAATTTCCTTATTCATAAAATAGCAAAGATGAGGACCTAAATGTGGCAACATTTGCGATGCACCTCAGGGCATATTTCCTGGCTCATAACAAACCTTCAAGACACATTTGTTCCTTTTGCCTCCCTGGTCCACGGGTCTTTCCACCACCCCACGCTAGGTGTTTATTCCTAGATGGTCAAATTAATGACAAAGTTCAGTGACAAACTGCTCAAGGTCATATTAGAAATCTGTAGCAAGAGGATTCAGACTTCATGAGGTCTATTTCCTAGAGTCTGTCATATACAATGAACATGCCACCAACCATCCCTCCAGTATGCATATCAAAGAACTCCCAACAAGACTGCTGCTGCTGCTACTCAAGGGTCTCCAGGCACAACTCTGGGATCCTCAGAGGAGAAAGTTAGAAGGGGCCTCCTACCTGGGATGTCAGCATGGATGAAGGCTGGGGCGTGCTTCGCTGGCGAGTGGACCAGTACTGCAGTTATACAGTGGGCACTGGCCACCTGCAGAGTCTCATCTCTGGAAAGGAGAAGCTGGAGAAACAGGCAGCAAAATGTGTCACAGTCACACCACTGACAGGACCAGAGGGAAGCAGCCTGAATGCCTCAGGGCAGGAGCCTGATTTGTCTCTGAATCCCTCACACACTACTGGTGCCAGGCATAAGGATGGTGCTCAAGGAGAGCAGTTATAGATTATGGAAAGGAGTCTCTGTCAACAGCAGCAGGAGAGAAACAGAACAAAAGAACACAATGGCACTCAAAGAACACTAACATCATCCCCAAGAAGGGCTCAGGCCTTCATTGGCAAAAGTACTTTCACAGCCCTCATCTGGTTTTGATGTTTCAACAAGCCTGGGACATAAGGGAAGGTTCTGCTATGAGCCTTGCTTCAAAGAATGTGCAGAAAAGAGTTAACATTGCAGGCCTGAGTCTGTTATCCTTAGAAAGTCCTGCCTGCAAGGTTGGCCACTCACTGGGTTTGGGAAGTTGAATTTCAGGAGGGTTCTCAACCCTCCAAGAACTGGTAAAAGTGGCTCACTGTGACTAAACTATTTGCACAAGCAATGCAGTTTATGCTGAACCCACCCCTACTTTCTTTCTGGGAATCTAGAATTTTGGTATGTGCTAGGCAGAGGGTGCCTCTATAACCAGCCAGCTCCCAATTAAAACCTAGGGCACAGGTTTTAACTTATCCTTTCATGACTGAAAGAAAACCAACTTTGAGCCTTCTAATAGCATATTGTTTTGGCCAGTAAGAAAATACTTAGGAAATCCTGGATAGAAGGAGTGGTAGATAAGAAAAAGGCCCAGGAAGCATTCAGGTTCCCTTGTTATTGAACCCAGAGACCACGAACCACAAGACAACTACCTTTTTGAGCACCAAAGGCAGTGAGGTCTCTCCTGGTGGCCCCTCAACACTCTCAGTACTTTCCACCAGCGCAGATTTGTTCATGATCATGGACACAAAGAGGTCATACTTCAGCAGCTGCCTCAGCAAACCTAGAAAACAAAGGGGTTGGGAAGTGAGGCAAGAGGAGCATAGGCACCAGAATACACCCAAGGCAGCTCCTCCGACATCCCCTAGAAACTTCTTCATGTCTCCATAGATATTCCTAAGTATTTTATTCTTTTTAATGCTGTTGTAAATGGGGCTGTTTTCTTAGTTTCTTTTTCATATTGTTTGTTGCTAGTATATAGAAACACAAGTGATTTTGTATCCTACAATTTTACTGAATTCATTTATTAGTTTTAACAGTTTTTAGTGTAGTTTTTAGGGGTTTCTATATATAAGGTAATGTCATCTGAAAACAGAGTCAATTTTACTTCTTCCTTCCTTTACTTCTGTCTCTTATTTCTTTTTCTTGCCTAATTGTTCTGGCTAGGACTTCAAGTACTATGCTGAATAGAATCCCACCTTTTTCTTTGCAATCTCCACAAAAGCATGTACCACAATGGACTCTGTCCACATCTGTCCTCCACATTGGGCTCTGAACTCCCACAGATGAGAGCCTGGGTTTGATCATCTTTATGACCCCAGAGCCCAGAACAGGGCCTGGCTCAGAATGAACACTCTCTATGTGTGGCTGAACTAGTCATAACAGAGCTCTTGGCCCAAACTGTGAAAAGAAATTGTTGTTACCCACAGACTATGTTTTTCCCTGTAGCTCCTGCTCTGAAACAGGTCCTCACCCAGTCACCAATCACAGTGCCCATTTGCTCTATCCAAAATACAAAAGCTCCCTGCTCAAAAGCATTTGGTAGATCTCGTGTATTTATGTAAGGAAGTAACAGGAGAGGCTGAAAGGGTACACTGAGCTTCAAATAACAAGCAGAGAAACTTGGACTTCACTCTGGAGGCCAGAGGGAGCCACAGATGATTTTCCAAATAGAAGACTGACAGGATGTAAGCTATGCAGTGTGAAGATTAATTTGGCAGCAAGTACAGGATGCTCCAGGGCATGCAGTAAAGACCAGAGGCAAAAAAATTGCTGTCCCACTCTTCTTCCTCTTCTCCTTCCAAAGATGACGTTCTTAGGATACCACACCCAACATTAGGCATCTTTCGCAGTCTGTGCCTCTTATCTCCCAAACCCACAGCTTCTATCCGTTACAAAGCAGCAAACCTCCCCACCACTAGTGAGCCAATATCTCAAATCCTCAAGCAAAACCTCAAAAGCTTTCTCTTTTCTCTCCAGTCCCATGTCTTACCCAAGCAGTTGATCTTTAGCTCCTTTGTCTGGGCACCATCCATGGTGGAAAGGAAGAGAGGACACAGTTTCTCCCGGAAATGGCCCAAAAGCATCTCGGCTGCAACTGGTGAGGAGTACAGCTTCCCATAAAGGTAGCAGACAGAAGCTTGCACCCCCTCACTGGGGTACACTAAACCTCTCAACAGATGTTCCATCAGGTCACCTATCCAGAAAACAACCAAGGGGCCAGGGGAACCTCACAATGTCAACTGCTAGATGACACTCCAAACTATTGCCCTGAATGGAATAGTGATGGTAATCCCCTACAATGCCCCACAATACATGATTTCTGGGAACTTAATCAAAAGGGAAAACCAAGGCTTAGAGAAGTTAAGTGATTTACCCTTGGATAAATACTCTGTGAGATGTTTATCTGCTTTTACTGATAGAAAAAAAGTGCTTCTATATTCCAGAATTAATTCTTCCTCTCACCTGAAAGGAAGGCTTATAGTAGGTACTTAATTCTTTTGTGTTAACAAAATGAATTGAAGGAGCCCAAGACCAGAGTTGAGAAACACTTTTTTTCCAATTGTCCAACATAGAGCAGATTTTGCAGATGGGGAAACTAAAGCCTAGAGAAGGAAAGTAATGACTTCCCAGATGTACACAGTGAATGGCCCACCCAGATGGAAGTGTGATCAAAACAGGTGAAAGGGTAGTGGTAGCTCTTCCCCAGAGGTCACTCACTGTGCTCCATCACAAGCTTGTCTGCCAGAGCAGGGATCGCATCCACCAACTTGCCGAGAAGGGTCAGGGTGGCCAGGCTGCCTCGCATGGAGGGCATGTTACACAGCTACAGAGAGTGAACATACTCTGCTCTATAAATTAGGATCAGGAAAGATCTCCCACCAAAATTCATCTTGCCCTATCCACACCAAACCCTGTACTGCATGTGTCTCTCACCACAGTCAGTAATCAGCCTCTTTAGCTAAGTGTCTATATCCCCTATTGGACTGGGAAGTCCCGAAGGAAAGGGACTGAGTCAGATTCCTCTCAGTGTCCTCAGTACCTAGCTCAGTACATGTTTGTTAAACTAAATTAAAATTAGCATATTTTGCTTCCTATGGAGCCAGAAACTGGGAGGGGAAATTTGGGAACATCATAAAGATGGAATTCTAGTTCATTGCAAAAAAAAATTGGTTATCATCATCATTATTGTTATATTATTACTGAACACTCTATTTGTCAGGTACTATGCCTGATGCTTTACAGGCAGAGTCAATAGTAAATATTTCACCTTTTCTACTGACTAGCTGTAGTACCTTAAGTAAGATTCTTAACTCTTCTGGTGGGAATTAATACTAGGACCAACTTCATAGGGTTGTTGGGAGGACTAAATGAGATAGTGCATGTAAAGCACCAACATAGTGCCTAGCATATAGAAAGTGCTCAAAATGTTAAGTGGCATAGTCATAGTGATAAATGTTGATATATATAATTATAAATTCAATCATATGTTAACCACATGCAGAGTAATTATAATGACATGATTATTTAACATTATTTCTAATTAAATGTTGCTCTTGATGGTGTTAAATGAGCATTTGTCTTCCTTTTGCAAAAAAAAAAAAAAGTGACTCTGATATTATTCCTAAATCTTAAACACAATGCAGAAGCTGCTTGTTTACCTGATATCTATGACTACATTGAAGAAAGCTGGTTAAATATACCTTCTCAGTGTTTACCTTAGATGCTGATAAAAGCAAATGCCTTCAGTATAAAATAAACCAAACAAAAATACTAAGCCAAGACATAGTGAACATATTTCCTTAATAAATTCATCAAGGAAATCTGTATTATATTTAGGAGGATATAGAGAATGGCCATGGATGGTTATGCCAGAAAATGGACTTCAGCACATGGAGGCAGCATTTGGGAGACTGAAAAGGGAAGGAAAGAAGCTACAAAGAGTACTGGAGCAGAAGACCCAGGCCCTAGCTCTGGCTCTGCCACTGACTCAGTGACCTCAGGCAAGTCCCTTTTCCTCTCCGGATTTCAATCTCCCCATCTATCCAAAGAAGGGTTGACCCAGCTCTGACATCTGAGGATTCTGAGGGGTACTCAAGAACCAACAGCTACTTTACTGACCTCTTTGTGACACTCATACAGCAGGCAATGAATGGTCTGCTCCAACTTCAGCTGAGTTGTAAGCTGGATAAGGACTGAGAAGACACAATAACATTACTAATCAGAAGACAACCCATGGCCCACAGTTCACTTTTCATAGTCCTTCTAATCAAAGTCATTTGCTTGTGGTAATCGGCATTAGTCTTTTCTATCTCCCCCATTCTTCACTGTTTTTAATCAATGGTTGACAACTAGGCTATACATTAGAATCACCTAGGAAGCTTAAAAAAAGAAAAAAAAAACTAACACCCAAGTCCCACCCCAGACCAATTAAATCAGAATCTCTAGATAAAGGGTCTAAGCATCTGGATACTTTTTTAGTTTCCCAGGTAAGTCTACTGTGAAGCCAAGGTTGAAAACTACTATGTTATTTCTACCTTTTTCCTTCCTCAGAATTTGCTACTTCATATATGAAAAAAACAGAATTAGGAGTTAGTTCCTGTGCCAATAATTGGCGATAATAGTATCACTCAACCCCAAACCCGCCCTTCTATACAATTGTTTGTGATACTTCTGCTGGTGTCTTTGAGGAGGAGTAAAGAAGAGGCTGGCTCTACAAGTCTGGGGAAAGCTGCAGACTAGATCTGGCTGCTGCTGAGGGAAGGCTCTGCCACCTCCAGGGTAAAGAAGCATTCTAGGACAACACTCACAGAAACAGGAAGATAGGAAGCAAACAGGAAACAGTAAGGAAGGAGCAAGTCCTTCTCCCTCTAGCTTTGCAATCTCCATCTAGTATCCACCACCTCAGTGAAGTTCCTGGGATCTGATGAGGGTTCTGCAAGCTATGCTGGTACCAACCAGGAGCAGATGGCTTTAGGATTATAGCCCCACTCAAGAGTGGTCTTGAGGAAAATGGTGAAGGAAAATCTCCCCACCCCTGCCAGTTGTCGGACCTTCGAGGGGTACATCTGTTTGTCCACATTCTCTAGACTGAGAGATGGGCAAAAGTACATACAGATCATATTGACTTATCTGTCACAGCTGCTAGCAGTTACAGCTGCTAACTGCATGTCTGGATAGTCATGGACCCAGCAGCAGCCAAGCAGCATCCTCTCCTCAGAGGTCTGTGTTTCATGTATGGGGTCCTTCCTCCAAACTTGTAAGTCTAATTCCAACCTCTCCCTTTGTTTCCCTATCCCTAGGGGTGGAAGCTGTTTTCAAAAATTGCTACCTCAGTGAAACTTAGTTCACTTTTGCCTTCAGTAACCTAGTCAATAATTCTTTAAAGTTTTTTTCTGTTCAAATAACTTGTGTGGTTTATGTTTCGTGACTATAACCTAACTGATACAGTTCTTGCTCTTTCGGCAAGAATCCTCACATCCCAGGGACTTCCCTAGTGGCGCAGTGGTTGGGAGTCCGCCTGCCAACGCAGGGGACATGGGTTTGAACCCTGGTCCAGGAAGAGCCCGCATGCTGTAGAGCAACTAAGCCCGTAAGCCACGGCTACTGAGCCTGCACTCTAGAGCCCACGTGCCACAACTGCTGATCCCGCGTGCCTGGAGTCCATGCTCCACAACGGGAGAGGCCACCACAATGGGAAGGCTGCGCGCTGTGGCGAAGACCCAACGCAGCCAAAAACAACATAAAATGAAACGGATAAGTTTATTAAAAAAAGGAAAAAAAAGAAAAGAATCCTCTCATCCCAATGCTCTTGTCTTCCTTCTTCTTGAGTCCTTTATAGGTAAACCCAGGCACTTCCACAGCTTTAACCACCACCTATGTGCAGACAACTTCCAACCAACCACTATGAATGTAATAAAAACAGAGTTTTGTACATGTCTCTGTAACAGCACTCATCAGCCCTTGTTATTTACCAGACAATCTCTCTTCCAGATTGTAAACTCTTACAGGATAGGGACCATGTCAGATACAACCCTAGTGTCTGATACAGTACATGGCACAGAGTAGGTGTCCAAGAAAGAAATGCAGAATTAATGATTGATAATTGAATTTTTTTTATCTGTCTCTAAAATGGAACATTTCATCAAGGTCTCAAATAATCAAAGCTGCAATTCAGGCTAATATCCCCGGTTTCAAATGCTAGGTACACACAGTTTAATCTTACCTTCAATACAGAGGTCTGTTATACTCCCATCCTCCACATTGCATAACAGTCCTTGGAGCAGAAGGAGGTAAGAGGGGGATGGTTAACAGATAAAAGACAAACAAATCCAGAAAGACACACTGTGAATTCTAAGACTAAGAGCAGCTTTAAGCAATGTCCCAGCTAAAATCTATCCTCAGCACCAAACCGCAGATTTTCAGTAACCCACTCTGGCTTTAAAAGGATAAAAATAGTCAGTATGGCACAACACAAAAACTGTGTGTTCTGGAGTCTCTAACAGACCTGGAGTAAAATTCCAGTTCTGCCAGCTGTTAGCTAAGACCTCCCTGAGCCTTGGAGATCATCCTCTCTCCCTTAAAAGACTGCCCTGGCAGTTAAAAGCCTGAAAAGCCTCCAGCAGAGAAAAGCACCCAATTCGAGTTAGCTCCCTCCCTAAAAGGGCTCATTCCATAGGACATTATAATTGTATTAAAAGAAGGGACCTTTTGGGCTTCCCTGCTGGCGCAGTGGTTGAGAGTCCGCCTGCCGATGCAGGGGACACGGGTTCGTGCCCCGGTCCGGGAAGATCCCACATGCTGCGGAGCGGCTGGGCCCGTGAGCCATGGCCACTGAGCCTGCGCGTCCGGAGCCTGTGCTCCGCAACAGGAGAGGCCACAACAGTGAGAGGCCCATGTACCGGGGAAAAGAAAAAAAAAAAAAAAAATGAAGGGACCTTTTAATCCATCTCATTTTACACATGAAGAAACTAAGGTACAGAAGAGAAGAAGTAACTTAATCAGGGTCACACTCAGATCAGCAGACTCCAGATCTGACTTCTAATCCTGTTCAAAGACCACAGAGACTGGACTTTTTGAAAGATCACACATTTCCTACATTCATCTTCACACTTTTACTAACCTCTGAGCTGTGGTAAAGCCAGTTACCATACAATGCATCGTGTATCTTAGAAAGGGGACAATTTCTTCATTATTATGACGAAACAACTTACTAGTAAGTTAAACTGTTACATCGCAAAAAGTCTAAACTATGGTTTCAAGACCATTTCTCCAAGACCCCAAAAGCAAATGTACAAGGTATACATGCAAAATTCATGCCAAGTTTTCCTTTCAATCTCACCGAAAAGCATGCTTATGAAGTGGATACAGACTCTCTGATCCTGAGCCACCAGCTGCATGACCAGGGAGGCGTGCCTCATGAGAGCATCTCGGAAGCCGGACAGCACGTGCTTCTTGCGCACCAACTTGGAGCAGATGAAGAAAAATATTCAATAGCAACCAAGTCTCAGCCATTCTGAACCCACACAAGTGTAATTTCCAAATATAATTACAAGATAATACTGGTAGAATCATCTAAACTATGGAGCATGAAAAAGGGCATCATTTACACACAGGAATCCATGTGCTCAAACAAAGGATTATACAAGAGTGAAGGTTCCTAATAAAGTATATTTACATAGCACTTTACTGTTCACAAATCACTCATTTGTCAACTAGCTCATTTAAGCCTAATGAGTTGGTAAAGCAAGCAAAAACAGATATTATTATCGCCATTTTGGAGACGAGAAAACTGAGGCTCAGGCACCTTCCCAAGGACTCAAATCTAAGTATCCAACCAGGTGTTGTCCAAGGTCAGGGCTCTTTCCACAGTCTGTGAGAGTCATACTGGGGACCATTCATGAGCCTCACTGAGGTAGGTAGAGAAAAATTCATTCTTCCTTTCAATGTAGATATAAATCTTCACACTCAATTTACCTCCCTATACAGGGAACTGTGTAGCAGCTGTGCAAAGTACTCAAGACAATAGCAAAACTTAGGTCAAAAAAGGGGTGTGCACCGAGGACAGAACTGGAACATGGGTACAACTGACTACATCACCCCTTCGACTGGTGAAAACTGAAGCTAAGAAAAGTGTGTTCAATAAAAGGTGGAGAAGTTGCATCTCTTATTGCCTCTAAACTGTGTAAATCTCCTGTTCTCCTTCACCAATTCCTCCCACATAATGCATTAAGCTAGTGATCTAAATGAGTTACTCAAAAATTTTCCATGACGTCCCTTCACCTGACAGATTAAATCCAAGCTCCTTAGCTTGCATTCAAACTCTTAAAGGAACTGATCTCAACCCTGGCTCTCCAATCTCATCTCCCTCAACTGCCCTTCAAATACATTCTGATTACCTCCCAAACTCATCCTTGCTAATCCTTGCCTCCTGGAAAAAGCTCCCCCATTTCCTCTAGCCCAAATCTCACCCATCTTCTCAAGAGTAATTCAAATGCTTCCTCCTCTAAAGAACCTTTCCTAATTTCACTCCTTAACCCACACAGCACTTGACCACAAATATGTCCACCTTCTAGATTCCCAGGAATGCAATCTCTTATTTTCTTCCCTACCTCATTGTCTTATTCATCTCTATGTCTCACTGTCCAACAATGGCAGCCTCAGAACTCTAGCCTCAGTGATATTGCAGATGTTACCAGCTAGCCCAGCGGTTCTCAGAGCTGTCTTTGGATCCCTGAGGGTGCCCAGAACACTTTCAGGGGATCCACAAGATCAAAATTATTTCTGTATAATACTAAGATGCTATTTGCCTTTTCCACTTATTCTCTTACAAGTGTACAGTATTTTTCAAAGGAGGCATGTCACAACAGATAAAATGCAGAAATATATGAGAACCCAGCTGTCCTCTATTAAGCCAGACATTAAAAAGATTTGCAAAAATGTAAAACAAAGACATTCCTTACACTCTTTTTTGCTTTGAAAATAGTTATTTTTTAAATCATTTATGCCACAGAACTGTTCACTAAAATAGTAAATTGTGTGTTATCAATACCTATATTTTGCCAAAATAAAAAGAATTACATTAATATGTAATGGACTATTATTTTTATAAATTTATTTATTTTTGGCTGTGTTGGGTCTTTGCTGCAGTGCACGGGCTTCTCATTGCGGTGGCTTCTCTTGTTGTGGAGCACGGGCTCTAGGCATGCGGGCTTCAGTAGTTGTGACACACAGGCTCACTAGTTGTGGCGCACAGGCTTAGTTACTTCACAGCATGTGGGATCTTCCCAGACCAGGGATCGAACCCGTGTTCCCTACATTGGCAGGTGGATTCTCAACTACTGCACCACCAGGGAAGCCTTACTATTATTTTTAAATGAATCCTTTAAACTTTTGTTATTTTTAATACAGTAAATAAACAAAAGCTCTTTGGGGGTCCTCAACACTTTTAAAAAGTGTAAAGCCAGACTTCCCTGATGGCACAATGGTTGAGAATCTGTCTGCCAATGGAGGGGACAAAGGTTCAATCCCTGGTCAGGGAAGATCCCACATGCCGCGTAGCAACTAAGCCCGTGTGCCACAACGACTGAGCCTGCGCTCTAGAGCCCGCGAGCCACAACTACCGAGCCCACATGCCACAACTATTGAGCCCGCGTGCCTAGAGCCCGTGCTCCCAACAAGAGAAGCCACTGCAATGAGAAGCCCGCGCACTGCGACGAAGAGTAGCCCCCCTTGGCCGCAACTAGAGAAAGCCCGGTAGCAGCGAAGACCCAACACAGCCAAAAATAAATAAATAAATAGTTTTTTAAAAAGTGTAAAGCCATCCCTAGAGCAAAAATTTGAGAACCGCTGATCTAGCTCATCCCCCACCCACCCACGGCAACAATTCCAGCCCTGTGACTCTGAGAGAACAGTCATCTCCCAAACTCTTCTTGGAGGTCTCCACGGACAAAAAACTCACTGCGAATGTGGGTAGGCATTGAAGGAACAGGCAGGCCACGCTTCAGCCAGCTCTGCCTGTCAGAAAGCTCTTCCCCTCACCCCACTCCTGCTGGGCGGTTGCCGCCACTGAGCCCAAGGAGCCCCCTCCTCCCATTCGCACAGTCAGAAAGCGAAGGAATAAGCCCCCAGGGTGCGCGCGCCTTGCCCTCAGGCTGAGCGGGGACTCAAGCGGGAGGGAGCCTGAGTGAAGGCTAAACCCTGGAGAAGTGGTGAGAGGGTCAGCAAAGGGCAGGGCAGCTGAGAGAAGGGCTTACGGGAAGGTGGGAACGCGTGCCAGTGAGTCTAGGCTGGGGGCCCTGGGAGCCCCGGGTTTAGTGCGGACAGGGTAGGCCCACTTGAGGCGCAGGGCCAGGGTCTGGGCCTCCTTTGGAAAGGGGATGCTGAGCGGTCTGCGGGGTAGGCCGCCGTGGCCGGTAAGGGGGTGGGCCTGTTTAGGGGCTAGATTTAATGAGGCGGGTGGGCCCGGCTTAGTGTCGGGGAAGGTGCGCTCGGTTGAAGGGAGTTGCTCCCGCCCGGTTGGTGAGGGAAATGCCAGTTCGCACCGATACGCTAGGCTCTGGCAGCAGCTCCAGCGCGCAGGCCAGGCAGAGGCGTGGGGGCACGGGCAGCAGCCAGCGCGGGTCGTGCCGGTAATGGGCCCTCTCAAAGAGCAGCGCCGCCTCTTCGTCCCTCCCGGGCCTGGGAAGGCCTGCCCCTGGCTCCCTCACAGACATCTCTCCGCTTGCGTTCTACCACGGCAGCACCTTTTCCCGCGCAGTTCATGCGCAGGCGCACTTGGCAGAGCTCGACAAGGACGCGTGGGGAGAAGGGTAATGCGCGTGCGCGAACCGAATGCCAGCCAGTCTCAGGAGAGCAGCGGCCCCTGTGGGCGGGTGACGCGCCTCAGGAGTCGGAAGAGCGTTACCTCTAAGCCTCAAGCTGTTTGCTCTTGGAGCCTGCAGGAATTCGTCTTTACCACGCCGAAGGTTGAAAAGCATTTATAAAGACGCTGTTATTATCCTTGAAAAAGTAAGAAAAGGAAACTATTTCTGGTATTTAAAAAGTAAACGATCTCAGGGATTCTTATCGAAAAACTATCAGCTCTATTATTTTAAATTTACGTGGCACCTTTCAAACAATCTAAGGTGACACCTTTCTTTCAGAGATTCTAAGATGGTCCCCTTAAAATATCGTCTCACAGAGGGCTGCACAGTAGTTGCGATTTTGTGAGCGCAGAAGGTATACTGAAGAAGAAAAAATAGTTTGTTGTTAAGTGTATTAACAAAACCCGTCAATCTACAAGGATTTAATTAACGCCAAAGTGCCCAGCAACCGGTTAGTGTTAAAGGAGATAAGTTCAAGAGATGTTTTCTACATTCAGAAGCAGTGTGACGGAGTAGAAAAAGTGCTTTCCATGGCAAAATAATTTGGAAAACAATGGTTTATTTTTAATGTAGTATTATGAACTGATTCTTGAGAAAAGTAGATTTAACATGGAAAAATCCTCGTTAAAATGCTAAATGTACAAAAGATGCAGAATTATATACATAAGTATGTAAAATAAATAAGCAAACATTTATTCAACACCATTAAATTATATTATAGCAGTAATATATGTTCAGTGAAGAAAATAGAAGAAAAAAATATTTTGATGTATTTTCTTCTAGTCTTTTTCTATACCTTTTTACAACAGCAACATACAAAGGTGTGTAAACTTTTCTCAGAAAAAATATATCATGTACATCTTCCATATAATTAAACATTATTCTATGTTTACATTTTTAATGTCAACAAATTATGTATTCTTTTAGACAAAATTTGGAGCCAGGAACTCCGCTATGATCTAGAGGATTCAAAAGTGAGCAAGAGACAGTCCCTGTGCTCAAGGAACTAGAACTAGTCAAGAGAAAGAGAAACAAATTATTACAGTTGGGTACATTTGTGTTAGTTATCTATTGCTGCATAACAATCCATGTAATGGATTGAATGGTGACCCTCAAAAAGACACCTCCATGTCTGCTGTGGACTGAATTGTGTCCCTCAGATTCAGATGTTGAAGTCCTAACCCCTAATGTGACTGTATTTGGAGATAGGGCCTTTAAGGGGGTAATTAAGTTTAAATGAAGTCATAAGGGTGACACCCTAATCCAATAGGATTGGAGGCCTTATAAAAAGAGGAAGAGAGAAAGATCTATCTCTCTCTTTATGTACAGGCATTGAGGAAAGGCCGTGTGAGGACATAGTGAAAAGGTGACCATCTCTAAGCCAGGAAGAGAGCTCTCACCAGAAACCAAATTAGCCAAAACCTTGATCTTGAACTTCTAGCCTATAGAACTATGAGAAAATAAACTTCTGTTGTTTAAGCCACCCATGCTGTATTATTTTGTTATAGCAGCTGGAGCAAACTAATGTAACGTCGAAAATCCCCACAACCTGTAAATTACCTTTTTTCCAAAGGATCTTTACAGTTGTAATTAAGGATCTTGAAATGAAGATATCATCCAGAGTATCCAGTGGGCCCTAAATCCAATGATAACTGTCTTGAGAAGAGGCACACAGAGTAAAGGAAGAGGCACTGTGACCACGGAGGCAGAGATTGGAGTGATGGTGCCACAAGCCAACAAATGCCTGCAGCCACCAGAAGCTGGAAGAGACAAGGAATGGGTTGCCCTCTAGAGCCTTTGGTAGCAGTGTAGCCCTGCTGACATCTTGATTTCATTCAGACTTCCGGCCTCCAGAACAGAGAATAAATTTCAGTTGTTTTAAGCCACCAAGTTTGTGGCAATTTGTTACAGTCGCCATAGAAAACTAACACACCCCAATATTTAGCAGCTTAAAACAACAAACATTTATTATCTCATAGTTTCTGTGGATCAGGAATCCAGGCATGGCTTAGCAAGGTGACCCTGGCTCAAAGTCTCTCCTGAGGTTGTACTCATCTCAAGGCTCACTAGGGCCAAAGGATCTGCTTCCAAGTTCACTCAAATGATTGGTGGCAGGATTCATTTCCTCAAAGGCTGCCGGACTGAGGGCCTCACTTTCTTGAGGGCTATTATCCAACGGCCGCCTCAGTTCCTTGCCACATGTGCCTTTCCATAAGGCAGTGCACAAAACGGAGGACAGCTTCCCTCAGGGAACAAGCAAGAGAATTGAGAGAAGTTACCCAAGATGGAAGCTACAGCCTTTTAACCTGTTCCCGGAAGTGACATTCCATCATTTCTGCTGTAACCTATTCGTTGGAAGTGAGTCGCTGGATCCAATCCACACTCGAGGAGGGGAGAATACACAGGGCATGAATACCAGAAGGTAGGGAGCATCGGGAGCCTTCTTAGAGCCTGCCAACCCCAGTATAAGTGCCGTGGTAGTGGTAGGCAACACATAGGAAGAAAAACATCAAAACATTAACTGGATGATGGGATTATGGATTGTTTTTCCCTTTTTTGAATTTTCTAAACTCTTTTTAATGAGCATGTATGGGTTTGACAATGAATTTAAAAATAGGAAAGCTAAATGAAAGGGAAGAAAGGAAGGGAGAAAGGAAAGAAGTGGGGGAGGATAAAGGAGAGAGGAGGAGAAAACCTGAATTGAATTTTCTGAATTAAATTTGAGTTCTGTGAATCTGCTTCAACCTGCTGAAGCTGTCTACAGAAGTATCACAAGACATAATGCCTTTTAGCTAAGAAGTTTCAGACTTGATTGAAAAAAACAATTAGCTCCAGGATGTCCTGGAGGGTGAGGTGAGGGAAAACAACAAGGATTAGGGTTGCCAGTGCTTGAGAATTGAAGAGGTGGAAATGGTTTTTCCGTGAAATCTGTTCACAGGCAGCAGAATCCCAGCAGGGCAGATACTCAGTGATCAGCTCCCTTCCTTGTGACTGAAAGGACATGAATAGTAGTGTCCGGTGCAGAGCACCACCCCTCCCACAAGCAGCTGAAGCTATTTGAGCATCCGACCTCAATCAGAATTAGCTTGGAATAGGACAGGACTGAACTATGATAGAAACTTCAGTAAACCCTCCTCTGAGGAACTGGAGAGGGGAGGTGTCAGGAGATGGCATTGGGCTGACCCACATTCCCTGAACCTTCAAAACCATAGAGTAGAAGTAGCTTCTATCCCACCCACAAAGTATCCCAGACGGCCAAAGGGGGGCGCTCATAAAACTTGTACCAAAGAAATCAGAACCCCACAGGGCCCAAATAACCAATTTTATTAGAGGTTATTTTATCATGCCCTTTGGGAGTAAGCAGACCACTCTCCTGCCTTCTCTGACGTGTTTTGAGGGTTCTGAACCCACTGCCTACTTCCTAAAGCCATGCTGGAGCAGGAAACCCCTCAAATGCTTCATAAGACCAAACTTTTGGGGGGCTGGTGGATTCCTTGGGGCCCCATGTGGGTTCTCAATTTCCTCAAGTTCTTCTGTTTTGGGAAGAGCAACCCCAGCACCGCAGTGACCTGGTGGCTGAAGGTCCCTCTTCAAAGAAGCGCAGTCTCTGATGCTGTCCTCTCTTGCATGTGGGTCACCCACTTCGGGAAGCAGGATAGGATCAGGATCCCTCACACTCAGGTTGGGGGCTAAGTGCTGGGGTTTGGCCAGGTGTGGAGACCAGGAAATCCTCTTCAAAAAGCTCATGCTCAGCCTTGCTGCAGCAGAGTGCAGACTCCTTTTGGAGCTGAAGGTGTCTGTGGGACAGGAGGAAGGCTGCTGCCCAGCCCCTCTGCCTTCCTCCAGCTCCAGGCTTCCTCTTCTCCTGTGTGTGGGCTGCTGACATTTGAATCTGGGGGGCTCCTGAGATGCGTGCTCCTTCCTCCAGTGGTCTGCCCCAGAGTATGAGATCCTCGCTGTGCCGGGAGCCCTCTCTGCCATCTGGGAGACCCCTGGCCTGACCATTTTCCTGCTCCCGCTGTTCTCACTGGAGGGTTCTTGGACGCTTTCTTGGCCACACCAGCTACTAGATTCTGCTGCAGTCCTGGGGTTCCTGGGAGCAGGGAGCTTGGCCCTAGGAGGAGCCTCTTTCTGGACATCCTGTCGTTCTCTGAGGCCCCCTGGTGGTCTGACTCTCTTAGGCTTTTCAGGATGGATAGAAATGCCCATTGGCTCTGTCTGGTGTGTTCTTCGCTTCTCCAGAGCTCTGGCCTGCGTAGGAGATTTTGAGCTTTTCCTTTCTTGGCGCTGAACGCTCTGGGACCTCTCTGGGGACTTAAGGCCTGGCCTGGGGCCCTGGGCCCCACAATGCCTTTCCTGCTGCCCCTGCAGCTCACAGGCTTTGTGTAACCCAGGGAGCCTCACCCCCTCAAGGGGCAGTGGGCATGGTGCTAAGAAGTTAAAGTGCAAGTAGGATTCTAGGATCTGCTGGGGGAGGCCCCACTTCAGGTGTGCAATCTTCCGCTGCATAAGGGACTCCAGGAGCAGTAGCTGGCACTTCGTGAGGACTGGCCACTTCGGCAGGATGGTGAGGGCAGTGGGAAAATCCACCAGAGCTGTGGCAGCTTGGGGGGCTTGGCCACATGAGACAGAGGAACAGGCAGAGGGCAGGCCCAGGGCAGCAGCCAAAGACTGTGGGTTGCAGAGCTGTCGAGTCAGGCCAGAGGTCTTCCCTGGAACCACTCCTTTGTCCCTTTGTCGGCTTTTCTGGAGTTTAGGTTGGGCCTGCCAGGAGGCTGGAATGACACTGTGCTTCCTGGCAGTGGCCGTGCTCTGGCTGGCCAAATGCTCTCCCTCCCCACTGGCAAGCAGGAAGAGTTCATTCTGGTGGGGGAGAGCCTTCATCTCAGGGCAGGGAGCAGAGGCCACAGCCTGTTCCTGGTCCATGGCCCCATATCCAGAGCCAGTGAGGGCTGGGGGCCCCTCACCCACAGAACAGTCAACTCGGAGATTGCCTTTAGCAGCATCCTTTCCTCTGACTTGGCCCTTGTTTCTTCCCCTTAGTACTCGAAGCCTTCCAGCATCCTCAACTCTGCACTTTCTCTGGCTCCCTACATCCTGGATTTCTGCAGCGTCCTCATCTTCACCCTTATTCTGGCTGCCTTGCCCTTGTATCTGGATCTCTCCGTCGATTTCACTTCTTAACTCTCCCTGATAATCTCCCCCAGGAGCCTGGGTCTCTTTATCATCATCACCTGTGGTCCCTCTCAGGTTTCTCTTCTCTTGGATTTGAAATTCTGCACCATTCTCACCTCCCATCTGCTCCTCTTTCTTCCATTCTGCTGAATGAGTTTCTATATCAATTTTACTTGCTAATTCTCCCCAGTTCTCTGCCTCAGATGCCTGGGCATTTGCACCATCCTTGCCTCTAATGTGTTCCTGATTTTTCCACTTCAGTATGAGAATCCTTCCATTAATTTCACTGTTTAACTGATGCTGGTTTTCTTCCCCAAGTTCCTGAGTCTCTTTACCATGTTCACCTTTAACGCCTCTCAGGTTTCTCTTCCCTGTTGCCTGGATGTCTGTACTATTCTCATCAACAAACTGCTCCTGATTCCTCCTTCCTGGTAGATGGGTCTCTACATGAGGTACACCTCTTAATTGTCTCTGGTTCTCTGCCTCGGGCGCCAGGATATTTGCACCATCTTCATCTCCGTTCTTTCTCTGGTCTCTCTTCTCCAGTGCCTGAATTTCTGCTCTATGTTCACCTCCAATCTGGTCCTGATTCCCCCAACATGGTATCTTGAATTCTCTGCCAATTTCACTTGCTACTAGTTTCTGGTCTCCCCAGAATCGTGCCTGGATCACCACCCAATCCTCCTCTCTTATCTCCCTGAGGTTCTTCCTTCTAGATATCTGGCTTTCCCCAGAATCCTCACCTGTTTTCAGGCCTTGATTTCCCCACCCCACTTGAAGTTCATGTCTTAGTTGTTTCTGGATCTCTACCCTAAATGCTTGGACCTTCCCAGCTTTCTCATTTCCGTTTTGATCCTGCATCTCCCACCCTGGTGTCTGGATCTCTGTAACATTCTCACTTTGAACGCATTCCTGTTTTCCCCACCCCAGGGCTTGGGTCTCTAGGCCATCCTCTTTTTTCACTTCCCCCAAGTTCTCCCTCCCAGATATCTGAATTTGCACAGCATTCTCACCTCCAACCTGGCCCTTTCTTCTCCTCTTTTCTGCCTGAATTTCTATACTAGTATCACCTTTAATCTGGTCTTGTTTTCCCCACCCTGGCAGCTGGGTTTCCCCACCATTCTCAGTTCCAGTCTGGCCCTGCTTCCTCAACACTTGGGCCTGGGTCTCTCCTTCATCCTCTCCTCTGGCTTCTTTCTTATTCTTCTCAAAAGACTGGGTCTCTATAGCATCCTTATTCCTACTCCTATCCTGGGTCTCCCACATTGGCGTTTGGGTTTCTGCATCAATTTTACATCTTAACTGTTTCTGTTTCTCTCCTCTTCGTGCCTGAGTTTCAGGAAGATTCTCACCTCCAGCATCCCTCCGATTTCTCTTCCGTAGTTTCTGACTTTCAGCTCTATTCTCAACTCTCACCTGGTCTTGATTCTCCCACCATGGAGTCAAGATCTCTCCAACAGCTTTACTTATTACTAGTCTCTGTCTCCCCAACTCCAGGACCTTAGGCTCTGCCTTGTCCTCCATCCCAAAGTTTATTGGGAGTTGCCTTCCAGATGCCTGAATTTCCCAAGCATCCTCTCCTCTTCTCTCTCTCTGGTTCACCCACCCTGGAGCCTGGGTCTCTCTACTATCCTCTCTGCCTAGTGTCCGGTTTTCCCTCCCTGGTGCCCAGGCCTCTCGTGGGCAGCGCCAGGACTTCCAGATGGGCATTCCCACTTGTTGGTTGGAAGGAACAGGTAGGAACTCTCTGGAACAGAACTGCAACCTCTGGGCTGATGGGAGGTTTGGGTGAGAGGCCATGGAGGTGGGGTGGCATCTCATGTCGACAATATGCTCCAGTGGTACCGGTTCTTCTGAGGAGTGGACCAACAGCTGCTCCATCCCTTGGCACGTGTCCAGGGCAGGGGGCAGTGGCTTGCAAATCAGGTGAGTCTGGTCATCACTACGACACCAGGGTACCTGCCACGCTTCCCAAGAACTGTCCTGAGCTAGCATACAGGTGCTTAAAAAGGAGGTGGTGCAAAAGATGTGTTCCAAAGGTGTGTAGGCATCCCAAGGTAAACCTTGACCTGGGTGCTGACTAGAAAGCAGATGTTGGGTCCATGAATCCTGGTGGCTCCTCCAGTATTCCCCTCTCTTATTTTGGGCCCATTGTTGGGCATCCAGGCCCCTGAACTGGCCAGGACTGAAGGAGAATTCAGGGGTCAGCCCAAAACAAGTGTCATGTCTCATGGAGGGCACTGCCACCTTCTGCGATGGCACCTGTAGGTGAGAACAGAGAAGCAAAATTTTGCATTCACATTATCTCATCTAATCCTCAGATCAGGATTATAATCCCCATTATCCAGATGAGGATGCTGGGGCTCAGGAATGGGGAGTCAGTTCTCTTAGGGAAAACACTATTCATTCAAGAAAGAAAGATAAAGAGTTTACTCCAGGCCAGGCACTGTTCTAGGTGCTGGCGGTACCAGCATGAACAAGACAGAAAACGTCTTTGTTGGGAGCTGTCTTTTAGACATGGAAGTCACAATAACTAAGTATACAACATAATGTTAGGTGTTGAAAAGTGTTTTGTTGGTTTGTGTTTTTTTTGGCCACGCTGCATGGCATGAGGGATCTCAGTTCTCAGACCAGGGATCAAACCCGTGCCCCCTGCAGTGGAAGCGTGGAGTCTTAATCACTGGACTGCCAGGGAAGTCCCCTTGAAAAGTGTTCTAATGGAAATAAAAGCAGAGTGGGAATGGGGTTAGCTCCTTTAGACATATTGGTCAGAGAAGGCCTCTCAGAGGAGGTGACATTTGAATGGAGACCTGAATGAAGCAAGGGACAAACCAAGTGACATCTGAGGAAAGAGCATTGTAGGCAGAGGAGACATTAAGTGCAAAGGCCCTGAGGATGGAACTGGGTCATTTGTATAAGAACAGCTAGGAGGCCTGTGTGGCCAGAATGGAATGAGTGAGTGATGAAGACAGTGCTAGGAGATGAGGTCAGAGAGGAATGCAGGGCAGATTATTCTGAGCCTTGGAGTTGTGGTTAGGAGTTGGATTTTATTCTGAGTTTGACTGGAAGTGTATCCATCAGAGCCATTGCAGAGTCTTGAGTGGCAAAGTCCTGTGATCTGTTTTTTTTAAAGTTGGTTCTTGCTCATGAGCATAATGTTAGGCTTAAGCCAGGTGCAAAAAAAATACTTACTGTATGATTCCATACAGACAAAACTAGTCTATGCTATTAGAAATCAGCACAGTTGTGTCTGCAACCTTCTGGGCTGCTGGTAGTGGTCTATTTCTTTTTTTAAAAAAATTATTCTTATTTTTTAAAAATTTTTATTTATTTATTTTTGGCTGTGTTGGGTCTTTGTTGCTGCACGCACGCTTTCTCTAGTTGCGGCAAGCGGGAGCTACTCTTCATTGCAGTGGCTTCTCTTGCTGTGGAGCAGAGGATCTAGGCGCGCGGGCTTCAGTAGTTGTGGCATGTGGGCTCAGTAGCTGTGGCTCACGGGCTCTAGAGCACAGGCTCAGTAGTTGTGGCGCACGGGCTTAGTTGCTCTGCGGCATGTGGGATCTTCCTGGACCAGGGCTCGAACCCATGTCCCCTGCCTTGGCAGGCAGATTCTTAACCACTGCGCCACCAGGGAAGTCCAGTGGTCTGTTTCTTAATCAAGTGCTGCACCTGGATGTGTTCAGTTTACAAAAATTCATTGATCTATACACTTATAATCTGTATATGTATATTCCCTTGGATTAACATTTTTTAATATAAATTTATTTATTTATTTTTGGCTGCGTTGGGTCTTCGTTGCTGCATGCAGGCTTTCTCTAGTTGCATCGAGTGGGGGCTACTCTTTGTTGCAGTGCGTGGGCTTCTCATTGTTGTGGCTTCTGTTGTTGTGGAGCACAGGCTCTAGGCGTGCAGGCTTCAGTGGTTGCAGCACGCGGGCTCAGTAGTTGTGGCTCGCGGGCTCTAGAGTGCAGCCTCAGTAGTTGTGGTGCATAGGTTTAGTTGCTCCACGGCATGTGGGATCTTCCCAGACCAGGGCTCGAACCCGTGTCCCCTGCATTGGCAGGCGGATTCTTAACCACTGCGCCACCAGGGAAGTCTGGGTTAACATTTTTAAAAAGAGAAAGAAGAAATTCATTCTGTTGGCTGCGTGGAGCACTGACGATGGTTGGGTGAGAGAGAAAGCAGGAACTAGGCAGAAGGCAGTACCTACAGTCCAGGTGAGCCCTGAGGGTGGCTTTGCCCAGGAGGGTGAAGTGAAGTTTTAAGAAGTGATCAGATTCGGGGCTTCCCTGGTGGCGCAGTGGTTGAGAATCTGCCTGCTAATGCAGGGCACACGGGTTCGAGCCCTGGTCTGGGAGGATCCCACATGCCGCAGAGCAATTGGGCCCATGAGCCACAACTACTGAGCCTGCGCGTCTGGAGCCTGTGCTCCGCAACAAGAGAGGCCGCGATAGTGAGAGGCCCGCGCACCGCGATGAAGAGTGGCCCCCACTTGCCACAACTAGAGAAAGCCCTCGCACAGAAATGAAGACCCAACACAGCCAAAGTAAATAAATAAATTAAAAAAAAAAAAAGAAGAAGAAGTGATCAGATTTGAGATATGGGTTGCAAGTAGAGCCCATAGGACTTGCAGGTGGATTGATCCTGAGGAGTGAGGGAGAGAGAAGTCCAGGGTGACCGCTGGGTTTGGGGCAAGATAATGCTCTTCCTGACCAGTCTGAGTTCATCTCTGATACACAGGGCATAGAACAGGGTCCTTGTAACAAATGACTGAGACAATCATGGTGTTGAGGGAAGGAGGTGTGTAGGATCCCCTCACCTTGATGACCTTCCTCATGCTGGAGTGGGTCCTGGTGATCTCGTGCCAGTAGTTCTGGACCTGTCAGATCAGAAAGAGGCAGAGGACAAGCAGGTTGCCGTAGCACCGAGGGTCCCTGCAGCTGTGATTCTCA
Organism: Lagenorhynchus albirostris; assembly: GCF_949774975.1. Lineage (NCBI taxonomy): Eukaryota > Metazoa > Chordata > Mammalia > Artiodactyla > Delphinidae > Lagenorhynchus > Lagenorhynchus albirostris. The sequence goes on from NC_083105.1 coordinate 7,582,729, forward strand.
GAGAGCAGGCCCCGCACTGGCTCCCACTCAGGGCCCTGGAATGGCCCCACCATGGCACAGGCGCCCAGGAGGGGCAGCAACATGACACAGCTTAGGTCAGGCAGGTGGTGTTCAGGAGTTGTAGGGCAGGACTGGTATGGCTGACCCAGCCACTTCAGGGCGGGGTAGCCCCTGCCTCATAGCACCCCCGTCGCTAAGGCCACCTCACAAAGGCTCCTGATGCTGCAGCCTCAGCTCCAGCTGCTGCACCTGGCATCAGGGCTGGATAACATGCCCTCAGTACAGGTGAGGGCAACATCAGGGAACTGCCCAAAAGGAATTAAGAGGAAGAAGAACTTGTTCTAAATATCCTGACCTCTGGAATGGAGAGATTAAGTTCCCCTGTGTATGATGGAGGGATGGAAACTGCAGTCTGCTTGATTTCTTTCTTCCTATTTGATACTTGCATCCATTTGTCCATCAGGCTATCCAATATCAAACATTTAATGAACACTGTATTGAATGTGTGTTCTTGTTTAACCACCCAACATATCCTGATTTTTTGTTAGGGGATTACTTTCCCATCTCAAGATCACTGTTTGTAGGAGTATAAATGCTACCCTGGAGACTTTCACCCAAAGGTTATATTCAAAATATTGAATTACAGAGCAGGCAGGGTCATCAGCCAATCAGAATGGGCCACGCCTTAACCTTTTAATACCTGGGTTGTAAGTGGCCCCTAGGGTCCCAGTAGAAGGGCATCACCTATTTACCAACCAGTTGGGAAGTATTTCTCTACTTTAAGAACCCAGGGACTTCCCTGGTGGCATAGTGGTTAAGAATCTGCCTGCCAGTGCAGGGGACACAGGTTTGAGCCCTGGTCTTGGAAGATCCACATGCCACGGAGCAACTAAGCCTGCGAGCCACAACTACTGAGCCCGCATGCCACAACTACTGAAGCCTGCGTGCCTAGAGCCCGTGCTCCGCAACAAGAGAAACCACCGCAGGGAGCAGCATGCCCACTGCAATGAACAGTAGCCCCTGCTCACCACAACTAGAGAAAGCCCGTGCGCAGCAACAAAGACCCAGTGCAGCCAAAAATAAATAAATAAAATAAATAAATTTTTTTAAAAAAGAACTCAATATACCACACAATGTATCTTGGTTAAATGTTACCCCGGCTTATACCTGATACTCTTTCACAGGCCCAGGACAGCCAAGGAGTGGAGGTGTGACCTAAGTTTGGCCAATTGGGCCCTCTCTTCCAGGGCTCTAACTACCAAGGTAGGGATAGGAAGCTGGTAAAAAAAAAAAAAAAAAGAAAAGCAGCCCATGGCAGCTAGAAACTGGCCCAGCTCTATCAGTTAGGCCTGATGTTGCTAGGAGCTGGCCTGACACTCATAGCTGAGCCTTGGTGTTCTCCTGTTGAACATAAAATACTTCATAGAGTGTCAGCATCAGACAAAACCACTCTAACTGTGATAATCAAGACAAAAACAAGACCACTCTTTAGTCATGTCTGAACACAGACAAAAGCATGAACATTGTCAAAACCACAAAAATAACCAAACACCTTACCATCCTGGCTAGTATCTATTTTGTCACCAATTATAGCTTTAGCCTCACTTCATTCCTTCCACCTTGTAGATAAGATTTATTAGGATGCCCAATCATAGAATTACTCACACTTTCTAATAGCGTCTAATCCAGAGCAAACCCCATTTCCTTGAACCCTCCCAAAATCATTTGACACAAGGTCAAATCCTATAGTAAATCCAAACACCCTCTTACTGAGAAGTGCCACAGTTCCCCATGGTATGTGTTCTCCCTTGTTGCAATGAGTAATAACACTGTAGAGGTGTGTGCCTGGTGGTCTTTAGCTAAATTTAGGACACTGGCGTAAGATTTTATGTCTGGTCCTGCTCGCACAACCAGCTCCCCTTGAGCCTCCAGGCTCCACTGCAGAGTCTTTTCCCAGATTCCTTTTTGCTTGCTTCCCACCAAAGATCCCTAAGTGAAAAAGAACTTCCTTTGGATCAGGCACAGTGCCAAAAGATAGATATCCAAAATGTCCAAGGCATCTACCAGCCCTGCTCTCATAAAGCTCTCAGTATGGTTGGAAAGGCAAACACTGAATAAAGACAGAGTTGACGAAGGCTACAAAGGGCAAGTACAGGGGGCTTGTGGGTGCATCCAGCAGGGGTAATTACCTGGTCTGGATGATCAGGGAGGCTTCACTGAAGAGGTGATGAATACTAAGCAGAACAGTGGAGCACATCACATCACTCCCAAAAGAGAGTGATGGATGGGCTTGGGGAGATTGCGGTGAGCTCAGGGTAGAAAAAGAAGGTGGGTGGGGCTGTAACATGCGGATGAGGAGGGGGGTACCAGTGGGGAGAGGCATAGTAAGCCATGGCAAGGATTTAGCATTTTAAGCACAGAACTGTGGTAAAAGACAAATTTCTAAGACAAATTGATTCTGAGCCTATGTTAACATTTATCAGCCAACTAGCAAGTGAAATAGCAAGATACAAGAGGGTGGGCTAGTTCTGTGAGAACATGGAAACTGAGTTATTATATAGTTGGGAAACAATTAATTAGGTAGAGTATACTGTCTCATTACTCATGGTCATAAAAACATCAAGCCCCTATCAGTCATTACTAGGAGATCTGGGATATAATGGTCCAAGATGCCAGGTAGGCCAAATAACAACCAGACATTATTATAAAGGATATCAAAAAGGCAAATGATAATGACACATCTGTGACTGTAAACTGGAATAATAAGGTTTCATTCTCCCACAGTGGTAGCTGGTAGGTCCAATTAATATGGAAATATGGGGCTTCCCTGGTGGCGTAGTGGTTGAGAGTCCGTCTGCTGATGCAGGGGACGCGGGTTCGTGCCCTGGTCCGGGAAGGTCCCACATGCCGCGGGGCGCCTGGGCCCGTGAGCTGTGGCCGCTGAGCCTGCGCGTCCGGAGCCTGTGCTCCGCAACGGGAGAGGCCACAACAGTGAGAGGCCCGTGTACCGCAAAAAAAAAAAAAAAAAGGAAATATGAAACAAGATCTGAGAAAGATGAGGAGCAGGGTCCAAATCACAGATTCTACTCTTTTTTAAAAAATATCGATTTATTTATTTATGTATTTGGCTGTGCCAGGTCTTAGTTGTGGCACGCAGGATCTTCGTTGTGGCATGCAGGACTGTAGTTGCAGCTTAGTTGCTGCACGCGGAATGTGGGATCTTTTTTTAGTTGTGGCATGCAAACCCTTAGTTGCAGCAGGTGGGATCTAGTTCCCTGACTAGGGTTCGAACCCGGGCCCCCTGCATTGCGAGTGTGGAGTCTTAGCCACTGGACGACCAGGGAAGTCCCCTCAGGTTCTACTCTTAAACAGGAGCCATCAGTGGGAATTTCTTAATTTGGAGACAAAATTTATTTTTTGACACGTCATAGATATGCATGGATGAAGTCTGATGGGGGGATTTTTCACGTAATAAATGTTCAGTCCTGGAGCCACTTCAAACCCATCTGGCTGGGTTTTCAAGCATAGCAACCAGATGTGGTGGAAGTAACCCAAGCCGATAGCCAAAATTCCCAGGGTCCAGTTCTGGCTCTGCCACTGCCTCATTCTGTGACTGTGGACAAGGAGCTTCCCCTCTCTGGGCCTCAGTATCTGTAAAATGAAGGGGTTGCACTGCATGATTCTTAAGGGTCCTGCTACGTCTCTACTTCTAGGTTTCCAAAGGAAATAACTGGAACTGGCCCACTACGGTCTAGTTTTGGCTAGATCCAAATGGTCCCAAGAGGGAATTCCCAGGCAGTCCAGTGCTTAGGACTCTGCGCTTTCACTGCCAGGGCAATCCCTGGTTGGGGAACTAAGATCCTGCAAGCTGAGCGGCATGGCCAAAACAACAACAGCAACAACAACAAAATGGTCCCAAGATATGCCTGGCATCATGCGAAGAGAGATGAGTAAGGGCCATAAGAATCCAGGAGCACCTCTTGGAGGTGGTGAGGCATGAGTGTAGCCTTAAAAAATGGAGATTTGGAGCAGCATAGGGAAAAAAGCACCATGCTAAGCCAGAAGAAATTGGGTGTCCTAGACATTTCCAAACTCAACCTGACAAACTCAGCCCCCATCCTCAAACCTGCTGTTCTTCTTGAATTCCCTACTCAATGGATTCCATTTCTGGTGGACTCCACCCCCACCAGAAAAATTTAACAAAGGCATCTGAATATGAAGGAGAACATTTAGGATTACCTATCATTATCTCCATACCATTCCTTTACCAGGGTAGAATAAAAAAGATGATTTTAAAAGCACAAAAATGTGCTAAAAGATAAACTAGCAATGGAATGACGACACCCTTGAAAATCTTTGTTTTGGTGTGTTATTTTTTGAATGTTTAACTCACTGTTTCGGCCAATAATTTATGGTAGAATAACAGTAAAAACAGCAAAATACGGTCCCTCGCCCAAAACTGGCGTCATTCCCCGCTGGTGCCTTTAAGGGGCGTGACCCGCCCGCCTCTTGGTGACGCCACTTCCGCTTCCTGCCGCACGCTGCCATTTCCACTTCTACCCTGCGACTTGCCTCAGCCGTGAGCGCTGCAGCTCTGACGTCGCCTGTGCTCCTTGAAGAGTGACGGTACCACGGAAGCGGAGCCATGGTGAGTGCGTGCTCGTGGCTGAAGGGCTGGGAAGTGGGAGACGGGGTTCCGTTCTCTCACTAGCTTGTCGGGTGCTTAGAACGTGCGCCGTCTCGTCCGCCTGGCCCGGGCGGGCGCGTAGCGCCAAGCACTGTCTTCTCTCCCGGCCCGAGGTTAGAAGTCTAGAGGACTCAGGGTCTCAGGTGCTGTGCTGGGGCTTCTTTCCGCAGTTTGTGCTCCTGGCCGAAAGCCTCCGGTGAGCAGAGGGGGCATGGCCCAACCTGGGAGAAAGAGACAAACCCACGTAGGAGAGAGTTGAAAGCTGGATGGATGGGGAAACTTGGCTCCATCGGTTTTCTTTTTCTTTTGGGGGGATCGCTAGAGTATGGGGTGGAACCCTGGATTTGGATCAGCCCTCCCCTACCCCTCTTTCTCCATTGCTGATGTTCAGGAGAGGGAGCTCTCCATGGGTCTGCGCGCCTAGTGTTTGCCTCGAGTTACATGGGCCAGGGATTAAAGTGGCCTTTGGCGTTTGGGGGCTGTGGGGAACGTGGAGTGAACCCCAGCCTGGAATGCAGGAAAGACTCTTCCTGCGAGGCGGTAGCCTCTGAAATCTGAAGCGCTGGTAGCACCACGTGCGGCTCCTCTAAAACTCTTGGTGGTCTCCAACTTTTTAGTCAGATCTTGTGGCCTGGTAGCTAGTTTTGGTTGGCACTTAGTAAGGAGGAAAGAGTTTACAAAACACTGATTTCCGTAATGAGGTTTAATCCTTTTAACGGATTTTGGATCCTAGCGGTATCTCTCCTACTGCCCGTCCCGCCCCCATTTTGAAGCTAGTACGTGGCTGAGCCTAGAATTTAAAGCTTCTAAACCAGTGCTCATCTTTCGCAGTGCCGTGAAAAGTTTTGGAATCGGTTGATCTCAGTTTAAATGCATTTAGTAGACCTAACGCTTGGTATGGAGAGAGTGAGCATGCACTATTTGTTGTTAAATCAAAACCTTGCAGGTTTCGGCTGTCTGGTGTATGGGGAAATCAAACGCATCAAGCTACGGGTTACAGTTGCCTAGCAGTAAGATTTCATTCATTCATTCATTCAGTTAGCCCTTGGAAAAATTAAAAGGTGAATAAATACACACTAAGCAAATTTCAGTTGCTATTTATAAGGTGGTTTGGTTTTAAAGTTGAGTGGAATTTTTGTTGTTGTTGACTTTTATTAAACCAATAAAGTGACTCTTCTTTGATCGTGTTGGATCTCCTGAAGTCTCCCCTTTTGTGCATTTTATGTTTATTAAGAGTTGAGAATCCTAATTTCCAGAGATGGGCTATTGGAAACTGCAATAAAAATATCTGGCATTTTAAAAAGTATATTTATGAGGAGTGATAGGAATAAAAGTGTTGCTGGAACCTTTATTGTTTAAGAGGAGGGTGACATTATTGAGCATTAGATTTTGACAGACATAAGTTGTGATTTCTCAGATAGCCACCAAAAGAATATAGATAAATAACTCCAAACCACTAGAGGGGAAGATAGTGGGGAGAAAAAACTCAAAGGAAGGAAAGAGAGAAAAGGAAACCGAACAGGTGGGACAAATAGAAGGCACAAAAGAAGGGAGATTTGGACCCAATATATTAGTACTTAAATAAATACAGGAATGGACTAAGTGCTTCAGTTAAAAGACAGGTTGAAGTAAAAAGAACGGGAAAAAAAATCAGTAAAGATAGTGGCTAAAAAATAAGGTACAAGTAAAATGAAAATGACATAATTACAAGAAGAAATAGACAAATGTGCAATTATATAGCATTTAATTGATCGTGAAGCCAAAACATCAGTGTGGAAATAGAAGATTAGAACAGCACTATGAATAAACTTGACCTAGTGGTCGTAGTGAAACCAGTGAATACTTTACCTATCAGTTATAGAAGACACTTCTCAAGCAGAGAACATTAATGAAAATTGGCCACCTACTGGGTCATAAAGCAAGTTAAACAACTCTTAAAAGATGATAATAATATAGACCGTGGTCTCCCAACCAAAATACAAATGACTTAGAAATCAGAAACAAAGTGTTTAGAAAGAAGGTATAAAGAACTCGTGGGTCAAATGGAAAATATGTAAGGGAACTTTGAAAACAACTGAACAATAATGAAAATACCACATATTGAGAGTATGTAGGGTACAAATGAAGCACTGGAACCTAAAATGCTTGGTGAGGGAGAAGTAGTAACGTGAAAAGTCCCTTCTGGTGAGATTAATCAAGAAAATAAGCAAAAAGTTATAAATAAGGAGTAACAAACTTGAAGGAGATATAATTTGCAAACATTAAAAGAAAGGATATTATGAACAATGTGATATCTATAAATGTAGAAATTTAGATGAAATGAACAAATACCTGAAAAAATAGAATCAAAACCAATTCAAGTAGAAATAGGACGGCTGAATAATAATAAAGAAACTAAGTTAATGTACCGTATGTTAATTATAACTCAATAAGAAAAACTAAAGTTTTTTGACATGAAAAAACTTTACACCTACTTTAAAAAATAGCTTTATTGAGATAATTTGCATACCATAAAGTTCCACTCTAAAAATGTATAACTCAGTGGTGATCATTTTGTAATGTATAGAAATATCAAATAACGGTGTTGTGTTTTGCACCTGGAACTAACACAATATTGTGGTCAATTATACATTAATTTTAAAAAACAAAACCAAAACAAGGTGGTAGTAGAAAAAAAGTATAACTCAGTGGGTTTTCTTATATTTACAGAATTGTGCAACCATCATAAGAAAATATTAAAATTGGTTTTATCTCGGGAGTGTAAAAGTGGTTTAACATTAGAAAAACTTTAAGGAGAAATGTCTAATTCATCCAACTCAGTACAAAAAACATGACAGAATTCAACATCAATTTTATTTATAACAGAAGAAATTCTTAGTATACTACGGAATAGAGTGAATTTTCTTAAGCTGAAATATCTTAAGAGTAAATCTAAAAGATATTAAAACTTTTGGAGAAATTACAAAGCTTTATTTAAAAGCACTAAAGGTAGATACATGTGTTTGAATGGGTTGACAGATTCTGTATCCTAAAGGTGTCTCATCTTAATTGGAATTACTTCAAATCTACAAATCAGTCCCAGCAGGCTTTTTTTGTACACCTTGAAAAAGCTGATTCTAGAATGTATGAAGAGAGCAAATAATTAGAGGTCTACTCCAGCCCTTGCCTAATTCCTCACCACCCTGGGACCATGACAAATTCACCCAGTGCGATGTGTTGGTATTAGGGAAAGGCATTTTGGGGCAATCAGGTTATTGACGCCACTTCCCCTGACGTCACTTCCTGCTCCTCTGTGGGTGGGTCATTTCTTTGTCTTTGCGGCATCGGGCTGGAGACCGCCGAGGCGGACTCAATGGTGAGTGTTCCCACTGGGCCATCACCCATGGGTCACCACCTAGAACGGCTGTGCCGCCGCGGCACCGCACACGTGTATGATCAGCAGCCTCCAAACCCAGGGTTAGACGGCACCGCTGCGGGCGAACTGCTCAGTGCTCAGGAATGGTAACGTGGGCTGCACCCGGGTTATGTCTATAATAAAATATATATTTGTAAAAAGAATCACAGGGAAAACAAATGAGAAATTAATAAAAATGGTTAAAGTTGAGAGGTGAAGATGGGATAGAAGGAATGGAATAGGCCAGGTACCACCCAATTTGTTCCCTACGTGTGTTATTTTGAAACGGATCTATTGAGGTAGGATTTTTTTTTTTTTTTTTTTTTTGGTACGCGGGCCTCTCACTGTGTGGCCTCTCCCGTTGCGGAGCACAGGCTCCGGACGCTCAGGCTCAGCGGCCATGGCTCACGGGCCCAGCCGCTCTGCGGCATGTGGGATCCTCCCGGACCGGGGCACGAACCCGTGTTCCCTGCATCGGCAGGCGGACTCTCAACCACTGCGCCACCAGGGAAGCCCGAGGTAGCATTTTATCCATAGGTATTACAGTATGTGACTATAAAATAAGGATTTTCAACAACTGCAATGCCACTACAATACCCCAAAATTTAATAATTCCTTAATATCAAATATCTAGTATTAGAATCAAAGGCTGGGACTTCCCTGGTGATCCAGTGGTTAAGACTCCACAGCTTCCACTGCAGGGGGTGTGGGTTCGATCCCTGGTCGGGGAACTAAGATCCCGAATGCCCTGCGGTGCAGCCAAAAAAAAGAATCAAAGGCTGGATCAGATTTTTTCTTAGCTCTCCGCCCACGCCCCCCCACCCCAAGACAGCTTGATCACAGATGTTTTGCTAAGAGGGGCAGTGGTCACATGGTATTTTTTGTGATGTTGGTAGCTATTAAAATCAATGTCTGGATCCATTAATTTGGATTAAATTAGTATGGGTTGCAAGATGGTGCTATTTAATTTTATCATTCTTTCTTTATTAGGTGGAATACAGGAGAAACTTATCCTCGCTATTTGGTTACCTAGTAATACAGTCTGTATAGGAAAGGCAGGATAAATGCTCTACAGTTTACCTTTACCAGTTTTCAAAACACTGACTTTGGAACCATGTAGATGTTTTATATATTTTTAAGAATTTTTTTAAAAAGCAAACTAAATACGAAGGAGCCCTAATTGTATATCAAATTGATAACCACAGGAAAAAAATAATTTGAGTAACTTTTGAATATAATACTCTGGACGGCTTTAGTCAGATATATTCTAAGAATAAAAAGAAATGTTGACCTTATAGTTGGTGGAGGTAGTATTGGTATAGCAATTCTGAAACAATTTTTATATGTATTGTAGGGTAGAATAAATGAGAAAATATGTTGATGTTTTGGAAACCGGGATTCTTACTGAAAACAGAATAAGATTCAAATATTGAAGGGAATAGAGGGAACTTTGTGCTAGGTTTCTATAAATTATACCTTAGGTTAGATTTAGTAAATTCAGGGTGGAATATGGAAATCCAAATTTAGAGATTACCCCATGTGACTGAAATGGGTACTGAGCCATGGAAGCCTGTAATAATCCATTTGCAATAATATTAGCAAGCATTAGGCTAAAGAGGCAAAAATACATAAGCTTTAGTATACATTATTGGATTATGTAATTACTAATTTTTTTTTCTTGAGCCTAATATTTTCATTTTTCTAAGTTGAGAGTGGGCAGGCCAGTGTCAATTATTAAATGTGTGTGTTTGGAGGGGGGGAGCAGGGAAGCTGACCATTGTCTCTCTCAATTGTTGACTGAAGTATTTTGTGACTTGTCTGGAACAACTTCTAGTTCAGTTTGACTCATGCTTTGATTTCCCCCCCGCCATAGACTGAGGCTGATGTAAATCCGAAGGCCTACCCTCTTGCAGATGCCCACCTCACCAAGAAACTATTGGACCTCGTTCAGCAGTCATGTAACTACAAGCAGCTTCGAAAAGGAGCCAATGAGGGTAAGGCAACCAGAGAGTGCTCCAGGAAGAGTGCTAAAGGCACTGTCCCTGTGTGGGGTCTCTGGACTAGATTTCCAGTATGGAAAGAGGGCTGGATGCTCTTGATTAGGCCCAACATGAGGACCTAAGAGTGTGGTCCGTGGGCTAGCACTGGGTCACAGAGATAAGCAATCAGGAATAAGTATTTGAACAATGCTGTGGTGCATTGAACTTGCTCGGTGAGTTGCATGTGGTATGAGCTTTCCAGAAGTATAGATCGTGGCAGATTGGGATGGTAAAACCCTGATCCTTGATCACAGAGTTTGAGAAGTGCTGCATTGCACTGCTTCGTGCTGGTAGAGGTCAGCCAGGCAAGGGGTGGTGGTGACTTGGATGAGTGTGGTAGCAGAGGACAGGAAAGAAGGGCTCTGATTTAGGATGTGTTTGGACAGAACTGATGGGTTTGATGTAGGGTTTGAGAAAGGCATTGGGGATGAGTAATTGGTGCTTGGCTCCCTATCACTTCCCAAGGCCACTATGGGGCACAGAATTGCTTAGTCCTGGACGTTTTGCCCAGTTTTCTTGCACCTGTTTCTTTTCCTTGGAAATTGCTTTGTTGTGGCTTCCCTGCCCCAACCCCACATCACCTATTGGCCTCATGTTCTCTCTACAGCCACCAAAACCCTCAACAGAGGCATCTCTGAGTTCATTGTGATGGCTGCAGACGCCGAGCCCCTGGAGATCATCCTGCACCTCCCACTGCTGTGTGAGGACAAGAATGTGCCCTACGTGTTTGTGCGCTCCAAGCAGGCCCTGGGGCGAGCCTGTGGGGTCTCCAGACCTGTCATCGCCTGTTCTGTCACCATCAAAGAAGGCTCACAACTGAAGCAGCAGATCCAATCCATCCAACAGTCCATTGAAAGGCTCTTAGTCTAAACAGGTGGCCTCTGCCACACTCCCTGCTGCTGACTCCTACCCCAGGGGTTATGTATCGTTTGTTTGTTAGCATATAGTATTTCCAGCTACCTTCTATTGTTATAAAATATTTTAGTGCTCAATTTGGTTTTTGTATTTTTGTATTGTTTTTGTCTTGTTTTTAGGTTGTCATCTCCTCCCCAGCCTCTCCTGTAATCTCCACTTCCACTCTCTCTCTGCCGTCTTATCCTCCCTTTTGGAAAATGCATGCCCAGAATAGGTGGAAGCAGGGTGGTTGATACCATTCAAAGGCAGGGAAGAGCCAAGGTAGAGATTTGGTTCCAGCCTTCAGGTGCCACCTTCCTACTGTGCAGGGCATGATGGAAGTAAACACTGTCCACTTTGTATCCCTTGTGCCCAGCATACAGGATCATGTTTGAATAATCAAGGGGTTTCCTTTGCTCTCTAGGACATTATGTATCATTTGGGGAGGAAGCATGTTTCTGTGAGGTTGTTGGGTGTATGTCCCAAGAGTCAGTTTCTGATGTACCCCTGCTGTTTGCTTTTGGTAATATATTTCCCCCCAACTCCCACCTGTGCCTCTGAGGGTGGCAGGGCAGCAACATACCAAAGAGATACGCTGCAAAATTCCAGAGGCACCTTGGTGAGTGAGATATGGGACAGTTGACCTAGGTCTTGAAGGTGTGGCAAGAGGTTCTGGAATGGAGGATTCTGGGCCAGTCATGGAGAACTGGAAGCTACAGCAAAGATGATGGAATTCAAGGGAACATCCTTGCTTTGGTGAATGGAGATTTCTACAGTAGACGCTTGGTACCAGCTCTGAGAGCCCTTACCCCTTGCCTATTTCCTGCCATGATGTGGGTCACATGTGTGTATTCTCTGTCACATCAGAAGGACAGTGCTAATGTGTCATTCTTGTGAGCACCCTAATAAAGAACACATATATTCGTATTCCAGTTTAAAGAAGGTGTGATTCTTGTTAGGAGTCCAGCTGATACTTGAATGAAGCGTTAGAATGGTTACTAGTTTCTTGAACTTTTCACCAAGAAGGTGTGGAAAAGCCATGACCTCCACCAGATGATTTCTGGTAGTTCAAAATGTCTTGTTCAGTCATTGAGGTGTTGCTGTCACTCTAGAGCAGTATTTCTCAACCTCAGCTGCCCTGTATGTTGTAGAATGTTTAACAGCCTCCCTGGCCTTTACCCACTAGATGTCACTAGCAATCTTCCCCGTCTACCCGGACATTGCCAACTGTTCCCTGGTGGCAGAGTCACCCCTGGTTGAGAATCACTGTTGCAGGACTAGGGCTCCTAGCAGTCCTCCACAGGTGCTAGAGAGCGGGGGAGCCGGTATTGCTGACTGAAGCTGCTGCCACCTCGCCTGCCGCATTACTCTCTATCTTAAAGTACCATGAGAGCCTGACACCTCCTCTACCTTGAGAAATTTTCTTCCAAAGTACAAACAACTGGATACCATAATGGTCATATTGATGAGAATGGATTACATTTAGTTTACTCTTGGCCAGCTTGGGCCAGTGTGACCACTCCAGCAGTGGGTTCCTAGGGAACCTAAAATCACCCTGTCATGCTAAGGCCTGTTCTGTACCTACTGAGCTCATCATCTCCCCCAGCTCACTCCAGTGTTTATATACCCCGCCCCAACTGCCACCCCAAGCAGTTTTCTATCTATCTGTGGATGGTGGATTCTGAGGTAGTACATACGTTCTTTTGTTGTATATGTATCTTTACAATCATACTCTAAAAGACTGAAGTAATTTGGGGGTGGAGGGAGATCAAGTAATCCAACCTCAGGAATTCCCTGGTGGTCCAGTGGTTAGGACTCTGAGCTTTCACTGCCAACGGCCCAGGTTCGATCCCTGGTCAGGGAACTAGGATCCCACAAGCCATGGGGCATGACCAGAAGAAAATAAAAAAGGTAATCCAACCTCCACTTAGATGGAAACTAGGGCATACCCACCAGAACCCTGAGAAATGGGGTGGGGCAGGGCTTCTGGAATCTTCATCTCTAGGGTCCATCTGGAGTGCTAACTCAGTTCCCACAGCTTCATTGTAATCCTTCAAAGGACAGGGCATCGATTTGTGATCACCCGAAAAAACTCCATGACTCTTCTCTGTTCCTAATGGCTCTGCTGTGTGTCTTGTGTCTGCCTCTCTGCCATGTTCTGTCTTTGCTCAGTGTTTCTTATTTGGTTTCTTGAACACTTCAAATCTGTTTCTCAGATTCTTTGTACTTGGTATTCCTTTACTGCACTAGTGGCTTTCTCCTCATGCTAGTCTTAATTCAAGTACCACTTTTTAAGGGCCTTTCCTAGCTACATCTCATGTTTCCTTTACCCCTAGCACTGTAACATTCTGTTTTTTAACCTGTCCTTAGCTAATATCTGAGGTTGTTTTCTGATTATTGCCCTCATTAAGAACTTGTGTGACTGTGATCCCCTAGCACCTGCAGCAGCGCCCTAACACTGATGCTCCAAAAGTGTAGAATGAATAATTCCTAAAGCCTAGATATGCAAGCAAGAAGGAAATCTAGTAATTCTATTCAGTCACCTATGAAGTAGGTTGCAAATTTTTGTGTGTAAACATTTTATTTTGGAGAGAGAATCCATTAGGCCTCAAAGGGTCCTCTGACCTCAAACACTGGTTAGGAATTTCTGTTTTAGAATAAGTTTCCTGAAACTGTTTTCTCAAGAGGACCTATGATTAAGGAATATTTTTACATTAACAGTAATGGTCTTGTTAAAGAGATTATTCATTCTGTAGTATTCTTAAGTACTAAACAATGCATTTCCATGATCTTTCATCCCAAACTGATGTGACAAGGAAGGGAGGGAGAGGAGCTTGTTCTAGGCACGTAGTATCCCTGGGTTCCTCTTCTCAGTGTCAGCTAAGTTACATTTTGAAAAGTCAAGAATGTGCTTTAGCAGATATATCTGCTTGAGGGAGATGGGGGGGTATAATTGCTTGTTTTCTGAAGGAAAAAAATTTTTTAAGTAGCAAGTCAGTATTTTCCATGATACCCTGTGGCAGCCAGCCTCTAAAATGTTCCCCAATGACACACACAGCCACCCCCTAGAATTCATGCCCTTCTGTGTGAATGCTCTGAGACCAGTCTACACCAACTCAGAGCTGGTCTAGCTGCAGGACTCAGTATTATGGAATGACATGTGACTTTCAAGTTTCTATAAAAGACATTGCAGCTTCTGCCTTCATGTCTTTGGATCACCGACTGTGACAGAAATCATAGCCATGTTATAAAGACTTCTAAGCAGCCTGTGGAAAGTGCCTTGAGGCCTCTAGCCAAAAGTCAGCACCAACTACCAGCTGTAGGAAATGAGTCTATCTCATCTGTACTTGAGGGATTTTAATTCATAGAGGTGACAGAGTGATGACATGGAGAAGTTGGTACTACTGAAAGAAGAATTTATTACTTTTCCCAAGAGAAGGGTGCCGGTGTGCCATGCAGGACCACAGGGAAAACACCAGGTTTTGGTCAGGCAGCAGAAGCAGGAGCAAGGGGAAAGCTTAGGCCACAGCCTTTATTGGGGTTTCTTTGGCAAAGGCAAGGCAGGGCAGAGTAAACAGCTTAGGATTGGCTAGTTTGAACAATTCTGGTGGGCTTTGGGCTATAAGGGTGGTCTCTAGTTGCCTGGCACCCTGCCCTGATAATTTAAGGCAAGGGCAATACTGGCTTGGTGTGTGACGTAGATAAAGGAGGTGCTTGGCTTGTGTGAGAGGTATGCTCCCAAGTAAGTTTTTAACTGTCTTTAGTAACTACCTAGCCCTGGGAGGAGCAGTCTCTCCATCCATTTGTAAGGCCCCGCAGCTTATGTCAAAACATAAAATACAGAAAATAAAAAACGTGATTAATACAGCCTCCCTGCAAGTGGATCCTCCAGCCTCAGTCAAGCTTTCAGCTGACAGCAGCCCTGGGCAACATCTTGAATGTAGCCTCATGATTGACTTCAAGCCAGCACCACCCAGCCTCTTCTTTCCCAAATTCCTTATCTACAAAAATGGTGAGAGAATATGTGGTTATTGTTGTTTTCAAGCCAACAGTTTTGGGGGTAATTTGTTACACAGCAATAGACAACTAAGGTTGGGAGGTAGATGAAGAAAAGCTGAGGCAGTCTTGTCAAAACAGCAGCAATAAATATGACCATGTCAAAATTGCTCTGGTGACAAAGAATGCCGGAAGTGCTAGCAGGGCCCACAGGTGAGAGGGTCCCAGCTGCTTGAGTACCCAGAAGTAAATTCTAGGTAGGACTGGCTTTCATATATGAGGCAGTCAGTTACAATGAAGATTACACATTCAGGGATAGTTTGGGCTCAAACCAGAAAGGCTGGATAGTCATCATAGCTGCTGGTCGAGAATAACAGGTGTGTGCTTTCCCTCCAAAACGGATTTGAGGTTGGAATTTCTGTTTGAGGGGGAGGGAGAGGAAGTGGATGACTAATCTCTCCCAGATTTCATGGTCCTGCGTTACTTTTCTTCTAATTTTTTAATAAGACATTACATCTAAACATTACAGGACTTCCCTGCCTGCCAATGCAGGCGACATGTGTTTGAGCCCTGGTCTGGGAAGATCCCACATGCTGCAGAGCAACTAAGCCCGTGCACCACAACTACTGAGCCTGTGCTCTAGAGCCCCCGAGGCACAGCTACTGAGCCCGTGAGCCATAACTACTGAGTGCCACAACTACTGAACTGCGTGCCGCAACTATTGAAGCCCGTGTGCCCAGAGCCCGTGTTCCACAATGAGAAGCCACTGCAATGAGAAGCCTGCACGCCACAATGAAGAGTAGCCCCTGCTTGGTGCAACTAGAGAAAGCCCTCGTGCAGTAACGAAGACCCAACGCAGCCAAAAAATAAAAATTTAAAAAACAAAACAGGACAAAAAAAACTAAACATTAAGGGACATCCCTGGTGGCACAGTGGTTAAGACTCCACGCTCCCAGTGCATGGGACTGGGGTTTGATCCCTGGTCAGGGAACTAGATCCCACATGGATGCCGCAACTAAGAGTTCACATGCCACAACTAAGGAGCCGGTGAGCTGCAACTAAGGAGCCCCCAAGCTGCAACTAAGACCCAGCGCAACCAAATAAATATTTTAAAAAAAAATTACAGATGTTCCCTCTGCATTCAGCCAGGAGGCATATGCACCTATGCACATATGCTTGTTTGGTGCAGTTTTGGCCAAACATCCATCCGTGCTCTCCAGCTCTTGCCCCACCCCCGCCCCCGCCGCTGGCTGTTCAGAGGCGGATGCACCTCCCTGCCGGATGCACCTCCCTGCCCTTCCCTACCCGCCGCGGCTCCTAGCCGCGAGGTCTGCAGCGCGCATGCGCAGGCCGTTTCGTCCAATCATTGGCCGCGCGTCACCAGCACCTGCAGGAGCGAAGCGTGTTTGCAGCCAGAGAAGTTAGAAGAGTTAGTGCCTATTGAGTACCGTGCCCATTTACGTGTTTTCTCATTTATTTTCCATATTCCACGTTATTATTCTTATTATAAATATGATGAAACTGAGGCTTGAAAATGCCAGGTAAATTGCCGGTGGTCACCTGTACGTATGTGATGGAGCCAAGATGCAAATTTACTAAATCTGGCTTGTGAGTTTACAAAAGCCCAACCAGATTATGTCTGGACATGATGTTTCTCTCCTGGGGAGCTCAAGAGCAGAGAAGGCAAACATTATTAATTTACAGAGAAACTGAGACCACACAGTTGCTCTTTATCACAGACCTCAGTGGTTATTTTTCTAACATTCATATTACTGGTGCTTTGTTGGACCCTTGAACTCTTTCCTTCTCTCCATTTTGTAAATAGAACAGAGGAGAAGGAGCCTAGACGTGGGTAAGGTCCTGCAGGAGTGCACAGCGAAGCCTGGGACTCACTAGGTTTCCTCCTCACTAGCCAAGAAATCCAGGCTTGAAAACAAAGGCCCAGCAGTGGTACTCATTCTTACCTTCCTACTTATGGTGACTAGCCTGATTCTAATCTACCTTTGTGGTATTAGTAACCCTCTCTAGAACCCAGAGTTTCCAAGCATGCTTCATTTAACGGGGATGGTCTTATTTCTCAACAAGAATGAATAAGTACTATATTAAATGGTTTTGCATTATTTTGCTGTATCCTCAAAGGCATCTCTTCTAATTGAAGAATTATTTTCCCTCTCCCCCAGATAAGGAAAGAAATCCAAACAAGAACATAACATCTCCTTTCCAAACAAAAACAAGCAAAAAGAAGTTAAAAAAAAAAACTTATAAAAATCAGAGCAAAGAATCCAAAACTGAAAAATCTCTTCCAAGAGTAATCTGACCCCTCCAACACTCACCTCATGAGATGCTCATTCTAGTTTTGAAAGACACAGGACCTACAAGCCATCCTCAGAGGATAAAAACCCTTCCATCTCCTTCCTTCTCTCAGGCTAATTCTTCAAAAGCAATAGCTGCAGGAAGAGCAGGAAAGGGGCAGGGAGGATAGAGGGATGGGAAGGGGAAGAAAACAAAGAGAGACACTCCCCTCCTCTTCCTCTTTTCCTGACACTAGGACCCTTCCTTTTTCCCTTCTCCCATCGAACCTCTCTGTATCTTCTTGAACTTCCTACAGCACCCTGAAAATAACAGGAATAACTCATTTCACTTACACTGCAACCCAAACTCTCAGGGCAACAGAAAATGTGTATCTCTTCTTCTTATACTTGAATGTCACATTAAGAAAATACAACATGAGGGGGGGTTGCTATTTACTCATGAAGCAAGTGGTACCAGAATTAGAAATGTTGCCTCCTTATTACTTCTGAAATCTGATCTTTAGATCTTCAATATGACACATTTAAAGGAAAACAGGTGGGAGGACAGAGGATCAGGAGAATATAACCTTACTAGGGCTTGTCATTCCTAAACTATGTTCACCTGTCCTTAATTGTCACACTCTTCCCTACCCTCATTGATATTTATTTTGTTTCCATTGTGATGAAATGTGTTCCCAGTGGGAGAGAAAATTAAGCTAACAGCCAATGGCATCTTTGGATACAAAGCAGACATATCTTTCTCTTTTATACTATAGAACAATATATAGTACAAAGTTAGGGCTCTTTATTCAGACAGTAGAGTAAGGCACAGCAAAGTGAGATGGCAACGCTGTCTCCATGACAACAGAAAGTCTCATAAACAAAGTCCTTGGCTTCTGTCAGCCAGACTCTTCCTGGCTCAGGAGAAACATGTTTTAACTTGATAAAAACAAAACCAGGCCACCTGGCTGCAATGTGGAAGGGTAACTGGCTGTATGGTCTCTGGTCAGGCCTTCTGGAAGCGCTTGGTGAGCGCATCCAGCAGCTCCTGCTTCTTTGTCCCGCTCTTCAGCCCGTACACCCTGCAGGCTTCCTTCAGTGTGGGCACAGTGAGCTTACCCAGTGTGCCCTTGCTGACGTGGGCCTTCAGCTCCTCTTCAGATAACTCCACCTTGGGCCTTTTGCTTCCAGAATTTTCATCACCTGGGGAAACAGGTCAGGTGGGAGTGATTGGAAATGCTACCAGTGGGATCCCAGCTATACAGCACGGGGGCCCTCATATGATCTGGGCTGCAGTTAACCATCTTCCATAAAGCTGTGATGCCTACCTAGAACACCATGGGGAAGACAGATGTCTTGATAAGGCAGCTTCAGTTAAACACAAAAAAATGTATCATGTCTAGGAGGGAGTTAAAAGCAGTGAATCCTATCAGTTTACCCAAAACTGCTGATCACGCTGGGTGAGCAAGTCATTCCTTCCTTCCTTTCTTCATTTGAAAAGCATTTATACCTTCAAACTATACTACAAAGCTACAGTGATCAAAATAGTATGATATTGGCCCCAAAACAAGACACATAGGTCAAAGAAACAGATGGAGAGCCCAGAAATGAACCCACACTTATATGGGTAATAAATCTATGACAAAGGAAGCAAGAATATACAATGGGAAAAAGACAGCCTCTTCAATAAATGGTGTTGGGAAAACTGGACAGCTACGTGCAAAAGAATCAAACTTTCTCAGACCATATTTTAAAAAAACCTCAAAATAAATTAAAGATTTTTTAAAGATTAAAAAATAGATTAAAGATTAAATGTAAGACCTGAAACCATAAAACTTCTAGACGAAAACACAGGCAGTATGCACTTTGATACTAGTCTTAGCAATATTTTTTTGGATATGTCTCCTCAGGCAAGGGAAACAAAAGAAAAAATAAACAAATGGGACTATATAAAACTAAAATGCTTTCACACAGCAAAGGAAACTATCAACAAACAAAAAGGTTGCCTACTGAATGGAAGAAGATACTTGCAAATGACGTATCAGACAAGAGATTAATATCTGAAACATGCAAAGAACTCAACATCAAAAAAACAAACAACCCAATTGAAAATGGGCAGAGGACCTGAAAGCCCATTTTTCCAAAGAAGACAATACAGATGGCGAACACGCACATGAAAAGATGCTCAACATCACTAATCATCAGGGAAATGCAAATCAAAACCACAGTGAGATATCCTTACACCTGTCAGAATGGCTATTATCAAAAAGACAACAAATAACAAGAGTGGAGAAAAGGGAACCCTCATGTACCATTGGTGGTAATGTAAATTGGTTAATGGAAAATAGTATGGAGATTCCTCAAAAATTAAAAACAAAACTACCATACAAGCCAGCAATTCCACTTCTGGACATTTATTTGAAAAAATACAAAACACTAATTAAAAAGATACATGCACCCCTATGTTCACTGCAGCATTATTTACAACAGCCAAGATATGGATGCAACCTAAGTGCCCATAAATAGATGAATGGATAAAGAAAATGTGGTACACATATATGCAATGGAATATTAGCCATAAGAAAGAATGAAATCTCACTATTTGTGACAACACAGATGGACCTAGAGTGCATTATACTAAGTGAAATAAGTCCGACAGAGAATAGCAAAAACTATATGATTTCACTTATATGTGGAATCTACAAAACAAAACAAATGAAAAAACATAACCAAACAGAAACAGAGTCATAGGTACAAAGAACAAATAGGTGGTTGCCAGGGCGGGCTGAGGGGAGGAGAGAAATAGGTGAGGGAGATTAAGAAGTATAAGCTTTTTTCAGTTACAAAATAAATGAGTCACAGGAATGAAATGTAAACTGTGGGGAATATAGTTAATAATTATGTAACATCTTTGTTTGGTGACACATGACAACTAGACTTATCATAGTGATCATTTTGAAATGTATAGCAATACTGAATCACTATGCTATGTAGAAACTAACATTGTGTTGGAGGTCAATAATACTTCACAAACAAACAAACAAACAAACTCATTGAAAAAGGGATCAGATTTGTGGTTACCAGAAGTGGGGAGTAGGGGCAAGGAGAACTCGGTGAAGGCAGTCAAAAGGTACAAACTTCCACTTACAGAATAAAGAAGTACTAGGGATGGAATGTACAACGTGATAAAGATAATGAACACTGCTGTATGTTACATATGAAGATTTTTAGGAGAGTAAATCCTAAGAGTTCTCATCACAAGGAAAAAAAATTTTTTTTCTATTTCTTTAATGTTGTATCTACATGAGATCCTGGATGTTCACTAAATTCCCTGGTGGCGCAGTGGTTAAGAATCCGCCTGCCAATGCAGGGGACATGGGTTCGATCCCTGGTCCAGGAATATCCCACATGCCGCGGAGCAACTAAGCCCATGCGCCACAACTATTGAGCCCACATGCCACAACTACTGAAGCCCGCGCGCCTAGAGTCCGTGCTCCACAACAAGAGAAGCCACCGCAACGAGAAGCCCGTGCACAGCAATGAAAACTAGCCCCTGCTCGCCGCAACTACAGAAAGCCCGCGCAGCAACGAAGACCCAATGCAGCCAAAAATTCAAAAAATAAATAAATTTATTTTTAAGAAAACCATTATGTTGTACACCTTAAACTTATACAATGGTGTATGTCAATTATATATCAATAAAACTGGAAACAAAACAAAACAAAAAGCATTTACAGAGCACCTTGTCAGTACCAAGGCGCCATGCTAAGTGATAAGAACATGCAGGCTGAGTGAGATAAACAAATATATAAATCACACTCATGCAGGTGTGAAAAGTTATGACAGCACACAGGGCACTGGAGGAATCACTTCTGATGCAAAAGGGAGAAAGCGCAATGACCACAAACCTAACCTCTCATAGCTCCACTTCCTCATGGGTCTCGGGGCAAGCAAGGCCCAAATTTGGCTTTACTTGAGCAAAGATAGTTAAAAGGATTACAACCTAAGACAGAATTATTCCCAAATGCTGAGGAATTCACAACGTGCTGTCCTCAAAAATGTGACAGTCGCAGTAAAGACATTTTGTTTGGGTCTAGCAGTAAGAAAAAGGACAGTCTAGTAGGAAAAATGGTTAAAGCCCCAAACTGGGAGTTCACAGAAAAAAAAAGTCCAGTAAAACTACATCTTACTCATAACTGAAGAACTGCAAATCAAAACAGAATACATTTTCCCTCTATTATTTTTTTGTGAATATATAATTTTTAAAGTATATAAAGTCTACAATTGGTGAGAGTGTAGGGAAACACACCAATCCCTTCTTGGATAGGGTATAAACTGTATCACTTTTTCAGAGGCAAACTGGCAATTCTTATCAGAATTTAAATGCCTACACCTTGACCCAGCAATTCCACTGCTAAGAATTTATGCTGTGTAACTGCTCACACCAGTATGCAATGGTGGTTCCTGTTCACTGCAGTATATCTATCCATCAGTAAAGGTCTGGTTGGATAAATTGTGTATATCTATCCAATGAAGTACTCTGTAGCCTTATTTTTTTTTAAGTAGGTAGATATGTGAGTGTAGATATAAATACCTGCCCAACATATATAGCTGAGTAACAAAATAAACTAGAAAACAATGTGAATATTGTTTCATTTGTGCTGAAATATGTTGTGTTTGTAAACATGTAGGTTTGTATACCAATTTCTGAAAGGACATTATCCTCTGTGATAGGACTATAAAGGCAACTTTAAAAAATAACCCACTGGGAATTCCCTGGTGGTCCAAAAAATAAGCCACTGGGAATTCCCTGGCGGTCCAGTGGTTAGGACTCCATGAGTTCACTGCTGAGGGCCTGGGTTCAATCCCTGGTCAGTGAATTAAGATCCTGCAAGCCACATGTGTGGCCAAAAAGAAAAACAAACAAAGCAAAACAAAACCAAAAAAAACCCAAAAACCCACTGAACGTCCACACCCAGCTCCTTACCTTGTTTTCGCTTGGGAACTTTTTCCTCAGGATTGTAATCTGGTGGGTAGACAAGTTCCTTAAACTCATCCACCAGGGAGCCCAGTCTTTTGTCCATTACTTCAACCTTGGGCACTAGAAAATAAAAACACAAGAAGAGTGGCCTGTGAAGTCACAAGCCCTGGCTTCCTATCCAGTCCAACTCTACTGGGACCGGAGGAGAAAATACTTAATTGCTGAGATGGGGGAGGGTCCACAAGGCAGCTGAGCTGGCCATGAATACATTTGCTCGAAGTCTAACATTTACCAAGTAGCTTTTAACAATTGTACTTAATGAGCACTTTTGACAACCAGGCACTCTCCTAAATGCTTTAAACTTATTATTTTTATTTAATCCTCCTAACAATCTCCGGGGTAGGTAAACCTGTCTTCCTGTTTTACAGAGGTGGAAGTCAGAGACGTTAAATGACTTTCCTGAAGTCAAACAGCTGGGAAGCGGGAGAGTTGAGAACCGGGCTAGACCCTGTGGATTCAAACAAGAGTCTGTACCCTCAGGGCTTACAGTCCACGCGCCATAAGGAGGTGGTAAAAACACCAATGCAATAGAGCTGCACAGTGCCATGAAGAAAGGGACCGTACAGGGCACGCTGGAACACAGGACGGGTCAGGAAGGACTCTGTGCAGCACAGTCTCGCAAGCTGAGTGTCCTTCCTCAGGCAGATACTAGTCTAAGCAGAAGGCACAGGGGTGAGAGACAGCCAGTGACACACAGCTTGCAGGCAGGGTGTGAGATGGGCAGGACCAGCAAGGAGGCTAGAAAGACAAGCACGGCGACGTCATGGAAGCCTCGAATGCCTGCCCAGGAATTAGGCCTTATCCTAAAAGCAGTGGGGAACCTTTGAAGGTCTACAAGCAGGGGAGCGACGTGATCAGATGGACGTTTTAGATCACCCTGCCTGCCAGCTGTGTCGAGTATGAATTGACGGAAGGTGAGACAGAAGGCTGAAGCAGTGTGTGTGAGTGGGGCGGCCGGGGGCTGGGGGGTGGCAATGGGACTGTAACTTGAGAAGTGACAGCACTGGCAGGACTTATGGATGGAATAAGAGATGTGGGGGTGGGCGGGGGAGGAGGTGAGTGGTTGGGGTGGCAGGAACATTCCCCAAGGCAAATGCAATAGGCAAAGGAAGCTCTGGGGGAAAGATAATATTTTTATTTCCTTTCTTACAGCTGTATAGCTTGTAGAGCTTTTGCTGAGAGCTGGGTCACATCAAGGGCAAGCGTGATGAGATGAATGTCTCATCTCCTCATGTGACCACGTTTGCCAAGTACAGAGGGGAGCTCCTGCCCTGTGGTGTATGTACCTACAAGACGGCAGAACGTCACCGTCAAACTGCGCTCCCACCGTGTCAGAAGCCCCAAGTTCCAGGTTACAGGAATCTCTACTAGAGCTTTGGTTCTCAACCTGGGGACTTTTAAAGAGTACTGATGCCCAGGAGATTCTTATTTAATTGGTCTGGGGTGAGGCCTAAAGAGCCAGATTTTTTTTTAAGTCCCCCAGATGAGTCTGCTGTATAGCCGAAGTTGAGAACCAATGTGCTAGAGGCAGTGGCATGTCTCAGAATCACCGGGAAGGCTTGTTAAAACACATGTTGCTGGGGACTTCCCTGGCGGTCCAGTGGTTAAGACTCTGAGCTTCCAATACAGAGGGCACGGGTTCGACCCCTGGTCGGGGAATTAAGATCTCACATGCCACACGGCATGGCCAAATACAATAAAATAAAACACACGTTGCTGGGCCTCAACCTGAGTTTCAGATTCAGTCAGCTTGGGGTAGGGCTCAAAATGTGCATTTCTGACAAGTTCCCAGGAGATACCAGTGCTGCTGGTCCAGGGACCACACTTAGAACCACTGATGTAGCCTGATGAGGCCATGCAGGGACAAGTGAGAGGACAGAGAAAGATGGCGCCCAGGATAACCCAGCACACTTCCACGTTAGAGGAGAAAAAAGGGAAGCAGGTCCAGCAAAGAAGTCTTAGGGTCTCCACAGGCATAGGAGAAAAACCAAAACAGTATGGTGTGACAAAGCCAAAAGAAGAAAGAAAACAATTTTGAGTCTTTGATAAGGTATTTATTAAAAGAAAGCCTTATGGCTTCCCTGGTGGCACAGTGGTTAAGAGTCCGCCTGCCGATGAAGGGGACACGGGTTCGTGTCCTGGTCCGGGAAGATCCCACGTGCCGCAGAGCGGGTGGGCCCGTGAGCCATGGCCACCGAGCCTGCGCATCCGGAGCCTGTGCTCCACAAGGGGAGAGGCCACAACAGTGAGAGGCCCGCATACCGGGAAAAAAAAAAAAAGAAAGCCTTATTGTGTCACAGAGAAGCAGACACATTTGATTAGAAGTGAGCGAGGGATGTGAAAGAACAAAGAGTCAAAGGGGTCACATGTTTGAGCAGTAGGATACCCAGGGCCTTCAATAGATGTCACCTGGGCAGCTGGAAGCTTTGGCCAGAGCTTAGAGGAAAGGACAGGGCTGGAGATACAGGTTTGGGGGTTGTGGGCATGAGGTCATACTTGAGGCTATGGGAGTGGATAACATAACCAACAGAAAGAAGAGAAGAAAGGGCTAAAGACAGGAACCTGAGACATTTAGCTTACAGGAAACACTACAGCAGCCAAAATTGTTTTTGAAAAATAGAAGTAGAAAGAGAAAACAAGACTTTCTCCCAAAAAGTATAGGGCCAGAAGAGAGAAGGCAAGAGGCTGGGGCGCTAGTAAGTAGAGCACACGGCTGTGGAATAAAGGAGAACAACTGTGTTCTGAGCACCTTCCCGAGTGTCAGGGCCTATATTTTGTTAACACCTTGTAAGGACAGATCATTATCCCCATTTTACCAATAAGGAAACTGGGCTTCAGTGAGATTAAGTATTGTTCCAAGGCCACGCAATTTAATAAGTGCCAGAGAGCTGGGATTCAAATCTACCTACATCGGGTGTTTCCAAAGTCTGTGTCTCTAGCCATCTTGCTAGAGACTAGGCAATTGACTTCCTGATCTGCCTAAAGGCCATAAAGGAAGAGATGGGCTGCCTCACTCAAGGGTTCTTCTTCTGCCAGGCCCAGCTGACAGTCACCACCAAGACACACGTCCAACAACTCATGCTTTTAATGCTGGCGCTAGCATGAAAGAGATCAATAATAACTGGGAAGCTAAGCAGGCCGAACTAACTGTTCTGATCTTTTCATCCTCTGTCAAGAGTCTTTATTAAATCCAATTTGTTTTCCAGTGGGTATTTACTTACATTGCTAAACTTCATGCATCCTCTTATGAAGTACATGAGAGAACCACAATCCAGAAAGGGACCAGCAGGGAGCTCAGAACACCTCAGCCTGGGAGGCCAGGCAAATGTCCTCCATGCTGGGTAACGAGGTCCATTTTCTCAGGGCAGAGCACGCCGTCTGATGGAGCAGCAGTAAGGTAAGCATAGTGGTTCAGAGCAAGGGCTCTGGGCCAGACTCACTGGATTCTGCGCCGACAGCCACCACTTACTACTTAGTGCAAATCACTCCCTTCCCTGCAAACTAGGGACAGTAACAGAACCTACCTCATAGTCACGCAGAACAAATGAGTCAACACACAGGACAACAAGGCCTGGCACACAGTAAGCACTCAATAAATGTTGCAGATTTTTGTTTTTAACTTTTACCAACATGTAGTCATGGATGGTCTACTTCAGAGGCAGGTCTCAGAAGCCTGGCACTTCCTCCTCCTCTTACTGCAGAATCGGCCAAACCCGTTCCCAGGCAATCTAAGCTGGTCTAGGAAACCTCTCAGGCAGAGATGATCTGGACCACAAGGTTGTGTACTTAGAGGGTGCTAGGAAATGCATCCATATTACTGGTCCAGAGTAAAATGGACACGAAAGCCTCCCACGAAAAGAACTTCTCAACTCAGTCACGGCCTCCTTACGTGTCAGATCCACGGCTTGTTCGGGCTCCATCAAATCCAAAGCCAAGGCCTCCATGTTCCTAAAGTGCTGCTGCAGCACTGGGTTCTCAAAGCTGTCACTTCTGTTAAAACATTAACAGTGGCATGAATCAGTTAAAAAATAAAAATTTAAACATTTAAAAACTAAAATAATAAAGTTAAAAACCCAGCTGAGACAATGAAGGCCCAAGGTCAGCTGAGAAATACACCCCAGGTAAAACAGTTGGGAATCTTATCTCTTGAATCAACTTCTCTCTTTCCAATTTTCAGTTTATTGTCCAATGCTAGGGATCCAGAAGCAAATTTTAAAGCAAAACAATACCTGCCCACCTGTCTGTCACTGGAAGCTGTGGACAGAGACAGAAACAGAGGAGGCAGGGCCAGAGGAGGTAAGTACAGAGAAAACACAACAGAGGGATGGTGGGAGGTGAGGAGACAACGAACCTGAGTATTCTTTCTTCCCATATTCGATAGAACATGAAAGTAAAAACAGAAAGAATCTAGAGGCATACAGTCCTACACTTGAATCCTGGCTCCAGTTCCTTCTAGGTGGGTGAGTCTCGGCAAGCTGCCTCACTCCTCTAAGCCTCAGTTTCTTTACCTGTAAAATGGGCACCAAAACTTTCAGGGTTCTCATGAAGAATAAATGAGATACTGTTGGAGTTGTATCTAGAACAGTGCATGGCACATGGTAGAACCTTAACAATGCTTCCAACTGCCCAACAAAGGACTATACCAGGAGGTTTCCTTTGGAGAAAGAAGGTCACTTTGCCCACAGGTCGGAAGAGTTAGGGAAGTAGCCCAGAGACAAAAGATGAAATGTGAAAAAAATTACGTTTGGTGTCACCTTATGCGGGTTCTGGGAGATGGTCTATGTGCATTATATAATCATTTTTTCAACCCCATGACAATTTACACTGGATTTACTTGCTTTTACTCACCATGTGACAACAAACAATCAAGGAGAAGGCCAACCAAGAATCTTCTCCTTACTGCTGCTTTGCGGAGCTTGTTCACCTAACCAACCTGGCTTTCTAAGCACAACACAGCAGGTCAACCAGCTGTGAACCCTTAGCACAATTCCAGAGCCTTCAATAAAAGAACTTCCACTCTCCCTATAGCTTCTAAAGACTAATTATCTATCAGTTAATGGAAAAGGATACAATCACATTCTCTTGGTTTATGCTTAACTCAAATCTCCAGTACGACCTTCAACTCAGGAGGCAGTTCCAGAAGAAAGCCTGTGAATGACCCATCACTCACCTGTACTTGAAGCGGAGCTTCTGAACAATAGCCTTCATCTTGTCTATCTGCTCTGGGTTTGCCATGACTTTTTCAGTAAAGGGCACCTTCCGTTTGTCATCAGCATAGGGCAAGAAGATGAGCTGGAAGCCTGAAGAAGAAAGAAAAATACGTTTTCGGAGATCTGACTCAACGAAAGGTTTCAGTCACTGAGCTATCGTTTTAATTCCTTTTTTAAAAAAATTAATCTATTTTATTTTTGGCTGCATTGGGTCTTAGTTGAGGCAAGCAGGTTCTTTGTTGCAGCA
Organism: Lagenorhynchus albirostris; assembly: GCF_949774975.1. Classification (NCBI taxonomy): domain Eukaryota; kingdom Metazoa; phylum Chordata; class Mammalia; order Artiodactyla; family Delphinidae; genus Lagenorhynchus; species Lagenorhynchus albirostris. Next base: position 7,610,528 of record NC_083105.1, read on the forward strand.
CGGTGGGCTTCTCTCTCATTGTGGCACACGGGCTCAGTAGTTGCGGCACACAGGCTTAGTTGCTCCGCAGCAAGTGGGATTTTAGTTCCCGGACCAGGGCTCGAACCAGTGTCCCCTGCATCGGCAGGCAGATTCTTAACCGCTGTGCCACCAGGGAAGTCTCCTGAGCTGTTGTTTTTTTCTCAGCTCCAATTCACCCTTCTGCGTGCTGTGCTGCTGGAGCTAGGACCCTGCAAATCCCATTTCTCCTTTACCAGCTGATTCCCGTTAGCATCTGCCTAGCAGACTCCCTTTGGAGTCTCCAGAGGGGGACCTGAAAGGAGACTTCTTCCTTCCCTCTCAGGTACTTCCTGTTCCTGCCAGTGTCGCCCCAGCCAGCTTTCAGCCACCAGCTTTTTCCATACACCCAGAACCAGGTGGACAGTGCCCCTCCCTGGAGGGCTACATCCAACTCTGTCGGCCCCTCCTCCGAGCTTCAACCTCTCCCCTTTGCTCCCCAGTCCCCACCATGTGCTAGAAGGGAAGAGGTAACGGTTACCAGCCTGACCCTGTCCAGTTGCTGACGGGCTCTAGAAAGACTGAAAAATCTAGAGACTGGAACCCACTGCTGCTGCCAGGTGAAGAGCCCTTGCTGGCAATGCCAACAGCACTGAGCAAGAGGAAGTCTCTTAGCTCTCCATGGCCCTAATGTCTCCCTCTAGCACCCACTATTGACAGAGCATCACCGAGAGCCCGCTGGCAAAGGAGAAATGGGGCTTGGAGAGCCTCTGCTTCATCAGCACAGAGCTGAGAGACAAAGCGTCAGAACTGACATAAAAGGTGTTCCTGAGCATTCACATGACCAGGGTTGGAAATATAACGCATTCAAAGACTTACTTTATAATTTTTATTAGCATGGCTAAAGAGGAAGGATGGGACTCCCTGGTGGCGCAGTGGTTAAGAATCAGCCCACCAATGCAGGGAACATGGGTTCGAGCCCTGGTCCGGGAAGATCCCACATGCCGCAGAGCAACTAAGCCCGTGCACCACAACTACTGAGCCTGCGCTCTAGAGCCCGCGCACCACAACTACTGAAGCCCGCGTGCCTAGAGTCCGTGCTCTGCAACAAGAGAAGCCACCGCAGTGAGAAGCCCATGTACCGCAACGAAGAGTAGCCCCCGCTCACCGCAACTAGAGAAAGCCCATGCGCAGCAACAGAGACCCAACACAGCCATAAATAAATAAATATTTTTTAAAAAGAAGGATGACTAGTAGTCATCTGTTGGCTGCTTTGTGCTAGGCACTTATCTGTTTATTAACTTATTTCAAATGTGAACTGACCTTGAGAGAAAGGTGTTCCAGAATTCTCATCTTTGCAGATAAGGAACATAAACAGAAAGGTTAAATTATTTGCCCAAGGGCTTCCCTGGTGGTGCAGTGGTTGAGAGTCCACCTGCCGATGCAGGGGACACAGGTTCGTGCCCCGGTCCGGGAAGATCCCACATGCTACAGAGTGGCTGGGCCCGTGAGCCATGGCCGCTGAGCCTGCGCGTCTGGAGCCTGTGCTCCACAACGGGAGAGGCCACAAAAAAATAAATAAATAAAAATAAAAAAAATTATTTGCCCAAGTTGGCCAACTAACAGGTGGCAGAGAAGGGTCTAAAACAAAAGAAAGTGAGCTTTCAGACACATAAGTGTAAGACAAAGTCAAGTGTGACTTCAAAACCCACGGTCATGGGACTTCTCTGGCATCGCAGTGGATAGGACTCCACACTCCCAATGCAGGGGGTCTGGGTTCCATCTCTGGTCAGGGAACTAGATCCCACATGCGTGCTGCAACTAAGAGTTCGCATGCTGCAACTAAGGAGCAGGTGAGGCGCAACTAAGGCGCCCTGAAGCCGCAACTAAGGAGCCCTGGAGCCGCAACTAAAGAGCCCTAGAGCCACAACAAAGGAGCCCACCTGCTGCAACTAAGACTCGGTGCAACCAAATAAATAAATAAATATTTTTTTAAAAAAAGGGGCTTCCCTGGTGGCGCAGTGGTTGAGAGTCCGCCTGCCGATGCAGGGGACACGGGTTCGTGTCCCGGTCCAGGAAGATCCCACATGCCGCGGAGGGGCTAGGCCCGTGAGCCACGGCCATTAAGCCTGTGCGTCCGGAGCCTGTGCTCCGCAACGGGAGAGGCCACAACAGTGAGAGGCCCACATACCGCAAAAAAAAAAAAAAAAAAAAAAAAAACCACAGTCATTCCATGATACCTCACTGCTTTGGTGTACACAAGAGATAAACCAACCATTAAATATTACAAGGGTACCAAACAATGGTTTTTAGTAAAGAATGTGTCAGCAGTGAGACTGCATGAACTTATGCCAGTAACCTGCAAACAGTCCCTATGAAGTCAATTTTCAACCCTGGCTGCAGAGCTGCCTTGTACAGTTGTACATGCTGTGCACTGCACAACCATATTTGACAGACTTACCTGGCTGTTCATCAAATTCACCTGTGCAATCTTATAAACACACATTTCCCAGGCTCCACTCCTGGAGACTCTGGTTCAGCAGGTCTGAGTTGGTATCCCAGGAATGACTCCAAGGCTAAGCAAGGTTCAGAAGCACTGAAATTATCTCTTTCACATACCTGGGGGAGTCACCTGAATTTTCTGGTCATCCAGCTCCTCTTCCTGTGGCATCAAGGCCACAAAACAAGGGGGGACATTCTGGCGGGGTGTGTATCTGCACACTGCCATGACCTCCTTCTCCAGACACTTGGTGAGTAGAGCACTGAATAGGGTTGAGCTCCCTGGAAAACAAACATCCCAGGGATCTATATCCTAAAGATGTCTCCTCCTTTCTTAGCCCACGTTATAAACCTACAGTTTCTCTCACATTTTCTTAAAAGCATTTATGATACTTTGATAGCTCAGGGGTGATGGACCCAGAGGTGAGGGTAAAGTGAGGGTAGCAGAGGCATAGAAAGGAAGAGAAAGGAAAGGGCACCTCAAATACTCCATTTAGGGGTGTGAATTATTACTGTCAGTTCACTTTTACTATCATTAGGCTAATGACATAAGCCCTAGTTGCTAATGAAAACCAGTCAGGTCAGATCTGGGAGGTTCATTAGCTATAGCACAGAGGAATATAGGTCTGGACAGCACAAATAAACCCAATGGCCAAGTTCATATCATCCTTAATCGCAACACTAGGGAAGAAGCCAGGTCTGTTTTTTAGTTTTTCCCGAACTCTTTATCTGATGCCTCAAAGAAAGAATTTCATAGCAACTAAGTTTTAAATATGCTAATTCCATATCCCCTCCTGGATATTCACAATGCTATCAGTATATTATAGTTCCTAAAGAAATCTCTTTAACTTTGTTTAGTCCCACGTTTCCAAAATTTATTTGAGCGTGAAACACTTTCAAAACACCCAGTAACACATCCTGTATAGTTTCCAGCAGCAGCCATTTAGGAATGCTGCTCGGTAAATTGCCTTCTGCGTGGCTTATTCGTTTATCCCTGGTTTATGCCCCTTACCATTTATCAGGGACTCCTCGGGGTACACGAACAGGGAGGGCCTCAGGTAATGGTGCTTCTTCAGCATTATCAAGGGCTTGAAACCGATGAGAATCAAACCTGGTTCATCAAACCGTTTAAGCTCTTCTGTTTCCTCTTTCTCTAATACAATCTGACGACTCCCATAGGTCTATAGGAGGGGAACAACGAGGGCCACATAGCGAGGATACACAGAGATGCGAAATGGTTGCCATATGACCCTAGCAAGTTAAAATCAGCTTTCTTCTAAGGAGCAGGAAGAGGGCTCATCAGAGGCATCTTCCTCCTATCAACAGCAATTGACATGTATTGAGTGCCAGCCAGGCACTTTACTTTTGCCACCCAGTTTATCATCTGTCACAATCCTAGGCAGTAAATGTTAAAAACTCTGTTTTACAGATGAGTGAACTGAGGCTCTACAGTTAGTAACTTGCTCCAGAGTATACAACCGAATTGGGCTTTGAACTGTACCACATCTGTCTGGTGCTAAAGGCCATGCTCTTCAGGCATTTGTTCCTTCCCTCATTTAATGTGTACTAAACCCTCAGCATCATCCCTGACACACAAAGGATGCTCAAACCTTACCTACTTATTGAGAGGACCTACGTCAGGTATTGTGCTAGGTCTCAGTGTAGGAGGCTCACACACACACACACATACACATATACTACTTCCAAACTTTAACATTTGCATTTTGATCCTAAATATGTGATTAGTAACAGAACTTAGTAAAGGTCAAATTTGGGTGTTATAAACAAAAACAGAGCCCTTAAGACTTTTTGTAGGCACAGTTAATCAAGAAAGAAACTTAGTAACCGGAAGAGCTACTGCCTATGAATAAACCAACATGGAAAACTAGCTACTTCCAAAATGGAAGGAGAAATTTCTTGTCATCTTCTCCTCCTGAAAAGTAGGGCAAGACACTCTGGCCTGAAATTTGTGCTCCAAAAGACATCTTGAGGGTTGAATCAAAATAATATTTAATTTTAGTCACTTAGTTGATCCTTCTAGGTCCTGAACTTAGGCAAAATCGCTCTCCCATGTTTTGCATAACTAAAAAGGAAGGATGACTCACTTGATTTTAATTTCAGATATCAAATCCTTCTATAGGGAACTACATTCAATATCCTGAGATAAACCATATGGAAAAGAATATTTAAAATGTATATATATAACAGAATCACTTTGCTGTACAGCAGAAATTAACAGAACTTTGTAAATCAACTGTACTTCAATTAAAAAAAATCCTTCTATAGTTGAACAAAGGTGAGAGGATGAGGAGAGATAATGTTCTGCATCCTTAGTATGTCTTTCAGATTAAGAAAGGCATGAGGGGGGCTTCCCTGGTGGCGCAGTGGTTGAGAGTCCGCCTGCCAATGCAGGGGACACGGGTTCGTGCCCGGGTCCGGGAGGATCCCACATGCCACGGGACCCGTAAGCCATGGCCGCTGAGCCTGCACGTCCGGAGCCTGTGCTCCGCAGCGGGAGAGGCCACAATGGTGAGAGGCCCGCATACCGCAAAAAAAGAGGGTATCATTTCAAGGCACAGGAAAAACTGGTTAGTTTGGCAAAAAAAAAAAAAATCTCCCTAAAACGAGGGCACTTCACACCTAACACACTTTCTTTCCCTAGCTCATCTCCCTAGTTAACTATAAAACAATTTCTGCCACTGTACTGGAATTAGACTGTTAAGACTCAGAGTAGCATGTGCTGGCTGATCGAGGGCTGAAGTTTTCACTGACACCTCTTCCAAATACTGGCTCTAACTTTCTAGCTCCCAAGGTATTACTGATCTAGATCCCATATTCCAAAGGGTAATGACAACAACTTTCTAGCTTGGCTAGAAAGATGCGCACATGAAAGTTATTTAACTAGTTAGGCTGATCATGTCTCCCCCTCCCTGTTAACTCTTCAACAGGACAAAATTCAGTAAGAAGGCAGAGACCTACCTGGGACCTCTTGGTGTCGCTAGGCAAAAGCAAACTGCCTGTATTTACATTAAATGTCCGGGTCTTGGTTTTCACTGGTTCATTTGTTTCCCGATAAAGCCTCACTGGAGAAGGTTTGAGAGCCTTCTGGACCATATTATAAATGCCAACAGTGAGCGCTACATCTTTGTTGAGCTTAAGCTTCAACCTGAAGGAGAGAAAAATTTTTTAATTTGGACAGAAAGAGTATATTTTCCTATCTAAAATTCATTCATGGCACCCAAGCCCTGATTTGTTTTATTCTCTCCAATAACCTAAGCTTTTCGAATACAAATATAAAGCTTTTTAATAATACAATGGAGTTTGCTGTAATACATCTCAGCGTCTATATTGCACAATATTAGTCTCAGAATGTATTGTTAACTCCTTAAAATAATGATAAAGAATGTACCATAATAAAAATAATGATTTTTTAAATAGAGCCTAGCAATTTATTAAATCACTTTACAGTTATTCTCTCATTTAATCATCATTATAATCCTATAAGTACTATATTATCTGCTGCTTCTGCTTGTCTACTATACCTTCCCTCTTATTTTAACAATGAAACCCCAATTTTTCTTAGGGAACCACCCTTGCCCCACTGCAGTTTTAGGAAAATGTTCATCCAGGTGCTATGCTTTACCCTGACCAAGAGATAGGCACATCTGGCCCAGGCTCAAGCCATCAGACTTATTCTCCTGAGAATCTGGGTCTTAAACAGTGACCAAGAAAGGACACGGTTGGAGGGGATGCTTGCTGACAGTGGTACCCCAAAGACACTGTCAATAATTTTTATTTTCTAGATTCCTGGTGCCACCCTGGTTCCTATACTACCCACCCTGTTCAGGATTTTGTTTTAATATGCTGCAATTAGTCAAGAGTCAGTTTCTGTTACTTGCTACCCAATAACCTTATTGTTGTCATTTTTACAGATGAAAACACTGAGGCTCAGGGATGTTATCTAACTTGCCCAAAGACATACAACTAATGAAAACTGGTATTCAAATTCACGTATGTTTGATTCAAAGCTCAGGTACTTTTCCTTTATAACATTTTGCTCCAGCGTATTTATATCAACATCTTAAGCACAAATAGGACCTCTTGAAAATGTGTTCTATAATAAAGACAACATGCAAAAATATTTACAATACAATACTGTGGGGAAAAAAGGCAGAACAGAAAACTAACCTGTGCTACACATTCTCTTCAAGCACACACGGAACATTCTCTAGGATAGACCATATACTGAGACACAAGACAAGTCTAAATGCATCTAAAAAAACTGAAATTGGAAATTCCCTGGTGGTCCAGTGGTTAGGACTCTGCGCTTCCACTGCAGGGGACACAGGTCAATTCCTGGTCAGGGAACTAAGATCTCACATGCTGTGCAGCGCAGCCAAAAAGAAAAAAATAAAAAGGATTGCTATCATACAAAATATGTTCTTTACCCCAAATAGAACTAAGTTAGAAATCCACAACAGAGAGAAATCTGGGAAAACCTCAAATATTTGGAAAGTAAACAATACAATTCTAAATAACCCAGGAGGTCAAAGGAGAAATCACAAGGGAAATTTAAAATGATTTTGAACTGAATGAAAGTGAAAACACAACATATCAAAAGGTATAGGATGCAGCTAAATCAGTGCTCAGAGGGAAATTTATAGCTTTAAAACCTTTATCCCAAAAGAAGAAAAGTCTTAAATTAATAACCGAATCTTCACTGTTGTAGAATGTTTAGCAGTATTTACTTTAAAGAAGAGAACATGTTTAAACAAGTTATAGCTAATTCAAAGGTATATTGGTTCACACAGTAGAAAGAACATTGGTTTGGGACAGAGCCCTGACTAGAAATTTTAGGTTCCTGGAGCAAGCACCTGGTAGGTATGGTACAATTTGGTAATGTATGATGTGCCCCAGAGATGAGTGTTAGTAACAGATGGGCATCAGTAATAACACCACCCATTTGATGGCTTCCTACTTTAAATCATTCCGGCTTACTAGGTGTTAAACACAGTTGTTTAAAGGCTGCTGAAGGAGAGCTGACAATAAATGTAACCAATTTAAAAACTGCACAATCTGCAAAAGTAATTTTTTAAAATTGTTGTGCCCTCTAAATTTTAGTATCCTGGGAAAAAGCACTGGTCAATGTGGTCTACTCTGGCCTCAGGCTTCAAGTGACCTTGCTTCTATTTCTGAACCAAAAGAGCCAATCGGTTAGTCCCCCCACCCCATATTAAATGTTCACATCTATAAACTAAGGTACCTTTCGACCTTGAAAATGTCATAACTCTAAGTTAAGACAGAATTATAGTATAACATCATGTGGTTTGTGTCATACCAAGGAAAGGAAAATGTGAAAGCCCACAGCACAAAACAAGCTGCTTATGTTAAACTTCACCTGAAATGATTTAAGGTTAATAAATGTTACTAATGGGTAGGTTTCAACCCAACTCAAAGCACTGTTTTTATAGATTAAATGAGGTAATTATGTTAACAAAGAACTTAGGACATACGGATGAACCGGTTTGCAGGGCAGAAACAGAGACACAGGGCTTTACTGGTGGCACAGTGGTTAAGAATCTGCCTGCCGGTGCAGGGGACACGGATTCGAGCCCTGGTCCGGGAAGATCCCACATGCCGCGGAACAACTAAGCCCGTGCGCCACAGCTACTGGGCCTGCACTCTAGAGCCCGCGAGCCACAACTACTGGGCCCACGTGCTGCAACTACTGAAGCCTGCCCACCCTAGAGCCTGTGCTCCGCAACAAGAGAAGCCACCTCAATGAGAAGCCCGCGCACCGCAACGCCCTGCACGCAGCAAGAAAGACCCAACGCAGCCAAAAATAAATAAATAAATTTATTAAAAGAAAGAAAGAAAGAAATAGAGACACAGATGTAGAGAACAAACGTATGGACACCAAGGGGGGTAAAGTGGCAGGGGTGGGAGTGGTGGTGTGATGAAATGGGAGATTGGGATTGACATATATACACTAATATGTATAAAATGGATAACTAATAAGAACCTGCAGTATAAAAAATAAATACAATTCTAAAATTCACAAAAAAAAGAAAAAAAGAACGTAGGACAGTGCCTGGCACATAATAATTATGCAATAAAATAATTCTATTATTTTATTATAGCAAGAATAAGTATAATAATTTTCTAAGCCTTAGGCAATTAATTCTCAAATAGCTCCAATTTATTATTATTACTACCAAGTATCCTATAATGACTCTTTCACAAAATAGTAAGAATAGCTAACGTTTATAATTACTATGTTATTCCATTTAATCATCACAGCAGCCCTATAAAGAGGGACCATTTTTGCTCCCATTTTACTGAGGCTCAGAGAAGTTACATGATTTACCCCAGGTCACACAGCAGAGGACTAGAATCTGAGCCAATCTGACTCTAGAACCTACTTTTAACCACCATTTTATCCCCCCTGCCACTCCCACCAATATGTGTAGATTTCCAAATTATAGTAGTAACAATATTCTACCATTTCAGGAAGGAGAAAAGGTGACAGGGTAATTGTTTGAGGAAAGAGAAATAGTTCCTGGGAGGAAAAGGAGAACAATGACAAAACTATAACTGTAGCAATGAGCTGCTTCATGGTTTCCTTAAAATATTTAATTTCATGGGTTTTCTAGTAGAATTGTCAGTAATCTCTTGAAAACAGCTCAAAAACTACCAAGGGTCTTATTCCTCTATACTGAGGAAACTAGTCTAAAATGAAAGTCTGATGCTCTTTAGGAAGAAACACTGAGGCGGCCTTAGGATTCTAATGTCAAAGGTCTCTAAAGGAAGATAATCCAACCACCTGGTTCTTATTGGTCTCAAGTTTATAAGAAATTAGAATAACACAATTTTAACAACAATGATAATAACTAAAATTTATTGAGTTTTTGCTCTATACCAGGTACTATCGTTATCCCCAATTTACAGAGGAGAAGAAAACAGACAATGTCCTAGTGAGTGCAACTGAGGATACCGTTAGCCGCAACTGTTTACCCCAAAGGAGTGGAGAGCTGTTTTATTTTGGAGAAACAGCATACCAGCTCTTTCTAGAGAAAGAGAAGCAAATAGCTTGTGCTATCCTGAAATAAAGCAAGTTTTTTTTTAGAGGAACAGTGAGGCAGTGGTACAGCCCAGAGTTAAGGAGCCAGGGAGGTCAAAGCCATGCACTGCTTATGATCAGTTAGGGGCCTTGTGGGCAGCTGACCCGGGCTTAGTGCCTACCTGTAGAGCACGCGCTTCCTGGTCTCCTTGGCGCGAACCTTCCTCAACAGGTCTTTGAGCTTGCTCGACTCCTCAAAGTGAACCCCTATGTCCTCATCCTCTGCTATGCTGATAATATCTCTGTAGAACAAGGATATGTCAAAGCCCCCACGTTTCCTTAGGTGCAACAAGTCAAGGAAGATACCTGGAGCGAGGATAGACAAAAGTGAGGGGAAACAATTTCCAGCAAGGGAGAATTTTTTTCAGTTAAGTTTAAATATGCTGTTAAAAGCTCCCAAAGAACTAGATTGATTATAAACATTTTCAGGACTTAGAGAAAGTGGTTAAGGGGATCAGCTGCTCTAATGACTTCAGACAACTTATTCAAATAACCACCATTTGTGGTGGCGTTAAAGTCAAGAAAAGCTCCCTCTGGTAGAGCCCGTCAGACAACTAATGGCCTGGTCATTTTCACTGGGAATATTACATAGGGGTCTCCCCCAGCTTCACTATATTGTGTCATTTTACTCTGAAGGGTGAAAAGCAACTATTTGACATCAGCTATAAAAAAGCAAAAAAAATTAAGTGCCAAGTTAAAAGAACAGGGGGCGACTTCCCTGGAGGTCCAGTGGTTAAGACTCCTCGATTCCATTGCAGGCAGCACGGGTCCGATCCCTGGTCGGGGAACTAAGATCCCACAAGCCGCACAATGCGGCCAAAGAAATAAAATAAAAGAACAGGGGAATGCCGACCTGTGTCACGGAGATCCCCAGCTTTGGTCCTGGCCCTGCTGGCTTTGGCACTGTCATTGCCATGGGGGTCATCTTCATTGGTGAAAAGCATGATCCTCTTATGGCTCATCTTGAACTGGACATCACTAAAGAGGTTGGCGCAGACCCACAGTACTTCACTTAGGGAGTAGTCAGATCCATGGCCAATTAGGTCTTGGAAATGTTTCTTCCCCTCCTGCCCCTTAAAGCGGTCAAGCTCTAGCACTCGTTTAGCACCTGATCAGAGACAGGGAGTCAAATGGGCAGAAAAGTCAGAACAGCATAAGTGTTTTACAAGACTAACAGAAGCTCTTTCTCACCCAGAGCTGTTTAACCCACATAACAAAAGTCTACACCCCAGTAAGAACCCCCTTGTGCAGGAAAGCATACTCCCAGTCAAGATGTTATCTGCTTCCTTCTTCACATCCCCCTTTGTGCATGTTAGTGACCTTCTCATGTAAGGGAAAAGCTGATCTTAGAATACTACTGACCTGGATTATCCAATTCCTGCAAGACGTAAATATTTTTGAAATTCACTGAATTTTTGTCCTTCTTGGTACCATAGAACACCACTGCCAAGAGATCTCGATCACTGCTTATGATCTTACTGGTGTATACACTCCGGATACACTGAAAAAACAAACATAAAATTTCAATTAATATTTAACTACGTACCACTAAACTTAAGCTCCACAGGTGCCTGACACATAGTAGGGCACTCAATATATATTTGCTGAATTTGTACATGGCATTAGAGTAAGGCGTGACCCCTACCTTCAGGAAACTCATAATCCAGTGAGGGTGATGGTCATTTATATTATGTATAACACAAAGCAAAGTGTGGTTAAGTATACAACAGACATATAAGCAGTCCCTACAATAAGAAATCAGAGAATTCAAAACATGTAGGGCTTCCCTGGCGGTGCAGTGGTTGAGAGTCCGCCTGCTGATGCAGGGGACACGGCTTCGTGCCCCGGTCCGGGAAGATCCCACATGCCGCGGAGCGGCGGGGCCCGTGAGCCATGGCTGCTGAGCCTGCGTGTCCTCAGCCTGTGCTCTGCAACGGGAGAGGCCGCAACAGTGAGAGGCCCGTGTACCGAAAAAAAAAAAAAACACATGTATATACTCCGGAAGGAAACTCTGCTATAGGGAAATAAAAATCAATAAAAGCCCAGCACTAGAATCGGAAAACGTGGATTTGAGTCCCAATGATGTCACTTACTTAATTGGCTGAGTTTGAACAGGCCATTTGATCATTCCTCAAGTAGCTTTTTTTTTTTTTTAATGTGGACCATTTTTAAAGTCTTTATTGAATTTTTTACAATATTACTTCTGTTTATGTTTTGGTTTTTTGGCCCTGAAGCATGTGAGATCTTAGCTCTCTGACCAGGGATCAAACCCACACCCCCTGCATTGGAAGGCAAAGTCGTGACCACTGGACCACCAGGGAAGTCTCTTTTCCTCAAGTAGCTTGATACCAAGAAACAAAATTTACATATATAAAATAATTACATATATAAAAGGTTTAAGTGAATGTTAGTATATGTGACATTAATAAATAATGGAAAATAAATCTATACCTACTAAAAGCAACTTTTGAAATAAAATTTGCCTAATTACACAATTAAACACATCAGTATTCCAGGAAATATAAACTAAAGCCATATCTAGTAAATCAGTGTCTCATAAGTGGTCAGTCCTGGTGGCCTATAATTCTGGGGGTACTGACAAAATTAAGTTTCTGATTCTGCAAAACTGAGGAATAAACCAACAATGGTGACCCCCCTCCATATCCTGCTTGAGACTCTACCTGGCCTTCCTCCATAGCAATTCTCTCCTTAAATGCAGAACTTATGGTATGTCTAGTCATTGACAGTTATCTTCATGGCAAGCAATCATTTCTTTTTATTTATTTGTTTATATATTTATTTTTCATATTTATTTATTTATTTGGCTATGCTGGGCAGGATCTTTAGTTGCGGCATGCGAGATCTTAGTTATAGCATGCAGGATCTAGTTCCCTGACCAGGGATCAAACCTGTGCCCCTGCAGTGGAAGTCTTAACCACTGGACTGCCAGGGAAGTCCCAGTGAGGGCTTCTTTAGGTTCTACTATTAACCACCCCTCCCCACCCACACACACACACACACACAAACTAAAATAGAATTTTAGAAAATGTTTTTTCATCGCTCCTTATCAAATACATTACGTTCATCGGTGAATGTTTCACTTATTCACTACATAATACTACAGTTGCTTCTGGGTTCTCTAGGCGTTAGCATTTCATGAACCCTTTCAAATTACATGTAGAACTGTATCTTTTTGGGGAGAGGGTACATAGCCTTCATCACATCTTCAAAGAGGTCCATGGTCCAAAAAAGGTTAAAGCAGTGCTCCTCAAAGAGTGATCTCCAAACAACATCAGTGTCACCTGGGAGCTCTGTTGGAAATGCAAATTCTTGGTCCCTCCTCTAGACCTATAGAATCAGAAATTCTGATTGCAGGGTAAGGCCCTGCAATCTGTGTCAACAGCCCTGCAGGTGATTCTGATGTAGGTTAAAGTTTGCAAACCACTGCTTTAAAGTTAAGAATTGTTTTTATTAATTCTTTTTTTAGATGCAAGATATTCTGACTTGTCAATTGCAAGAACTGTCTGTGTACAAATTAGGACATGAGAAGCTTCTGTTTGGTTCCAAACTCCAGAAATATGAGAAATGAGATGTACAATAAATTCTTAAAAATTCTTCTCTATGAAGAAATACTAAACTTTTTAATTGAGGTGAAATTCACATAACAAAATTAATCTTTTTTTTTTTTTTTTTTGCGGTACGTGGGCCTCTCACTGTTGTGGCCTCTCCCGTTGCAGAGCACAGGCTCCGGACACGCTGGCTCAGTGGCCATGGCTCACGAGCCTAGCCGCTCCGCGGCATGTGGGATCTTCCCAGACCGGGGCACGAACCCGTGTTCCCTGCATCGTCAGGAGGACTCTCAACCACTGCACCACCAGAGAAGCCCCAAAATTAATCATTTAAAGTGAACAATTCAGTGTTCAATTTAGTACATTCACAATGTTGTGCAACCACCACTTCTATCTAGTTCCCAAACATTTTTATCATCCCAAAAGCAAACCCCATACCAATTAAGCAGTTGCTCCCTCCCCTGCAGCACCTGGTAACCACCAACCTGCATTCTCTATGGATTATCTATTCTATACTTCATATAAATGTAATCATACAGCATGTGACCTTTTGCCTGGCTTCTTTCACTTAATGTAATGTTTTCAGGGTTCATGCACCTTGTAGCATGTATCACTACTTCATTCCTTTTTATGACTAATATTCTACTGTATATATAAACATTTTGTATATCCACTGAAAAAGTTTTAGAATGAGATAGGGGTGGTGATTATTGCATGACGTGAATGACTAAATACCTTAAAACTGTATACTTTAAAATAGTTAATTTTGTTATGTGAATTATACCTCAATTTAAAAAGTAAAAATATTTAATCCTCATAACAATTTGACAAAGTAGGTACTATTATTTTATTTTTTATTTTTAATAAATGTATTTATTCATTTATTTTTGGCTGCACTGGGTCTTTGTTGCTGCGCACGGGCTTTCTCTAATTGCAGCAAGCCAGGGCTACTCTTTGTTGCAGCGCACAGGCTTCTCACTGCGGTGGCTTCTCTTGTTGCGCAGCACGGGCTCTAGGTGCGTGGGCGTCAGCAGTTGTGGCATGCGGGCTTCAGCAGTTGTGGCATGCGGGCTTCAGCAGTTGTGGCTCGCGGGCTCTAGAGTGCAGGCTCAGTAGTTGTGGCGCACGGGCTTAGTTGCTCCACGGCATGTGGCATCTTCCCGGACCAGGGCTCGAACCTGTGTCCCCTGCATTGGCAGGCAGATTCTTAACCACTGTGCCACAAGGGAAGCCCAAAGTAGGTACTATTATTATCTCCATTTTACAGATGAGAAAACATATCAAGAGCTTCAGCAACTCTTCCAATATCATACAGTTTGTAAGTGGCAGAATCAAGATCTGAGTAGCTGTTATTTATTTAATTGGGTAAACACCTAGGAGGGGAACTGCTGGCTCATGTAAGTCTACGTTTAACTCTTTGAGGAACTGCCAAACTGTTTTCCACAGCAGCTGAGCCATTTCACATTTCCACCGACAATGTATGAGAGTTCCAGTTTCTACATCCTTGTCAACACTTCTTATTGTCCCTTTCTTTTTTTTTTTAAATTACAGCGGTCCTAGTGGGTGGGTATGATACCTCATTGTGGTTTTGATTTGTATTTCTCTAATACCTAAAAATATTGAGCATCTCTTCATGTGCTTTTGGCCATTTGTACATCTTTAGAGAAATGTATATTCAAGTTTTGTGCCCATTTTTAAATTGGGTTGTTTGTCTTTTTGTTGTAATAATCTTTTTCAACCACAGGTAACACTCAACTACAAAAGGACTCATCTCCACACCATAATAGCTGGAACTTCTTTCCTTCCTTTACACTGACATCTCTATAGAAAGAGGAGCCCACTTCTGCTACCAGGGCTAACACAGAAGGTGGAAGCAGTGTAGTCCCAGGGTCGGAAGTTCAAACCCAAAATAAAATGGGCCTGTTCTCCAACACTGCTACTCTTTTTTTTTTTTTAAGTTTATTTATTTATTTATTTTTGGCTACGTTGGGTCTTTGTTGCTGCGTGTGAGCTTTCTCTAATTGCGGCAAGCGGGGGCTACTCTTTTTTTTGTTTAAAGGAATTTTGCCTTATTTATTTATTTATTTATTTATTTATTTATTTATTTATTTATTTATTTATTTATTTATTTATGGCTGTGTTGGCTCTTCGTTTCTGTGCGAGGGCTTTCTCTAGTTGCAGCAAGTGGGGGCCACTCCTGATCGCGGTGCGCAGGCCTCTCACTATTGCGGCCTCTCTTGTTGCGGAGCACAGGCTCCAGATGTGCCGGCTCAGTAATTGTGGCTCACGGGGCCTGTTGCTTCACGGCATGTGGGATCCTCCCAGACCAGGGCTCGAACCCGTGTCCCCTGCATTGGCAGGCAGATTCTCAACCACTGCGCCACCAGGAAAGCCCCGGGGCTACTCTTCGTTGCGGAGCGTGGGCTTCTCATTGCGGTAGCTTCTCTTTTTGCACAACACGGGCTCTAGGCACACAGGCTTCAGTAGTTGTGGCACGCGGGCTCTAAAGCACAGGCTCAGTAGCTGTGGCACATGGGCCTAGTTGCCCCGTGGCATGTGGGATCTTCCTGGACCAGGGATTGAACCCATGTCTCCTGCATTGGCAGGCGGATTCTTAACCACTGTGCCGCCAGGGAAGTCTCCATATTTTTTAAAGTGGTGTTGATACTTTTTGTTGTTTGCTTAATTAAATGAAAGGTAGTCTTACCTGGATGCTCATGTCAAAAGGAGTCAACTCATCTTCATCCTGAGTTTCAAACATGGCCTCAGAAGCATCAATCAAAAAAATCAAACTATCTCTTCCTGAATATTTATAATCTCCTATGGGGAAAAAAATAGAAGGAAATGTTTGCCCTTGTTTTATATTTATCATGTTTATTATTCATATAAAACAAACAGAGGGACTTCCCTGCTGGTGCAGTGGTTAAGACTCGCACTCCCAACGCAGGGGGCTAGGGTTTGACCTCTGGTCAGGGAACTAGATCTCACATGCATGCCGCAACCAAGAGTTCACATGCCACAACTAAGGAGCTGCTGAACTGCAACTAAGGAGTCTGCCTGCCAGGGCTTCCCTGGTGGCGCAGTGGTTGAGAGTCCGCCTGCCGATGCAGGGGACACGGGTTCGTGCCCGGGTCCGGGAAGATCCCACATGCCGCGGAGCAACTGGGCCCATGAGCCATGGCCGCTGAGCCTGCGCGTCTGGGGCCTGTGCTCCGCAACGGGAGAGGCCACAACGGTGGGAGGCCCATGTACCGCGGGGAAAAAAAAAAAAAAAGGAGTCTGCCTGCCGCAACTAAGACCCGGGACAACCAAATTAATTAATTAAATCATCCGTCATAAGCATGTCAAAAAAAAAAAAACCCAAAACTTCTAAGAAATAGAATTAAAATAAAATAAAATAAAACAAATAAAGTAAAATAAAACAAATAGAGAAAAGCCCATTAAGCAAAATTATAATCTGAGGAATTCCCTAAGGTGAACACCCTTAGGGAATTTCTTGGTGGGCCAGTGGTTAGGACTCCATGCTTTCACTGCTAAGGGCGCGGGTTCAATTGCTGGTCAGGGAACTAAGATCCCGCAAGCCACAAGCTGCGCAATGCAGCCAAAAAAACAAGAAAAAAAGTGAACACCCTTAAAACCACCATGCACATCAGGCAATTGAATCTTGCCAGTCACCCCAGAAGCCCTCTCCAGGTCACCTCCCAATTTTAACACCCACCTTCCTCCCAAGAGTAACCACCATCCTGACTTTTGGTAATCACTTCATTTTTTTCTTTATAATCATCCAAGCCAACATTCCTAAACACTGGTTTTGATTTTAAAAAAAACAAAAGTTTTTAAAGCCTCTTATAATCTGTAGATACCCCCTCTGTCTTTTGTCTCATAATTTATTTGCTGAAAAACCTGGATATTATGTCATATAGTTTTCCACCTTCTGGATTTTGCTGACTGCATTCTTTTGGTGTAGATTAACATAGTCCTCTGTCTTTTCTACTAAGGACCTAGAGAGGCTTCATTGGATTTGGGTTTTGGTTTTTTTTTTCTGGCATGATTACATTATAGGTGATGTTGAGTTTTTCATAAAACGGCATATAATATCTGGTTGTCTCCCTTTTTGACGATGCTGCTTCCTAATGCAGTAAATTTAATTACCCATCTTTTCTGAAGCAATACAGCAATACGTGTCAAGGGCCTTAAACAAAAATTCTACCTTGAGCCAGTGAACTCTACTTCTTAGGAATCTATCTTAAGAAAATAAAATATGGAAAAACCCTATGCAAAAATTTCCACAATGTTGTTTATTAAAGAAACTGAAAACTAAAATGTCCAACAAAAGGTAGAATGAACAAATTATAGCATATTTAAAATGATTTATAGAGGCTATATTTGCAGTTACATGGAAAGATATATCTATAATACAGTAAGAAAAAAAGGCAGAACACAAAACTATGTATATATGTTTAAAATTCTTTTTGAAGATGTAAATTTTGAAAATGTAAATTAAAATGAAAAAAATATATGCACTATGATTACAACCATATAAAAAAATCAGACAAAAACAAACTATATATAGTTACAAAATATAAAGAAAGATATATGAAGGAAATATGCAAAATGCCAAAATGCTAGTAGTGGTTGTGTTAGGGTGGTAGATTACATACATTACTGAATTCTGTTTTATTTTTTATATAAATAAAAAATATGTTTAATAAAAAAATATAAAAAATATATAAAATATATAAAAAATATATTTTTCCTACTTTTAAAAAATAAAAATACTTTAAAAATTTCTACCCAGGACTTAAATTAACCAGTATGTAGAGTACAGGCACCCCTTATTTCTCTTCCTTTGTCCTATGTGTTACTGTGTTGTCTGAACATATACTCCCAAACCTGCAGGCTAGGTGAGGGAATGACTCTTGTAACTGTGTTGCTAATGTATACTCTTTGGTTGCTGCAGTTATTGAAGGGTGAAAGCATTTTTACACTGAGGTCCAAGAATGAGGAAAACTACTTTCCTGGGTGAGGAAGGGTCTTACCTGAGTCACCTAAGGTGACACAGGATACCAATGTTCAGGGTCATTTATTGGAGATCAATCTACCAGTGTCCAGCAAAAGTTTAAGGCTAGGAATGTTCCATAAACTAGAGTAGGACCTGAATAAAAGAGCCTAGGGTAGCTCTGCAAAGTTCAAAGGGAGAAAAGTATTGGAGATTCTCTGGGGAGAGAAGCATGAACCACAAGACAGCAAAGATCACCCAGCAGAGACAAGTAGAGAAAGTGTTTCTTCCACACACACAAGGGTACATGTTAATGAAAGTCACTTACCACCTTCTTCAAGGCCCTCCTCTTGATCTTCTTCTTCCTCATCACCCTGATTTTTGTAATAAGACTCCCACCCTGACATGTTGGTTACTGCTCACAAGATGAAAGAAAGTGGAGATCAGTAACAACCAAATTTAAACCTAAAAGTTATCGACCCCTAGGCTTCTTTGAGGTCTGTCCTAAAAGCTACATGTTACTGCTGAGGAACGTGGATGCTGGATCCTGCTGCCTGGAGAGCTTGGTAATTGAGATGCAAGGTAAAAGGGCATGGGGATCATTCCTGAAATAGTCTCACCTTAGCTATCCCTTAAGGACAATTCAGGGCCAGTGGCCCGTAATGACCTCTCTGACGGGTGTGCTGGGGCAGCCTGACCTGGAGGTCCAGTCCCGCCTCCAGCATCATCTGGCATATGAAAATTTATTACTATCGTGCTTTCATCATCAAAACTTATGATCTTGGTCTTTCCTTCTTGCCTTTGTATAATGCCAAAAGAGTGACACTGGCTACTCTGACAACCTTAAAGCAGACTCCAGGAATGTCACCAACAGCATGACCTTTGCGACCAAATCCAGAAACCAGAACTTCATCATTTTCCTCAATAAAATTCAAACAACCATCATTGTGTACAAAGGGTGTGATTTTTTTGCCATTCTTGATTAGCTGAACCCTGACACACTTCCTGATGGCAGAATTTGGCTGTTTGGCCCCTACTTTTTCAAGCATAATTCCCTTGGCATGAGAATCACCTCCAAAAGCGTTGGCCTTCAGGGCTGTACCCAAATGGGCTCTTTTGTACTGTTTATCATGCCACTCCTGGTCTCGTCGGCGGCTACGGAGCTTCCTGGCAGTACGAAGACCGCGACACTTGCCCAGCCTGCCTGCGCCACGGGCCTGAGCGAAAGAGCTCCGGCATCATCTGGATTTGAGAGATTCCCGGTCCAGTGTACTGCGTCCTTTAGCAGACCCACTTGTCCTCATCCCGCCCCCAAATCTCCCCCAACTCCTCAGCCAGCTATGCCCAGTGGGGTCTCAAACGCAGGCGGGCCTCCAAGGCCGGGTGCGCCTCCCCTCGGAGGAAGGAACAGGGATCAGAGGCCGTCTCCACCCCTCGGGTCCGCACACTTCTGGCTGACGCTGCCCCACGATGAGGCTACGGGGACGCGCAAGGCTGAGTGGGCAAAGCAAAATGAAGCCAGCCCTGGCAGAGAGCAACAAACACAAAACTCAGCCCCATTCCTACCTACCTTGAGCGTAATGAAGAGATCAATTTGGGCAGAAGGCGGGGCGCCGCACACGCGCAGGCTCCTGTTCCCGCTCCCAATCAACGCCCCTTACGTCATCACGCATAGCGCGCGCCTTTCGCGTCCAGGTGACACGCCCACTCTCGCAGGCGCTTTCCACACCCGTCCCGAACTAACACCGCCCCGTCCACGAAGCCCCGCCCCCTGAGAAAACCCGCCCCTCGCCGCCCGTCAGGACGGTACGCACATGCGCGAGAATGCGTCCCCGCCCGCGTCCCCGCCCCCGCTCCCGTCCCCGCCCCCGCCCCCGCCCCCGCCCAGTCTTCCGCGCGAAGCCGGCCGGTCCCCGCTCTGTCACCTCACGGTAGTCGTTGCCGGTGGCGGGTGCGGGGGCCCGAGCAGCGCTGGGCGACCTCTACCCCGCCCCTCAGGCCGGGCCCGGGCTCGGTCTCCCCGCTCCCTCCGCTCCCCTCCCCCGTCGGGTACGGGAAGGTCCAAGCAGCTGCCGGGTGCCTGAGGGACTTAGTGGCTGCAGCCGCCACGGGTCCCGATGGAGCCGCCAAATCTCTATCCTGTGAAGCTCTACGTGTACGACCTGTCCAAGGGCCTGGCCCGGCGGCTCAGCCCCATCATGCTGGGTGAGGGGCTGGGGGCGGGCGGGAAGGAGGGCGGGAGCCGGGCCGGAGGGCGCCGAGACGGCCGGCCGAGGTGGGGAGGCCTGGGCCATGGCTCAGGGGAAGGCCCAGAGGATGGAGAAGAGCCCCAGTAGAGAAGGTGTGGGTCTGAGGTTTGGGCCCCCGAAGCCCCTCTTGGCCCTCATCACGTTTGAATCCACGGAGAGGGGATAAAGGAGTCACGCTCTCCCCTAGACCTTCAGAGCCACTTCAGCTGGGAGGTGGGGGAAGCCGGCGCTGGGTCCCCGTGGGTTTCCTGACTCGCTTGGGGAGCCCCCTACACTCCTTCCTCGGCGCTGTGGAGTGGAGGTGAAGATGCCTGCCGCGCGGTGCCCCTCGTGGTGAAAGGGACACTGCGGAGGAGAGCCTTCCCTCCGTGCCAAAATGAAACTCTTTGTGCAGTCTCTGGGGTAGGTGGGGAGAGAAAGCTAGAGCTGCACAGGGGCCCAGCCGTTGCCCCCAGGTAGAAGTAAAGTCAGGTCTACTGGAGCCCGAACTCAAGAATTCACCAAGTTCCGCCTGACAGTGCGGTCTTCTCAACAGCTTCTAAGTTAATTGCTTTTGCCCAGGTGGTAAGAAAGCAATTCTGGGGGAGGATTGGTTGCTGTTGTGTCAGTAAGGATTAGTAAGGGAAGTATTTCTGTTGTGCTCCATTAAACTACTTAACTGCCAGGAGAGAAAATCAGCCCTAGTTCAACATGGATCAAACCTCTTTATAACCCAAATACCAAAATGTCTTGTGTAACATAGGAATTGTCAGGTTTGTGATTTCAGATGATGTTGGGCAGGAAAGGATTCTGGGAATTGAAAATTGAACAGCTTTGGCAACATCCATTTGAATGGCTAGTATTTCCTGGCTTCTATGGAGACATTAGAGAATGTTTTAGTTCTTGTCATATCTGTGAGACAAGAGGGCAGAGATCAAGTAAGCAGGGCTGCTTTTGAGTTTCAGTGTCCTTGAGTTTCTAATGTGCCTTAGTGGGTTGAACTTAATCTCTTAACCCTGGGGCAATGAGTGATTCCTATATTTGGCTTCACATCAGAATCACCTAGGGTGCTTGTTAAAGATACAGATAACTTCATTTCCAACATATATTGTTTTTTGTTTATTTTATTTTATTTTATTTTTGGCTGTGTTGGGTCTTTGTTGCTGTGCATGGATTTTTCTCTAGTTGCAGCAAGCGGGGGCTACTCTTCGTTGCGGTGCGTGGGCTTCTCATTGTGGTGGCTTCTCGTTGCGGAGCACAGCATGTGGGATCTTCCCGGACCAGGGCTCGAACCCGTGTCCCCTGCATTGGCAGGCAGATTCTTAGCCAGTGTGCCACCAGGGAAGCCCCCAACATATATTGTTAAATGGGAATAGAAAAAATGAAGTTGGAACAGTTCTTTAAATATGCAGTTGTGTGTTTAAAGCAAAGGATACATGGTTGTTTAGGCAAATAATTATCTGGAAGATACATAAGAAAATTGCTAACAGTGGTAGCTTATGAAAAGAGGAACTTAGGGAATTCCCTGGTGGTCCGATGGTTAGGACTCCGTGCTTCCACTGCAGAGGGCACAGGTTTGATCCCTGGTCGGGGAAACTACATGCTGCACAGTGAAAGAAAAAGAGAAGAAAAGGGGAACTTGACGCTGAAGACATACATATATATTCTATTCAAAATAAGCAAAGTTTTTTTGGCCACGCCGCGCAGCTTGCGGGATCTTAGTTCCCCAACTAGGGATTGAACCCTCACCCTTGGCAGTGAAAGCATGGAGTCCTAACCACTGGACCTCCAGAAAATTCCTGCAAAGTTTTAAACGTATGGATTCTAGAGTCTTATTACACAAGTACTTAATAAGAATCTTTTGGAGTTTTGATCCAGAAATCTGTATTGTTAATAAGCTCCTCAGGTAATTCTTATGTAGCCAATCCATTATTAGAAGGTTGGGCCTAGATCTCCAACTGTTAAAATGAATAAGGCCAATCTGAAAGCAAACTAACAGAGTCACTGTTTGAGGAAGGTGCTAGTCACTAGTACATTACATCAGTCAAGTTCTGACTAAACGTCTTCTAATGGAGCCATTTAGTTAGCTTGATCATAGTGAGGAGTTACTTAGGTATTTCCTAGACCCATAAATAAAAGCCTCCACCTTTACACTGGATATTTTTTTGTTCTATTATATACTAGTTATTGATTTTAGCTAAAGGGGGCCTTAGGGTCATTGATTCATGATTCATTCAGCAGACATTGAGTGTCTACTACGTGCTAGTCCCAATGTTAAGCTTAACTGAAAATGATGTGATAAAGATGTTCTCTGTCATCATGGAGCTATTTAGTGGGGAAGACATTAAAAATAAATAAGCAAATGAAGTAATTACAGATCGTGATAAGTACTAGGTTGTGCAGGAAGCCAACTAGGTGCTGAGACAGAAAGTAAGAAGAGAGACCTACTTTAAATAAGGAGATCAGAAGTAGTAACTTTTAAGTTGGGAATTAAAGAATGAGGAAGAAGTAGTCACAAGGTGGGTGGTGAGGGAGTTATAATGTTCCAAACAGAAGGGGGATTAACCTGCCAAGGCCCTCAGGCAAAAAGAGCCTGGCCTAGTCTAGAAGTGGCCTGGCCTTTGTGGAGTTTAGTGGGTGAAGAGGAAGGTGCCATAACTGAAGGTGGAGTACTGGGACTCCCTCCCACCCCCCAAACCTTTTTTAATAGATGTGAAATCCTAGAAGACCTCAGCCAATGTCATCAGTTTGGCACATCTGATTCCAGTGGTATTTCTGAGAACATTACCTTGCCTGCAAATCTGATTCTCTCTTCTCTATCCCATTTTCTCATATTGCTTTTATGCCTTTTTCAAAAGTAATGAATAAAGGGTTATCAAAGGTGGTAATCATTACTTTCTAGAGTTAAAAACTTATGGAAAATGGGCATTGCCTTACGGGTGCATCCTATCCAGACATCACTAACCTTAAAGTTGGGTATGTCCCAGTTCTGTTAGGAGCCAACTATTAATTTCCCGTTCCTAAATATATTTGAACCTTTAAAAAATCAATTTGTTTCCTGATTTTTGCAATGAATTCTAGAAGCATATTAATAGCTAGATTTACTGAGTGCTTACCATGTGCCAGACCCTTTTTTTTCTGAGTATCTTCATGTGTTATATTCTTCACCACAAATTTGTGAGATAGGTCCTGTTATTATCTTCATTTTTCATTTGAGGAACCCAAGATATAGGACATTAAGAAATTTGCCCCCCAGGTCACACAGCTGGTAAGTGGCAGAGCTGGGTTATAAACACAGGCAGTCTGACTTCCAGAGCTCATGTTCTCAGGTATTTTGCTATACCACCTTTCCTGTGTAATATGTTCCTTTATAATTGATGTAAAGTAGGTACCTAGTTCAAGTTTATAAAGGCATCTCTGGCCAAGTGTTTCAAATTTGGATGAGGAAAATAGCTGGATTCAATGTGAATGTGCCATTCATAATCATAGTTTTATGATCATCCCTCCTAGCCTTCATTGTCCTGAACTAGTGTGACCTCATCAGCAGTGCCAACTTCTTTTTTTTTTTTTAAAGGGAGAACTTCATGGGTGGAGTGGCCTGGCTCTTTATCTAGTTATAGTAGCCTCTTATTATGACAGCTCCTCATTGTAAGACCCCCATCTAGTCTATTACAATCCTGATTAGACTAGATAAACCCAATGTAATTCCTTTCTCCCCTGAAACAATGTAGACTCCACAGTTTTACCCTGTCCAGTTTTCAGTCTTCTAGAATTGCTTCCTATGAAGGTATTCCTGCTCCACAGTCTTTCACTCATAATGAAGACAGTCCTGGAATTATCCTTATCACTCTAATCGAGTAGACAGCCTGATTGTACTTTTTTTTTCATAGTTACTATTTGCCTAAGATAATTAGCTATTATGATTGTCCTTCAGTTTGTCCTTTTAATAATTTTGGCTGCTCTTTAAATTTCTTGACCTCTTTCTGTGCTAAAGTACATAAAGATAATGGTGGAGGTTTGTTATATTTGTTTAATCGAGGTAAGGGATACTTTATATTTGTTGACTGTTTTCCGATCTGAAGTTTGTGTGCATGTACGTGTTCCAAGATCACATTTATTTTTCTTTACAAGCCTATCTCAAAATTGTTGTCAGGGGGCTTCCCCGGTGGCGCAGTGGTTGAGAGTCTGCCTGCCGATGCAGGAGACACAGGTTTGTGCCCTGGTCCAGGAAGATCCCACATGCCGTGGAGCGGCTGGGCCCGTGAGCCATGGCCGCTGAGCCTCCGTGTCCTGAGCCTGTGCTCCGCAACGGGAGAGACCATAACAGTGAGAGGCCCGCGTACCACACACACACAAAAAAAATTGTTGTCAGCTTTAAACACTTAGGCATATGGAATGTGTGTGTGTGTGTGTGTGTGTGTGTTTATGTATTTCTTGACAGAATGCAATCAAATGAATATTTGAGATTTTACACTGCTCAGTTCCTTGCTTAATTCTGTGGTACAAATAGTAATGAAATAAAAGACATGGACTCTGTCCTCGAGGAGTTTAATTAGTTAAAAGTAATGCTGTGCATATGCAACATTAGATAACAGCACAAAAGAGATTATGATTAGGACTTCCCTAGTGATGCAGTGGTTAAGAATCCGCCTGCCAATGCAGGGGACACGGGTTCAAGCCCTGGTCTGGGAGATCCCACATGCCACGGAGCAACTGAGCCCGTGTGCCACAACTGCTGAGCCTGTGCTCTAGAGCCCATGCTCTGCAACAAGAGAAGCCACCGCGGTGAGAAGCCCGTGCACTGCAGCAAAGAGTAGCCCCTGCTCGCCGCAGCTAGAGAAATCCCACGTGCAGCAGAAAAGTCCCAACGCAGCCAAATAAATAAAGTAAATTTAAAAAAAATAAAATAAAAAGTGAATTAAAAAAATAGAAATTATGATTAGATGCCAAAAAGGGGTGAGTGGTGAAACAATTATTTTAGGCCTTGAAAGATGGGACAGGCCATGGTGGGCTGGATGTGTCAGAAAGACTTAAGCAAGAACCTTGAGCTCCTGGAGGGCAGGAACTCTGACTCCCCTGTGTGTCCCCTGTGGCCTTTCAGAGCTAGTGGTCAGTAAATATTGATTATAGGAATGATTGAGACTTGAACTCAAGCTTAAAGATTAAGTAGAATTTATTTGAATCTGAGGATTTTTTATAACGTTTTAATGCCATCTATTGTGCTTTGTTTTAGATTTTTTTTTGTTCATTGTGTGCACTGTTTTACATCCGTCCAGTGAATTAATTTAGTAATTGTGCAGTTTCTTTCTGGCAAAATGAAAAAACACCAAGCCCTTCGTGATCCTTCTCCTGCTTTTCTCTCCACCCTCACCTGTCTCTACATACTGAACACACTGTACATGAGCCTTTCTCAACTGGGTTCCACAAGAGAATTAAGCACTAGGGAAAATGATCTGAGTAGCTATTTTCTCATTCTCCCAATAGATTCCTCAGGGCATAAGGGCTTAATTCTCTTGCAGAACCCCAGTGGAGAAGGGCTGTTTTACACGGTAACAGGACTGAACCCGTTCAGTTTTTTTTTTACCTCTAGACTTTTCGAAGGCTGTGCTCTCTGCCAGGAATACTTTCTCTCCCATCTCTTAGCCTGGATAACTTCTGCTTATCCTTGAGGTTTCAACTGAAATGTTACTTCCTACAGGAAACTTTCCCTGTCCCCCACCTCGCAAATCTTGGTCATGAGTCTCTATAATGTGCTGATAACATCCTGTAATCTCCTTTAATAGCATTTATCATTCTATTTTTAAATTGCATGTTTTCTCATCTGTGTCCACTCGCCCAGCGCCAACTTGACTTTAAGCTCCAATGGGGGCAAGAACTCTTGAGTGTATCCCCAGAGTTTAGCACAGTTACTGGCATTCAGTAAATACAACCTGAGTAAGTGACAGGATGTTGCAGACCTACCTCAAAGCATTGCTACAAGGCCTGACTAATAACAACAAGCAGTGGTTAAGAGGGAACCTTCTGAGTACTGAAATAAAGAACTCACAAATTAGTTATTTTTATTCTGAGAAAGAATCCTGTACTGGCTCCAAGGAATCCTAGTGCTAGAGTATTAAGTAGTTTTAAATCTACCCTTTTTTGAGGATTAAAATACCCTCTTAGTTTTTAGCAATGTTTTGCATTTTGATTTTGTGATAAGCTCTCTACCTAAAGGAGGGGCAACTGCCAATAGGCATTTTTTTTAGCCTATAGGCACAGAGGTCCACTTATGTTATACAAATGTATCCTTTTACCTTTTCCCACGTAGATTCGACATTTACCTGGTAGTTCCAGAGAAGAATAAGCTGATTTTTTGAGTTAACCCCTTCACATTGCTGGTAATCTGGCAAGTCACATTAAAACACTGCCAATTAAGAACACTTTGTCAGGGACTTCCCTGGTGGCACAGTGGTTAAGAATTCACCTGCCAACGCAGGGGGACAGAGGTTCGAGCCCTGGTCCGGAAGATTCCCACATGCCGCGGAGCAACTAAGCCCATGTGCCACAACTACTGAGCCTGAGCTCTAGAGCCTGCAAGCCACAACTACTGAAGCCCGCATGCCTAGAGCCCATGCTCCACAACAAGAGAAGCCACTGCAGTAAGAAGCCCTCGCGCCGCAACGACGAGTAGCCCCCCACTCTCTGCAACTAGAGAAAGCCCGCGTACAGCAACAAAGACCCAACGCAGCCAGATAAATAAATAAATAAAAAGAACACTTTGTCACTGTGGGGTGAAATCTAGGAGGTGAGCTAGGGCTACTTTTGATTTATACTAATGAGCTACTACTGCCTGCCCCTGGAGTCCCAGCAACATCACCCACTTTATGCTTATTAATAGACATTTATTTAGCACCAGCAGTATACCAGGTGCTGATCTTGAGCACAACCCATAACCAGCAGGAATGTCTATATGCACAAGCTCCATTACCTTAATTGATGAGGAGGTAGATGGAGTATTTTCTCCTTGGCTTTTATGTACTGACTTGACTTTTTACAATCAGTGGACGGCTGACTAGTGTGGACCTCACTCTACATTCTTTGTTGTGCATGATGAAAAACAGGGCTAATATCCATGTCTTCCATTTGTTTTCTTTCTTTTTGTTTTCTTTTTTATTTTTGGCTGCGTTGGGTCTTTGTTGCTGCACGCGGGCTTTCTCTGGTTGCGGTGAGCGGGGCCTACTCTTCGTTGCAGTGCGTGGGCTTCACATTGCAGTGGTTTCTCTTGGTGCAGAGCATGGGCTCTAGGCGCGTGGGCTTCAGTAGTTGCAGCATGCAGGCTCAGTAGTTGTGGTTCGCAGGCTCTAGAGCACAGGCTCAGTAGTTGTGGCACACGGGCTTAGTTGCTTTGCAGCATGTGGGATCTTCCCGGACCAGGGCTCGAACCTGTGTCCCCTACATTGGCAAGTGGATTCTTTTTTTTTTTAATAAATTTTTTTTTTACTTGTTTTTATTTTTGACTGTGTTGGATCTTTACTGCTGCTCACAGGCCTTCTCTAGTTGCATCAAGTGGGGGCTACTCTTTTTTTTTTTTTTTTTGTGGTATGCGAGCCTCTCACTACTGCGGTCTCTCCCATTGCGGAGCACAGGCTCCGGACGCGCAGGCTCAGCGGCCATGGCTCACGGGCCCAGCCGCTCTGCGGCATGTGGGATCTTACTGGACCAGGGCACGAACCCGTGTCCCCTGCATTGGCAGGCGGACTCTCAACTACTGTGCCACCAGGGAAGCCCTTTTACGTTAGGTTTTTTTTTTTTTTTGAGGGGGCTACTCATTGCAGTGCACGGGCTTCTTATTGTGGTGGCTTTTGGTTGCAGAGCACGGGCTCTAGGTGTATGGGCTTCAGTAGTTGTGGCACGAGGCTCAATAGTTGTGGCTCACTGGCTCTAGAGTGCAGGCTCAGTAGTTGCGGCGCACGGACTTAGTTGCTCCGCGGCATGTGGGATCTTCCCAGACCAGGGCTCAAAGCTGTGTCCCCTGCATTGGCAGGCGGATTCTTAACCACTGTGCCACCAGGGAAGCCCTTCCATTTGTTTTCATGTGCATACCTCATAGGCTTCAAAATCAATGCAACGGACGTGCCAGCAAGCTTGAGACATGCAGCCATCTGACCCACCCACTCTCCAGCTTGCTGAGGAAATCCTAGTGGGAAAACAGTCTGTTCCGATAGTGTGCTAATATCCACTGAGCCTAATTCACATCCCAAAATGGCCTTGTGCCCCAATTCAATCTCAAACCCCCACCATCTACTCACCTACTGTACCTCAGTCTGGCTGAAAAAACTTTTTAAGTCAGTTCAGTCCCACTTTACAATGCCTGTCACCCCCAGAGGAGGCCATGACCCTCATTCTTGTCCTCATGAGAGCAGGCCACTGAGTAGCCAACCTTACGTTTCTACCTGAGCTGCTCCAACAAGTACATGGTTACATCCTTTTTTTTTGTTGTCTTTACACTGGACAAACCATGCATCTTTATTTACCTGTTTGAAATGATGTTAATAAATATTTGTTCCACTCTATCATGTAAAGATGTGAGAATAAGGATAATTATGAAGCACTTTAAATTAAGAAAGGATGTAAATCCACTCAATCCATTTTAAATGTTGTTGGCTCCAAGTGTTTGGTAGACAGATTAATAAATGAAAGAATGAATAAGAGGATCTTTTTTCTACAGTTTCTATCACCATTCTATGGATGGATGTGATCTTAAGCATACCTTGATGTAGTTGAATAAGGAGGAAGTATAATGTCCAGCTTACAGATAAATTTAGTGATCAATACAGAGAATATCAAGTAGAATAAAGTAGGGTTTGTATCCCACAACTTTTGAATTGTTTTTCAGGCGTAAAATAAGTGGCAGGATGGTCTCTGAGGCCTCTCTCCAAAAACCCATTATTTTAGTAGGGCTGGGTTTGAACCGGTGCGTCTGTACCTGCCACCTGTCCACCTGGGTCATTGAACATAGGCATCTGAGAAGGCAGTAGCAGACTCAGGGTGCAATATGCCAGGGTTGCAAAGTCATTTGAGTAACAAGCCAGGGCAGCAAAGATTGGGGTTAAGAACTTTGGCCTCATTAGCACTGTGTGTCAACCACAACAGCTGTGCATGTAGCATCTCTGTTCCAGGTTCTTTGCTAGGTGCTAGAATTGCAAAGATGCATAAGAAACTGACCTTGTCCTTGAAACAATTATAGTCTAAAGAGGGAAAAAGGTAGTTTCCATACCAAGGTACTATGAAAGCAGCCATAACACTTTCAAATCATGAAGGCTAAAAGAAGAGTCAGTTTTTGTTTGTTTGTTTTTATTTGGCTGCGTCAGGTCTTAGTTGCAGGATCTTCGCTGCAGCGCGTGGGATCTTCTGTTGCAGCACGTGGGCTTCCTTCTAGTTACAGCGCGCAGGCTCAGTAGTTGGGGCACGGGGGCTCTAGAGCCCGCAGGCTTAGTTGCCCCGCGGCATGTGGGATTTTAGTTCCCCGAACAGGGATCGAACCCAAGTTCCCTGCATTGGAAGGCGGATTCTTAACCACTAGACCACCAGGGAAGTCCCAGAAGAGTTAGTTTGTGGGGGGCATATATTATGTGCCAGGCACTGTGCTGGGCCTGTTTTGTGTGTCATCTCTTTCAACCTTGGAAATGTTATGAGGTAGACAGTATTACTATGCTTTTTTTATTTTTTTCTGACAGAATAGGAAACTAAGGTTTAAACAATGCCATCCAGAAAAACTTCCTGCAATGATGGAAATGTTCTAGATCTGCACTGTCCCATCTCTAACTGCTAGCCACATGTGGCTACTGAGTACTTGAAATGCAGTAGTCAACTGAGGAACTGAATTTGTTCTTTTAATTTTAATAGCCACACGTGGTCAGTGACTACCATACTGGACAGCTTAGGCTTAGAAAAGTTCTCAACTTCTACAAGTTCATCTATATGATCTGGTCCTCGATTACCTCTGCTCATCTACTTTTCTCCTCCTCACTCACCAAGTCTAGCCACACGGGCCTCCTTAAGGTCCCTCAGATACACCTAGCATGTCCTACCTCTGCATGGCTCCCTCCCTTGCCTCCTTCAGGCCTTTGCTCAAATGACACTTTCTCAAAGAGGCCCACCCTGACTATCCCTGAAACTCCCAGTGTCCCTTACCCTGCTCTTATTTTTCTTTATCACTCATTATTGTTAACCTACTATGATTTATTATGTTTATTAGTAGTATTTATTGACTATCCTATCTCCCCACCCTGTAAATACAATGAAGGAGGTTTTTTTTCATCTCCTTTGTTTACTGATGTATCCCTACTGCCAAGAAGTATAATAGTCACTTCATAAACATTAGTTCACTGACTGAACTGATAGGATTCAGACCTGGCCTGTCCACACTAGAACCTGTGTTCTTGTTCACTACACTGTACTTCTTCTCATACAAGTATAGTGTTTTTCCCAAAGTAAATGAGAGCAGGAACAGTCAAGAGAAAGCAATATCCCTTATATGTCTAGTTTCATGCATCATTGCATGTCTCCAAGGAAATAAACAACAAATTGCTGCCATTTAGACAGCAAGCTGTTTTATAAGTGGCAGTCCAGAAGAGCACATCAGCTCTATTTAAAATGCAATGTTAGGGCTTACCTGGTGGCGCAGTGGTTAAGAATCCGCCTGCCAGGGAAGTCCCTAACGTTGCATTTTATTTATTTATTTATGGCTGCGTTGGGTCTTCATTGCTGCATGCAGGCTTTCTCTTGTTGCAGCGAGCAGGGGTTACTCTTCGTTGCGGTGCGCGGGCTTCTCATTGCAGTAGCTTGTCTTGTCGCAGAGCACGGGCTCTAGGCATGCGGGCTTCTGTAGTTGTGGCTCAGAGGCTCTAGAGCGCAGGCTCAGTAGTTGTGGTGCACGGACTTAGTTGCTCCACGGCATGTGGGATCTTCCCGGACCAGGGCTTGAACCCATGTACCCTGCACTGGCAGGCGGATTCTTAACCACTGCACCACCAGGGAAGCACCTTCTTTTATCTTTTGAAAGTCTTCATCCTTTTCCCCAAGGAGGCTATCATATGTAATATCTCCATTTATCAAACTTCTGTGTACCACACACTGTGATGCTTTATACAGATTATCATTACCGGTTACAACAACTTTGTATTGAAGAAACTGTGGCTCAAGTTGAGTAAACTTGCCCAAGAACCATCGCTAGCAAAGGGAAAAAGCTCAGCTCTGAACCTGTGCCATATTCTTAACTGCCTCTGATGACACTATGCTGAGCCATCAATAGGTTGTCATGCAGGACCCATGGTTTCTTCTGTCTCTTCCAAAAAAAAGAAAATTAGGCTACTGTTATCTTATTTTAAAAGCTTTCTTACAGGGGCAAAATACTGCAACTTATGCAAAGGGAGAAGTGTAATCATATCACCTCTCCTTCCACACAGTGCCTAGAGTTTCATCCTTTAGAAAGTCACAGGGCAAACACTGAAGCATTGAAAGTATTCAATTCAGCAATCAATAAACAGTTACCATAAAATTATTACCAAAGGTGAATGAGTGATGTTTGATAATGTTCTCATGTCTTTCACTGCCCTTCCTCTTCATCCTTAGCACTGTGGAATCTCCCGTGGGCTACTGCAAAGACCTCCTCACTCTCGTCTGCTCTCTCTACTCTCTGTCCTCCAATTCATCTTCTATTCCTACAGTTATCTCTTAGAAGATATAGTTATCATTTAAAAACATGGATCTGATCAGGGCACTCTACTGCATAAAAACCTTCAATGCCCCACAGTGTAGGGCAGCCTTCAGTCCAGGTTTGCCCTACTTTGCTCACACCCTGGCCTGCCACTCGTCCTCTTACCACCATCACTGCACCCTTTGTTCTACCCTGCAGGACCTTAGTCTTTTTCACAACTATGCATTTGTACATACTATTCCCGCTGGCACAAATGTCCATCCCTCCCCCGTTTGTTCATTGGTTGAATTGCAGCTCGTGAAGGTAATTCTGTATCTTTATTATGTTTACCACTATTATGGAGCCTATCAACATTGTGTTTTAGTAAGTTACGTGTGTCTCTCTCTTTCCATTTGACTTTGGGCTCCTTAAAGGCAGGACAGTAATCTGTTCATATTTGCATTTCCATACCTCACATCATTTCTGGCACATAGAGGTGTAGAATACATGTGCATTGACTATTCCAATGGATGGCATCTGCAGTTTGCTCTCTAATTTTCTAAAGGAGTTCACCTCACATATGCTCCATGAAGAAGTGGACAATAGTTTTTCTATACTATTTTTAAGATTTTTTTTTCTTTTTTCTTTTTTTTTGCTGTGGACCATTTTTAAAGTCTTTATTGAATTTCTTACAATATTGCTTCGGTTTTTTTATGTTTTGGTTTTTTGGCCACGAGGCATGTGGGATCTTAGCTCCCCAACTAGGGATTGAACCCACACCTCCTGCATTGGAAGGCGAAGTCTTAACCACTGGACCACCAGGGAAGTCCTCTATACTATCGTTTTGCTTTATCTCTGTAGATGAGACAAAGACATTAAAAAGGCAGAGTTGAGTTGACCCTAAAGGGGAAAGAAAAGCAGACATAAAATTGGGTACCTCTATACCAGTGTTCCATCTTGCATTCTGCTTAAGGATTCTGATTATTTTTTCAGCTTATTTAACACAACATACCATGTCATGACCTAAGGACCTTATTGGAGGAGAATTGCGTTCCTAGAAAGTCCCCCAGGAGGTTTATAATGGGTTACTCTGGGTTTGACTGATGTTCTGAATTTACTCCGGCTGGGGGGCCAGTTAGTCTAGTCCCAAGTGGTTATATCTGTTCTTTTTTTCTCCACAGGGAAACAACTGGAAGGCATCTGGTAAGCTGGGTGGGACTCCTTAATTGGCTGGTTTATGAAACCAAATAGCACCCATGCATTTCAGGTTCCAATCTGTGGCTTCCAGTTTGAAACCTAGCTCTCTCAAGTCACAAATCTTCAAGTTCTAAAGCAGTGGTTCCCAGCCAGGAGTTATCAGTGTCTCGAGACTTTTGGGGTGGATGGGTGAAGGCCAGGGATACTGCTATAAACATCCTACATTGTACAGGACACCCCTCCACAATGAAGAATTTTCCAACCAGAAATATCAGTGGTGCAGAGGTTGAGAAAGCCTGTCCTAAAGAAAGGTGGAATTATGTCATGCACACCCCTGACCAAGCTTTCTAACTATGGAAGTCATGAGTATCCCACATGTCTGTCCTAGAACACATTCTACTTTGGTCTCTCAGACCCATCCCTGTCAGACACAAGGTGGTGGCTGGGCTCAGTTCCATTTCTGAGAAAACCTTAGGTCAGCGTTCTGTCTGGATCCTAGAGCCTGCTGACATATTGGTTGACCAGAATGACCCTTTGCTTTGTTTGACTCAAACCAAGAAGTAATATGAGCACCTTCACCTGAAATAGTTTCACACTTATCTTCTGGCCTTTCTCTCAACATGGTCCAGGTTAACTGCTCCTGTTAGTTTAAAAAGTCTGGGAACACACCTTGGTCTGCAGAGATTTATTTCAGTAATTGATTTGTTAATACTGGGGTGAATCTGTAAGGACTCCTCTCTGCTTACATGATCTACAGCGGTGGTTCTCAACAAGGGACAGTTCTGCCCCCAGAAGACCTTTGGCGATGTCTGGAGACATGTTTGTCGCCACAGCGGAGGCAGGTAATGCTAGTGCCATCTAGTGGGTAAAGGCCAGGATCTGCTGAACATTCTAGAATGCACAGGTCAGTCCCCACAACAAAGGATTAGCCAGCCCCAGATGTCAGTAGTGCCAAAGTTGAGAAACTCTGGCCTATGGTATTTATCTTACCTTTGTTTGGTTAGTTTTATAAAGATGTTGACCTTATAAGTCATATCCTTAGGCAGAAATCACTCTCATTGCAGTGTGGTGTTTGCTTTTTCTCGGACCAATTTTAAGCTTTCTGGCTTATTCTGCCTCTTCTCTGCATTGCAGGCACACCTCCATAGTTGTACACAAGGATGAGTTCTTCTTCGGCAGTGGCGGTATCTCCAGCTGTCCACCGGTGAGTGTCTTCCCCCACCCTGTCTGCAGTCTCGGGTTCCCATAGACCAGGAACTTTGTTCTCCTCTATAGTTCTGGCTTCTAGCCCAGTGTATACAGGCCTGTGGCATAGTTCCTCATGGTGACCTTAAGACTCAGCTCAAGAATACCCTTCCCAGATCTTCCAGCTAGCTGACCTCCCCTCTGCTCCCATGGTATTTGTGGTCCCTCTGTGTCACACTGAGCATGTTATGGTGAAATGGGCTGTTCCTGAGTCTCCAGGGGGAGCCCTGTGTAAGCTCCTTGTAAGCTGAGACTGTCTCATTCTTCTGTCACCATCACCAGCTCAGTGCCTTGTGCATGGTATGAACTCAGTCAATGTGAAGCGCAGTCAGTGTGAACTATGAGGGCTCTGAGAGGTAAAGTGAGTTGCCCAAAGTTACATGGCCAGTTACAGCACCAGTACTAAAACTCACGTCTCTCTGACTCCAAAGCCCATGCCCTTTTCCAGAAAATTTGTCGGAGCTGTCTAAGGGTCGTCACAGGAGGTACTCAAGCAAAGACTAAAAAAACATTCTTTTTTTAAAAAATTTATTTATTTGGCTGCGATGGGTCTTCGTTGCTGCGCGCAGGCTTTCTCTAGTTGCAGCAAGGGGGGGCTACTCTTTGTTGAGGTGCGTGGACTTCTCATTGTGGTGGCTTCTTTTGTTGTGGAGCACAGGCTCTAGGCACGCGGGCTTCAGTAGTTGTGGCATGTGGGCTCTAGAGCGCAGACTCCGTAGTTGTGGCGCATGGGCTTAGTTGCTCCGCGACATGTGGGATCTTCCTGGACCAGGGCTCGAACCCGTGTCCCCTGCATTGGCAGGTGGATTCTTAACCACTGTGCCACCAGGGAAGTCCAAACCATGCATTTTGATACTTATAAATGGGAAGTCATTTTTTTTTATCTCTTCCTCCCACTGGCCCCCTCACCTCATATAACAAGTCCTTTGTTAAGCCCACGTCTGTTCTATCTTGTAAGTGTACCTTAAACTAGTCTAATTCTCTTCATCTCGTCTCATTTTTCCAGAGCTTTCACCTTAATCCAGGCCACCCTCATTTCTAGCCTGGACCACAGCAATTCATGTACTGTTCCTTCTCAGTGAGTTCTCTGTACAGGAGGCAAAGTGATTGTTTCAGAATGAAAATCTGATCATGGCATTCCCCTTCTTAAGTCAGTACTCTGCCCGTTGCTCTTGGAATAAAAACAAGAAAGCTCAGCATAGCCTACAAGGCCCCATCTGATCTGGTCTCGGTCTCTCTCTCTGGGTGGCCTCTTTGCAGGTTGTGCCCTTCCCCACCCACCTCTTCTCATTCCTTGAACACACCTTGGACATTTAAACCTGTCCTCTGACTTCAGTCTACCTCCCTGACCCTTCATGTGGTTATGCCTCTCCATTCTCCAGATGAACTCAATGTCACTTTCTCAGCCAAGTCTTCTCTGACCCTTCGGACTGGGAAGGTCCCCTGTCTTTAAGTACTGACAGCAGTACTTTTTCCAACAAGACCCTATCGCAGCTCGTAATTATACATGGTTTATGGGATTTTTTTGTTTGCCTTCCCTGGTAGACTATAAGCTCCATGAGGGCAAGAATCTCATCTGTTTTGTCCAATGCCTAGCATAAGGCCTGGCAGATAGTAAGTTCTCAATACATATTTGTCATATGAGTGAATAATAGGGGGTTGAATAATGACCTTTTAGTTTCTTGCAACTCTGACTACAATGATTATCCTGCTCACCATGTTTTCCCCAGTGCCTAGAACAACGTCAGGCACATAGTAGGTGCTCAATAGCTGCTATTGTGTGAATTTATGGTCTTTTCAGGGAGCTCTGCTCTGGAGTACTCTCCCTTACTCCTCAGCCCATTCCCAGCTCTCTCCTCTTCAGTGACCCTGTTGCTTTCCGCTTGGCTGGTTTCCCCCAGGACCTCGGTCTCTCCTTGAGTCTGCTATGGCAGTCTGTTAACCCATGGCTGAGACTTCTCTGTAGGTCTTTCGGGGACCATTAACTCCCTTGCCAGAGGAACCCTATCACCTCGTTAAATTAGCCTCACAGATCAAAAAGGAACTGAATTGTGGAAATATTTGCCAGCCTGCCAGCTTCCTCACAGTTCTTCACATTTTCCCAGTGTTACAAGGGATATCAAGTGTGTCAGAAAAAAAACTGGCTGTATACATTATGAATATAGACCTGGAAAGATGGCCTGTCAAGTGTGAGCCATTTCTAGTCGTCCTGTTCTGCCCTCGTGAGTAGGCATGTTGGGGCCAAAGGGAGACTTCAGATTCCGGGTTTCTATCCTTTTATCAACTGAATGAATGGACAGTGTCAGGAGTCTGACCTGCAGGAGACTAAGCTTCCCAGGGCCCTGCCAGAAACAGGACACCTGACTTCTTAGCCATGTTGCCAGCACGTGGCGATGGAAAGTCTCCAGGGAGCTCTAAGCCATTATAACCTTGACACAAATAGGAACTAACTCTTGGGCTTCCCTGGTGGCTCAGTGGTTAAGAATCCGCCTGCCAATGCAGGGGACACAGGTTCGAGCCCTGGTCTAGGAAGATCCCACATGCCGTGGAGCTACTAAACCCATGCACCACAACTACTGCGCTTGCGCTCTAGAGCCCACAAGCCACAACTACTGAGCCTGGGTGCCACAACTACTGAAGCCTGCACACCTAGAGCCTGTGCTCCGCAACAAGAGAAGCCACCGCAATGAGAAGCCCGCGCACCGCAACGAAGAGTAGCCCCGGCTCGCCACAACTAGAGAAAAGCCCGAGCGCAGCAACGAAGACCCAATGCAGCCAAAAATAAATTTAAAAAGTAAATAAAGGGGGCTTCCCTGGTGGTGCAGTGGTTGAGAGTCCGCCTGCCGATGCAGGGGACGCAGGTTCGTGCCCCGGTCCGGGAAGATTCCACATACTGCAGAGCGGCTGGGCCCATGAGCCATGGCCGCTGAGCCTGCGCGTCCGGAGCCTGTGCTCCGCAACGGGAGAGGCTGCAACAGTGAGAGGCCCGCGTATCGCAAAAAAAAAAAAGTAAATAAATTAAAAAAAAATAATAACTCTTCATCTGTCCTGGGTGCTCTGAGAGTTAAAAGTTGTTGGAACAGAACATTTGTGGTCTTCCATGGAAAACCACATGAAAAAATTCAGTGGAGAGAGTGATTTACTGACTTTCTTTGGGTTGGCTTTTTTAGGGAGGTACGTTGCTTGGGCCCCCAGATTCTGTGGTTGATGTGGGGAGTACAGAAGTCACAGAAGAAATCTTCCTGG
This sequence comes from Lagenorhynchus albirostris, assembly GCF_949774975.1. NCBI lineage: Eukaryota > Metazoa > Chordata > Mammalia > Artiodactyla > Delphinidae > Lagenorhynchus > Lagenorhynchus albirostris. Next base: position 7,648,305 of record NC_083105.1, read on the forward strand.
AGTACCTGTCCTCCCTGGGGGAGTCTCTGTTCCGGTGAGTGGAGACAAGGGTGGTGGTTAGTTGTGTCTGTCTCCCCCACTAGATGATTGGCCCGCAGGGGCAGCCACCAGGTCATTTCCCCCAGAACACTCAGCGTGTTTGACCCGGTATTTGCTGAATAAATATGAAGGGAAAACAGTTAATCGTTACACAAAAAGAGCTCAGCATTGCCTCCAAGGCCACTGTTCCATCCCAGCATATGTACTGCTGAAACTTTTGAGGAAAGGAAGGGCTGTTTATTCCTTCTGATTAAAATCAGCTTCTGCTATTTCAGCACATGCTGCTCTCAACAGCAGTATTTTATCCTGAAAATCAAAAACGGAATTTGTAGAGAGGTTGGGATAAAATACAAATTTGATCATATTTTCTCTTAAAAAAACTTTAGTCAATTTGAAGTGTTAAACTCTAACCCTGTAGCTCTGATTTTGTGACTATAAAGATTCTCCTGAAACTGTGGAGGAGCCAAATGTGTTTATTTCATCCTTCCCTTAAAATGCCCAGAGTGGCAAATCAGGCTCTCCTTTTGGGTATAAGAGAGGGGAAATCGCAGTCCTCAAATTCAGGTGTGCTCACCATTCTGTTACCTGGTTTGAATGGTTTCCCATACATGGTTGCTGACTTTCATATCTGTTTCCCAAACCTCACAATGTACAGAGGTGAAGCCTACAACCTCTTTGAACACAACTGTAACACCTTCAGCAATGAAGTGGCACAGTTCCTGACTGGGCGGAAGATCCCTTCTTACATCACTGACCTTCCCTCTGAAGTTCTCTCCACGTAAGTGGCCTCTGTCTCTGCCTTTGAAATCCCCATTCACAGACAGGGCCTCTCCTCTGGCCCACATCTGCCCCCACTGTTCTCAGCAGAATCCTCCCAAGCTGGGTGGGGTGTCATGATGGCAGCTTCTAACATAGAACGCCACCATTCTTTCTACTCTCGGGTGCTCACCTGTGTTACCTTCACCCTCCTTGGAGTTGGACCAACTCTATCCTGACCTGAGTGCAACTGCAGAACTTAGAAACCCAGTTGACGCTGGCCCCAGTGTTTGTACAGAGTCCTGGTATCTGTCTTCCCCATTGCACATGAAGCACGCCACTCCCCAGAAATGCCCACTTAAAAGGCGGTTTAGATAGACGAGCCGAGAGTAGGTCAGAGAATTAGTAGGGTGGCTTGTTTTGAAACTGTTGTTCGTCCTTCTTCCCCTGCACCTTGAGTTCTTTGACACCTTCAAACCTCCTAATCGCCCTCGTACCTCGTAGCGCACAGTCAGCCTCTGGTAGATGTTTTCTTTAAAAATACTGTGTAGCCCCTCCCTCCCTGATGTGGTCCAAGCTTTGTGGGCCATCATCCAGGCACCCCCAATGCCATCACACCCCTCCCTCCCTTTGCTGTTGATTGCGTTCAGGCAGCTTCTGCCCACTCTAGGACCAGGTCCATTTGCTGACTCTGACTCAGTTTCTCCTGAACTGGGGACCTGTTCAACAGGGATCCTGGCAGGTTTAGCAGACTCAGCAAGGTGAGCTGTTCTTCGCACCCAGGTAGGAGCCCCTCAGGAAAAACTTACACAGGAAAGAAGGCTATTGTCTGTGTCGAGCTGGTGAGGAGAGCCCCACGTCCCAGTCCTGGCCCTGCCTTCCTGTTCCTTGGTGGGTGTGTTAAACACCACAGCATTGCTGAAGGATCTAGGTTATTGGGCCCTGAGCAAACCCGAGTAGCTGGAATGTTCTTGCTATTATTATTTGATGGGTGGGGTTCCTGGATTTGTTGGAATTGAGGTTAGTATTTCTTCGTTTCATTAGTTTATGCTTTAGAATATTTCATTTCCTTTGAATTTGGGGATGGTTTTCAAAAATGGCAGTATCACCGAAGAAAAAGAAAGCCAGTAACTGAGATGTGTTGTGGGCAACCGGACTTAAGGTTGCAGTAATCTTGGAAAGTCTCTAAGACTACGGCATTTGTGGTCTTTTTTCCAGCTAAGCTACTCTGAGAGCAAACTGGGAGCCCTTTGTACAGTGGCATTAACACCTTCTGACATCCTGCACCTGTCATTTTTCCTGAGTATTCCCTGTACTCCCTAGAAGACCTCAGTTCCCTGAGGAGTCCAATTATGTACCATCCTCACTTCTGACTTTTTCTTTTTCATATCCTTTTTCTTTTACCTCAGCTTCCTCACTTAAACTTTATCTTCTTGTACCATGAGAATTAAAAATACAAGTACAGAAAGTACAGAAAGCTCTAGTTCCCAGTACGTCACCAGCCTTTTCAAACCACAGCTAACCAGGAGGCAAAGGTAGTATGATGGTAGCATTTACTAAGGAGGGGACACCAGGAGTAAAAATGTAGAGCAGCTATGTAGAGATCCCCTCTATGAAAAAGGATGGATGAGATAGGTGAGAAAATTAAATGGACTGTAGCGAACTTTTTCCTGGCGTGGCAGTGCTGCTGCACGTGTGGGCAGAGCTGGGCGCGCCGGCCAGCTGTGGCAGTCTGCGTCCGAGAGCCCACTCCAGCTCCCGTGTTTGTTCTCTCTGCAGGCCCTTTGGACAGGCCCTGAGGCCCCTCCTGGACTCCATCCAGATCCAGCCTCCCGGAGGGAGCACGGTGGGCCGACCCAACGGCCAGAGCTAACAGGACTGCATGGGACCGCCCTGCCTCACCAGGGCTTTTCCTTTTTAAACAAAACAAACCCTACCAGATTTCTATTTTATAATTTTACATCAGAGCTAACAACCAGGGAACGGCTTTTTAAATTTCCCAGGGAAGGAGATCATCAGGCTGCATGTAGAACAATGCTGCTAAGAAACAGAACAAAATGCCATCCCTTCTAATAGTATTATACTAATTTATTCAGGCTGTCTTGTCTGTGAGTTCACTTTTGACGCTGCTTCCTAAGCGTCCTCCACACTGGAGAAACAGAGGGCATTTGTTTAAGCAGAAAGCAAGAGACACAGTCTAGGGGAGCCCCAGCCCAGAACCTCTTTCCAGAGAATGCCCACGCTCTACCCAGGTTGCCACCACCCGTGGGACCCAGGTGAGTTTTACATTATCCATGACCTGGAAACGGTTACTCTCCACCATTAAATGAACCAAAGGATTTGGTGCACAGGGGGCCAGTTTCAGGATGACTAAACCAGCCTAAGTGAACTCTTTAGCCATGATCTCTCTCACCTTCCCTCTCCTCCCCCAAGCAAGGCCATGGGGCGGGCTGGAGCAACCAAAAGCCTCAAGATGGAGGGGGAGTAACAGCAAGTGTCAGGCCAGAGGAAACAGGATAAAGCCATTCCTCCCTCCACCTAAACTGATTGCCAGTCCTCTGACATCAATCTTGGAGAACCTGCTTTGCTGTCTACAGGCTGCATTTCCTCAGCATAGCTGACCTGTCATAGTTAATGAAGGTCTGGAGCAGCAGAGACCTTTTGTCTGCAAGTAATAATGTAGGTTATTTGCAGTCACTGTACCCACCCCACCCAGACCAATATGCAGTATTCAGCTAGGGGCCAAGGGGGAATGATTCCCTGCTCTTGGAAAATATCCCTGATGTAGCAAGAATAATGATGCAGAATCAAGGTGGCAAGAAAATTTAGAGTTATTTCTGATACGGATTTTTACCTTATCCTAAATGTGTTTTGAAGGCACGTGTTATTTCTGGTGTCATTCTGACGTTAAAGAAGCAAGGTTGAGGGCATGAGTGGGCATTTTCATAAAGAGCTGCTGCTAGGAGCTTATAGGCAACAAATAATCTGGAAGTTTCTAGTCTGGAGAGGCTTTCATATTCTCTTTCTTCACGTGAACCTCCTTTAACTTGGGAGAGTGAATGTGGAGAAGAACTCAGAGCTGCGTGGTACCTGAGTCCCAGCCCTGGCATCCTCGGGCCCCTCATGCGTGGCTCCTGCCACTTCTCAGACTTGAATTATGTTCTCTTTCCTGGCCTCTGGCCTGCAGCAGGTGCCTTTCCTCACCAAAAAGCTGCTGCTCACCTCTGGCCTCATCTCCTCCCATCTCTGCCATTAGCCATGGCAATTGGCATCATCAGGGTCTCATCTAGAGGACAAGATGTTATTCTGCCTTAGTGTTTGCCTGTGACCTGACCAGGGCACATCCATGATGACTAGCTGTGATGTCAAGTGACATTTTGGAACTGTTAAGATTGGAAGCCAAACCAGTGAGCACTTTAATTCTTCTCAAGACCCACTGATTGGCCAGTGTGCATGGTAATAATACATTAGAGCAGAAACTATCAGGGGCTGTTATTTAATGTTGACCGACTGGCAGAATTGGGCCGTGGAGAATGGGTTTCAGGCTGGCTTTCTCCTGGGAGGGCAGCATGTGGATCAAGGCCATGGCTCTGCTTCTCGGCTGCTGGGTTTCTCTCCTTTTTCAGCTTGCCTTGCCCAGCGCTCTCTCCCTTCCAGGCTCCTGCTCCAGACCTCTCTGCCCAGGGCACTCAGCTCTGGCCAGAGCATGATGGGCATCACAAACTCCTTCTCTTCTCCCTCCTCCCCCACGTCCAGGCTCAGCTGATTGCTCTCCTTCCAGTAGTCACCTCCAGACCCAGGGCTGTACCACGAAGTTAGCCTGAGTAGCTCCCCTGAGAGACTTTGAGTCACTTGGTTCATTGAAAGACACCCTTCATGTGCAACAGCCACTTGTGCCAATGCCTGTGCCTTAGGGTTTGTGGGGGGAGAAGGAGGGATCAATAAGCCGTCTTCTCAGCTCTGCAGGAAGGCAAGCCCTCCCTCCCCCACCCTAGTCCCACCATCACTAACTGGAAACCTAGTCTCAGGCTAGGAACCCCCCCAGCCCCATCCTCACATTTCTCTGTCTATCCCAGAACCTCAGGAGCCTGCTCACTGTGACCAGCGAGCTCCACACGGGCGTGCGCAGGCAAGCAGGATGAGAAAGATGTGTGTGACTATATCACACAGGTGGACACCTCTATCAAGGTCCATTGGTTTAAAGGGACAGGGAAGGAGGAGGAGGGATGAGACTGTCACCCCCTCCCAGAAATAAAGTTTGTACCTTTGAGATTCCTTTTCGCCCTTGAAGTCAAACTAATAATTGTGTCTAGTACGGAGGTGTTTGCTGTTTTTCTTTGGTATTTTTTCTAATGCAATAAACTCATTTCTGCCTGCGGCATCTGGGTAGCGCTTGAAGGTCTGGGTATGCATCCACCATGAAGCAACTCCAGGCTGCTGCTTCATCTGTCTCCCTCTGAGCCTAAATATGCTGAGTCTGGCTATGCCGCCTTTGCTTGGTTGTATACCTTGTGGATAATAAGTGTCAAGAGCAGAGAAGAATGTATGACTTTCACCATTGGATTATAAAGATGGGGAAAGGGCCCAGAGAGAACTCGACTTGCCCAAGGTCACCTCGTGACTGGGGGTGGAGTAAGACTCAAAAGCCTGAGCTGCTGGCCCCAACCTCTGAGATCTCAGAGGACCTCTGACCTCACCAAGAAGTGTTCACTTCTGGCTTCAGTTTGGCTGTAGGCTGGGACTGTGGCCCCAGGGATCTCTCCCCACCTTGTTACTGTCACCTCACTGAACAAGTGTTGGGGTGGGTGGACAGCTCTCTGAATGTCCCCTGATAGGACCAGGCTCATCAGCTTGGCTGCTGGTGTCTGCAGGTTCAGTCAGGCCACTTTGAGTGAGCACCTTCCACTCACAATGGACGTGAGATGTGAGCAGTGGTCCCGTTTTACAGATGGGGAAACAGGTGCAGAGAAACTAAGTTATCCATGTGGCGAGTGGCTGAGCTGTTGAATCCAGGCTGTGTTCTCACCACCACCCAGCTGAGACCTCATCATTGAAGCACTGTATCTTTCCAACATGCTAGCTTAAAAATTAAACAAGAGATTCTGTCTTTCCAGAGGACACAGAGGGCAGGTGGCTTTGGCTGACATATTTGCTTCCCAAGAGCTGACATTTTCAGAAGCAGGAGTCCTTTAAGAACACCTGGTCTGGGGGAGTTCCGTGGTTTGTCTAGTGGTTATGATGTGGTGTTTTCACTGCAGTGGTCCAGGTTCAATCCCTGGTCGGGGAACTGAGATCCTACAAGCCACGTGGCACAGCCAAAAAAAAATGTGCACCTGGTCTGAGATCACACAGCCTGGGCTGAAGTCCTAACTTTGCCACATATGGGCCAGTCTGTTTATCTCCTTATCTGTAAAATGGGGGAACTGGTACCTACTTCACAGGGTGGTTTTGAAGAGAGTAAATGGAATGCATTTTGCCCAGTGCCTGGCACAGATTAAATGATCGATGAATGTCAGGCCGAGGACGGAATCCATTCAACAGCCACTGACTGAGGACTCCTGCCAGCCAGCTCTGTGCCGAGGCCCTGACCAATTCTCTGTGCTGAGGACGGTTTACAAGATAAGGTACTGCAGACTTGCACTGTTTGCATCAGGTGGGGGGAATGGCAGAAAACAGATATTTTACCCTTAGACTTCGTGACTCATGACAAGTCACTGTGGGGTTCGTTCATTCAACCCCACAAACTTCCCTGGGAGCCTACCGTGTGTCAAGCGGCACTGGGCTCTTTGCTGGGGTACAGTGGTGAGCAGGACTGATAAGGCCCCTGCCCGGGCAGGGGTTAAATTCTGGGGAAGCTGGGGGAGACTTGGGGAGACATAGGGTAGACAAGTTCAGCAATCTCAGGTGGCAATTGCGCTAGGGAAGAAATAAAACCAGATGGCAGCATAGTGTGTGGTGGGAGTCGGGGGGGGGACAGGGGGATGTTTTAGGAGGCTGGGGAAGCCTTGTGTGACGAGGTGATGTTTGATCTGAGACCTAAATGACAAAGCACAGATCTGAGGGAAGAGCATTCCAGGCAGAGGGAGCAGCAAGTGAAAGAACGTTGGAGGGACTGAACGGGGGCCAGAGCAGTTGGTGCATGAGCAGAGGGGTTGGTGGGAGGTGTTGAGGTAGTTTCTGGAGGGGCCGGTGGGCCAAACAGTGCAGGGCCTTGTAGGTCAAAGAATGATGTGATTGATTTGCACTGTTGAAAACAGACTGGGGGTGGGGGGAGATGGGGTGGGCGGGTGGCAGAAAACCAGAGAGGAGGGTAGCGCAGTTGTCAGGCAAGAAGTGAGGTGTATTGTGCATCTGCTCTGTGCCCAGAGCTGTGAAGAAGCTCTGGAAATTGGTTTGGTCCCTGCCCCCAGGAGCTTAGAGTGCCAGGAAAAATGGAACAGCCCTTGTGAAACATGCAAAGGCAAGAGCTACAGGACTGCAGAGCCACTGTCAGGCACTCACTTTTACTGCACTATTCCAGCTTCGTTTGGGATGTGCTTAGATTTCTTAATTTGTTTTTTCCAAAATGAAAACTTTGGGGTTATGTGAGTATAAAGATAATATAGATTTAGAAGATGTAAGGAATCAGTAAAAGTACAAAGATGAGAGAAAACAGTCACCTAAAATTCCATCATCCTAAGATATGTTAACATTTTGTGAACATCCTTGCAGACGTATCTGTGGATTCAAAGGCACACATGCTAGACATGCCTTGTTGTACCTGGCTTTGATCCCTTGACACGTGGTAGAGATCTGTACGGCCCCAGCAAGGTGGAAGAGAACCATGGAAGAGGGGGTGGGGGGGCTGACGGGATGGACAGAGGAAGTCCTAAGGAGAAGTTATTCCAGCAAAGTTCCCCAAAGCCTGAGGGAGCTTTAGATAGGAGTAGGATGCTCATCACAGATGTGTGCTTGGAGGTGGGCCCTGCTCTGGGGTGGAATGATAGTGTAAGAGGATTCCTGCCCAGGCTGGCAGGTTGGCCCATGAGACCCATGTCTCCTCACGCTCTCATGGGGACCCTGGCCTGAGAGGGCAGGCAAAGAATCTAGTAGGGGTCTGGCACATCCCTGAATGTGAGCTCTTGACCATAAAGCCTGGCTGTTTTGGAAGGGGACAGAGGTTCCGGGACTGGTCCTGGTCCACAAGTTTGCCTGGGAGCCCAGAGTCCCCTGTAGAGATCTCTGTCCTACCTTTTCCCCAGCTAGAGAGCCCAGCGAAGTCAAGCTGCAGTGAGGGAGGTGTACACCAGGTGGCGCTGTGGACCCAGGCGGCCCAGCCCACTGCCAAACTCGGCAGGTCTTGGGTATCCCAGGTCACGTGAGCGTGCCCTGCTCCCCACACATCTCAACTTCTCCGTGACGCCCCCTAGAGTCCACGGGGCAACGGCCAAGCTCCCTGTACTCATGGATCAAGGCTCTCCTCAAACTTGTCCCCAGACCTCTCCAATCCGCACTCCCTGCTACATATGTGGGTGCCTATCACGGCAGGCAGGCAGTTTCCACCTCCAGCCTTGGTTTACCTCATCTGTCCTCAGAGCAACCCCTTAGCGCTAAAGCAGCACCAGCGTTTCCTCAGAACCTTCCTGACCTCTCCCTAACCCAGGGTCGACCTCTCCCCCCAAGTAGGTGCCTCCCAGCACACTCTCCCCAGCTGGGGCTCTTCAAGGGCAGGCCCTGGCTCTGATTACCTGAGTGCCCGGCACAGAGCAGGCTTCTCTGAGTGAATCAATCCACCAGTTCAGTCCTGATAGGGCTGACATTTCAGGGGAGGGCAGATCATAAAAACCCTGAACTTGGACACAGACAAACCTGGATGGAGCCTCTGCCTCAGAGACCTTGATCAAAGCCGTCCCTGCTCTGGGCCTGTTTCTGCATCTGGCAGTTTCTGGATCAGATAGCCTCAAAGGCCCCTTCCAGGGAGACTCCCAGCCACCGCACCCCACCCCACCAGCCTCATCCCCCAAGTGATGTTTGAAAGGTGAGGAGTGACTTGCCCAAGTTCTCACAGTCCTGGGGCTGAGTTCTGATCTGCAGAGGTCACTAACACCAACTTTTGGGGGGCTACTGCCCCTGCCCCCCAGCCCCAGGTGGGGCAGTGCCATCCCTGTCCCCACTGTCTTTGGCTAAGGGAGCCCCAAGGGGGCCTATGACAACCCAGCAACAGCCTCCACCCCTCCACAAACACCACCTTTGAGCATGCGCCCTTCAGTGTAAGTTCAATGGACTTATTTATTGTGAAAACAATGTAAGCACTGCTGGCATTTTGAAAAATGGAGAAAAAACCAGCCCACATCCACAGTCTCTCCAACTTCCCACTGCCCCTGAACCAAGATGGAATTAAAACCAGCAACCAGCCCTGACCTGTTCTTTGCAGAGCCTCTTGCCTCTTTAAGCACTTCTCCTTCCCTGCACCCCTCATCTTCCTGACAGCTCAGAGAGGCTGGCAGTGGTGGCCCCATTTATTAATGTGAAACAGGCTCAGAGTGGGAGGCATCTGTCCAAGGTCACCTGGCTGTGGAGGGGCAGCCCTAGGAACTGTCGGTCTGACTCTACCCCCACTATACCGAGGCTGCCCCTGGGGCTGGGACTGCCTACCCTCAGAAGGCCACACTCCAGGTAGGGAAAAAGAGGGTCAACACCTATATTCATTCACTTAGCAACATGTGGACACTTGGCCTTCTACCAACAGCCAGGGTCAGGGAAAAGTGTGGGCTTTGGGGGAACAGAACTGAATGAGAATCCTGGCTCTGCTGTGACTCTGAGAGAACCACTTCACATCTCTGGTGTCAGTACCTACCTCTGGAAACTGACTGTACAGTGCAAGGGTACTCACCTCAGAGGGTTCTTAACAAAAGTAAGTGAAACGCGCCAGGGAAGAGCTACACTGCCCAAAGCAAACACAGAAGTCACTAACCTCCAAACCTCAGCCACTGTCTGGCCCAGAGGAACCAAGAGTCTTCCTTTCTGATCAGGATTCTGCCAGGCTGGGGTCTCAGGCCCCCTGCTTTCAGGCCTGGCTTCCTTTGGTGCTCTGGAAACATCCTTCTGGCCAGACCTCCCAGTCCCAGTTCCCCAGTCCTGCCCCTCCCTCTCCCTGGGGCCTCCCTGAGCACCAGCTGCCAGGCATGAGCCTTCCTCTTAAAGGGACATACTGATGGCCATAAGGGCTACCCCACCTGGTCTTCCTGAGTCTGTGCCTCAGGGCAGTTCACTCATCCCCCTCTGAGTTTCAGAGGCCTCGTCTGTGAAATGGGTTATGGTGAAAATCCAGGGTGAGACTGTGAAAGGTACTTGTAAGGAAACTAGTTCACTACAGATCTAAGGCACTGACGTGCTACTGTCAGGGAGCTTATCTTTGGAAAGGTGGATCGAACCCTAGGAGGAAAAAACCTGCCCTGCCCTGTGGGCCCCACCCTACAGCTTCCAGATCCCAGAACCAGGGGTGGGACCCAGGTATCTGCATTTACCCAGTTCCCTAGGAATTCTTAAGCAAAGGAACAGGTATTGACTGTGAGATATCAGAGATTAATCTAGGCAGTTCCAGCACCACCAACAGGCTCTAGATGAGGTGGACCCTGGGAGGGGTCTTGGGCCCTGCCAGCATCCAGAGTCATAGAAACCAGATCTAGATGGAACAGGAGGTGCAGAAAAAAGAGTTCAGTCTTCCCTCCCATGGAGATGGTTCCATTTGCTATCTGCATCCTACAGAAAACAAAAGCTTCTTGAGGGCAGGGTTCTTGTTTTGTTCCCTACAGTGTTCCTGGGACCCAGAACACACTGTCTGGCACAACAGTCGTTTAACAACTGAACCAAACTCTGTCACAGGGCCTGGAAGGAAAGACAGATTTTTCCTTTTGCCTCTCCAGCATGGCTCCTCAACTGGACACAGTTATTCATCCTGTCCTTAAAATTTTTTCTTGATATTTTGTTCATCATCTAATTTTGATTTTTAAAAAATTACATTAAAATGCTATTTGTTGTAAATCAACTATACTTCAATAAATTTTTTTAAATGCTATTTGTTTTGGTTACTGAGCTTTCTGATTCCCTCTTAAATTTTGTGCCTGCAGAAAGTACCTCACTCAGGTGCTCCGTGCAGTGCATCCCTTTCCATTTTCTGCACCAAGTGGAGACGGTAACATCTCCTAGAGATGCTGTCAGAGTGAATGAAGGTATGTGATCAAGTGTCCAGTATGGGGGCTGGCACATAGTAAGGGATCAATAAATATAAGTTATTACTATGTCAACTAAAGAAAAACACACACACACAACCTAAAAACTGCGAGTTATGTTTTATTTGGGGAACTTACTGAGGCCTATAGATGGGGAGACAGCCTCTCAGACAGCTCTGAGGACCTGCTCCAAAGAGGTAAGGGAGGTGCCAGGATATATAGGAGTTGTTTGCTGGAAAAAAACATCAAAAGATTATTGCTAATCACAAAAATAGACATCTCAGTTATTTTAGTGCTTTTCTATATATGGGAAGATGAAAGAGTCTGGGCTCATTGAAATCATTCCCTACATATGCATCTTTATTATCTAGGGCCAGTCTCCAAAGTACATAATGCTTCCTGTTTTCCTCCATCCCTGAATTCCTCTCAGGGCCCACCATGGTGTGAGGTGTGGGGGCATCTGCAGTGGCTGACGGCTTGATCTTACTAGAACTGAAATGGCAGTCAACACTCTTCGTTTATTGGAATGGCAGGCAAGTCACTGTCCACAGGTGGAGATTACATCCCCATTTGTATAGATAAAGAAACTGAGGCCCAGCAAAGGAAGGTGACCTGTGCAAGTCCCTTTGGTTATCAGGGACCTCACTGTGGTTCTCCTGACTTGGCCTCCAGTTATCTCCTCAGGGTACAGAAGCTACCGAGACAGAAAAACAAACAGGCCTATCAAAAGTATTGTGCACATCAGCGTCACTCATAGATGTGTGGAGTGTGTGTAGGACCAAAACTGCCAGAGTTGATCCCAGGCATCAGGGCAAAGACGGTGGATGTAGCAAAAACGCCTGCCTACCCAGGCACGCTGGCAAGCTGGAGGGCAACCCACACAAATACAGGGGGGACTGGAGGTGGGCCTTTGCCTCTGGCTTCTGGAGGAAGAAATAGAGAATCTTAGAAAAGACGAAGCTGCGGCTAATGCACTTCCAAGGGGGGAAAGGACTTTGAAATTTGCCATAATACCAGCATCCAGAGACAGTCTGCTACTTTTCCATTAGAAAAATGGGATTATGCTTTTTCCATGTTAGATATCCTACAACACAGATTTTCAAGGCTTCACAGCAATTCATCTTACTGATGGATCGATCATAATTAATTTAACCAATCTCCAATTTTTTTCCTTTTCTTATTTTCTAAAAGTTGAGGACTTCCCTGGTGGCGCAGTGGTTAAGAATCCACCTGCCAATGTAGGAGACACGGGTTCGAGCCCTGGTCCGGGAAGATCCCACATGCCGTGGAGCAACTAAGCCCGTGCACCACAACTACTGAGCCTGCGTTCTAGAGCCCGTGGGGCACAACTACTGAGCCCGTGAGCCACAATTACTGAAGCCCGCGCACCTAGAGCCCATGCTCCACAACAAGAGAAGCCACCACAATGAGAAGCCTGCGCACTGCAATGAAGAGTAGCCCCTGCTTGCCACAACTAGAGAAAGCCCGCGCACAGCAATGAAGACCCAACGCAGACAAATTAATTAATTTTTTAAAAAGTTGAATTGTTGGCTCAAAGGGTCTGCACATTTTTAATGCTGTTGACATGAAATAGCCGTTTAATTAGTAATAGTATCAAGTACATCTATACAAATTCTTCTTTGGAGAGGGCCTGCTATGTGGGCTTTTTTATATTAATTATTTCTTTTCATGCATAAAGCAACCCTACAAAGTAGGTGGTGTTCTTCACATTTTACAGATGGGGACACAAAGCCTCAGAGAGGTGAAGTGACTTGTCCAAAGTAACATGGTTGGTGAAGCTGGGAAGACACCTAGAACTGACTCCAAAGTCAACGTGATGGTTAAATAGTTGTGAATAGAGAGGTGTCCAGGAAGGCTTCTTTTTTTTATGAATTTATTTATTTATTTATTTTGGCTGCGTTGGGTCTTCCTTGCTGTGTGCGGGCTTTCCCTAGTTGGGCGAGCGGGGCTACTCTTCCTTGCAGTGCGCGGGCTTCTCATTGCGGTGGCTTCTCTTCTTGCAGAGCACGGGCTCTAGGCGCATGGGCTTCAGTAGTTGTGGCGCAAGGGCTCAGTATTTGTGGTGCACCGGCTTAGTTGCTCCGCGGCTTGTGGGGTCTTCCTGGACTAGGGCTCTAACCCATATCCTCTGCATTGGCAGGTGGATTCTTTTTTTTTTTTTTTTTGGCAAGAGTATTCTTAATCACTGCACCACCAGGGAAGTCCCAGGAAGGTTTCTTAAAGGAAGTAAACCGTTAGCTGAGCTTTATGTGGTGGACAGAATGACAGCGGGAGGAGTAAGGGTCGGGTCAGGCCGTTCGGCAAAGTCCAGAGCCTTGAGAAAAGGCCATCAGGAGATTTCTTAAAGCTCAAGATTTCTAGGTCAAAGGCATTAGCGGGGAGGCGTTGAGTCCTAGAGCGATTGATGGCCGCTGAGACAGCTGTGGACGCTGAGTCCCGCCCTCCCCCGGGGACTAGGCACTGCGAGCTCGAGACCCCGCCCCAGTCCAACCACTTCTCGGTCAGCAGCAATCGGACTCATCCAGCCAAGGGCCAATTCTGGCCCCGCCCCTCCCTTCCGGGTTCTATCCCTCGCTTCCGGTCCCAGGCCCACGCCCCGCCTCCGTCTAATTTGGAACAATCCGACGGAACCTGCTGGGGTCTGCTCCTCCCTATGCCACGCCCCTTTTCCGTCTGGTGCATTCAGAATTATCCTCCCGAGTCAGCTCAGGCCCCGCCCCTGCCCCGTCCGTGCCACCCCCTGCCTCCGAGATCAAGCCCTGACCACGCCCCTTCTTCGTTTGGCGAGGTCAGGCTGGCCTGCTGGCCCCGCCCTCCCAGGCCCCGCCCCGTCTAGACTCTTCGCAAAGCCGCCGCCTCCTTCGACTCAGCTGGGCGTCGGGAGCTGCACCCATGGCGGTCACCGCTGAGGGCGCCCGCAGGAAGGAGCGCGTCCTCTGCCTGTTTGACGTGGACGGCACCCTCACGCCGGCTCGCCAGGTAGGGCCCCGAAGTTCAGAAGCTCCCGTCGGGAGTGTCACGCGCACACCCGGAGGCCGAATGTGTGGCCTGCAGCGGCATGACCCCAGACCCCCCGGGACCGTGTGTGGGATGCGGCAACACCCGACCCCTGACACCCCCGGGCCTTCTGCTGGGAGTGATGGGAACCCGGTTCCCCACGTCAGAGCCCGCTAGCGTCCGCGCCCACGTTCTGCCCGGGAGCGAGAGGGGTGGGTCGGATTCTGGAGGGAGGAAGCTGCGAGCAGGGGCCTAGTCTCCTCCCCACCCTACCAGGCCTGGCTCCGGGGCGCCCCCGCCCCCCCAGCCGTGGCTCCCACCCCATTTCAGCCCTAGGACGCACCGGTATCACGAAGCTGGAGTCTGAACCTAGGGTTCCATACAAGGCTCAGCGCACCCAAGCGTTAGGTCCCCATCGGCGGGGGACAAGGGGGTCTCGGAGCCATCCCACCTGACCTTTGCAAGACTGGGCCTGCGTTTAGTTTCTCAAACCCCTCCCCTACTTTCCCTCCCTTCCATCCCCATCCCCCTCCTCGCCGAGGGAAGGATGGCGGGCTTCTGTACCATTTAGGCTGTTTTGGGGCTCCTTCCACCTGGAGATGGGGGCGGTGGCTAGTCTGGTCCCATGGGGATATTGTGGTACAGGGTGAGTGGGAGTGCAGTTTTCCTTCTAAAAACATCTCACTGGGTTGTTGATGCTCCAACCTCTGCTCCACACATTGTTTTTCTCCCTTTGGATCTCAGGATGAACCCCCAGACCCACCCTCACCAGCTGGGTGCATGGATAAGCAGGCCTCTTTCTTGCCCTCCAGTCTGGGTCCACCAGGACCTACTGAGGGATCTCCTAGAGCAGGGAGCCAGCAGGTCTAGGTTGCAGGGCAGGGGCTGATAGGAACCCAGGTCTTGGCCTCCCCTCCCCTATGTGAGGGCCCTGGGGGCACAGGCAGCAGTCAGGCCACCTGGCCTTCCAGCAGCTCCCAGGGTCCTCAGGGCTGGGAGGAAGATGACAGTGGAGGGAGGATAGCAGAGTCTAGGAACAGCCCCTACACCTCCCTCTGACCCTTAGCTCCCCTAACCTAATAGCCTAAACAAGGACAGAGTGTCAATGCTGTTCACCCACCTGGATCTGTCCTTAGCACTTTTTAAAAGTTAATTTTTAATTGTACACGTATTTACGACGACATTCTCTTGTAAAGAATGGAAACATAACAGAGGAGGGTAAAGTCCCCTCTGACTAGTCAGGATCCCAGGCCCAGCCCCATCCCCAAAGTTCTAAGGTTTTTTGTGTGCGTTTGTTTTTAGTAAGTGGCATCATACCGTGTGTGCCTTTCTGCAACTTGCTTTTGACAGTTAACAGCATGTCTTGGGGCTCTCTCATGTTGGAAGCACAGCCCTGCTTTATTCTGTGTAGCCACAGTATAGAATTTCAGAGCAGGTGTGTGCCATGCTCCGACTGACTAGCTTATTTGCAGTTTTTCACTGTTATAAACCCTCCCAATGAACATCCATATACACCTGGGCAATTCTGTGTGACAGGGTATTTGCATTTAAAGTTTTAATAGGTTTTGCTAAATTAACCTCCAAAGTGACTGTTCCAATTTATACTCTCACCAGCAACATATGAGAGTGCCTGTTTCCCCTATGTCCACCCTAGATATTGTCAGGTTTGAATAGCTGAATGTTTGAAAACATGGATTATAACTCATTAGTTTACATTTCCTTGGTGGGGAATCTTTTCAAGTGATTAGTCACTAGTTAATTGTTTATTCATTTCCAAGCACTATCTCATTTAATCCTTAACAGTGACGTGGTTGCTACTCCACATGGTTGTTATTATGATTCCCATTTTATAGATGGGACAACTAAGGCAAAGAAAGGCAAAGCCATTTGCTCAGGTCATCCTGGTATTGAGGGACTTGAGCCAGAGTTTGAACCCAGGTGCATCTAATTTGGAGATGTGGGTTCTAAACCTTGACCTGCCTCAGATCTGGGTGGAACATGGGCTCCCAGGATTCTGAGCACTGAGTAACATCTAAGTGGAGGTCCCAGATGTGCTGACAGAATGCTGTGCTTCCCTGCCCCCCTGCAGAAAATCGACCCTGAGGTGGCTGCCTTCCTGCAGAAGCTGCGAAGAAGGGTGCAGATCGGTGTGGTGGGCGGCTCTGACTACTCTAAGATTGCTGAGCAGCTGGGAGAGGGGGATGAAGGTAAGAGGAGCAACTAGAGCCAGTTCCACATTCGGGGTGGAGGTGGAGGAAGTGGGGAGTTCGTGAGATCCCTGGAGGAATGTGCCTTCAAAGACCCAGTCCTGCTTCTGTGGGGCAAAGGAAGCAGAGTGAACAGCCAGGTGTTTCCTTCAGTGATTCAACAAACATTTGGTGAGCACCTACTGTGTGCCCGGCACTGTGCTGGGCTTTGGAGAAACAGCAGGGAACAAAGCAGACAGAATCCTGACCTTACATAGTTTACATTCTCAGTTCTCCCTGCTGAGTCTTGATTTCCTCATCTTTAAAATGGGCCTGTGGGGCTTCCCTGGTGGCACAGTGGTTAAGAATCCGCCTGCCAAAGCAGGGGACACAGGTTCGAGCCCTGGTCCGGGAAGATCCCACATGCTGCGGAGCACCTAAGCCCGTGTGCCACAACTACTGAGCCTGCGCTCTAGAGCCTGCGAGACCCAACGCAGCCAAAAATAAATAAATAAAATGGGCCTAATCAGTAATGGCTACCATTTGTTGAAAATGACCTTGTGTTAACTTCTTTTCATTTAATCCTCACAACCGCGCTTTAGAGTGGGTATGAATACCCCATTTAACAGAGGAGGATTCTGAAGTCACCCAGGAAGTTGTGTGGACCCAGAGGCCCCTTTTCTCAGCTGGGTTCCCGGTTTCAGCTTAGTTGAGGCAAATGCCTCCAGTTCTCAAACCAGAAACTTCCTTGACTTTTCCCTTTTCCCCTCCTCCTCGTTTATTCCATCAGCAAGTCCAAAATGTCTCCCTGTGTCCGTGTCTCCATCTCCATCCCCCCACCATAGTCCAGGTGGTCACCTCCCACCTGACCCTGCAGCAGCCTCCTGGCTGTGCTCCAGCCACTTCTTGTGGCAGTCAAAGCCGAAAACTCCCCTTGCAGCCAGCCTTGATAGCACAGTGATGGAAGTTGTAAAATGAAAGGGAAGTCCCCATACAGAGGGGCTGTGAGAGCACAGAGCGGAAATGATGTTCTCTGCCGGGAAGTCCTGGAGGGCTTCCAGAGGAGGGAGCTGGATCTTGGAGAAGAAGTGAAGGGGGAGGGCACCCCAGGCAGAAGGAGCTGCATGAGCCAAGGCCCAGAGCGAAGCTCACTGGCTTGTGTGCTTGTTCGGGAAAAAGCAAGCTGCAGGAGGCGAGGAGGCTGGAAAAGCAGCTTCTGGATAGAACAAGTGTGCTTTGGACGCCAGACCAAGGGGTGTGGGTTTCATCTCTCTGCTTGGCTCTGGGTACCCGGTCTCACACTCTTTCTTTCCCCCCTGGCCTCTACATGGCCCTGAAGTCATTGAGAAGTTTGATTATGTGTTTGCTGAGAACGGGACAGTGCAGTATAAGCATGGACGACTGCTCTCCAAGCAGGTCAGTGCCCCCCTTCCCTGGGGCCTTAGGACCCCTTTCCACAGTGGAACATTCCCTTGGTGGCTTCTGTCCTGGGCGGGGGGGGAACAGTGCTGTGCCCACCACACTCAGAGCCCTGTGTCCCTTGCCCAGACAATCCAGAACCACCTGGGGGAGGAACTCCTGCAGGACTTGATCAACTTCTGCCTCCGCTACATGGCCCTGCTCAGACTGCCCAAGAAGCGGTGAGGTCCCACCCAGCTTGTGTCCTGCCCCTCCTGGGCCTGAGTGAGGAAAGGGGCAGGTCTCTCAGATGGGCCCTGACTTGCCTGTGGGTGGCTTCTTGTCCCCCCTGATGTCCAGGTGGGGCTGGATTTGAATTCAGGGCCCTTCTCCTTCTCTCTGGCTCTCCGCCCTCCCACCTGCCCCCTCCCCACCAGTGGAACCTTCATCGAGTTCCGGAACGGCATGCTGAACATCTCGCCCATTGGCCGGAGCTGCACCCTGGAGGAGCGAATCGAGTTCTCCGAACTGGACAAGGTGCCACCAACTGTGCAACCTTAGGCTATAGGACCTCAGTCACTCAGCCTCTCTGAGCCTTTATTTTCTCACCATTGAAAAGGATTGGGGGTGGGTGGATGTTCTGATTCAACCAGTACCCTTTTGGATACCTACCATGCGCCATGGTTGTAGGCACTTCTGCGTCTTTCCAGTACTGCTGGCTTCCCTCCCTTGGTGACCAGCACCACCAGCCACCTACTTACCTGAGCAACACCTAGGGCATCATTTCCACCTACCCACCCCCATCAAGTCCAGAAGTAATGTCTAGGGTTTCAGCCTCCAGAGTTGGCCTCAGATCCTTTCGCTTCTGTGTGTGCCTCCACCCCCTGCCCTAAAGCGCTGCCAGTCAGTTCTCCAGCAGTGCCATTGAGAAGCTTTTGAAGCACATCTGTCTGCCCCCATCCACTCCCTGCTTACAGTTCTTCCATGGGTCAGCTTTCCAACAGGACCATGTCCCAGCTGCCTCCCGTGGTGTCCTGAGCCCCGAAGGGTCTGCCTGGCTCACGGCTCCCTCTTCAGCCTTCTCCCTGTGCCTCTGTTCTTGGAACACACCAAGGTCCCTGTCACCTTTGGATGTGCTACCCTCGCTGAAGCTTGACTTGCATTTTGCTCATCATCCCCACCATGTACCCACTCCCTTTCAGGGATGGAGCCAGTCCACCAAGCCTCTTCACGCCCGCCCATCTCTGTCCTTCCCGCTGACCTGCCCTTCTGCTCTCCTCCTGCTCTCTCTGCTCCGGCCATGTCCTCCTTGCTGATTCTAGAGATAGCAGACAGTTTCCTACTTCAGGGCTGTGCCTTCTCACCTCCTTCACATCCGCTCAAGTGTCACCTTTTCAGTGTCACCTTCCCCGAGCATTACACGAAACATTGCAACCCCTTGTACCTGCTGATCTTCTCCTCTATTTTATTTCTTCCCAAACAGCCATCACCCTCTAATCCCCTGTATCACCTATTTTTAAATCTTGGTTATTGTCTGTCTCCCCAGCTGAAGCTGTAAGCTCCTTAAGGGCTGGGGTTTCTGTGGCTGTTCACTGCTGGATCCACCGGGCCCAGCACATGCCTGACAGAAGTGCTTGAGAAATACTTTTTGAATGAATGAAATAGATGATATTATACCCATGTTATGAATGAGGAAACTGAGGCTCAGAGAGAGGAAATGTCTTGCCCAAGGTCACTTAGTTGCAGCCCAAAAATTTGAACTTGGGCCTCCGCCTGCTGCCCTCTGATGTTTCCCTGAGGCTGGGTGGGACTTGCAATGATGTCCTAGCTCATCCCCATTCTCACCCTGTGCCCCAAGGCTTCAGGTAGGCAATGCCCGCAGACATGGAGACTTTTCTTGTAGAGTGGTTAAGGTTGACCATTGGCCGAGAACCTCCTCCCACGCACATATTGAGAGGTGGCCCTTTCTCAGGCCACCTGGGTTTCTAATCCCAGTTCCACCTCCTACTTGCCCAGTTACCTGGAAAAGTGGCTTCACTACTATGTGCCTCTGTTTTCTCATCCGTAAAGTGGGGATAATCACAGTTCCCATCTCATGAGCTGTAATGAGACAGGACACGCTGACTCTTCCGCAGCCCCCAGGGTCTTCTCTTGTCTTTTGGGTCTTGTTTTGCCCTCTTCTGATATTGGAGAGGGAGATGAACCTTCTGATCTCCTGTGTACGCTTCACCAGTGCAGATCTAATATAAATGCTTTACTCTCCTTCAGCCCTGCGGACTGGGCAGAGCTGACAGGGCTGAGTTCTGCCCTGAGGTGGACACTGTGACTTGGGACTCAGACTGTCCCATCCCTTCAGCCTTCCTCCTCGAGCCTCTGCTCCAAGGCCTCCTTCAGGATACCCCGCCCGTACCCCACTGGCAGGATCTGGCGCTGAGTTCAGTTACAGGCCTTTGGGATTCAGGCCCTGGCTCTGCCACTGAGGCTGGGTGACCTTGAACAAGGCATAGCCCCCTCTGAGCCTCAGTTTCCTCATCTGTAAAGTGGGGGGTGGGGCATGACATCCACCTGGAAGACTCAGTGAGCTCACATGCACTGTGTACCCAGCCCAGGGCCTGGCCCACAGCAGCCCTCTGAACCTCAGTCTGCTCTCTCCCCTTCTGCAGAAGGAGAAGATCCGGGAGAAGTTTGTGGAAGCCCTGAAAACAGAGTTTGCCGGCAAAGGACTGAGGTTCTCCCGAGGTACGTCAACCCCTTGGAGGGCCTGAAAGGTCTGGTACATGAGCCCACCCCAGGGCCTCACTCCCAAGGCCAGGCTGCACCCCCCAGCATCTTTAGAAACCCCTCCCAGCCCTCCGAGCACAGCAAGGGCAAGCTGAGCTAAAACAGGCAGGAACTCCAGCCCCCGAGGCTTCCCCACCTAAACCCAGGCAACCCACACCTCCCACCCAGTTGCTCAGGTCAAAAACCAAAGCGTCTCCCACCACCACCTCCCGCTACAGTCCATCCCCTACAGTGGCCAGAGGGATCCTTACGGAAAAACAGACCCTGTCATACCCCTGCTTAGAGCCCTTCAGAGGCTCCTTCTCACTCCTCATGAAACCCAGGCCCCCTCCCTGCACCCCAGGGCCCGCATGCCTGTGCTGCTGCCCTTTCCCAGCTTTCTGTGTCACTGGGACACTCCACGCCCTTTCCTGCCTTGGGGATTGTATCATTCCCTGGCAACTGCCACTCTGGCTCAGGTCTCAGCTCAATGTCACCTTCTTGGGCAGCTCTCCCCTGATCACACCGTCTGGGGAGCTTCCCTCCCCCGCACCCTGCCCCCTTCATTGACTTACACGATCTGAAAGGTGGTCTGGTCACTTACCACCCGTTTCTCCCACCTGGATCGTAACTCCCGTGAGGATCCTGAGTCTGTCCATGCCCTGTGCCTGGTGCTCAGTAGGCACTCTAGGGTTGTTGAATGAATGAAGGAAGGAAGGAAGGGCCTTGCCCGAGGTCCCCGTGAGCCGCCCCTCTGCCGGCCTCATCTGCCACCCTCACTCCCACCCCCACAGGAGGCATGATCAGTTTTGACGTCTTCCCTGAGGGCTGGGACAAGCGCTACTGCCTGGACAGCCTGGACCAGGACTGCTTCGACACCATCCACTTCTTTGGGAACGAGACCAGCCCCGTAAGTGTGGCTCAGGCTCAGCCCAGGTCCCCCCACCCCAAGTCACCTCCAGATCGGGGCCAGGACATGGGGTGACAGAACAGACCTCCTGGGAAACTCCCAGAGAACAGCCAGTGCTCACCAGCCCCATCACACAGATTGGAAGGCTGGGGCCCAGAGCTGGCTGGACACTTGCCCCATGTCACACAGCAAGTTAGGGCAGATCTGATGAAGGAGGTGGGCCTCCTGGCGGTTCTAAGGCAGCAGGAGGAGGGGCAGCTGTGTAGGAGCCGGTGTGGGGAGGGGATCCCGTGGCAGAGTGGGTGTTGGGCTCCAAACCTGGGAACCTCCTCCAGGCACCACATGCGTACATATGCCTTCACTGCCCTTCCTCTGTGTGCAGGGTGGGAACGACTTTGAGATCTACACAGACCCCCGGACTGTTGGCCACAGTGTGGTGTCCCCGCAGGACACGGTGCAGCGATGCCGTGAGATCTTTTTCCCAGAGACAGCCCACGAGGCGTGACCAGGGCCCACACCTGCCCCTTGGGACTTCCAGAGAGCTCTGCCCGGCCCTAAGAGAGCCCCTGGCCCTGGTGTTCGGGGGCGCCAGGGCCCCTCCTCTGGCCCAGGACACCTGCCTCATGTTACCTGCCTAAGTGGGCCCAGGGTCTGTGTGGACAGCCACCCCCAGCTGGTCAGCTCGTGGTGGGCCCGGCTCCCGTCCTCCAGCCCGATGGCCCCGGCTGCAGCTGCTGCTCGTACTTCTGGACAGAACAGGTTTCTGTCTACGCGGGAAGCGTGTGCGAGTGTCGGTACAAGATAGAGCCCGCACTGCTTCCCTGCCCTAGATGGGGAGCACAGCAGTGGGGAAGGTGCATACTTGTGAGAACTTGATCTCACAGATACTAAACTTCGTGGAACGCGGTGTGGAGTCTGAATGGCTATTTGGCCCCAGTCACAGACGCTGTTACAGCCCTGCCTTTGCAGATGCGAAAACAGGCACAGATGGCAGGGACTTGCCCCAGGTCACACAGGGAATCTGATGCAGTCGAGGAGGGTGGGCCACTGAAGCCCCAAACAAGGGCTGTTTGAGGTGTCCTCCCCCAGCCCCTTCCCCTGGGACCCAGACAGAAAGGCAGCTGTGGGTCAGGCTGAGTCACAGTTGAGGGTTTATTGCCAGTGTGAGGAAGGATGGGGGAGTCCAGGTGGCTGGGGGTCTCAGGAGGTCGGACTGGACGCTGTGGGGCGGCCCCAGGGCTGACGTTACCACAGCCTGCTTCCTGGTTGGTGCCTAAAGCGGGGGCCTACTCCTGGTGTGTGTGTGGGGAGGGTGTCTTGGGGGTTCCCAAGAGTTAACCTTCCGCCAGGGAATACAGGGAGCCTTGTTCCTCAGGGGAAAGGCCTCAGGCCTTACTAGAGTAGCCCCAGCTCAACGTGGGGGTCAGGCTGGGCCATTCTGAGTTTTAGGGGGCTGGCCAGTGCATCTTAGCAGCTCTGGTCTTCCAGCCTCTGTGCTGGGGACAGGGGTGAGATACACATACCTCAGCTGGTGTCTCCCCTGGGGCCTTGGGGCACCTACAGGGCTGGGGATCCTCCTAGACAGTCACTGACCCCCACATCCTTGGCATCTGTTTCACTGAGACTGGGTTTCATAAGGATCACTCCCTGGCAGGTCCTCCCTTGAACCCCATTTCTTCCCCCATCAGGTGATGTGTTCTTTGGAGGGGAGTGTGGTGGGAAGGTGGGGGGATGGAGGTAGACCCCCTCCGTCCTGACCTCCCAGGCCAGGCCAACCCCCTGCCCAGGAGTGAATGCACGCAAACACATCCTGGCCCAAAAGGAAGAGGGATGCCCCACACCTTAAGGGATGGACAAGACAGGCCACACCTCAGCCACTGGCCTGTTGGTGGCCAGTGGGAGCCACTATCCCATGGCTTTGGGAAGAGGGTCCAGCAGGGGGGGCTGCAGGGCTGGTGGTCTCCCAGGCTGAGAGCTGTCCTTGTGGCTGGCTCGCCTGAGGGCCTGTGTGTTCGTCCGTCGCTGGGTCCTCAGTGGCCATGATGGCTGGGCACGGGCAGAGCATCAGTGGGGTTTGTGAGTCAGGGCAAAGGGGATGGCTCCATCCAAGCGGGGGGAGCCGTGCTCCCACCCCTCTGCAGACCTTTGCCTCCCCGGGGGGGAGTCAAGGCAGCAAGGCTCAGCGAGGCCCAGGGAAGTAGACACAGCCTCAGTTTGGGGTTGCCAAAGCCACTGCCAGGCTGAGGAGGAGGCGCTGGCCAGCAAAACCGGAGCCCCCAGAACTGCCTTCTGCCCCAGGCCCCTCTTTCCTGCCTCAAGTGTGCTGAGAGCGAGCAGGAAGGAGGGAAGGCTGGGCCTTGGCCATGGGGGGCGCGAGGGGGTGGCCTTTCTGCCCCGGGTTTCACCCTCTTCCCCGGCAAGAGGCCGGGAGGCTCCCCCAAAGCACTCAGTGGCCTGGCTTCTGAGAGGAGGGGTCCAGGTCACAGTGGGAGACCCCAGCCCGGGGGGAGGGGGCTGTGTGTGAGTAGCACAAGCAGAGTCTGGCCCCCAGGGCCAGGCCTGGAGCAGAGGCAAGGGGAGCAAGCTTGTAAGGGGCGGGGGGGCAGGGCCCACTGCTGCCCCGACTCCCAGCCCAGGCCTGACGCAGGCCCTCAGAGGCTCAGTGGACACGCACATGGGTGTTAGGAGGGCAAGAGGGTCCTGTGCGTGTGTGGCAGGGAGGGGAGGAAGGAGAGAGAGTGGAAAGCAGGGAAGGCAGGTCTGGTGGCCTTGCCCTCGCTCCAGCTCACACAACAGTCACGGGGTAGGTGGAGGCACACACTCACGCCCACAAGCACAGACAGACACACGTGCACGCCGAGGCCGCCCGGGGGACCGGCTCAGCCAGTGCCGTGGGGCGTGGAGCTGGCTGCTGCCCATCTACCCTGTGTGGCTCCCCCCACGCCTGGCGGCTGGCACGGGGCCAGCAGCCTAGGAGCCCACGACCTGGCCGGACCACGTCTCGTGGGGAGTGTGTGGAGCCAGCTGGGTGAGCACCACCTCCACGGCTTGGAACTTCTGGTTCTTGGGCGGGATAGGGCACATCTTGTAGGTCACCTCGTCGCCTTCCACTGGCACGTACTCCCCCTCGATGCTGGTGGGGGGAGGGGGTGTCAGCCCAGGAGCAGGCCCCCTCCCTGGATGCCCCCTGTGGCCTGGCCTGAGGGCAGCCTAGCCCTGGGCCTAGTTAGGCCAGGGAGCCTGAGCCTGAGCCAGCCTCCCTTCTCGGAGCCTCAGTTCTCTAATCTGTAAAATGGGAATCATAAACAGCCCCTCGCTATGCTACAAAGTGAGATGCAAAAGGGCTCAGGGAGGTTCCCAAGGCTTAGGGCTCAGTGACTCCACAGGTCACACCTGGCATTAGGGCTGGGGGCCAGGCCTAGACCACCTCCCACCTCCTAGCTTCCCTCCAGGCTGAAGGACCCAGCCCTCTCCGTCCCCGTGATGCGGGAACAGGATCCCAGGACTCAGGCAGTGGTTCCCAGGGCTTCTGGGGTCTGAGTGCCCCCTCTCCATCTGGCCCAGCCCTCCTCCACCCATGCCCCTGGAGGCCCTATGAGAGGAGAAATGTGCCAGGAACAGACTTCAGCCAGTGAGGGGAGAGGCCTAGGGAGCATTCTGGAGGCACTGCTAGGGTACGGCAGCAGGGCCCAGCCGACAGCGGGGAAGGGGGAGAGACTCACTCAGACACATGCACGAAGATGTCCTCTGACCCGTTCTCCGGGGTGATGAAGCCGTGGCCCTGTGAGCGTGAGAACTGCTTACAGACACCCTTGAACACGGGGCCAGCCGAGGCACGGGCTGTCCTGAAGATAGGGTAGGGGTATTGGAACTGTGGGCTGGGGACCCCCTCCCTGGACCCCCACAGCTCTCCCGGGGCCCGTCTGCAGGGCCTGCCTCAGCGCTAGCGCTGTGGAGAACCCTCCCCAGGGCAGAAACCACCCATAGAGATTAGTTCAGGCCTCTCATCATCCCATTGGACAATAAGGAGACTGAGGCCCAGAGAGGGAAACTGGCTCTCCGAGGGTGCACAGCAAGTGGGTCTCCTGACTCCCAGCCAGTGCCCCTCTCCCTGTACAAGACCCTCCCCTCCTGAGGTTACATGGATTCCTGTTGTAAGATTTCGAAGTGAAGAATGTACAACCTAGGCTTGAATAACTCCCAGAACGAGGAGCTCACTATCTCCTGAAGCAGCAGTATCCATCCTGTTCACTTATTTGTCATTCATCCATTCATTCATCATTTATTAAGCATCTGCTCTGTGCCTGGTCTTGGGTTGGACATGGGACAGTCAGCGCTTGCCATCAAAAACCCCTCCTTTGACCAAACCAAGTCAGCCTCCCTGTGGCTCCCACAAAACCCTTCCCCAATTTGACTCCACCCCGTGACCCACCCCCAAAGACCCAGGGCTGGTCTCTGTCCAGCCTGCCCGCCTCTCTCCAAAGGTCCACCCCATGCCTCTGCATTTGCCCAGGCTGTTTCATCCACCGGGAGCACCCAGCTTCCTTCTTCACCTGACAAATCTTCCAAACCCAGCTAGGACATCTTCCCTGATGCCCAACCCGGCCAGGTGTAGTGAATGGTGGACAAATTCCCTCTGGATTGTAAGCACCTTGCAGGCTGAGACTTTGCCTTATTCATCACCGGATCCCCTGGTCGGGAGCTCAGTACAGCTTTGTGGAATGAATGAATGCTAGCAGTTACTGGAAGGTCCTTACACAGCTCCCCTGTCCTCAGGTGAGGACAACAGGGGATGGAGGAGGCTGGGAGCTGGGCAGCCCCGACCGGAGCCCTGTCCTGGGGAAGGACCACCAGAGCCTGGGTGAGGGGCAGGTACTCACGCTGAATACGTCCTGGTCCGTTTGGTGGGCAGGGGACTGGGCAGGTCCCGAGATGAGACACAGCCTCGCTCCCAGACCCTGCTGCCCTCCCGGTGGAATGGGAAGGTGGGCCAGACAGGGGACTTGGGGGAGTGGAGCGGGGGCACGACCGGGGGTGGCGTGGGCTCCGAAGTCATGGTGGAGCCAGTGGGAGAGCCTGGTGGGCTCCCAGGCGCAGGGGCCGGTGAAGGGCTTGGGCGTCCTTGTGGGCAGGGCCTGGCCTGGCCCTGCTCGGCGGACTCACCAGCCACAGGCTCCGTCTGGAAGGGGGAGAGAGAGGTACAGGTGAGTGTGGTCCAGGGTGGGCAGCTTCTGGACACAAGTCTGGAGGGCTGGGCCTGCCTGCTACTCCTGACAGAGTGAGTTCAGGCCACTCACAACCCCTGCCTGACTCAGTGTCCTCCCCAGAAAGACAAAATGGTCATACAACCTTGCTGTGGGCTGAATTGTGTTCCCCTAAAATTCACATGTTGAAATCCTAACCCCTCCAATGTGATAGTATTTGGAGATGGGGCATTTGGGAGGTAACTAGGTTTAGATGAGGTCAGGAGGGTGGGGCCCCCATGATGGGATTAGTGTCCTTAGAAGGACAGACACCCCCCCACCCAGAGCTTGCCTCCTTTCTCCCTGCCTTATGAGGACACAGCCAGAAGGGGGTGGTCTACAAGTTAGGACAAGAGCTCTCCCCAGACAGAGCCAGACCATGCTAGCACACTGATCTCGGGCTTCTAGTCTCCAGAGCTGTAAGAAGTAAATGTCTTGTTTAAGCCCCCAGTCTGGGGTGTTTTGTTAATGGTGATCCAAGCTGACTGAGACTAACCAAAAGTCCTTCCAGCTTGAAGTTCAATTCTTTAACTTGGGGCCCTAAGAGGTGGGATGGGTAAAGTGGCCAATGATCCGGGACACAGTGTGGCACAACTACTAGCAGTTTCAAATCCACAGACCTGGGTCTGAATCTCAGCTTTGTCACCTGTAACTTGGTGACCTCAAGCAAGCCACCCAACAGTTCCAGCATGGCAGGTGGGAATGTGGGTGAATGTGGACCCAAAAGGTCTGGGTTTGAATCCTGGCTCTTCTACCTACCAGCTGTGCAGCCTTGGTCAACACTCATAACCTTTGACTTGGTTTCCTGCTCTGTAAAATGGGGATAATGTTGGTTCTTATTTCACGGAGAGGTTGCTGTGAGGATTAAATGACTTTCTGCATGCTTAGAACAGGGCTGGGGCATGGTGAGCTCTTAGGAATGTTGGAAATTCTTCCTTAGCCCCAGGTTCCCCCTCTCTAAAATGAGGTTGAGAATGCTTACCACGCAAGGCTCCTGAGGTTTTTGGGTTTTGGTCACACCACACAGCTTGTGGGATCTTAGTTCCCGGACCAGGGATTGAACCCAGGTCCACGGCAGTGAAAACCCGTGTCCTAATCACTGGACTACCAGGGAATTCCCCTGGTTGCTGAGGATTCAATGATTTAGTGTGTGTGACGGCATCTGGCATCTTGTAGGTACCCAATAAATTGCTACTATCAGTGCTAATCAATAGAAATTCCCCTGTCAACAGCTCAGTGCCGGGATGACCTTAAAAAAATTCATCCTATATTTTTCTCTGCAGAGGAAGAGAATGTAGTTCCCCCACCCATGCACTCACCCCCCCTCCCCCTCCCCAGGGGCTGGAAAATCTTGGGCTCAAAGAGACGCTAGCTGTTGACTGAGCCTGGGGCGGGCAGCCTGCCACAGTGGGGCCAGGCAGGACACCTGGACCAGGAGAGCTCCAGCTCCGCTGCGTGTTAGCCGTGGACTTGGGTAGCACTTCCACTGGCCTCAGCTTCCTCATCTGTATAATGGAGCTGATAAGCCCCGCCTCACTCCCTCACAGGCTATGGTGAGGCTTGGCTAAGGTGGTGGATACAAAGAAGTGCCCATTGTCCATGGTCATATAAGAGTGAGGGTGATGAGTTCCCCACCTCCTCACCCCCATTCCTTCACTCCCCCCCACTTCACCCAAAGGCCTTGGGGCCAGAGGTGAATCCCTGAACTAAGTCTCTTTCTGGCCTCCATCTCCACCCTGCCCTGCCCCCCAGGGAAGAGTTCAGGACTCCTTAGGACTCCAGAGCCCTGCATGGACTAGAAGAGCCAAGGAGTCACCCCATTCAACCCCCGTCATTGGAGCAGGTCTCCTGGCCACTGTTCAAGATCACATAGCAAGTGGGACTTTTCTGGGTCAAGGTGATGAGCTGACTGTGCCATCCCTGGGGGTGGAGATGCAGCCTCCCTCCTCCCCAGCAGGCGCCCAACACATCCCTTCCAGCCAAAAGAACTGCCAGGGGTGGGGTGAGAATTGCCCCTCACAGCCCCTCATGCTGACGTGCAGTTTTTCTCTCTGAGCCCACTTGAGGAGGCAGGGATGGGCCAGGTTTAGCATTATTATCCCTATTTTATTTATTTATTTATATATTTATTGGCTGCGCCGCCCCGCGGCTTGTGGGATCTTAGTTCCCCAACCAGGGATTGAACCCGGGCCCTTGGCACTGGAAGCGTGGAGTCCTAACCACTGGACTGCCAGGGAATTCCCATGTCCCCATTTTAGAGAGGAGTAAACTGAAGCAGTCACAGAAAAACTTGCACATGTATGTCCATGGCAGCGTTACTCATAACAGCCCCAAAGTGGAAACCACCCAAGGGTCCAACAACAGATAAATGGATAAACAAAATGTGGTTAACCATAAAGTAGAGTATTATTCAGCCATAAGAAGAAATGAAGTACTGATACATGTTACATTACAGCTGAACCTTGAAACCGTGAACCTTGAAATCATGATGCTATGTGGGAGAAGCCAGTCACAAAAGACCATGGATTACATGATTCCATGCATGTGAAACGTCCAGAATAAGCAGACCCATAGAGACAGGAAGTAGATTAGTGGTTCCAGGCTTTGGGGAGGGGGAAGGAGAATGAGTAGTGACTGCTAATGGGTACAGGGTTTCTTTTGGGGGTGATGAAAATGTCCTAAAATTGACTGCAGTGATATTGCACAACTCTGTAAATATACTAAAAGCCATTGACTTGTCCGTCTTAAGCGGATGAATTATATGGTGTGGGAATGATATCTAATAAAGCTGTTACCAAAAAGGAAGACAGGCAACAAAGCTACCCAAGATGACACAGCCAGGAAAGCAGGAGATGACGGGCCCTGCATCACAGCCCTGGGTGCCTGCTTCCCTAACTGGGTGAGGGTGGCCGGGGGCAGGGAGAGGAGCTCGGCCTCCCTTTCTGCAGGAAGCAGGGCGGCGCAGCCTGCCCACTGCACAGTTTTCCCAGGCCTGGTATTGTGCTTGGCGGTGACAGCCTGTGCTGGGAGGTCATGGCGGGTGGAGGGGAGGGAAGGAGGTGGGGGAGGGGCAGAGGCAGCCCACAGTGGTTACCAGGGAGATGCAGCTGAGCTGGGCCCTGCTCTGGCCAGCCGGGCCTCCCGACCCAAGACTGAGTGAGCGTGGCTCCCAGGTCTCATGCAAAGCGGACAGTGGGGAAGGGGAAAGAGGCACTGATTTTCCAGGGTTAAGGTTGAGGGCAGCCCCCCTCCTTCCCTTCTCCCAAATGGGCCAGGCAGCAGAGGAGGAGAAGAAGGGGATGGAGTAACAGCAGCAATAGACATTCATCCCCTCTAGCTCCCAGTCCACAGCCCCACCTACCCAGAGGGGCCCCCAGGGAGAAGGTGGGGAGTTGACCTTCGGGCAGGAGCTGGGGCTGGAGGGGCAGACGAAGTAGGCCCCACAACTGCCAAGAGCGCTGCTCTGAGATCTCCCCTCTCTCCTTCCTCTTATGGAAAATGGGGATTACAAGAATCCGTCCTCCGAGAGCTTCAGTGAGAATGACATGGGATGGAATGGGGGAAGCACTGGGTAGGTGCTGGGTGAGAGGGTGCTCCTTCCGGACAAGGTGGCTAAGTTGGGCGTGGAGGGGAGAGGGAGTGGGCAGAAGGAGAGACCCGCGAGCCAAAGCCGCCCCTTATGCTCATCTTCCCTGTTTCCCCAAGGACTCACCCACACACTAGGTCCCTGCGCTGCCCCTCATAGCTTCTCCTTTCATTTAGTTCCTGCAATAGTCCTTTAAGGCTGGTGCTATTATGACCCCATTTTGCAGATGAGGAAACTGAGGCTCAGAGAGGCTGTCACTCACTCAATGCCACACAGCAATTAATGTCTGAGCCAGGACTTGAACCAGGGGAATCCGACTCTGGAGCCTTGGAGTGGGAAGTCAGGAGTCCTGGGTTCAGCCCCTGCATTGCTACTGACTTGCTGTGTGATCTTGGACAGAGTCTTTCCCTCTCTGGTTCCTGCCAGAGCCCTGGACTTGAAGAAACTCTACAGCGCAGGGCAGCCTGGGAGACCAGGGAGAGCGGAACAAGGGGGTGCTGAGCAAGCCTCCAGTTCAGACCCTTTCTCCAGAATATTGCCACAGAAGGGGGCAAGTGAAGACAGGGCTTTTATTGTCTGAATGCTATACACAGTCTTTACAAAAAGTCTTTACAGGACTTCCCTGGTGGCGCAGTGATTAAGAATCAGCCTGCCGACGCAGGGGACACAGGTTTGAGCCCTGGTCTGGGAAGATCCCACATGCCGCGGAGCAACTAAGCCTGTGGACTACAACTACTGAGCCTGCGCTCTAGAGCCTGCAAGCCACAACTACTGAGACTGCGTGCTGCAACTACTGAAGCCCATGCGCCTAGAGCCTGTGCTCTGCAACAAGAGAAGCCACCGCAATGAGAAGCCCGCGCACAGCAACGAAGACTCAACAGATCCAAAAATAAATAATAAAATATTTTTTCTTTAAAAAGTCTTTACAGAAATTATTTTCCATTTTTAAATTTCCCAGTTGCCCTCAAAGGTTGAAATCACAATTGTTTCCATTTTACAAATGAGGAAGCTGAAGCTCAGAGAGGATAAGTGACTTGCCCAAAGTCACACAGCAGGTAAGTGACAGAGGCCAGATTTGTCTGAAAGCAAATGGTGCTTTTCCTGCGAGGATAAATTCTGTTCCTGGTTCAGCCAAGACAAGGCTGAAGTTTTCCCAAAAGAACTTTCCCTGAGAAAGGAGAAATAAACTCCGAGAGCAGAGAAATAGATGTGTCTGTAGAACATGTGCTTCAACTCAAACAGAGCTAAGCCCTAGCTCCTGAGGAATTCGGTGTGCCCATCTGGGGGCATCTCTGGCCTGGAATAATGCCCTTCAGAACTAGCAGTTGGAGGGCAAGAGGACAGCTCAGGACCCAGAGGGCCCAGGACTGAATCCTGGCTCTACAGTGTCCTAGCTGAGTGACCCTCCCTCTTTGAGCCTCAGTTTCCCCATCTGTCCAATAGGGCAAATCGTAGCACCCTGTCCAGGTTATGAGAGGAGCTGGGAGCTGTGTCAATGGTCCACCTGTGAGTGTTTTGGTTCTGACCCTGCCAGCCAAGATCCTCTTCATTTCCCTGCAAGAAGATCAAACCCCAGCAATTCCACAGACAAAAGGGCCAGGGGAGCTGAAAACAAAACATCAGGGCTGTTCGGAGATAACCCTAGGCAAGGTCGTGATACAGCTTCACAGGGCTGTGAATGGTGACTCAGCCCTGACAGCAGGTGGCCATCAACCTGGTGTTGGGGCTCCTCCAATTATCAGCTCCCCAAAAAAGAACTGGGCAGGAGATGGCCCTCAGAGTCCTCTGTTGACCAAGCGAATCCCTCTCCTGGGCAGATCAGGGAAAGCAAGGTGGCTCAACCACCCAGGGCTGTGTGACCTGGGGCAAGCACCTGCCCTTCTCTGGGCCTCAATTTTCTCCTCAGCTATATGAATCATCATTGGTCCAGATGACTCATGAGGGTCACTCCAACTCTCCTCTGAGGTTGTCAGAAACACACACGTCACTGAATATGATTGCCAGGCTCTGGGACAACAAACAGGAGAGGAAACAGCCCTGCCCTTAGAGGGCCCCATTCCACTGGGGGTAGCAGATAGACAAGTAGAACACAGGGTGGTTAGTCCTGATACGACTAGATCACAGCCACTGGGACTTCCCTGGTGGCACAGTGGTTAAGAATCCGCCTGTCAATGCAGGGGACATGGATTTGATCCCTGGTCTGGGAAGATCCCACATGCTGTGGAGCAACTGAACCCATGCTCCACAACTACTGAGCCTATGCTCCGGAGCCCACGAGCCACAGCTACTGAGCCCGCGTGCCGCAACTACTGAAGCCCATGCTCCTAGAGCCCGTGCTCAGCAACAAGAGAAGCCACCGCAATGAGAAGCCCGTGCACTGCAAGGAAGAGTAGACCCTGCTCGCCGCAACTAGAGAAAGCCCGCGTGCAGCAACGAAGAGCCAACGCAGCCAAAAATAAATAAATAATTTATAAATTTATTTTATAAAAAAAGAAAACAAAACAAAATTCAAGTAGTGAGTTTAAAAAAGAAAAAGATCACAGCCACCATCGATTGATTATTAACCGTGTACCAAGTGGTATGCCAAACCCTTTGCCCTGTTTCCTCATCTACTCCTCACAACACACCTACATGATAATTACTGTTATTAACCCTGTTCTTCAGAGGAGTAAACTGAGGCCCAGAGAGGTGAAGAGTCTTGCTGGGGTCACACAGCCTTCCGCACCCTGGAGACGTTTTGGGGGGCGGTGCAGAAAGGCCTCCAGTGGGAGGCGCAGCAGGTCCCTGAAAGCGCCTGCCTCCCCTGGAGAGGGAAGAGAACAGGGCCTGGGGTTCTATTTCTGGCTTTGTGCTGACTCAGACTGTGACCTTGGGTGAGTCACTTGTCAACTACAGCAAGCTTAAAAGCAACTCCCTCAATAAAAACATCCCAGCCCGAGCCCCCATTGTGGAGGAACAGAGAGGGGGAGGAATGGGTATGGTGGCTTGGAAAGGGGAAGGGCAGGGAACACAGGGTGATGGTGGAAGGGCTTTCTGAACTTTGAGGTCTTGCCTGTGATGGGCCAGAGGAGGTGAGGAAACAGCCTCAGAACCACCAGAGAGAAGCTGGCACTTCCCCGGCCCCTCCCCCTCTCCCAGCCTCCCAGACGCTCCTTAAAATACATCAGTGCCAAAGCTGCTCTAGCAGCTGGAGGTGACCTAATTAAACCTGGTTCTTTCCCTCTCCCACATCATGTTTGTGTGTTTGTGTGTGTGTGTGTGTGTGTGTGTGTGTGTGTGTGTGTGTATTGCGGGGAGGTGGGGGTGCGCTGCCCCGGCCAATACTTGAGCTTAATTGAGACCCTTTAACTCTCCTCCTTGTTATGTCCCCAAGCTGCCCTGGGGGGCTGCTATGATTAAGCCCTTTGGGCTTCCTTGGTATTAGTGGGGGTAGGGATGCCAGGATGGGCACCACGAGATCCATGCTCACATCCCAGCTCTGCTGGGCTGTGTGACCCTGGGCAAGTTGCTTTCCCATCCTGAGTCCCCCTAGAAAGAGGTACAGACTGGTCAAAGTCACATTTAGACTGGCCGAGCTTGCATTCAAATCAATATAACCCCAAAGCCCATGAGCTTTCCAGCGTGCCATGCCACTCCTCCTGGTGACCATCATGTCACTGGCTTTGGGGCAGGGGAAGAGCTCCCCGCTCCCATTGCTTTTTGCCTCCCATCTTAATGCTCTGCATGGACAAAGGTCTGAATTGCCCCAAGACCTCTTCCCACCAGGCTCTGGGTCCCGGTTTTGCTGGTTGTTACCAATGGATGTGACCAGCTCAGCTAAGCCCTGAGCTCCCTCTGCTGGTGCCACTCTCAGGGACTTGCCTCTAGATGAGCTTGCAGGTGTCCCCTCCCCACCAGCCAGCTGTGTGGGACCCCCCAGTCCCCCCTAGGGAGGCCCCCTCCAAGGCCAGTGGACTTCTGTGAACATTGCCCATCCATCTCTCTCCAGGCCTGGGAGAAACCTCTGTGGCCAAGATTGTCCCCTGACCTCTCCCAGGCCCCTGTGAGCTGGTTCCTGCTTACACCTGTCTCTGTTTTTTGTTTTTGTTTTTGTTTTTGGAGGAGGGTCAGACAGATCCAGAGGGGTGGGGCAGATATGGGGAAATAGATGTTTTTGGAAAGGACTTAAAAGAAATGGTGGGGGGAGGTGGGGTAGGAGGCTGGGAGGAGGAAATATCCAGAATTTGGAGGACCCAGAGGCCTCTGGGATGGAGTCAGTTTTGGGGAACTCCAGGGGGCTGGAGACAGCCCCTTCCGAGGGAGACGTCTCCACAGGAGCATACCCAGGCGGGCATGATGCCAGGCTCTCAGAGAGGTTGCCCACCCTCCACCCGGGCGCACTTCCTCTTCCCCTCCCCCAGCCCCAGCGGATGCAGCAGTTCACACTCTGTATTTATTATTGTTCTCGCTCCGCGTCTCCCTCCCCTCTGCCTGGGAAGAGTCTGCAGGCTGGCAGATTGGCAGGAACCTGCTGTCTCCCTTCTGGGTGCCAGCATCACCCCTTATCTCCGCCCGGGCTCCTCGTGCCAGGGTCAAGCCACTGAGGAGCTCGGCACTAAGCAAGGCTGCCCGAGTCCCTGAATCCCACGGCAGGGGGCCCAGCAGCCCCTGGCTTATCACCCCTGCCCTCCAGGGGCTGCGTCCTGGCAAGGGTGGAGGTTACAGCCAGACCAGTGGGCAAGGGAGAGGAGTGGCCTTAGGAGAGGCAAGAGCTCCTGGTGGGGTTGGCTCTGAGGCAAAGGGGAATATAAGAACATGGAGCCACCTCCCCAAGCCAATTAACACCATTATCCCCCATCACATCAGGGAAGAAATAGTCAGGATGAGACAGCTGCTCCAGGTCCAACTGTCTGCCTGCCCCAGATGGTCCCTGCCAACCCCCAACCCAGATTCCAAGGAGAAAGACCTATTTTGCTCCCTGCTGCACTCTCTTTTCAGTGTCTGGTAGGAGACACAGTGATTTCTCCAGTCATTTCTCTCCCCCTGGTTCCCAGACAGGAGGCTGCGGCTTGGCAGGTGTCTGATGCTCTCTGCTTCTTGAGCCAGACACAAGTCCCAGACACACACACACACACACACACACACACACACACACACACACACACGCGCTCTCACAGGGAGCCACACAGCCTCAGCTTCCCCTGGGGGCCAGGGAGAGGGAGCGCAGGCGGCGGGATGGCCCGGTGGGCTCATGTGCTCAGCCGCCTTCCCCTCTTCTGTAAACTGAACGGGGCTGAACCAGCCCCAGGGGAGGTGCCCACCTTCCCAGTGCCCCCAAATCACGCCTCCCTCCTTCGCCCCTGCCAGAGCCAGTTTCCAGTGTGCCCTCTGTGTGCCCGCACGGTCTGGCCCCTTACCTCTCCCTGGCAGCTGAGGTCCTGGCACTGCCTCCTGCAGCTGGCTTCAGACTCGGCCTCTCGCGCGCGCTTGGAGCTGATGAGCAGGGGATGGTCTGAAAGATGAGCTGTGTGTATGACTCTGTGTGAGTGTGTGTGTGTGTGTGTGTGTGTGTGTGTGTGTGTGTGTGTGTGTGTGTGTGTGTGTGTGTGTGAGCATGCGGCACCTCAGGCCCCTCACTCACTCACACACGCCTTCCTCCTGACGTCAGGAAGAGCTGGAGGGCGGGGCTGGGATGGAAATTTGTACTCCCTGCTTAAAGGGACACAGGGCCCGCCTCCTCTGGCCCCGGCACCACCTCCTGAGTCAGACGCAGGCAGTGAGAGAGAGTTAGCTGCATCTCTCAGGGCCCTAAAGCTTCTTTTTCTGGAAAGTGGCTTTTATTGGCATGCCAGGGTATAATTTGCCCTGCCAGGTGGGAGCCGTGGCTGAGGAATGCAGAGGAGGAAGAGCTGGGGACAGCCTGCATTCCTGGCAGTGCAGGAGCAAGTGGGGCGGTGAGTGTGTGTGTGTGTGGGGGTGGGCCGCGGGGTGGGGGGTGAGTCTGGGAGAATGGAGGCCATAGCAGGGTCCCAGGGACTCTCAGACCTTCCTCTCCCCTCTGTACCCTCTTGTGTCTCCTGCCCTCCACTGGTCTGTCCCTCACTTGGCTCTGAGATCCTCGTGAGTGAACCCACGTGGGTAGGTCGCAGGAACCCATCTCTTCCTCTGTCTGACCCACGGCAGGCCCTTGAGCTATTTCTAGTGAATTGAACTGAAGAGGAGTGAACGTTTGCTTCAGACACACACACACACACACACACACACACAAGCACCACCAGCCTGGGAAGCTCTCCAGAGGCCCTGGATGTGAGTCTCAGCCCCAGTGCTTCCAAGCTGGGTGACCTTGGGCAAGTCTCTTACGACTCTGGTCCTCCACACGCTCTGTAAAGTAAGGAAGGAGGCCCTTTCTGAGGCGGCTGTCGGAGGCCTGGCTGCAGGAGGCCCCTACACACTGGTTCCTCTTCCCTCTTCCCGTCCCTTCTCCTCAGACTCGGCCTGGAAAGAACGAAGTCTGTCCCTCACGTATCTTTAGTACTGCTGACGCAGCATGGCATTTTCAAAAGAAGCCTTATTAAAAAAAAAAGGAGTGGGGAGTTTTAAAGGAGACAATTAAGAAAGATATAAATACCTAATAAAAATAGCTAGTAAGAGGCATTGAGGGCACCCCACCTGTCAGGCAACCTGCTTTGCCCTCATTTAAAGCTCAGGACAATCCAGCATTGTATTATCATCATCTGGATTTTGCTGGTGAGGAAAGAGTGGCTTGGGTAGGAGGAGTGACTTGCCTGCATTCCTTACCTGGTTACAGGGGTATTTGAACCAATGTGACCGCTTATCCATGCCCTTCCAGAACGTCCCAGAACAATCAGGTTTCTGATTCTGCAAGAGAGATGGTGATACACGTCAGCTGTTGTTACCTGAGGCCCGGAGTTCTGATTCTATTCCACCCAGTCTGAGGACCCTGCGCAGAGGACCCCATGCCCCCTTTAATTCCTCTTCTTCCTCTCTGCCTCCATCTCTTCTAAAGATAATAATAGTTTCCAAAGTGCCCGCCCAGGCATCATCCCACCTGTTTCTTATAACAACTCTGTGAGGTTTACCTGGGTGAGGAAACAGGTTGCACAGATGGGCCTGGGCCCCAGGCTCTAGACCCATGATTTCCACACTCACCCACTTGTTTTTCTGGAGAAGGGCTGGGGCCAGGGTGGACACCTGTGATTTTCCCTGCCCACCACCCACTGTCCCTTCTGGGGGGAAATGCCTCCCTGCTTTCACCTGGGGACTCCTCGCTCCCCTGTCTTGGTCCACAGGACCCCTGGCCCAGGCCGGGCCAATCAGAACCAGAGTCAGGCCTTGGGCTGGAATGCCCCGCAGGCTCTTCTCCCGTGGCTCCTGAGTTGGTAGAGTTTCGGCCTTGAGCTGTTGGTGGCTGGGCGTTACGAGCCAGCAGAGGGGAGTGGCCAGGGAGGACCTCTCTGAGGTGACGATGTTTAAGCTGGGCCCCAAGTGACAAGACGTATCTGGCCTTGCCACGATCTAGAGAGAATTGTGGGAAGAGGGGATGGTGTGTTAGAAGGCCCTCAGGTGGGAGTGAGCTTTGGCGTGACAGAGGACTGGGAAGGAGGCTGATGTGGCTGGAAGGGGTGAGGGAAGTGAGAGGTAGGGTATGAGCCTGGAGGGTGGGAGGCAGGGCCTCAAAGGCCAGTTCTGAGTAGGCTGCTGCTTGGTCCGCTGGGGACAAGGCCAAGGCAAGGGCCAAGGGCCTGACCTGTTCCTTCACATCCAGCCTCCAGTGTCTGCGGCCCTCCCCGCCCCGCCAGCTGGCAAACATGTGCTGTGACTGCCAGGCCGCCAGGGAGCCGTGAATGAAGGAGGCTGGGCTGAGGTTTGAAGTAGTGTTATGATTATTCTCGACAAAGACGAGAGGGCACAGCTGTTCATTCAGGAAAAGAGCAGCCCGTGGCACCACCCACCTACCCACCAGCAGCTGAGCTACAAAGAAATCATCTGCTGAAAACCAGGGGCTCTGCCCTGGAGGCTATTTCTGTGGAAACCAAGCATTCAAAAGCTCATCTCCTCGAAAGCCTCCGTCGCCTTGGAGAGACTGTAGAGGTGAGTCAAGGCAGAGCAGCCTCTTAGCCTTATTGATTCCAATCGAATTATAATCCCCGTTTTGTTGTTGACTGTCAGCCCACAAGTGGGGGCCAGTTCTGGGCTTATGTGGCCTTGAATCCACATAACCCTTTAAGGTACATACACTCCTAAGGTGTTGGTGCCGGTTGACAGATGCTGAAACTTAGGCACAGAGAGGATAAGAAACTTATCCAGCACCACACAGCTGGTGATAGAGCTGGAATTAAAACACAGGAATTCTGACTTCATTACATTCTTGTTCTTTCTGCTACACCACGCCACACTGCCTTTGCAATGTCTTCAGTTCCCTGGATGCCCTTCTCCTCCACTGTGAGACTCATCTCCAGCCTCTACTAACGATTTTACCCAGTAAAGCAGAGTGGTCCTTCCCTCCTCTCTGGCTATGCCCCAGTCATCTTCTCTAATTCAACTACTGTCCTTCTGCCAGAGAAGATCTTTTCCTGCAGTTCTGACCACGTCATTTGTTCATTCACTCATACATTCGACAAATATTTACTGACTACTTACTATGTGTCAGATGGTCCAGGCTGGAAGACTGCAATGAACGAGACAGGTATATGCCTTGAGTTTACAAAGCTCCTGTTTCATCTAGGAAGAGACTTAGCACAAAGTGCACAAGCAAATAAATGTATAGTCACAAATTATGAAGACAACAAACAAGCAGGGTGAAACGAAGGAGACTAATAGGGCCAAGTCTACCTGCTGAGACAGAGGGCTGAGAAGGGGCCCGGTAAGTTGAGCCCAAGGCGTGAGAAGGAGCCAGCCTTGTCAAAAAGCAGGGAAGAGGGTTTCCCTGGCGGCGCAGTGGTTGAGAGTCCGCCTGCCGATGCAGGGGACACGGGTTTGTGCCCCGGTCCGGGAGGGTCCCACATGCCGCGGAGCGGCTGGGCCCGTGAGCCGTGGTCGCTGAGCCTGCACGTCCGGAGCCTGTGCTCCACAACGGGAGAGGCCACAACAGTGAGAGGCCTGCGTACCGCAAAAAAAAAAAAAAAAAAAAAAAAAGCAGGGAAAAGTGTTTCCCAAAGAGAGAACAGCAAGGGAGAACTCCCAGAGGCAGGAAAGGGCTCCGCATGTTCAAGGAACTTCAGGTCAGCAGTGTGGCTGGAGCAGAGGCCACATTGTGTAAGGTTTGGGGGACCTGGCAAGAGGCCCGCTCCTCATCTGAGATGAGACGGTGTCGCTGGCAGCCTCGCAGCCTCATCCAGGGTAATGGTCAGGGCAGGCGGGAGGACGGGGGTATGAAAGGCTCTCCTGGCCTTGCCCCTAACCTGGAGCCTACCCTTAGGTTGGTGGGTGAGGGTCTCCTTCTGCTGTAGCTGCTTGGATCCTCTCAAGTCACTAGGAGAAGCTCTCTGTGATGGGGTGAGGGGGTCCCTGGCCCACAGCCGGCCTCCCTTGCACCCTTCCCTGAGGACCTGGGGCTGGAACAGCCAGGCTGACCAGCTGACCTAGGTCTGGGATGGGCCGTGAGCCAGGCCCCTATCAGCCATCTGTCCACAGATGTGCGCTCCTGGACCTTGGGCCTCCAGCCTTCTCAACCCTTAGTGCTCACCTCCGCTCTCACCTTCTGAGCCAGGCTGTCCCTGACCGCCTTGGCCAGAGGAGCAGTTCTCACTCACTTGCTATCACGTTATGCATGTGACCTTTCTCAGCAGCAGTGCCTGAGGTGATCTGTATCTGTTTCCCCATTTACTGTTGGTCCCCCTCACTGTGGCACTAGCCCTCATGCACAGCAGCCCTAACAAATATCTATTGACTTTCTGTACTTTGCTTTTGGCTCAAACCAGAACAGAGAGCAATGTCCTGGGATGCTTTGTTTAGGTCCCTTCTAGAATCACCATTCCCGGTGGTCCTCAGCTATGCCTCTGCCTCCATGGAGGGCATTTTTTTTAACATATTTATTATTTTTTTAAATAAATTTATTTATTTACTTTTGGCTGAGTTGGGTCTTTGTTGCTGTGTGCGAGCTTTCTCTAGTTGCGGCGAGCAGGGGCTACTCTTCGTTGCAGTGTGCAGGCTTCTCGTTGCAGTGGCTTCTCTTGTTGCGGAGCACGGGCTCTAGGTGCGCGGGCTCAGTAGTTGTGGCATGCAGGCTCAGTAGTTGTGGCACACGGGCTCTAGAGCACAGGCTCAGTGTTTGTAGTGCACAGGCTTAGTTGCTCCGCGACATGTGGGATCTTCCCCGAACAGGGCTCGAACCTGTGTCCCCTGTATTGGCAGGCGTATTATTAACCACTGTGCCACCAGGGAAGCCCAAGGACAAAGTCCTTTTTGAAGATGGAAAGTCGGATAGGATAGCAGCAGGTTTGTGGGGTAGAGACGACCAGGAGCGCCATTTTGGCCCAGGTTAAGCTTGAGTTGCCAAATGGGCACCTGAGCAGGTAGGTTTGTAGACTGTGCAGGGGAGCCCACCAGTTTAGAGGTGGGTAGAGGAACCTGGGAGGTGGGAAGAGGATCCAAGTGTGTGAAGGAGGAGGGAGTGATCAGCTGGGATAAACGCTGCCCTTGAGGACTGAGAATTACCACTGGATTTGCCGAAGTGGAGGCCATTGTTGACCTTGAAAAAGCAGCTTGGGTTGAGAGGTAGGGCCAAAAACCTGACGGGAGCAGGTTGAAGAGAGGACAAGAAGAGAGGATTTGGAAACAGCAAATGCAGATGACTCCTTCAAGGGGTTTTGCTGGTTAAAGGGAGCATAAAATGGGGCAGTAGCTGGAGGGAAAGGGGGCCGAGAGGGTTTTTTTTTAAGAAGTGAAAAAAATCTTAATTGCTTTTTAAAATTTGATTTTTATTCAGTTTTTAATTTGAATAGGTAATATGTTCCTATGATCCCAAACATCAAAGATTCTGAAGGGCATTTGAAAAAAAAATTCTCCTTCCTACCTCTGTCACTCTCCCACACCCCTCAGGCACTCAGTTCCTTGCCCTGGAGACAGCCAGCGTAATTAGTCCCAGAGCACACACTCATGCACGCGCGCGCACACACACACAGTATTATTTTTCTTTTTATATGAATAGTAACATCCCATATAGACCGCTCTGTGCCTTGCATTTTTTAACAATA
Organism: Lagenorhynchus albirostris; assembly: GCF_949774975.1. NCBI lineage: Eukaryota > Metazoa > Chordata > Mammalia > Artiodactyla > Delphinidae > Lagenorhynchus > Lagenorhynchus albirostris. The sequence continues at coordinate 7,689,607 of NC_083105.1, forward strand.
TATTCTGAATATCATTCTATCTCAAGACAGAGAGCATTTGCATCCTTTCTTATGGCTTTGCATTATTTCCCTCTATGGTACACCGTGTATATTTTTTCATCCAGTCTTCCACTGATGGACAATCATTTGAGATGGGTTCTATCATTATCTCCATTTTACAGAGAGGCAAGGAGGTGCTGAGAGGTTCACCGGCTCCACCACGGTTGCTAGCTAGTGCGCTGCGGCGTGGGAACTCCATGCCCTTAACCACCACTGCTCTCTCCTCATCTTCCTGGATTAGTTTCCAACCCTATGTCTCCTTCACTCCTACACTCTTAGCAATTATTGTGCTATCCCTTTGTTCATTCAAATTGCACATATTTACAAGCGCTGACCTTGTGCCAGGCACAGGGCTAGGCCCTGAGGATGCAGAGGGACAGGACAGAGAAGTCCTCTGCTGTTGAGGAGCTTGCAGACTAAGTCTTTGTGTGTTTTTGTAAGCTACCTCAAAGCTTCTGTGGAAGGACGCAGAGAATTAATAAAGAAGCCTGGTCCTTGTTTTAACTAATGAGGAAAGCAATAGTGCCAACAAATCACTGTTGCAATCCTATGAGCTGAATACTATAAAAAAGCCTGGGAACTCTGCAATTCTGGCCTCATCCCCTGAGCCTGGCCCTCCTCCAGTTTCCCATCTCAGTGAAAGGCCTTAGGCGTTGGCTCCTCCCACTTCCGTCCACAGATCCTCCACCCTATCTCTGAGAGCACCCCCTGAAGACCTCTGGACTCGGCCCAACTTTGCTCTCCATGGCTACCAGCTTGCTTGGGTCTTCTCTTTCAGGGGCCACCCAGTAATTTCCTCCCTGGTGTTCTTGTCTCCACACCAGCCCCTTCCCATCCACTGTCCCTCCAGCTGATGTGTCACTATGTCATTTCCCCGTTCTGACCTAGAAGGTGCTGCCCTTGGGCTAATGTGTTGGCAGCATAGCCCAGTGGTTAGGATGATCATGGGCTCTGGAGCCTGAATCCCAGCTCTGCCACTTATTAGCTGTGTGACCTAGAACGACCCACTTAACCCCTCTTTGCTTTCGGTGAGGCAAAATGAGAAGAGATAAATGATAATGAAATAAATTAGATAACAATGGTAATAGCTCCTACCTTATACAGCTGTCGTGAGGATTAAAAGTTAATGGATAGTATAATAATAAGGCCCTTGTGATCTGGACCCTGCCTAGGTCTCCAGTCTCACCAGTTTTCATCTTCCCTATAAATTTTTGGATCCCTGAGAGAGCATCAAATCCTCTGGCCCCACCCTCCCTCTCCTCCCTGCACCCCCTCTGAGCTGAAGCTGGGCCTGGGAACCAGTTCTTCTTCCCCACTGGATCTCTAACAGCTGTAGAATAGTGTGTTGGATGAATGAATGAGAAAGGTATTACATTTGGGTTCCAATGGATGAGTAGGAGTTTTTCAGGTAAAGAAGTGTTCAAGGTTGGGCTATATAAAAGGGCTTGCTCCATCCTTCGGGCTGGAAACTCCCAGTGCCAGGAGGACAGAAGGGAGGTGAGGCTGGAGAGGAAGGCTGGGTTTAGTCCAGAATTTCTGCGTGGACAAAAGATATTCATGAAGGGAAGGCTTTTGTGACCGTGTTGGAGGTCAGTTGCAGGAAGGACTTGAGGGCAGAAGCTGGGATGTGTGGTGGCTAAGCTCCAGGGCAGCAATGAAAAGGCTCTCAGGGCAGTGATTATAGTGGTGATAGCTGTGGGAATGGAACGAAGAAGGAAAATTTGAGAGATATTTGAGAGGAAGAAATAATGATCTCCTAAATACTTTTTAAAAATTTATTTATTTATTTATGGCTGCATTGGGTCTTCGCTGCTGCGTGTGGGCTTTCTCTAGTTGCGGAGAGCAGGGGCTACTCTCCCTTGCAGTGCGTGGACTTCTCATTGCGGTGGCTTCTCTTGTTGCGGAGCACGGGCTCTAGGCGCGCGGGCTTCAGTAGTTGTGACACGCGGGCTCAGTAGCTGTGGCACATGGGCTTAGTTGCTCCACAGCATGTGGACCAGGGCTCGAACCCGTGTGCCCTGCATTGGCAGGTGGATTCTTAACCACTGCGCCACCGGGAAAGTCCCGTCACTGAGGTTTTTGTTTTGTTTGTCCCAGTATATTATCACTTTTCAGTTGAGATGTAATCTGCCTACAATTAAATGCAAAGATCTTAAGTGTTGAGCTGGATGGGTTTTGACAATTATATACAAATATATACAATTATATACATTTCTGTAACCGGCCGCTAAAAGAACATTTCTATCATCCGAGAAAGGTCCCGCCAGTCAATTCTCTCCGTTTCCAGAGTACTGTAGGGTCTAAGCATACTGTGTTTGCGTTCTGAAAGGATCACTCTGGCTGCAGCTTAGAGGACGGCCCGAGGCCAGCAAGGAGAGTAGTTACCGGCTGGGCGAGAGATGACTGGATTGCACCGAGGTCGCCTAGCAACCTGAGAGCGTTGTCGGAGGGTTGACAGCTGCGCCTACGGCAGGCAAGGCCCCACCCCACCCCACCCAGGCCCCTCCCCCCGCCCCGCCCCGCGCACGAGCCGGTAGACAGCTCCGCCCCGCGTCGAGGGGCGGGCCGAGGATTCTTATTGGTCGGTCCTCCGGAAGCTACCGGATTCGGAGTCTCGCCTAAAGTCTTGCTGCCGACGGCTGCGTGTGGGTTCGCGGTGCGTGGCGGTGGCGCTTGGCGAGGGCTGTGTGTGGCTGGCCGCGCACCCCTCCCGCTCGAGCCCGAGACCCTGCGGCTGAGCCTCATTTTCCTCTCTTTGTAGTAGCGGAGCACGCCCCGCACGGGACACCCCTACGGTGCAGCTCCATTTCTGGCCTGGGGGCTGGTCACAGCTATTGGAACGGGACGGAGCGGGCTCGGGGATCCCCACTGCCCCAGGCCCCGGTGCGTGACTGACCCACCCGTTTCCAGAGCCCCCCGCGCAGGCCGGGATGTTCGTCCTGGTGGAGATGGTAGACACCGTGCGGATCCCCCCGTGGCAGTTTGAGAGGAAGCTCAACGACTCCATTGCCGAGGAGTTGAACAAGAAGTTGGCCAACAAGGTACTGGGTCCACGGGGTCGCGGGCAGGCCTTGGCACGGGAGGGCCCAGCACTGCCTACCCACCCGCTGCCGGCCTGGCCATGCCAAGCCCTGGAGTTGGGCAAATAGCTTAAAGTCTCAGAATTCGGTTTCTAAGCCTGTGCATGGGATGGGGGTAATCCTTAACCCACTAGGATGCTGGCAGGAATCAAAAGAAAAACTGGGTTTGAAAAAGGCCTTGTAACTGGGAATTGCTAGCGTCCCCACTTCCAAATTACTTTGCAATCTAGGGCGAATCCTTTACCCACTCTGGGCCTCAGTTTCCATTTGTAAAATGGAAATAATAATTGCTGTCCAACCATGCATTGTTTCTGTGAAGATGGATGGTAGTTTAGCTATAAGGAGGTTTATCCATTCATTCCTGCAAAAAAAAGTTTGTGCACCTTTTATGTGTCAGGCTAGCATGCCTTAGTGCTGGGTCCTCAGAGGCCTTCCCATGGCCTTTTCTGAAGCAGCCCTGCCTCTGCAGTTATTCTGTGCCATATCACTCTTTCCTTCTTAGCACTCACCTCTCTTTTCTTATTTGTTTACTTGGTTACTGTTTTTCTCTTTCCCTCTCCATGAGGGCAAGTGACTGTTGTCTTCTTCCCCATGGTATCCCCCATATTTAGCCAGAGTCTGGCACAGAGTAGATGTTCCATAATTGTTTATTAAATGAATAAGACAAGCTTCTGCTCTGTAGTGTGGTGGGGAGAGCTGATATGGGTGAGAGACTCCCACAGCTGAGTGTGTGATGAGAAGTTGAGGTAACTGTTATGAGAACAGGTGTTCACAAGCCTGTGGAATGAAGGAACTTCACCTACAATGAGGGAGACAAGAGGGTTTGCTAAGGAGGTGGTGCTTGAGCTGAGATCTGGTGGTGAGGAAGAACTAACATAGGGGATTTGTTTTTTTTGTGGGGGGGGGAGGTTCTGGACAGAGAGTAGAGCTGTGCAGGAAGCAGAAACAGGATGTGCAAAGGCCCTGTGGCAGGAGGGAATATCGCATCTATCATGGCATGGAGGGGCTGGTGTGGCCTGAGCACACAGAGCGAGGAGAGGCTGGAAAGTGGTGGGAGCCAGGTCATACAGGGCCTGCAGGACTTCATCGAATAATGGTCTTCAGCAGGAGGTAGTAGGCTGAGGAGAGAGCCGGAGGAAGATTGGCTGGCTGTCGGCAGGAGGCAGGTCCCTTCCATAGAGCCTGAAATCACGGAAGGTGGAGTGTACAGACCTAGGGATTTGTTGTTGGTGGAGAGAACTCATGGAGTCCTTAGTGGATGGTGTCTGATTACTTTGTGAGGTGAAAGGAGAAGGGACCTCTAAAGGACAAAGAGAAAAGGTGTGAAAGTTACAAGAAGGGTATATAGTCCTTCTGTAATGCAGGTCCTTCTCTGACCTGTTCAGACAAATATTTCTCTTTTTTTGGCCACGCTGCGAGGGTTGCAGGATTTTAGTTCCCTGACCAGGGATCGAACCGGGGCCCTCAGCAGTGAAAGAGCTGGACTGCCAGGGAATTCCCAGACAAGTATTTCTGTATTTGAATCATTGAGTCATTTGAGAGGAGGCCACACAGAAGAGGTCCAAGGTCCAGCCAAGGGCACACATCTCCTTGTGCTTCCAAAGCCAGCCGACTCTGCCTCATTGCCCTGAGGTCTGGCCAGGACTCTGAGTTCTCTGAGCTTCTTGCTAATCCTTGAACAGTCCTGCAAGGTCTCTAACGGAGGTGATGACGCTGGTGTCAGATAACCAGACACCAAGCCGCTAGTCCTTTGCAGCATCCTGGAGTGGAGATGGGTCATGGGATGTCCTCTGCCTGTTCTCTGCCCAGTTTCAGGGCCTCCCATGAGTCACTCTGCCAGCCTCAGTCCCTGTGGCCCCGTCTGTGTGTCCGAGACTTTGTGAGCAGAACAGCGATTAGCTGTGGTCTGACACTTTAAACTGTGAGCTCTAGTATGGAACTGGGGCCTTGGAAAGTGTAGGTTTAACCAGGGGTTCCCCACCGCTGATCCTTATTAGTAATGATAATGATCCTTGATTGGTGATTGTTATTTCTAGCAGGTGAGCTGGCTACTGAGCTAGGTACTTCGCAGCTGTTCTCTTGATTTAACAACCCCACAGCCTGGTATGTCCATTTTTGCAGATGGGTAAACTGAGGCTCAGGAAGTGACCTTGGAGGTCACACAGGGAGTGGTGGAGCTGGCGTTGTAACCTGCATCCGTCATGTCACCAAAGACCTTGTTCTTTCCAGAGTTCAGCATCCTCCCCGAGTTCCTTACCTCAGGCAGCGCCCCAATGCATTTCCAGCTGTAAACGGGGATAATCATACCTGCCCGGCGCGGGGTGGGGGTGGGAGGTGGGGGGGTGGATCTCAGGAGAGACTGCGCAGGGAGCTGGGCCTCGAGGTCACGGGCTGTGTACACGGATGCCCACAGGTCGTGTACAACGTGGGACTCTGCATCTGCCTGTTTGACATCACCAAGCTGGAGGACGCCTATGTGTTCCCGGGGGACGGTGCATCACACACCAAAGGTGGGTGCCCTCCTTCTGGGCACTGGGCTTCTTGGGGCTCAGTTTTCTGTAGGGGGAGTCCTGGTCAGGGTGTTGGGAGACCTGGGGCCTAGTCCTGACTCTGCCAGGAATTTACTGGGTCATCATGGGCAGAATCTTCCCCTTTCTGGGCCTCAGTTTCCTATCTATAAGAAGGGGAGGTAGACAAGGTGATTCTCAAGGCTTCTCCAGCTCTGAGATTGTGGCTCTGTGTCTGTGTCCCCTTTGGTCTTGTGTGTTATATGAGCCCTGCTCTGCCTGGCTCTCAGGCTGCTCAGGTAGGGTGGGTGGACAGATAGTGGAAGACAATTGGAGTAGGCATTGCTAGCTTAAAAGTGGGGAGAGCGGAGGGGAGCACAGCTGCCTCTCTTGGGGAGATGGCTGGTTGGGGGTGGGAGACTTTGAGGGACACCAAGACATAATGGTTAAAAGTGTGGCCTCTAGGTTTAAATCCCAACTCTGCTACTTACTTGCTGTGTGTCCTGAGCGGAACATGTAACTTCTCAGTGCCTCTGTTTCCTCTTCAGTAAAATGCAGTTAACAGACTTTATTTTATTTTATTTTTTTTTATTATTATTTATTTTACATTTATTTTTGGCTGTGTTGGGTCTTCGTTTCTGTGCGAGGGCTTTCTCCAGTTGTGGAGAGCCGGGGCCACTCTTCATCGCGGTGCGCGGGCCTCTCACTGTCAGGGCCTCTCCCGTTGCGGAGCGCAGGCTCCGGACGCGCAGGCTCAGTAGTTGTGGCTCACGGGCCTAGCCGCTCCGCGGCATGTGGGATCTTCCCGGACCGGGGCACGAACCCGTGTCTCCTGCATTGGCAGGCGGATTCTTAATCACTGCGCCACCAGGGAAGCCCCACAGACTTTATTTTTTAACAGTAGACGTTATTGTTGTGAGAATCACTAAGTTAATATGTACAGAGCTCTCAGGACAGGACCTTGGCACAGAGCGAGTGCTTGACAGCTCATTGATTTGAATTGTTTCTCCGATTCTGTGGGTCAGCTCAGTGGTGGTCTTCTGGGCTGGCTTGGCCAGGGCTGGATGGTATAGGGTGGTCTCACGTGTCTGGTGGTTGACAGACTGGTTGGATGGGGGGTGTGGTGTCCTCTTTCAGTAGGTAGACTGGGCACCAAAGCACAGATGCTTTTCAGGCCTCTGCTTATATCCCATTGGCCAGAGCAGGTCACATGGCGGAGGCCAGAGTCTAAGGATGGAGAAGGGCTTCCTCTGGATGGGAGGGGCTGCGGTCACATTGGCAAGGGATGTGCACCCCGGATGGGAGGGAGGAGTAGAGGGCGGGTCACCTTGAGGAGAGGGCTCAGGGAGGAAGCGGTGTGTTCTTCTCTCCCCTGCCTGGACAAACCAGATCAGAAGCAGAGGGCAAGGGCGCCATTGAGGTGGTCCGGGGCTAGTTGGGGTGCAGGCATGCCTCTCGCCTTCCGCTGGGCGCTCGTCCGCCTGCCCCAGACCCTCTGAGTCAGAATCTCTGGGGAGGGGCCTGCAGGGATTCTCACACAAGGCCGCATTTCAGGAGCCCTGCCCTGGCCCGTACTGGGGGGTGGGGGGGTGTCAGCCTCAGCACAGAGATGTCCGAGCATTCCAGAATGTGCCGTGAGGCTGCCTGGTGTGTGTGTCCAGGAATCCAGAGACTTAATTAGTTCTCACGGATGCCGTTGAACTCTGTGGAGAGCTGCGTGTGGGGACCAGGACGGTTTCGTTAGCAGAAAGACCAGTCGGTGATGTGGACACAAGGCCACGAGGGCTCTGAGCCCAGTCTCTGTCGTGGGACAGGGGCCTTGCTGTCCAGGAGACAAGTGGTCAGGGGGCCAGAACTTCAAGAAAAACTCAAAGGGACTTCCCTGGTGGTGCACTGGTTAGGAATCCGCCTGCCAATGCGGGTGACACGGGTTCGATCCCTGGTCCGGGAGGATCCCACATGCCGCGGAGCAACTAAGCCCGTGAGCCCCAACTACTGAGCCTGTGCTCTAGAGCCTGTGACCCACAACTACTGCTGAGCCCACGTGCCACAACTACTGAGGCCCGCGCGCCTAGAGCCCGTGCTCCGCAATGAGAGGCCCACGCACCACAACGAAGAGTAGCCCCAGGCTTCCCTGGTGGAGCAGTGGTTGAGAGTCCACCTGCCAATGCAGGGGACACGGGTTCGTGCCCCGGTCTGGGAAGATCCCACATGCCACAGAGCGGCTGGGCCCGTGAGCCATGGCTGCTAAGCCTGCGTGTCCAGAGCCTGTGCTCTGCAGCGGGAGAGGCCACAGCAGTGACAGGCCCGAGTACCGAAAAAAAAAAAAAAAAAGAGTAGTCCCCGCTCACTACAACTAGAGAAAGCCTGCGTGCAGCAACAAAGACCCAACGCAGCCAAAATTAATTAATTAATTTAAAAAAAAGAAAAAAAACTCAGAAAAAAAGTTAAATATGAGGAAATTCTGTCCGTTCATTTGGTTGTGTCTGCTGCTTCGTGTAGGACTTCACTGCTGGTTTTCTTATCCACGCTGCTTCACCCTGGGTCCCCTGTGTTCTTGGGAACGAGGTACAGGAGTAGAGCCCAGGGTTAGGCCTGTCACACAGACCTGGAGTTGAATTGTGGCTCAGGCCCCCCTTCGTGGGGACCTCAGGCATGTGACTACCTTCCTCAGCCACACTCTCCTCATCTGTAAAATGGGCTTAACACTCGTGGCTACAAGGCTCCTCAGGGCCCGTCGAGCATTGCGCAGGGTGAGTCTTTGGTCTGTGGTGGGGATCGGTGGCCAGGCTTCGAGGCTGAGCACAAGGCTCCCCTCCCGCCACTGCCTCGCCAGGGCTGTGGCCAAGGGTGTGCTGAGCGGGGCTCCGCACCGGGCCTCTGCCTTCGCTTAGAGGATTATTCATTTGCCAGTTGCCTTCTGCTTCTTTCTGTTTCTCCTCCTACTCAGGCCAGATTACTTTACCTGTCTCTCTGGGACTCACTCCTGGAAAAACGGTGTAATGATAATGGTACCCGCCTCACACAGCCCTTGCGAGGAATAAATGAGAAAAACCACGGGAGGCCTTTGGTCCGGTGCCTGGCGCATAGTAGGTGCTCACGACATGTTAGCCTTTGTGACTGGTGACACTGGCCCCGACTGGCCAGCCTTATCCCTTGTCACTTAGGGTACCTCTCCTTGGCACCAGCCCTGTGTTCTCCATGCCTGCCCGGCCGGCTGGACCCGCCTCCTTCCCCTGCCTCTGGCTGAACTGGGGCCCCGCTCTGGGCTCTGGAGCAGCCTGTCTTTGTGCCCACCGTTTGCTTTGCTCTTTTCCCTTGTTTTTTAAGTTGTGATAAAACACATATAACATAAAACTTGCCATTTTTAGTGTATAGTTCGGTGGTACTCAGTGCATTTACATTGTTGTGTGGCCATCACCACCATCCATCTCCAGAACTTTATTGTCTTCTTTTTTTTTAAACTTATTATTTTTTTAATTTTATTTTATTTATTTATTTTTTATTTATTTATTTTTGGCTGCATTGGGTCTTTGTTGCTACGTGCAGGCTTTCTCTAGTTGCAGCGAGCAGGGGCTGCTCTTCGTTGCAGTGCGTGGGCTTTTCATTGCAGTGGCTTCTCTTGTTGTGGATCATGGGCTCTAGGCGCATGGGCTTCAGTAGTTGTGGCACGTGGGCTCTAGAGCACAGGCTCAGTAGCTGCAGCACACAGGCTCAGTAGTTGTGGCTCACGGGCTCTAGAGCGCAGGTTCAGCAGTTGTGGCTCACGGGCTTAGTTGCTCCGCGGCATGTGGGATCCTCCTGGACCAGGGATTGAACCCGTGTCCCCCGCATTGGCAGGCGATTCCTAACCAGTGCACCACCAGGAAAGTTCCTTTATTGTCTTCTGAAACTGAATCTCTGTCTCCACTAAACAACAGTTCCCCAGCCCCTGCCCCCCAGCCCCTGTCCACCACCATTCTACTTTCTGTCTCTATGAATTCGACTACTCCAGGTACCTCATGTGAGTGGAATCATGGTATTTGTCCTTTGTTGAAACTCATCATATCCTGAGGCAGCCCTACGTATCCTGGGACAAAGTTTGCTCGAGCCTACAACTAAGAATGGGTCTTCCTCTTCTTACTGGTCCTTCAGACCCATCCTTTTTGACTTTCCAGTCTTCCCACCTGCAGGCTAAACATCCCTAGAACTTCAGATGGGGGTCTTGGGAGGTGGCCCGCAACATAGCACCATCCCAGCTGGCCCTCCAGCTGGTCTGTGGCCTCCTATTTTATTTTATTTTTTTTTTTTTTGGCCGTGTGGCATGTGGGATCTTAGTTCCCCGGCCAGAGATCGAACGTGTGCTCCCTGCAGTGGAAGCGTGGAGTCTTAACCACTGGACCGCCAGGGAAGTTCCTTCCTTTTTGTTTTTTAATTGAGATATAATTCACATACCATGAAATTCACCCTTTTAAAGCATACAGTACAGTGGCTTTTAGTATATTCACCAGGCTGTGTGACTATCACCACTGGCTAATTCCAGAACATTTTCATCACCCCCAGAAGAAACACCATACTCATTAGCAGCTACTCCCCGCTCTGCCAGCCCCTGACAACCATTAATCGACTTTCTGTCTCTGGATTTGCCTATTTTGGACGTTTCATATGAATAGAATCGTAAAATACGTGGCCTTTTGTGATTGGCTTATTTCATGTAGCATAATGTCCTCGAGGTTCTTCCATGTTGTTGCATGTGTCGGTACTTTATTCTTTTTTGAGGCTGAATAATCTCCCATTGTATGGATATGTCACATTTTGTTTATACATTGATCTGTTGTCAGACACCTGGGTGGCTCACCATTTGCTTCTGGAGGTAATTGTTCCAGCCTTGAGCTCCCTGGGCACAGGATCCTGTGTCATCCTGCCCCTGCAAGCCCAGTGCCCAAATCGGGCCTGGCACAGACCTGGCAGAGGCTCCGTGGGGATTTGTTAAAATGAACTGACATTGGGTCATACAGGGGACAGGATTTTTCCATACTGTGCGTAAGTGACATCTGCCCTCATCTACCCTCTCCGAGGTCAGCATGTGGCTCTCCCATCTTAAGAAGGCTCAGACGGCTTGTATATTTCTCCTCCCAGGGAGGGAGGGGCACCAGCTGCCTCCTCTCCTTTTCCCACACTTTCCTGCCTGGTGGAGCCATGGGGAAGCAGCCTGGTGGGGAGCTGGGGGCCAGGTGGACCCTGCTGTCCTTGGGGTGAGGCTGCCAGACCAGGCAGCTGAGGGCATTGGTAGCAGAAGCCTGTGTTTGGGGATTAAACCCTTTCTGAGGAAGGCAGATTCAACCCAGTGTTCCTGTCTCATGGTTCAGAAAGACTTGGAGTTTCCCCTTGGCAGAACAGCTGTGTGACTGTGAGTGGGTAACTCAGCCTCTCTGAGCCACTTGAGCATGGTCACACTGGGGAAGCATGACATCTGACACAGGTGGATCGTGATGGGCACTGGGCGACTGCCAGGGGGCAGCCTTATGGTTATTTACTAGCCCTGGCGGAATTCAGGCCCTAGACACCACCTTTGGGGCTCGGTGGACACCCCGTGTGTGTGCGTGCACGCGTGTGTGCAGGGCAGGGGGCAGGCGCTCAGCAAGGGGCAGCAGTGATGGAGTGACGGCTTCTGCCAGGCTGTGGAGTCAGAGTCTGTGATGTGGGCACAGACCTTACCTGATATTTTTCTTGGGGTCAGGTGAGTAGGGACCACATAGGACAGGACTTGAGAACCCACAGAGGCATTTTTGCTGGTTTATTGGCTCTTCCCCCACCCCAAATTCCAGAGCATTTTTAGCATCCTGTTCCAGGTCAGAGCTATGCCTGGGGCAAACTTTGCCAATCAGCAGGAGATGGGGGAACTTGTTTCCAAACCTGGTTCTCTTTGCCAGTTGCTTCTGCCCTTGTTAGAATTTAAAGGAGAGAGCCTGGGCTTCCCTGGTGGCAGAGTGGTTATGAATCCACCTGCCAACGCAGGGGACATGGTTCGAGCCCTGGTCCGGGAAGATCCCACATGCCGCGGAGCAACCAAGCCCGTGCGCCACAACTACTGAGCCTGTGCTCTAGAGCCCGTGAGCCACAACTACTGAAGCCTGCACACCTAGAGCCCGTGCTCTACAACAAGAGAAGCCACCACAATGAGAAGCCTGCGCACCACAATGAAGAGTAGCCCCTGCTCACCGCAACTGGAGAAAGCCCGCGAGCAGCAACGAGAACCCAACGCAGCCAAAAATAAAAATAAATAAATTTTTTTAAAAAAGAAAGAAAAGAACAGCAGCCCGGTAATTTTAAAAATAAATAAAGGAGAGAGCTTGGAGGAAGGCTGGAATTGACTTTGGAGTCATTGCTAGCCCAGAATCTGAGCTCAGCTGTGACTGATGGATTTGGGAACTGAACCTCAGTTCCAGGGCCAGTGCTGCCGGCCTCTCACACGGGGGCCAAGCTGTGGCCTTGCCGGGGACGGGGCCGAGGGTCCCTCCGGCTTAGCTAACAGGTCTAGGCCCACGGGCGCCTGGTGTGGACTGCTGTGTGGCTTCTTGGTGCCGCCACGGGGTCAGCATGCCAGTGAGTGAGAGTGGACACTGGAAAGCACAGGCCACCCCAGCTGGAGCAGCCTTTCCTCATGGCCTGCTCATCACCGACACGCTTTCATTTCCAGTTCACTTTCGCTATGTGGTGTTCCATCCGTTCCTGGACGAGATTCTGATTGGAAATATCAAAGGCTGCAGCCCGGAGGGAGTGCACGGTAATGTTGGCCCTGAGTCCTCACATGAGACCCGGGAGCACGCTGGGGGCAGATGGCGGGGCTGGCCTGCCTCCCTTTAGCTTCTGTGCTGGGCCGCATGGTCAGGGGAGGGGTCACATAGGGAAAGAGAACCTTCCCGAGCTGTCTGAGCAGCTTGTGCGCAAGGGGGATACTCAGCCCCCTGTGCTATAACTGTGCGGACCTAGGCCAGCTGGGGGCCTTCACTGCAAGGCTGTGAGTCAGGACCTCAGGGCAGGCACTGGAGCTGGCAGAGGTGACTCGGGGCCCTTGGCATCCGCTGGTCCCTGTCGTGCAGTGTCCACCTCGGGTTTGGGTGGCTGCTCAGGCTGTGGCAGAGGCGTGGGGCTCTGGGGTGGGGACGGGGCCCAGGGTTCCATGGGCAGCACAGGGTAAGGGCTTGCTTGTCCATTCTGAGCCCCATCTCATGCTGTCACCTGCATGTCTTCCAGTCTCTCTAGGGTTCTTCGATGACATTCTCATCCCTCCAGAGTCACTGCAGCAGCCGGCCAAGTTGTATCCTCCCAGGGTTAGAGTGGGTCATGGAGGAACTCGGGCCTCTCCAAAGGAAGGTCCTCACTCTTCGAGGTGGCCTTGGGTCCTGTGACCTGATGCTGCTGGCCTCTGCCCACCCCTCCAGCTTGCATTTTGCTCTGGAAGCACTGACCTGCCTGTGCTTCTCACACTGACCGTGGTGTCTGCACACCTGCGCCTCCATCTGGACTGTCAGGCCTGGTTCCAGCTCAGTGCGCTTAGGTTGTCCCTTCAGGAGCCATCTCAAAGGTCACCTCCCTCTAGAGGCCCGCCTGACTGGCCCACCTCCCCCCCTCAGCTAACATTTGAGGGCTTGGCTCTGCGGGTCCTAGGCTGGTTGAAGATTCCTGTTGCTGGCTCCCCCATTGTCCCTGTCCCGGCCCTTGCCTGCTGCACTGGGGTTGCTGTTTCTGTGGGTGCTCACCGAGACCGCTCACCAGGAGGGACCCCATCTTGTCCCGACTGTACCCGCAATGCCCAGCATGGGACCTGGCGCAGAGGAGGGGCAGGACCCATCTGCGGGGCTGCCATTAGAGGGCAGCATGTCTCTTCGGTGTGAGCTCTGCTGATTGGAGGGGGGCCATCCAGCAGAGCCGGCAGTAGGGAGCCGGGGTGCGTGCCTGCGTGCGTGTGTGCGCGCGCGCATGTGTGCAGGGCAGGGGCTGTGTGTGGCTCTGGAACTTGTCAGAAAACCTGGCCCAGGCTGGCCTGTCCCTCAGCCTGGTGACCTCCCATCCTGCCGTGTCCTCTTTGGAAACTGGGCAAGTCCTTGGGCTGCCTGCTGTCAAGTGTCCTGAGGGCACGGAGAGGGATGTGGAATTGCACAATGTGGAGAACGCTGGCCAGCGTCAGTGAGCGCTCTGGCCGACCGAGGGGTCCTGTGGAAAGCACTTTCCACGTGTGCTGTTTTATTACCTCCCCCCCCCGCAGCCCTGGAGGGCAGGCCTTACTGTAATCTGTGTTTTACAGATGGGGACCCTGAGGCACCGAGAGCTTGGGCCTGGCCCCGGTGGGTGGTGGAGCTGAGGTTTGAACTTGGCAGTTGGCCTCTGAGAGGACACACGGGCAGAGTAAGACCTCAGGCACCGAGGGGCTGTGGTCATTCCATGTTGAGGCAGAGCTCGCGCTGTGCTCTGGAGCTCCTTCCTGCGCTGGTGTCCCGTGGTGCCTGCCCGGGGTCCGTGTTCCCAGTCTGGATCCTGGTGCCCAGGAGATCCAGCCACTCACTGGGCCCGGCCCGACCTTGCCTCTCGCACACAGCGCTGGGCCTGCTTTTCCTGTGACTTCCCAAAGCATCTCAGCCTGGGATTGGATTTTCCTGGGGCGTGCCGTGGGAGGACTCCCCAACACTCTGGCTCCCCCGTGGTCTGGTTGTTGCCTTGACCCTGCGCCCCACCCAGCGATGAGGCAGAGCAAGTGTGGGTGTGGGAGTACGAGACGGAGGAAGGAGCGCACGACCTATACATGGACACCGGAGAGGAGATCCGCTTCCGGGTGGTGGACGAGAGCTTTGTGGACACGTCCCCCACTGGGCCCAGCTCAGCCGATGCCACCTCTTCCAGTGAGGAGCTGCCAAAGAAGGAAGCTCCGTACACGCTTGTGGTGAGCTGTCCTCATAAGACTGCGGGGAACCGCGGGGCGGGAGGCCCCAGCAGGTCAGGGTGCAGGTCCCTGTTGTGGGGTCTTGGGCAGTCCCTTCTCCCTGGGGAGCCCCATTTCTGCAGGCCAGGGCAGCGGTAATTCTTTGTTTTTTCTTTATAAATTTATTTTTTGGCTGCGTCGGGTCTTTGTTGCTGTGCGCGGGCTTTCTCTAGTTGCAGTGAGCGGGGGCTACTCTTGGTTGTGGTGCGGTGGCTTCTCCTGTTGCGGAGCACGGGCTCTAGGCACGCGGGCTTCAGTAGTTGTGGCTCATGGGTTCTAGAGCACAGGCTCAGTAGTTGTGGCTCACGGGCTTAGTTGCTCTGTGGCATGTGGGATCTTCCCAGATTAGGGCTTGAACCCGTGTTCCCTGCATTGGCAGGTGGATTCTTAACCACTGCGCCTCCAGGGAAGCCCAGGGCAGCAGTAATTCTTGCAGCGAGGTCGTAAAGCTGCCATGGCTGCTGGGGAGGGCAGGGGAGTCAGGCCCCTGCCCACAAGAGGGATGACACCAACTGGACAACAAGGCTGTGGGTCAAGGGGCTGAGAGAGGAAGAAACCAAGGGAGGGGTGGGCTGCTCCCACTACAAACCCACACGGCCTGAGGTGGCAGGGAAGCTGCAACCGGCCAGATCTGACTTGGGTCCCTTTTGTCTTTTATCCTCATGAAGCCAGACAGTGAGCGACACATGACAAAAGTGGGATTTCAGGGGCTTGCTGGTAGGGTTTTCTGGTATAACGTGGGCCCTGTACTTCACTTTTAGGGTACCTGTCTTTGTCAGGATTGTGGGTGGCCCAAGGCTTCCCCTCTGCGTGTGTTTGGAGGCTGGGGCTCAAGGTTACTAGGCCTTTCTGGCAGAACTAGACCACGAGTGGCTCAGAAGCCAGGCCCAGGACTGGTCTGCTGGTGCCTGTGTGGGCCAGGCCTGGGGGCGAGGGGTGAGAGGCTGTACCCGCGGTAAACCAGCACTTTCCTTACATGCCTCAGGAGAGGCTGGAGCAGGAGAGGGGAGTCTGGACCAGCGGGGAGTACTGCTGCAGCTTCGGCATGTCCCCAGAGCCTCCTGGCTGGGGTGTGCCCCACCATCCCTTTGGCCTGTGCTGGGCGCCTAAAAGGAAGGGCCCCCATTGCCTCCTGTCCAGGTTGGCTCCAGCTCTAAAGGTAGATGAAACATGCCTGTTCTCTCTCTCCCCCTGGCAGGGATCCATCAGTGAGCCGGGCCTGGGCCTTCTCTCCTGGTGGACTAGCAGCTAGCACTGGGGCTTTGACACTGGACCCTGCCCAGCCCTCGGGAAGGTGGTGCGGCGGGTCCTGAAGACGACAGGATGCCGAGGAGCAGCCTGTGCCCTTCCAGGCTGTCCCCTCCCCTCCTCCTCCCAGACCTACCCCACTAAGTCCCACCGTCCACATGGACTTCTGCCTGTCAGTGACAACAAAGATATTTAATAAATGATGGCCACGTCAGTTGGGAGAGCCACCATTGTCTCAGTGTTCTAAGGTTACCGAGTTGCCACAGCTGGGACAGTTCCTCACCCCGGATCACTTCTGGAGATGACTTAATGGCAGGACTTGGGGTCTGAGAGATCCAGGCTGCCTCAGGCTATGCTCTGGGCCAGCTGAGCTTGGTGGCTCCATAAAGTAACAGCAAGAGGCTGGCCTGGGGCAGCTGCCAGTTGCTGATCAGAGTCTGACCTTTAAGGGAAAAACCCTCTTCCCACCAGCGTGTGGAAGGTGGGGCGGCCTGGACTCAGCTGACCAGCTCCATCAGGAAAGTGGATGCTGTGGATTTTGCTGGCCCAAGGGGGTGAGGGCTGGTGACCTGCTGTTGTTACTCCCCCACCAGCAGTACAGCAGGAAGCCTTGGGCCAGCTGTCACTTTCCGACCTTGGCCACACCAGGAACAAACACCCAGTGGGTGTCTGCTTGTGATGTGAGATCCTGGCACCAGGGCAAGCACCCCATCATTTACTCAACAGAATGGCTTTGCCGGAGTCCTTCTGTCCCTTCACTCATTTCTGCCAGGAATTTTTGCCGGGACCAGGACATCATTTTGTAGCACCCACCCAACGCCAAAGTCTTATCCTGATGAAGGAATCTCTGTGGAGCCTGCCTCCTGCCCTGGCCTTTCTGCTCACATGGACACAGGGCCGTGGAGGTATGAGTAGTGCCAGTGGGCAGTGCTCCAGGGAGAGGAGCAGTTGCAGAGCAGTGCCTGCGGCCGCCCTGTACTAAAAACTAGGGAGCAGTACACATATGGACTAGCTGTGACCTTGGACGTGGTGGTCTGTCTGTAAAACACTCTCTGGGCATTTGAAAGGCAACTCGATGTCCAGGGGAAGTGGGGGCTGCATCTTGGGCCAACCCCCCCCCGCCCCCATTGGGGAAACTACTGGAATGTGTGGGCGTGGGGAGGGGAGGCTGCAGGCAGAAGCAGGGCGGGAAGGAAAGTGGGAAGTCTGGTGATGGGTCCGGCTGTGGCGTGGCTGTCGGTGTCCACTGACTCTGGCTGTGAAGGACCCCCCGCCCCACAGGCTGGAGTTGGTAACAGCACAGACACCATCACTCACAAAGGAACACTCACTGAATCTGGATTCTTATTTTCCTTAGAAGAGCAAAAGGATCTTTTGAACCCTTCAGCCACCAGTGAAATGATCATGCAGGAGAAAAACTTTAGATGGGAGTCTGTCGTTAAAAATAAATACAGTTGCCCAAAGCTGCTCAAGATCTGAACCAAACTAAAAACAGGAAGGTGGGGGGTTGATACGTTATTTTAAGAACCTCCCCACCCCCACCTGTGGGTCGCTCCATGGGCGGAGGGAAGAGAGGCCAGGAGGCCTGGCCACACCATCTCGGTGGTGAGCGAAGCCACAGCTGGATCGGATCAGATCCGGTTCTGGTAACGCAGAACTGCACTTGTGACACCGGAGCTGGGTCTGAGGAGCAGGACGGGCGGGCGCTGGTGGCAGAGCGGACCTTACTTCTGCTGCAGCTCCTTCATTCTGTTCAGAGCACTGCCAGCGCGGAACCACTCGATCTGGGTCTCGTTGAAGGTGTGGTTCAGGAGGATGGTCTCCTGGGTCCCGTTGGGGTGCTTGATGATGCATTTCAGGGGCTGGGAGGAGGAGGGGGAGGGAGGCAGGTGTGGGTGGCCTGGCTCTTGGGAACACGGCCCTCGGTTCTGGTAGAGGGTCAGGAGGGTGGGTCAATGCTCTGGGTCCTTGGGGCCAGCAAGGCGAACCAAATCCTAGGCCAGGTCTGGGCCTAGGTGGCCATGGTAAGACCTAGATGGCTTAACTCCTGGGGCCAAGAAGGTCCTGCCGGGCATGGGCTGTTGGCCTCTGAGTGCCAAGCCTGGGCTACTGAGTGGACGGTAGGAGGGCCTGAGCTGGCTCTACCCTCATCTATGGGAAGGCATTTCCTTCCCTCTCTAGGGGGGTTACCTGGAGAATTTAGGGGCCCTTCTAGCTGGAACAGAGGCTCATGGGAGGAGGTGCAGGTAGGGCCAGGTTTAGAAGGAGGGGAACCAAGGTGGCTGCCCCCTCCATTCCCCTCCCCTCTTAGGAGGGCCCTGGGGGAAATGGGCTGGCTGGTCCACCTCCTTCCCTGGTCCCCTACCTTGCCAGGGGTAAAGTCCTTCAGGCCCTGGATGGTCAGCTTGTCCACAGGGTGAATCTTGTTGTAGTCAGCTGGGTCAGCGAAGGTGAGGGGCAGTAGACCCTGCTTCTTCAGGTTGGTTTCTAGAAGGCAGAGGGCACACTCAGTCCATACACGGCAGGTTCCTTTTGTGAGGAACCTCACCAACCAAGTCTAGTTAAGGCTCTGGGAGAGGCACCCCTAGTCCTGCCACATGGGGACAAACCTGGGGCATTGACTACGAGGACCAAGGTGGCACACTCCCAGTGATGTGGGGCCCTATGCAAGTGTGCTTTGGTGCCTGTGTTTCCTGAGGCCTCCGACAATCAGAGACAATCCTTTGACCACGTGCCCTGGATTTCAACTGCTACAAGTTTGGAAGCAAGACCAGCACATGCTAGAGATGGGAAGCCGTGGGTGTCAGAATCCACACAAACCTGAAGGGGCAGAGGCTGGAGGCTGGTGATGGTGGAAAATGAGCTGCCGACACACCCTAGGAACCAGGCGTGTGGCTCCGGGCCCCACTGGGCCACTGGCAGGTTGAGGAACCTTGGGCTGCCAGCGAGGGGAGGTGGATGGGGCTGGGATGGCGCTCCAGCTCACCGTGGATCCTGGCGAAGCTCTTGGTGATGATGGCCCGGCCCCCGAGGTGGCGAGGCTCCAGTGCCGCGTGCTCCCGGCTCGAGCCCTCGCCGTAGTTCTCATCTCCGATCACCACCCACCGGATGCCATGTGCCTGTCAGGAAAGTAAGGAGCGAGTTTATGAGGGAGAGGAGGGCACTGGCCCCCCTCCTGCACAGTCCTCGGGCTTCCTAAGGCTCATAGGTCAAGGAGCTAGAGAGTCCCCTCCTCACCTGCTCCCCAAGGACAGGTGAAGTTAGAGGTGAATCTGGCCCAAACCAGGCCCTGGGAAGACATGTGATGAGACACGGGCCCTGGCTGTCTGCACTGGGCCTGGGAAGGTGCGACCACCCCCCATCAGCGCTCAGCCTGGAGGCAGGCGTGAGTGGGGGGCACAGTGTCGGGGAGAGCCCAGGGCAGTGGGGGTGACAGACATGGGACTGCCTCCGTGGCACTGGGACACTATTCAACTGCAGAGTTACTGGTATGGACTCCCCGTCCCTGAACCACCCACTGCCCCATGCAGCCACCAGGAGGTGCCAGAGGACCCCCATCCCTAACCCCCACCAACCCACCTTGTAGTAGCGGGCAGTGTCAGGGACGGGACCAAACTCCTGGGTGACGGCATTGCGCACGGAGTTGGCCTTGCCATTTTCGATGTTGATGGCACCGATGAGCAGATTATTGGAGATGTTGTCCAGGTGCCCACGGAACTTGAGCCAGGGGCCAGCAGCCGAGATGTGGTCAGTGGTACACTTCCCTTTGACCTGGGGTGGGTGAGCAGAGAGAACAGAGGTCGTGGCAGGGCCTCTGAGTGGCAGATGAAGGGAGAGGCCCTCTCGAGGCAGGCAGCGGGACCCGGGGATGGGGACACGAGAAGGATGTTGGGCTGTGACACAGGGTCTACCGTTTTGGCGTCACCACTCTGGCCAAGAGGGCTCAGGCAAGGCTGTCACCCACCCCTCAGAGGGGGTAGAGGAGTCTGGACATGGAGGACACGTATGTCTGCTCACTCACCCTTTAGACCTAGGCCCCCAGGTAGGAGATGCCCAGGCTGGAAGACTAGCGACACAGAGAGGAGCCCAGGGATGTGTCTGGGTTCTGGCTAGTGACTGATCAGTTTCATCTACCACATGGGCCTAATATTGGCTGTGACACTGCCTGGAGACCCCACAGTTAACAGCATAATGCACGTGTGACATGGGTCTGAGGCCTCTGGCTGTACCACAAGAGCTTGTCTGCTCAGCTCCCAAACACAGGCCATACCCCCGATGCTCAACTGTGGGAACAGAGGAAATGACGTCTTCCGGAGCTTGTCTTGCAAGCCAGATGTGTGGAGACCTGGCTGTGCAGGGTCACATGTGCCCATCTTGCCCTCCCTGTGCTGCATTCACTACCCACACCCACTGGAGGTGGCCCTCACCAGCTGGAGCAGGACTGCTGAGGGCCTCAGACAGCAGCTGGCCAGACTCAGTTCTGCCCGGCATGGGGCAGTGGAAGAGGGGACACAGATGCCCTCACTCTTCTGCAGCCAAACCTCCCTTCCTGCCCCCACCCTAATCTTGACTGTGTCCTCCACCATGGTCCATGGGAGAACGTGTGGTTTCACGGCCCTTCCTACCAATCAAGGGAGGGTGCCCTGGCAGCAGGGCTGTCCTCCCTGTCCCCATGCCACTGACCTTGATGAGGATCTGCAGGTCCTCCAGGTCTTTGCCGTCCCACTTGTCAAAAGGCTCCAGGAGCTGCAGACGCTGGCTGGTGGGACTCACGTCCACCCGCTGCCCGCTGCTGTCCTTAGGGGGGTGCTGGTAGGTGTCCTGTCCAGGATCGAACTCCTGCAGCAGGGGACAGGGCACATTGGGTGCCAGCCCCTCAGCCCCCATTCGGAAAGGCTCTCACGGAAGGCAAGCTCCCCCGAGCACCAAGCCGCTCTCTCCCGGTGAACACGGCCGCTTCACTCTCACAGACAGCGAGCGTCCCTCCTGGGCAGGAAGTGTCTCAGCCACACAGCGGCCCTGAGGCCCAGGCCGAGGCGGGCGTGCAGGACAGGTGGCCGTGGTGGTGCCTGCTCACCGCTCGGGGAAGCTCATCTGCGTCTGGAGCCTCCAGCTTGAACTTCTTGCCATCCTTGCCCGTCAGGAAGTCAGTATCTGGGTTGAACTTGAGGGTGCCAGCAATGGCCAGGGCTGTGACAATCTGAAACGGAGGCGGCCAGTTTGTCAGTCGGCACCAAACTCCACTCCCGTTCCTCCACCTCAGCAGAGACCAAAACTGAGCTGGAGCCCAGGAAATTTCCAGATTCTCCACAGACCACTCTTCCCCTTAAGAGGTGGGAGCTGCAGGAATCTCCCTGGGACCAGGGCCATTGGGCCCGCAGGGGACTCATGAACCCAAGGGTAATCTGGCCTCTACCACCCCCACTGGGGCCTGACCTCAGAGCCCCCTCGACCAGGGTCAGTGCTGGACCCAGAGAGGCCAGAAATGCGGCTGCAGTGAAAATGTTCCTTAATGGGCACTGAAAACATGGAAAGGGCCGTTTCTTCACAAAAGCATTTCTGGAACACTCATTCAAAAAACCAAGTTACAAAAGACTGGCCAAGCGCGGACAACCACTAAGTGCCCGGAGCACGCGGCTCAGTGGCTGTTCACCATGACAGCGGCCTCCCTCCCGGCTCAGGGACAGTGCGAGCAACTCCTGCGCTGCTCCTGGGCCGCCGACAGAACCCTGGGGCACAGAGGAGGGGAGCGACAGGGTCAAGGCCATAGGGCTGGGTGGAGGTGGGCTGCCTTCTGTCCCCGGGTGATGCTAAGGCTCCTGCTCACCATCGCAACTGTGCTAAATGAGACCTCAGGCTCCTGCCACTGAGCGGAGCCAGGCGGGGGGCACCAAGGGAGCTGGACGCCTGGGGCCGGCAAGGTTTATGGCTCTTGGTTTCTGCCCTGACAGTCCCTTGCCCTGCGATGCCAAGCCTCCCTCAGCAGCCCTGCGGGGTCAGACGGCCTTCCCCAGTGCCCCTACTCCCCTGACCGGCCAGCAGCAGGGCCCCAAGAGGCCGTCCCAGGTTAGGGCCGGGCCTGGCAGAGTCTCACCTCAGGGGATGTGACAAAGGCATGGGTCTCGGGGTTCGCATCATTGCGGCCTGTGAAGTTCCTGTTGTAGGAGGTGACGATGGTGTTCTTCTCCCCCTTCTTGATGTCCTTTCTGCCAGGTCAGAGGGGACAGAGTTAGGGATGTCTGGCCTTGCCACCTGGCCCATCCTGCCTAGCTCATGGCAGAGGAGGGGGAACTGGAAAGACCCTGAAAGGGTCACCTCCTCCCAGAACTCACACACACAGAGCAAGAGGGAACCTCGGGCATCACTGAGGTTTGCTTGAGACCACACGTAAGACAGAGGCCAGACCAAGGCCAGAGTTTCCTGACCCGGGCACTGCTTCCTTTCAAGAGGCTGCATCAGAGGTCACCACTGTGTGCATTACGATGAGGCCCCCTGGCTTCTTCCTGCCACCCCAGGCTCGTCCAGGTGGCCACTCAGTGCTGCTGGAGGCTCTTCCTCTTTACTTCCAGCCCAACTTTCCAGTCCTTCCTGGAAAAGTCTTCTAATGTGCAACAGCCCCAAAGCTAGAGGCCTTGGGCTGAGAGTTTTCACTTCAATGACATCTCCCCTCAACATCTGGGGCTCTGTACCCCAGGACATAAAGGGCCGTCCTATCAAAATCGTGCTTCTGGGGCTTCCCTGGTGGTGCAGTGGTTGAGAGTCCGCCTCCCGATGCAGGGGACACGGGTTCGTGCCCCGATCCAGGAAGATCCCACATGCCGCGGAGCGGCTGGGCCCGTGAGCCATGCCCGCTGAGCCTGCGCGTCCGGAGCCTGTGCTCCGCAACGGGAGAGGCCACAACAGTGAGAGGCCCGCGTACCGCAAAAGAGAGAAAAAAAAAATCGTGCTTCTCACCTGTCCCACTGGCCAATGCAGGGGCCACAGGCATTGGCCAGGACAATGCCACCCACGTCCCTCAGGATCTGTGCCTGCAGCAGGGACAGAGGACAGGGAGTTGTCAGGGGCAGGCTGGCAGCTGATGGGAAAGGGTGGTTCAGCAGCCTGAGGGATGAATAGCTGATGGGAACCCTGGGGCCTGTCCCAGCCCCTGCCTACAAGGCTGTGGTTTGTTCTGCCCTGAAGCCACGTTACTCAGCAGTGGGGTGGGGGAGCCAGGGGCGGGATGCGTGGGCACTCACGTAGCCGTCCCGCTCAATGGTGGCACGGATCTGCTCAGAGCCTGGCGTGATGGTGAACTGGGACTTGCACTTGAGTCCATGAGCCAGTGCCTGCTTGGCCACAGCAGCTGAACGCCCCATGTCCTCGTAGCTGGAGTTGGTACAGCTGCCAATCAGACCTGGTGCATCATAGGTGGTGAGGCCGGGAGTCAGGAGGAGAGAGTAACCAGAGCTCTCCACCTGACCGCAAATGATCCAGGTCTGGTCAAGAGTTCACCAACTCTGCTTCCGACAGAGACACGTTGGAAGCAAACTACCTAGCTGTTTAAGAGTAAAGGATAAGCTCCTCTTGACCCAGCCATTTAAGGGAAGAAGATGAGGCCAGTGAACACGACACTGAACATGCGTGGAAGCAGTACAAGCCACTCTTACAGTAGTACAGTCTGCATGTGTATGCACATCAGCAGGCCCACACTGAGACACTTACATGGCTGCTGCTGGGTGAGGGCCTATAGGCCAATTTTCTTCTCTTATACTTTGTAGTATTCTCTGGCTTTCTAGTTGGTTTATAATCAGGGGGAAAAGAATTCTTTTTAAAAAGTCTGGCTTCCCTGGTAGCACAGTGGTTAAGAATCCGCCTGCCAACGCAGGGGACACGGGATCGAGCGCTGGTCCAGGAAGATTCCATATGCTGCGAAGCAACTAAGCCCGTGCGCCACAACTACTGAGCCTGCACTCTAGAGCCCGCGAGCCCCAACTACTGAAGCCCGCGTGCCACAACTACTAAGGCCCGCGCGCCTAGAGCCCGTGCTCCATAATAAGAGAAGCCACTGCAATGAGAAGCCCGCGCACCGCAACGAAGAGTAGCCCCTACTCGCCGCAACTAGAGAAAGCCCGCACGCAGCAACAAAGACCCAACACAGCCAAAAAAGTAAATTAATTAAGTAAATAAATCAGAAAAAGGAAAGTCTATCAGTTATTCAGAAAGTCAATAAAGACTGGATGACATCACACTGTCTATAGACAGAGACAGTCTCTCTCACCAGCTCAGCAATTTAGTTTCTAATTTTAAGCTACCGAAGATTTGTTTTTATTTACTTCAACTCATAAGGCTGAACACATTGTATAGCACTTCATGCCAGGCACCACCGAAAGCTCTTACCACACATTAACTCGTCCCACTTCCCAGCAATTTTAACAGGTAAGTACAGTATCACCCTCGTTTTACACCTGGGGAACCGAGGCACAGGAGGTGATGTGATTTGCTCTCAGTCACCCAGCTGTGAAGTGGCAGAGTCAGATTCATACCCAGGCCACCTGGGTTCATGTGCTTCAGAGCCACACTAAACTGTGACAACAGTGATACCATGCCAGTGTGTCCGTATATGTAAAGCATGTAAAGTAAAATCAGTCGTCATGGTTGGTGAGAGGAAGTGTTTGTAAAACAGAAAATTACACACATCAGTATGTGCATGTACACAGAAATACAGTATCCTGTCAAAGAGCTTCTAGAGCTGCTTCTGGCTGAGGGTGGAGATTAGGGGTGTTTTAAAATACTTCTTATTTGTCAATATTCTCTACACTGATATATATTTCTTTTCTTTTTTTTTTGAAGATTTTCTTTTCTTTTTCTTTTTTTTTTTTTAGGTTCCATATATATGTGTTAGTATACAGTATTTGTTTTTCTCTTTCTGACTTACTTCACTCTGTATGACAGACTCTATGAAGATTTTCTTGATGTGGACCATTTTTGAAGTCTTTACTGAATTTGTTACAATATTGCTTCTGTTTTACGTTTTGTTTTTTTTTGGCCGCAAGACACGTGGGATCTTAGCTCCCCAACCAGGGATCGAACCTGCACCCTCTGCACTGGAAGGTGAAGTCTTAACCACTGGACCATCAGGAAATCCCTCTATTTCTTTTATACCAAGAAAAAGTAATTTCTTTAAAAAGCCATAAGAAAAAAACCAACTACTTCAGAAAGTGCCTGGTCCATTCAGGAAGGGCCCCGCGGTAAGCACAGGCCACAGCCCACAGCCCTGGGTGGACCGCTGGCCCTGAGGCAGGGGGCGGGGGTGGCTCACCTACTCGGATGTCCAGGGGCCACCCCTCCTTCTCTGCCACACTGCCCACTTCTGCCACAGGGTGAGCCAGGTCGGGGGTGAAGGGCCCATTGATGTGCGGCTTCAGCTGAGGAAGAAAAGGCACGGGAGGGAACCCAGCTTGGCGCGTGGACAGCCTCTCTTCTTCAGAGGCGGCCTCACTCCTGCTCACCAAGTCACGGTGGGCCTGGGAGGCCAACTACTGTTCTCACGGCTCTACCCAGGAAACGCCCGAGCAACAGGCACTGTACGTGCCGCAGCTCCTGGGATCTCTCCAACCCCGCACGGCTCGTCATCTCCAGCCTGCAGACGGCAGAGCGCCTGCTTTGCCCAAGGTCACATAGCTCGGCGATAGCAGAGGCATGGGATGAATCAAGGTTGCCAGCTTCCTAAGCCCATTACCTCCCATGCTATGGTGCTTCTGGAATCTTACAGCCAGATGCTTTACATGTGACGATACTTATCAATCAACGTGAAGCACTTAACGAAGTGCCTGGCACACAGTAAGCACTCAATAAATGTCAGCAACTGTTATTACACGGATTAGCTCATTCAGTTCCCATGACTGCCTTGGGTACACTGTGAAGTGAGGCCCACAGTGCTTGAGTAACTTGCCCAAGGTCGCAGGCTTAAGTGGCAGAATCAAGATGTGAACTCATGCAGGTTGGCTTCAGGGCCTGAACCCTTGGCTGCTGTGCTCTGCTGCTTCTGCTCCTCCAGACTGCCCTTTCTCTGGCCTTCCAAACGCCACCCTGGCCTACAGGTCTCAGGGTGCCAGGCTCAGGCTTGGGAATCTTAGGCTTTGCCCTCTGAACTCTCACAACTCTAGGGCAAAATCCTGGCTTCTCCTAAAGCTGAGGTGGGGGCCAACTGAACGTTCTGAATCACCAGCAGTAGCCACCTCCACTCTCCCCTTGGCCATACAGCCTTCCTGCTGCCCCTCCCACCCCACTGATTCAGGCAGCAGTTTGCAGGGACACTGGGGAACCAAAAGCCCAAGAGCCCTGCTGGGTGTGCAGCCAGGGACCTGCTCTGGCTCTCCCCAGGGCCCACCAGAAGTCCCCAGACGGGGCCTGAACCCCCCACCCTCAGAAACTCCTGGAACCAACTCCCTTCCTCACCTCGCTGAGGTTAATTTCTATCAGTTGGTCATAATGGCAGCCAGGGTCAGGTACCAAGTGATCCTTGAATTCATCAGCAAGGTTGGCAATGTCTGAAATCAACAAGGGAGGGAGACTGAAGCATGTAAAACAGAAATTGGCCATGAGACTCCATCCATCCATCCATCCACCTGCGCATCCATCCATCCATCCATGCATCCATCCACCCGCCCACCCATCCATCCATATGAACCAGCTACCAGGCACCTGTCAAACACCAGGCCCTGGACACTGACTGGGCAAACAAAGGAACAAAACAAACAGCACAGGACACAGCTCCTGCCCTCGAGGAGCTCACGTCTAGCGAAGGAGCTATCAGTGAGCCGGAAGTCACAACATAATACAACAGAGGCACGCAGGAACACGGGGACACAGGGGAGAAGTAGTGACTGAGGCTCAGAGTCAGGGAAGGCTTCCTGGAGATGAGAAGCACTGAGTTTTTAAAGAAGGAGAAGAAGTTACTTGATAATAAAAGCGAGGGAAGGGCCTTTCAGGTAGGACTCTGTGTGCGGAGAGCTTGGGAACAAAGTGACAAACTCCCCCCCAGGCCCCTGGCCTCTGGCTCCACCAATCACCCTCGCTCACCTCCCTTCAGAGGCTCCAACAATTCCTCCCCCAGGACCCATTTCCCACTCTGGGTTTCAAAGAAGCCAAACTAGAACCTCAGGGAAGTTGCTGAGGGAGGCCTACAAAGTGGTTCTTGTTCCAGACCTTTATCCTCCTCCCCCTGCCAGGGCAGGAATTACAAACAGAAGCAGATCCATGTCATTTCCAGAGCCTCCCACAGAGGGCACCAGGGACCAGGCCAAGAAGAACGGGAATGCAGACACCCTTTCAGGGGAAACTAAATTCCAATCCTGAGGCAGGGATATCTCACACTTAGATGCCAGACCCACTGAGAAGCTGATGAGAGCTACAGACACCCCACTCAGGAACAGTAACACACATAACCTCTCACAGACCGTTAGAGGCTTCTCAGAGCCTCTGAAGCCAGTCCGGAGACACCAGGCTTAGGACTTAGGACGCCCACTGGCTCACCTGCCCGGCCTGTCTTGCTCAGGTACTTCTTCATCCTGTGGTTGTAAGGAAACACCGAAGTGGTGGCCCCAATTTCTGCACCCATGTTGCAGATTGTCGCCATGCCTGTAGAGAAACAGAGCCCAGGGGGCTGGCTGTGCAGCTAGGCGAGGGTCCCCCACACCTGCTAGAGGTGCACACACGTCTTCACACCAGGGAGCTGGCATCATTTCTTCCCTCACTCTCACTGCCCCTGTGGCCCAGGGTTAAAATGAGGCCCAGTGAAGAGAAGCCACGGGGCCAGAGCTCGGTGTCCCGGCTCTCAGGGTGGCTGCTGGGTAGAGTGAAGGGGATACAAGATTCAGCTCCTGCAAGCCAAGTTCCAGTTCTAGGCCTGGCTGTCCCGCTCAGCAGACTAGACAGCCCCCATGTAATGAACGCTGACCTGGCCAGACCACCCAGTTGTTACTGTGTCCATCTGCAGGCGAGGGAACTGGCTCAGAGAGACCCAAGGTCATGCCACAGAGCAAATGCAGCGTGGCCTGCAGGTCTCGGTCTGACTGCCTGGTGTGCAGGCCTGCACTGTTTCAGCTACAACACGGTAGAAATGTTTCTGGGTCCACAGTTTTCCAGCAATAAGACTGGAATGACGTCCACTGCCTGGACCACAGACCGCCCACAGAACTGGAAAGGCTACAGATGCCCTGACTGCTATCAGGACTCCAGCCTCATGGGGTTGCTGGGACATGGGTCTGGGCTTGTTGCCAACTTCCTAACTGAGCTGTCCAACAGTAGTAAGGGCTACTTATAAGAATGAGCCCCACATCACTGGAGGGACACAAGGGCCAGCTGAACTGTAGCTCTGTGGGGCTGCTGTGGAGCTGAGGGAGGCCCCTAGGGAAGTCTGGACTGAACCATCTCTAAGGTTCATTCCAAGTCTACCTGGATTTCTGAGGGCCCAGGCATTGGGGCCAGATCACCAGGAGTGATGAGTAGGAAGGGGCTGGCTCCCACCTGGTCTTGGAGACTAGCAAGTGACGGTCTCTAATCCAAAGGAAGAGAGTGAGGTTCCAACTCCAGCCAAGGGAAGATGTGAGAATTCGGCTGCTTTGAGACAGAAGCCCTGACTCTGATTCCCCTTCCCACCACCACCTCCACCCTCTGTAGGTTCTTCTTCTGGATCACCCAAGGCAGCCCAGGGCCACAGCCAAGTTGGCTCAGCCCCCAAGGGAAGTTACCTGTCGTCCTTGAGGGGCCCCAGTCTCCCGTTTAATGAGGGACCTGGACTAGACAGTGAGGTCTCCCCTCGACCTCTAAGTGTCCATCCCAAGTCCCCAAATTGACTGGACAGATCCTCAGGGGAAGGCCATTCACTGCTTCTACAGCTCAACTACAGGCCCCATTGGGCCCAGCACAGGCTGAGAGCCATGTCACGTGGCCGCCCTCCTCACCAGTGCAGGAGATGGAGTCTATGCCAGGGCCGTGGTACTCCACAATCGCGCCCGTGCCGCCTTTTACTGTGAGGATGCCCGCCACCTTTAGGATCACATCTTTGGGTGAGGTCCAACCGGAGAGTGAGCCTGTCAGCTTCACACCGATCACCTGAGTAGGTGGGGCAAGGAAGCAGTTACAGGCCTGTGTATCATGTGCCATGTTCCAACCAGGAATCTACCTGCTGGAATTCAGCTTATTTATCCCTGCCTCCTTCCCAAAGAGATCTGAGCCTGACTTATTCTCTCATCCTTTTCGGGTCCCACATCTCCCATTCACCCCCGCCAACCACCCCTCTGCTGTCACCCCGAAATGAGCCCTTCCCTACCCCTCACCTTGGGGCACTTCAGCTCCCAGGGGATCCCAGCCATGACGTCCACTGCATCAGCGCCCCCAACTCCAATGCAGATGCCCCCCAGACCACCACCATTGGGGGTGTGGGAATCAGTGCCAATGAGAAGAACCCCAGGGTATGCATAGTTTTCCAGAATGATCTGAAAAAGAATCCAAGATCTTAAGCTTAAAAGCCCTCAGGAGAGAATGGAGGTAGGGCTCCAAAGGGGTCTGCAAAACTGCCCCCTACCGACACTGGGCCACTGGGCCATTCCCAGGCACCCCTCCAGGATGGGGCCTCTCCAGTGTGGCCTGGACGAGCCAGAGACCTGGGAGACCGGCGGCCTGGGCTCACAAACTGCTCTGACAGTTCCTGACTGTATGACTTGGGCTAGTCAGTGCCTCTCTGCACCTCAGTTTCCTCATTTGTTAAGAACGGCCACACCACCTCGACCCCAGGATTGTGGCGAGAACCAGATGAACTAGGTACAAGAGTGTGTCGTGTGACAGGCCTGGGGACAAGTGCTGACCCCTGAAAGGTGTTCCCCTACAACACCCACTGCCTCACGTGGTGGACACAGGGAGTGTGCTTATCTGGCTTCTCAACAGGGCAGACAATCTTTCATGGCCTGGCTCCAGCACCCACAAGGAAGTACCGGGAATCCTACGGGAGCACAGGCCAGGAGTTTTTCCACCACTGAACTAAAAAGAAGTATAGACAACGCTTCCCTAGCCTCAGTGGCCTGGAGGTGGCTCTGAGAACAGAAGTGACTTGCTTAAGGAAGAGGATGACTTGCCGCATTACCTCTCCGAGTTCAGTGTTCCCTTCGTCGAGGCACTCCTCCTAGCTGGGAGCTAGGAGCTGGCGGTGAGCATTTCTCCCCAGGATATTTAAAGGAGCTACGGGGGTAGCTCCCCCAGTGCAGCCCCGCCCACCATCCTGACAGCTGAGGTGCTGGACACGCTGAGGCTGCAGCGGGGCTGCTTGAAGAAACTGCAGCCAAAGGCCACGCCTGGGTCTGCGGTGTGGCTGCACCGCCTACCGGTAGTCACTTCACCCCTCCAAGCCTCAGCTTCCCATCTGTAAAAAGTAGCTGATAACAGTGCCCCCCTCACTGGATCATTGTGAGCACTTGATAGGAACATGTCCATCAAGCTGTAATAATGTCTGAGAGAGGCATTATTTTTATTTATTATTTTGCAGCAAGATCCTTCACCTGAGGGTCTGTTGCTTGCTGCCAGAGGCAATTATGGCCCAACACACACATAAGAATGTTGGGGAGGATAAATGAGATCAGAGATGCGAAAGGCTCTATGAACTGTCAGGACTGACGGAATGGTGGGTAGTCTCCCCAGAATATTACAGAAACCCCAGGGCCTCTGCCTCAGGCTAGGCATCTGCTCAGCAGACTCAGCAAGGGTCCAGGGGTCTCGCCTCTTGGAACACAGAAAGTTAGAAGACCTGGTTCCTTCTCCAGAAACGAGGCAGCTGGCTGGGAGAATAGGCCAACACAGAAGAAATCCCTAACAAAAAACAACTGTTGGAGAGAACGCCGTTTAACTGCTTCATTTCTCCAGCCCTCCTTTTCCTTGGCCACGTACAAAGATTTAAAACTAGTTAATCTCTAAAGCTCCTCAAGGTTGTAAAAGTC
Source organism: Lagenorhynchus albirostris (assembly GCF_949774975.1). NCBI lineage: Eukaryota > Metazoa > Chordata > Mammalia > Artiodactyla > Delphinidae > Lagenorhynchus > Lagenorhynchus albirostris. The sequence continues at coordinate 7,720,412 of NC_083105.1, forward strand.
TGATCCATGAAGACCAGACACACAGAATTCAGTGTGGTCACACCATGTAGACTGCCAGTGTGGTCCATGTCCAAAAGGGAGTGGTCAGCACAGACCCGAGGACTGCAGAAAGCATCACAAAGAAGCTGGTTGTGACAGTGACCTCGGTGGTCGGCTGCATACGGTTAGGCAGACGGGGGTGTGGTGGAGAAGTGTATTTTTAGGCTGGACTAACATCTAGAACATAAAACTAGAAATTCAGCCATCTACCTGCATGACACATGTACACTGAGGATCTATTCTATACTGACCTGGCGCCAGGCCCAGAGCTAGACAGGAATAAATAAGCCATAGTCCCTGTCCCCACAGGGCACACTCAGCATACACTGTGGCCATAATGTGAAGGGTCCCACACAGGATCACAAGATCCCCAATGCTGGGCACCGGAGGGCCAGGACTTCACAAAGGTGACCAGAAAGCAGAACTGTGGAGGAGAAAGGGTCTGCCAAGGGACTCAAGGCAGAGGGAAAGGGATTAAGATTTAATCTGGACATGGCAGATTAAAGCTGCCTACTGTCAAGGGGGAGAGGAAAGAAAAGCTGCACAGAGATCACATGATTCCTGGGAACTTTCTTTCTAAAGAAAGGTATCAGGCTGTACACTTAGCTGGTGGCCACTGGCAGGTGTGAGCTGCCATCACTCACGACCCCAAACTTTGGCCCAGAAGCTGCCAAAACGGCCTCAGCATTTGTACTAAGGTGAATGGAGGACACTTGGATTGGGGTCCCCTTGACGACAAAAGGCCAAGGTTGGGTCCACCTGACTCCCTCGCCCTGCTGCTGAGAGAGGCTCTCTGGCCCCTGCAGACCAGTGTGACATGCCATACCCGGGAAGCCCCTTCCTGGCAAGGGCGATGGTTTGAAAGGGCAGAGCAGTGATCTGTGGCTCTGGTTTCAGAGTGGGGCAGTGCTGGGAACCCATGCAGGGTCGGATTACAGCCTGACTCAGCTCATCTTGAAGGAAGGCCTGGAAGTGAGCCCTGGGATGGAGGTGGGGAGAAAGGTCACCTTGAGAAGGTACAAAGAGGCAGACAGGATGGATGGCAAATGGACACAAACCAGCACACACCCCACAAACCAGTCAGAAGCCCTGAACAGACACCTTTGATGAAAGCTAATCACCTATCTCCCCAGAAACACACACACACACACACACACACACACACACACACACACACACACACACACACACACACACGACAGAACTGCCTATCAAGAGAAAATCCATCCTTGGGAGACCACAGGAGAACTCCTGACTGATGTGGCCATGTGACCTTTGGCCCCTCCATCCTCCAGGACACCCACAATGGGCCAAAAGGCTCCGAGGAGCACTCTGTGCACTGAGAGGGGAAGAGCTCCCGGTGTGATGGGAGGCTGTGACGCAGCACAGCAGTGTGGAGCACTGGCTCCAGGGCCAGGCCGCCTGGATGCAAAGCCTGGCCCCACAATCGGCCAACTGGGTGCCCCTGGGCAAGGAGATTAACTTCTCCATGCCTCAGTTTCCTCATCTGTAAGGTGGGGACAATAAAACCGCCAATCTCACAAGGTCACGGCGAGCACCCAGTAGGTTACCATCTGCGGAGTGCCTGGCACACGGAATGTGCTCATCAAGTGCTAGCTATCCACACAACAAGGTATAACGCTTGTGGAAAAAAGCAAAACAAAACAACAATACAATACCATAATGCTTAGAAGAAGGTGTAGCACAAAACATGTCAACCTTAAAAAGCTGGTCAGAAGGGACTATTTTAATTTCTCACACGGAGAGTGAGAATGTATAACTTGACACAGTGAAAATTAATTTTAGGGACTTCCCTGGTGGCACAGTGGTTAAGAATCTGCCTGCCAACTGCAGGGGACATGGATTCGAGCCCTGGTCTGGGAAGATCCCACATGCTGCGGACCAACTAAGCCTGTGCGCCACAACTACTGAGCCTGCACGCCATAACTACTGAAGCCCGCATGCCTAGAGCCCGTGCTCCGCAACAAGAGAAGCCACCGCAATGAACCCGCACACTGCAATGAAGAGTAGCCCCGCTCGCCACAACTAGAGAAAGCCTGAGTGCAGCAATGAAGACCCAACTCGGCCAAAAAATAATTAATTAATTAATTTTGAAAAAAGAAAATGAAATTTAAAATGAAGGCGGAGGAGTCTAAGGGCTGATGAAAATGTCATCCAATTGCCTGCCTGAGCCCCGGGCTCCCACAGGCCTGGAGGTGCTCCCTGGTTCCCTAAGGGCAGCCCGCTCCCCTGCCCACCCACAAAGGCAGGCCAGGCCCTGCTTTACCTGGTGAATGATTCCAGAGCCAGGCCTCCAGAAGCCCACGCCGTACTTGGCACCTGCAGATGCCAGGAAATTATACACTTCCTGGTTTATGTCCTATGGAGACAAATCAATAACCAGGTCATTAGTAACACAGTTTGCTCATGCCTTCCCCCCTCCCCCACCCCCCCCGACTCTGAAATGCTGGCACTGTGAAGACAGGCCCTCTCCTGGAGGCCGTCTACAAATAATTCCAAAAGGGCTTGGACGCTGGCCCATAGTCTCAGCTGGCAGGCCCAGGAGAGAGAGCAGGGAACAGAGACAAAGCCCAGTTCTGTGACACCTGGCCAGGGAGTGGGTCCAAAACAAATCCCTTCCCCGCCCTGGGTCTCAGTTTCCTTATTTGTAGAAGGGTCCCTCTGGCACTCAAGTCCTCAGCCAAGGCCAGCAGTGAGGGGTAAGCATGGGACTACAGGACTAACTGGGACATGGTGTGGGGGAGGGGAACTCTCAAAGGGAAGCAGTGGGACAGAGTGGACAGCCCGGTCCCACCACGCCTCATGTTGGGTGTTGTTTCTCCACTGGCGCCTCGGATGCCTCATTTGCAATCCTGGCTGACATTTACTGAATGTCCACTACGGAAATGGCACCACGCTAAACATCCTCACAACTCAGGGGAAGTATGTCACCAAGCCCATTTTACAGATGCAAAAACAGAAACTCAGAGGTGAAATAACTTGCTGGAGATCCCAGGGTTAAAAAGAGGAGCCAGTGTTTGAACCCAGGCCTGTCCAACCACAGAGCTGAGGGCTACGTTGTAATAGAAATAAGGCTACCTCCCTTACAGAGACTACATCTCAGAACACTTAGACCACTGTCTGGCATACGGTAGGTGCTCAACACTTGGTAATATGTTTGATGGGCCCCAAATGAAAGACCGTGAAATGGACCATGCTCTAAACAAACAAAACAAAAAACAGGATGGTACCCACTATACCTATAATTCAGAGACAACTTCCTCGGGGGGAAGGAAAGGCTTCCCACCACACGGATGTAGGCCAGAGTTTATCTGGAAGACATGGCATGTCCCTGGATAGGTGAGACCCCAGGGACTAAAGGGATGGGACCATAGCAGACAGCACAGAGCTGCAAAGGAGGAAGTAGGAATAGAGACCTGCTAGCCTCTGGGTGTGGGACAGCCGCGCTCCAAGACAGAGGAAGGACTCACTGTGGATTCCGCTGGGCCCTCCATAAAACACTCTCAATACCGTGCAGCCCCCTTCATTTAAACTCCACACCAACCATGCATCCTTCTGAGGGCCCGTGTAGTTCCCCCAAGTAAAAGAATGGCAGAGAAGAACTTAGGTATCCAAAGCAGTCTCTTTCTGATTAATAATATACTGGGTTTTTCGTTTATAAATCAGTCACCAATTGTAAAACTGGTACTGAGGGCAGGAGGCAGCTGGTTTTATGTGCATTTGCTCATGTGTCTGCGTGTGGGAAGAGAGGCAGCGCGGCGGCCAGAGTGGTGTGGCAGAGTCTCGACCAGAACTCAGCCTAGATACTTCTCTGGTGGTCTGTATGACCCTGGACAGGTCACTCTGCCTCTCTGAGCTCCAACCAGAGGGACCCTTTACAAATACATGTAAATCTGACCATATCCCTCTCCTGTGTAAACCCCTCAGCGACTCCTAGGAGGGCGCCCACAGTCCTTAAGGCCCTGCCTGCACCTGCCCCCACCCACCTCAGAGTTCCAGGCCCACAGGGCCCCTTCCAGCTCCACAAAAGTACCAGGTTTCTTCCTCCTCAAGGTCTTTAGGTCATCTGTTCTGTCCAGAACGTTCTTGCTTATCTGTTCACATCTCAGCTTACATGTTACATCCTCAAAAGAGGCTGTCCTTTCCCCAACAAAGTCTAAATCAGACATCTTTCTTACACTTTCAGCGTTCCACACTCTCCCAAATTGGCAGTTACCAATTTGTGCGATTGTTTAGCTTCTGTCTCCCTACTGGACTCTAAGATCCATGAGGGCAGAAGGCAGAGCCCCTGTCTGTCATGTTCACACTGAGTCCCAGCACCTAGCACAGTGCCTGGCACATAATTAATGTTCAATGAACATTTGTTAAATAAATGAGGGAATGGGTCCTGAAATCCTATGATTTTGTGAATCTCATCTCCAGAAAGTAGATTTTAAAACTATAAAGTAAGGGGAGGGCCAGACCCTGAAGGTGGTGGCCCTGCTGCAGGCAGTCATTCACCCCTAGGGCTGAAGAGGACCCAGTTCCCAGCACTGAAGGATCCCCTGTAATGTTACCAGTTACCACCGCCGCTGCTGCTAACATGGAAACCACCAGACAGAAAGCTGGGCTCTTTCAGCTGAGTGGAGCCGCTGTCCCACCAGGACACAAACGAGCAGGCCAAGGTAGGAAGAAGGGGCTTGAATGGGAAAGCTGCCCTGAGCGTTTCCCATGGGTCTGAGAGGCTCTCTGAGCCATGCTGACCCTGGGAGCCGAAGCACTTTCAATTGCATGCTCTGCTCTGTGCCCAGCCGGGCTGCAGCCCTGCCAGCATTCAGCTCCTGCCAATGGCCCCCCAAGAGCAGTGCCTACTTCCATTGCGAGGGACGGGGAGGGGGTGGGGAGGGTGGAGGCCCAGAGCTGGGAGAGACCTGCTATTGCCAAGAGTAGACACACACAAAGGCACCACAAGTAGAGCCTGGAGGAAGGAGCACAAATTTGGTTTCATAAGAGTGAGAGGAATCCAAGGGGAAAACTCTTCAATGTGGCATCCAGCCCCTTCTACCTTGTTAAGTGAAACTCACAGAAGAAAGCCCACAAAGCGGGTCAATCAGTAAGAGAGGGCCCTGACTGGGAGAAGGGATAAGGGTCTGGTCCTAAGCTCGCCCCCATGCAGGTGTGGGACTTGATGCACGCGCCTTGGCCGCCTCAAATTTACCAACAGCGACACTATTCGCCTCCCTCCCTGACAAGGTCCCCAGGGGCCAGGCGAGAGCACGAGTGATCACATGTGATGGTGGCAGCACGGGAACTAAAAAGTCCCTTCTCCAGAGCAAGTGGCGATAGGTATCAGAACCCGACATCTGCATCACTTTTCTTATAAAGTATTGTTTTATTACAGAAAAAGGACCTGAAAAGAATACCTTTATTATGGTAAGATTAAGGATGATTTTTGTTTTCTTTAGGTTTTCTCAGTATTTTCTAACAGCTTCACAAAGGGCAAATGGTATTTTTCAAAGTAGGAGAGAGCAAAAATAAATTAAAAAAAAAAAAAAAAAACTAAACCAAAGAGTCCATTAGAATTTGGGGGTAATGCCCTAGTTCAAGGGTTTTGTCTCTCATCCCATGTCACACCCACTGGCCCCCTCCACGCCCCTCCCACGCTACCTTCAGCTCACCTTGGCCCGACGCAGGTCTTTCTCACCCCCGAGCTGGGCCTCGATCAGATGGTCACAGTGGATGGTGGACGGCACAGCCACCTTGGGCAGTCCACTACTGATGAACTGCAACATGGCCATCTGGGCCGTGGCATCCTGCATGGCCACGCGGTCAGGCCGCAGCCGCAGGTAGGTCTTGCCTCGCTCGATCTCCTGGTGGGCCGGGTCATCCAGGTGTCCATACACGATCTTCTCTGAGAGGGTCAGAGGCCGGTTCAACCTGGCGGGAGAAAGGAGGGATGGCCTGGGACCAGCTGCATGGGCCCCCGTCCGCCACAGCCATTCCCTCTCCGCACACACGGCGGGCACCCTGCACCCCACGAGGGTGGAGACGAATCGGTGCTGCTCACTGTGGTAGCTCCAGCACACGGCACAGCACCTGGCACTCGCTAGGTCCAAAACCACTTGATGAATGCCAACATCACAAGAGGCGGCACTGTTTTATTTTTCCCTGAAGTATATTTGCTTTTTCCAGCATATTAATTGCTATTATCTGACGGGCACCTATTCCGTGTATGTCTCATCTTTTAATCCTTACTGTATCCTTGTCATTTAGTAAAACGACCATGAGGTAACAGAGACCCAGCAGAGTGATGTTCGAAGCTCAAGTTCGCAGCCAGAGTCTCACCTTGGATGCTCTATTTCTCTCTGTTCACGGCCACCTCCCCCGTGCACTCAGCCCCATTGAGACAGAGACTCTGCACCAGCACCCCTCACCCAACCCGCCTCACGCTCCGCCCGCAACCCTCTGCCTCAGGTGCTAGAGGCCTTGTTACCCTATTACGCTAAAGCCTTTCCTGCTGGCTCCACTCGCTCTCACCCCATGAAGACAGGTGTGGCTGTCAGCTCTCAAGAACAGAAGCTGCCTCTGGCCTCTCAAGAGCCCCTCTTCCTAGACCCTGTTTCCTCGTCAGAGCCCCCGGGGAGGTGCCGCCCGGGCAGGACTCAGCTGCCTCCTTGGCACAGCCTCCCCCCCACCCCCGCACAGACCGAGCTGGGCGCAGGTCAGCTCTCACCCCCCCTCCCCTGACCTTGAGGCTCCCTGCTGCTGCTTGCCGCTGCAGCACAGCTGCCACCCCACGTGCCTGGACCTCACACTCTGCCTCCCGCCGTTCTCAAAGCTTAGGCCAAACCTGAAGGCTCCTCGGGAGGGGCACAGTTCCACTCACACCCAACGAGCCACAAAAAAAAAAATATATGGGACAAGGAGTCAGAGGCTCTGGGTTTAGACCTGACCCTAGTACTGAACACACCGTGTAACCAGATAAGCCACTGCCCCGCCCAGGGAGCTCCCAGTCCGTCTCTAAAGTCCAGGGCTCGTATTGGAAAGAGATAACAGATAGCACTTATATAGCACATACTTGTTTTTAAACAGCTTTATTGAGATATAACTGGTGTGTAATTAACCGCACATATTTAAAGTATACAACTGGTAAGTTCTGACATATGAATACACCTGTGAAATCATCAGCACAGTCAAGATAATGAACACTTCCATCACCCAGAAGTCTCCTTGTCCCCTTTTATAATCCCTCCCTTCTGCCCCCATCCCCAAGCAACCACTCATCTGCTTTCTGTCATTATAGTTTTATCTTAGCACTTACTTTTAGCCCAGAGCACTCTGATGTATATAACTCACTTTATCCTCACAACACAGATGAGCAAACTGAAGCACAGTGACGTGAAGTAACTTGACCCTCCCTGGTCATGAGCTAGTTACTGAGCGGAAGAGCTAGAATGCAAGGAGCCATTGTGGCTTTATACTGTCTCTCAATAACATCTGGAAACTCAGAACAGGGCCCAGCCTGCAGTTAAGTGTTCAATTACTATCATTACTGCTGTTGCTATTACCAATACGACTCTGCTGGGAAAGCAGAGAAATGTCCTTCTGCTAGTCTGGGTTCTAGCCCCTCACTCCCAAGTTTACCTAACCCCTTGAGAGCAAGAGTTTCCTAGGGTGCTGGCTCTGTGGGCAACAGCAGAGCAACTGGCAATTCTAAAAATCTCTCAGTTCTGCTGTCATGAGAACCTTGAATAAAAATAGCACTGGCCTGAAGTACAGCCTGCCCCCTTTTTGTGGCGGCATCTCCAAGGCTGGTGTACAGGCAGTGACTCACTGCACAGCCCCTCCTTCTGCGTCCAGGGGAGGTGAAAAATAGCACATGAGCTTTAAAACCAAAGACCTTGACAGCAAATGCCTGAAGTTGTATAAAAAAGCCTGACAATGACAAAAGCCTAAGGACGAGTTCATCACCACATTTCCTTGAGGATTAACTGAGGATGGCAAGGTGGGTCCTCTATGTCCATCTGTCCCCCACTTCACTGGATGACAGAGGCCCAGTTCCCAGGAACAGAATCAGGCCCCTCTGTCACAGGGTGGAGGAATCGTCCCCCTGCAAATCCCCTGGCCCTCTAAAACACTCTTACATCTATTTTAATCCACTAGCATCTTTTTAGAACAGCCTCACTTATGCCTTCTTTCTCTATGGAAGGGTTTCTCAACTATGGCACAACTGACAGTTTGGGCCAGATGACTCTTTAGTGTGGAGGCTGTCTTCTGCACTGTAGGATGTGTGACAGTTTTTTTGGCCTCTACCCACTAGGTAACAGTAAACCACTCCCCACCCCAGGTTATGACAACCTACAATGTCTCTAGACATTCCCTAGGGGACAAAATCGACCCCTCACCCCACCTCCAGCAAGAACCACTCTTCTATGGCAACAATGAAAATGGAACATCTCTTGTCTGTACTAATCTGGAAAATGCTAAAAGTTATTGATTGGACTTTCTGGTTAGTGCAAAGTTGGAATAAGAAGGCAAAGGAAAAATTTTAGGGGGAGGGTTAATTTTGCTGATAAAAATTAAAACCAAAGGGCAGTTTTTTGATTAATTTTTTTAAAGCAAAGACAAAATGGTGAACACTTTTTTGTCAAGTTATCTCAAAGCAAGCTTCTATGTTAACTCTCCTTCTAAGCATGATAAAGAGCAGGGGAGAAGTGTTTTGCAGACTAAAGCAAAATCTATTATTTTTCCACTGAGCTGTGATCTGAGAGCTCTAAGAATAAATAGTGTTTTCTGGTGAAAAAGTATTTTATAAGGTTGCACAGTGATGAGGACAGTGGTTTCAACCCTGACTACACATTAGAACCAGATGGGAACCTGGCCAGCACTTCTCACATTTTGATGTGCACTCCAGTCACCTGGGGCTCCTGTTAAAACTGCAGATTCTGACTCAGTGGGTCTGGGGTGAGGCCTGAGGCTCTGCATTTCTAACAAGCTCCCAGCGCTCTTGTTGATGCCGATGCTGCTGATCCATGGGCCGCAGTTTGAGCAGTAAGGCCTACACCACCTGAATCAGATGAACATCCTTGATGTGCATTAAGAGGTCTTTATTACAATTAGGTGATGCCAAGTTGCAGGCTACAGCAGATAAAGACTAAGATAGTCCCTTACCTGTAAAACTGAAGTGAGGATACCAGTAAAGAGGAAGCAAAGTGGCAACAGAGAGCAAGTGTGGAACAGTGGCCAGAGCACTGGACGAGAGCCTGGAGACCAGGTCCCATCACTCACTCACAGTGTGGCTTTGTCCACCTGAGCCCATTCGTCAGCTATTACTGCGGATGGGGACACTGCGTACTCATACTGGTTCTCTCGTCCTCCCGGGGCCATGTCACCAGATAGGCAAGCGTGCAGCTCTGTCTGCAGCCATTCAAGTTTCAGGCGCAGCGCTGATTGGCGCTACCAGCCCCCACTCCGCATCCTCTTGTGGTATCTTATTCATCCCTCCTGTGCCGGCATCTAGCCCAGAACCTGGCACACAGAACAGCAGTGCAAAGACAGCTGCCATTTTATCAAATGAGCAAAGAGAGGTCCAGAAAAAAAATATGCTCAAGATCCCACCTGAGATTCCTGCTGAGTCTCAAGGCTGAGCTCTCCCCTGGGCTTATGCACTGAAGGGGAAATATATGTATTTCTGAAGTCACTGGGCCCGGCAGATCCCAGAGAAATGGCCCAGGGCTAGTTGTCTGTCCTGGAAAGAGTGGGTGGAAGGTTCGGGCCACAGCACCGAAGAGTGCCTGAGACCTTCCCTAGGGCCCACATCTCCAGGCTTCTTGCTAACAGGCTTTTCCTTGGCAGAGAGGACAGAAGGTCCACCACTGATCTGGAACACCCTTCCTCAGCAGGGACCGCTGTACCCTAAACGACTCAATCCTGCCACCACCACGACCAACCATCCTTCCCCAAGCACCTCCTACGCTGCCCGAAAGGGGCAGGCGGCACCAGCAGCACCAACACCCTCTCGCAGTCTCCGCAGCTCGCCCTGCAGCCTTACCGTTTGCGGACGACGTTAATGTTCTTCTCGAGCAGGTCATAGCGGATGTACTCACTGGGCTCAAAGTGGCTCATGGCCACCTCGGCCCGCTGGCAGAGGACCGAGGCCACATGGTACTGCCGCACACCCAGGGCTCTCTGCAAGGAGAAGGACAGCAGCGACTGTCAGTGGAGTATTTAGAGCGGTCCACCCCTGAGAGACAGCGCAGAATGGTGAAAAAAGCAAAGAATTCAAGTGTCAAGAGCTATTCAGTGACTGCAGCCTCAGTTTCCTCACCTGAGGCACAGGGATGAGACAGTAGCCAAAAGGAACACAGCCTGTGGTAGCAGAAAAGTGTAAGGGATTTACAGTCAGAATTTCTGCATCAAAGTCAAATTCTGTCCACTTAAGAAAATCCTCTATCATCTGAGGACCAGAAAAGTTGGGCAATGGGGATACAACCAGCTGTAGCGATCATACAGTTACTGGAAGGTTGAAGGAGAAAATATGTGGACGTTCCCATTAAGCTCTGAAGCACCACCCAAATGGTAGCTGCTATCCTGCCTGCCCTATAAGTTCCTTGGGGCTTGGGATCAAGCTCTGTCTGTCTTATTCATCTGTATCTGGACGACCTGGCACATATTTGAGATTTAATAACTAATGGTTGAATAGATGGAAAAATTAGTGAGGAAAACCTATGCATGAGCTTTGGATGTTTCCTCATCCCTTGAAAAGGTGGTGCCTAATCCTGCTCCCCTGGAATGTGCAGCAGACTCACCGACTGACTGGACAGAATGGCACAGTGATACCAGGGGACCTCTGAAGCTAGGCCGCAAAAAGGATTGCTTCTGCATGGCTCTCTCTTTCTTTGATGGCTCTGGCGGAAGACAGTCACCACCGCTGTTAAAACATTTCAGCAGGGCTTCCCTGGTGGCGCAGTGGCTGTGAATCCGCCTGCCGATGCGGGGGACACAGGTTTGTGCCCCGGTCCGGGAAGATCCCACATGCCGCGGAGCGGCTGGGCCCGTGAGCCATGGCCGCTGAGCCTGTGCTCCGCAATGGGAGAGGCCACAACAGTGAGAGGCCCGCGTACCGCAAAAAACAAACAAACAAACAAAAAAACAGTTCAGCAGTCCTCAGAGAGGCCCACCTAGAGAGGAACTGAGGCCTCTTGCCAAAAACCAGCACCACCTTGCTAGGCGTGTAACCATGCCATCTTGCAAGCCAGTGCTCCAGCCTCAGCCCAAGCCCTCAGATCACCAGGGCCCTGACCGACAACCTGGACTGCAAGTTCTTGAGTGACTCTGAGCCAGAACCACCAGCCAAGACGCTCCCAAATTCCGGGCCCACAGTAACTGTGAGCGAGAAACGTGTATTGTTGTTTTAATCCTCTAAATTTGGGAGCAACGACTTCTTATGCAGCAACAGATAAGCAACTGTTATGAAGGGGTCTGTATTAGTTCATTTTAAACTGTGGATGACAAACTTCACAGGGTCCATTTTGACCAAGGAGGAATAGATGAACCCAAAGAAGCGACAGAGGGAAAGAACAGTGTTCGCCATCTAGGAAGTCATACCCTTGGGCAAGGAAAGAGGCAAAGCTCAAGCCACTGCCCCAGGCTCCCTTCTATATGTCACCAGAACATTTAAAGCCAAATCCTGCCGACCTCAGCATCTAAACCAATACAAATGCACAGCTGCCACTCGCTGTTCAGGTGGCCGGCGAGGAGGGCAGACCCCATCAGGAAACAGCACCCCACCCGCCACCCCCCGACCTGCCACAGCAGAAGCGACCTCCCAGTGCAGACTGCAGATCCACCTGCCCTCCAGCTAAAAATCCACCAGGGGACCCTCACTCTCTGCCCTACTGGGTAGGGGTGAAGAACTCACCAATCAAAGGACTTTCCTTTTTTTTTTTGGCTTCACAGCATGTGGGATTCTAGTTCCCCGATCAGGGAACAAACCTGTGCCCCCTGCAGTGGAAGTATGGAGTCTTAACCACTGGACCGCCAGGGGAGTCCCAAAGGACTTTCAACAGCCTGTGCAGGAGCCTGTGCAGGAGGAATGTGGGACACTGCAGCTGCAGGTACGGCCGCTGCTGCCTGCCGCTGCCATTACAGTGGGAGGCCCAGTGCACAGCGGCAGTCGGGGGGACCTGGACTTCAACCTGGCAAGCCATTTACTACCTGAGCCATCTAGGACAATTTACCCTCTCTAAGTAATCATTTCCACACAGTGCTATTGTGAGGGCTAGGAGGTAACAGAAAGTACTTGGCACGGTTTCTATTATTACCCCTGTGCATTTATAAGCATACATTCAGCCTCCTCTGTGTTTTTCACACAAATGAGAAGCTATACAAGTTGTTCTGCAACTTGCTTTTTTCATTTATCAACATATCTTTGACATCTTTCCAATGTTTATACACAGATCTATCGCTCTCTTTTTGTAAATTAATTGCCCTTAACTTCAGTTTCCTTAGAAATAAAAATGAGTAGAACAATACCTAGTGTCTGGCCCAGTAAGCGAAACAAATAACTGTAATCATAATTATAGTGTAGAGAAAAGGTAAAGTAGCAAATTCCTAACAGTAAGGGGACAATTAAGCAATCTATGGACACATATCAATACTTAAAAATAGATTTAAGTAATAATGCTGACTGGAAAAAAAAGGACAAAATAATATGTTCATACAGAATACAACTCTGGGATAAAAAAGAATATTTATTAGTGCCTAGTGTGAGATGAGCACCGTGCTAAGCATCTAATCCTCACAGCCGCCCAGTGAAGCGGCACCTATGATTAGCCTATTTTCCAAGTGAGGCAACTGAGGCTCTCATGCAGTGACCAAGGCCACAGAGCAGCAACCAGGACCCAACCCAGCCTGACTGGCCCACTTTCTGCTATTGCCCCAGGCCCTCACCCGAAGCTTTGCCCCTAAAATGGAGATAAACTCAATAGTGTTAATAACAAATCAACCAGCTACATGCTCAATCCTTAACCATGACACTGCTCTGCTTACCAACTATGTGCATATGTCTGTTCACAACAGCTAGCGCTGCCCAAGAGGACTTCCTGCCATGATGGACACGTCTTAGATCCTCACTGTTCAATACAGTAGCCACCCACCACACGTGGCTGCAGGGCACCTGAAGTGTGCTGAGGTGACTGAGGAGTGGAATTTTTAATGTTACTCAACTTTAATTAAAGTTAAGTTGCCACATGGGACGGCTCAGGTTTATACATTAATAAGGATGGAAAGAGTTTTTAGGAAGCCTGAACAACCTGAATGTTCATCAAGTGAATTTTTCTAAAAAGCTATTTGGACCCCATCCCATGCCAGGAGTTCATCATCCCACACGACCACCAATCCATTTCTGAAAAATTTCAAAATATTCTCCCTCTCTCTGTTTCCTTGCACAGTCTGCTTTTTCAGGTAGCGGGGGCATCTGCCCTCTGGACGGTATGAAATAAACGCAACCATCTTTCTCAGGATATTGCTTCCCAGACCTGAGGTGCAACAGAATCTCCTGAGTTTGTTAAAAATACACAATCCTGGGACTTACCTGGCGGTCCAGTGGTTAGGACTCGGCACCTTCACTGCATGGGCCTGGGTTCAATCCCTGGTTGGGGAACTAAGGTCCCGCAAGCCACAAGATATGGCCCAAAACGACGACGTAACCCTAAACCTTACCCAGGTCAATAACTCAGCTGAGGGCGGGGGTCCCTCAACTATCTGAAGACAGGACTTACTGTCCTCTCTAAACCCCCTCTTCTCTAAGCCAAGGGTAGCCCTGAGTTTTTTCAACTTTTCCTTTACGTGGCATGTTTCTAAATCCTGCAATAGCCCAACCATGCCCTGTGCTGAGGGCAAAGGGACAGTCACTTCCTTTGCTGAGCTCGTGGCTGTCCACCTCACTGCTGACACATGCATCACTCCCTTCCTCCTAACCCCTCAATAGCCACCTTCCTCACTGACCGCTCAAGCCACACTGTACTACAGACTTGGTTTTCTGTGCAGAGCTCTACCTTAATCTTGGTTTAATTTCAGCACCAGTTTCTGTCTACCTCCAGCCCTCTGTGGTCTACAGGAGTCCGGGTCAGTCACCCCAGGTCCTGACAGGCTGGCCTTCCCAGTGCGTGTAAGCACAACTCTCAGGCTGTTCATTCAAGTCTCAGTACAAATGTGACCCATTCCGGGCCAGGCTCCCCAGGGTGGACGTTTGGTCAAGCCAACAGTGATCTATTTAGTGACAATCCCCAGATCCGGGTCTTCAACCCACAACAATAACCACCTGACTGAAATGTCACTAAGCCATCGCTTCTGTTTCGCGACTAGGGACAGCCTGACTGACCCGTCAGTTGCCCTACAGAAATCAACACTCACACTCCGTTTCACTAATCTAATCGCAACAAAAAAGTAAGAAGATGTTAGCCTGGCTGTGACACCTTAAGCAATTCACTTTGTTCCTCCAGGCCTGAGTTTTTCACACCTGTAAAGGGTGAAATCTCAGCCCTGTTCCCTGCTTCAGAGCCGAACTGTGAGAGGTTTAAAGTGTATGAAATGTCATGTATAACTCTGAAGAGGCTGATCACACTAATATGCTTACCCAAAGACTGACTTCAAGGGCAAGGGTACCATGTATCATTCATTCAGGACCACATATATCTCACATATAAAATGAAGACTAGGCTATGGGTAGTCTTAGAATAAAAATAAAACAGCCTTACTTATTAAGTACCTGCTCCATGCCAAGCATTTTCTGTGCCTAATTTTGAATTCCATAGTGATACAAGGTAATTGTTATTCCCATCTTACAGATTTGGAAACTGAAGATCATAGAGGTTAAGTCAGAAATCTTACACGTGACAGTGAATCCAGGATGCAAGTGCAGACCTGTCTCTTTCTAGGATAAGCCAATTCCCCTAGATTCTGTTACCCGCTAACCCCACATAGCCTATCCTTTCCCATTGGAAGGTAGCATGGTATGATGGTTCAGATTGAAGACCTGTAGTCAGATTGCCCAACCCAGCAGCATCACTAACCCGCTGTGGCCCTAGAGAAGTTATTTAGCCTCACCAAGCCTTAGCTTCCTCACAGAGAAAATGGAGATAAACGTGTTAATAGTAAATGAAATAGTCTACTTTAAGTGCTTGGCACAGAGCGGGTTCATATGTGCTCAATGTATGTGATTTTTTTAAAATTAATTTATTTGTTTTTATTTTTGGCTGTGTTGGGTCTCTGCTGCTGTGCGCAGGCTTTCTCTAGTTGCGGCGAGCGGGGGCTACTCTTCATTGTGGTGCGCAGGCTTCCCATTGTCGTGGCTTCTCTTGTTGCGGAGCACGGCTCTAGGTGCATG
Source organism: Lagenorhynchus albirostris (assembly GCF_949774975.1). Classification (NCBI taxonomy): domain Eukaryota; kingdom Metazoa; phylum Chordata; class Mammalia; order Artiodactyla; family Delphinidae; genus Lagenorhynchus; species Lagenorhynchus albirostris. The sequence goes on from NC_083105.1 coordinate 7,735,839, forward strand.
GGCTTCAGTAGTTCTGGCGCACAGGCTTAGCTGCTCCGTGGCATGTGGGATCTTCCCGGGCCAGGGATCGAACCCATGTCCCCCGCATCGGCAGGCGGATTCTTAACCACTGCACCTCCAGGAAAGCCCTCAATGTATGTTATATTGTATTATTTTCATGGAGGAGACAGACACACAATTAGATGTGATGAGGTTGTGCTCCTTTTCTGGATTCTGGCAGAAGGGGTATCCTCTTCTTTTGCTTACTGAAAACATAACTTTTGGCTGATCAGCATTTTTCAGAAGCCTTAGCTCATCTGGGCCTTTGACATTCTTGACCCCTTTCTGATGTATTCCAGCTGCCACAGTGTTTCTCCTTAGTTACTTGCCCTCCTCCCAACTTTGGCTAAGACATTCTAAAAATCTAAGCTGAGCTCTGTAGCAGCATCTCTTCTGTCTCTCCTTCAGACTACTTGCAATTTGTTAGAATTTGCCTTGGAAAACCTCCCATCTCTCTGAAACCCCTTCTGCTTACGGGATCCTGGCAGAGAGACCTCATCTATTTGGTCTCTGAATAATTCAGAAACTTGCTTTCCTCCAGGGCACCAAACATGCTGAACTTCCGTAGCCAGTACAAAGTCTAAAGGGATCTGCCACTGGGCCTTTGCACATGCCCTTTCTTCTGCTTAGAATGTTCTCTGCCCACCTCCTTCTCAATCTACCCTTTGTGTAGGTAATTCCCATTGATCCTTCAAGTTCCAAATTAATTTCACTTTCTTAGGGAACCTTCTTGAACTCTCAGCCCAAGCAGAGCCTCCTATCATCTATGCCCATTTACTACTTTCTGACGTTCATTCGTGAGATGATATCTGTCTCCACTAGTCTGTAAGATCCACTAAGGGAGGGATTGTGTCTGTTCATTCATAATAAAATTCCCCATGCCTGAACACCAGGTCTGATACACAGGTGCTACATAAGTATCAGTTAATTAAACCAATGAATGTTGCTTTTACTTTACCAACCAGTTCTTCCTTATCGAGCAAGGTTAAATACAGAGCAAGTTTGGTTAACCTTGTGAGAACAAATAGTTAACAGGACAAATCAATAATTTGCCAGGCTCAGATGCTTGTGGTTAGACTGTAAACAGGTTGAACGTTCTTGAAAAACAATTAGGCAATACCTATTAAAATGTAAAACGTTTGTACCTTTTGACTAGCTTTCCCTCTTCCAGGAAGCTATCTTATAAAAATACTCACTTAAATGAGTGTAGAGACTAGCAAAGACGCTCTCTACATCACTGTTTTTACTTATTTATTGAGACAACTGTTCTTTATCTAGCTTCACATTTGGATTGATGGTCTTCGTTGCCACGTGCGGGTTTTCTCTAGTTGCGGCAAGCGGGGCCGCTCTTTGTTGCGGTGTGCGGGCTTTTCATTGCGGTGGCTTCTCTTGTTGCAGAGCACAGGCTCTAGGTGCGCAGGCTTCAGTAGTTGTGGCTCACGGGCTCTAGAGAGCAGGCTCAGCAGCTGCGGCGCACAGGCTTATTTCCGTGGCATGTGGGAGCTTCCCAGACCAGGGTTCGAACCCGTGTCCCCTGCACTGGCAGGTGGATTCTTAACTACTGTGCCACAAGGGAAGTCCCCATCACTGTTTTTAAAAGAACAACACAATTGTCCAAAAATAGGGCACTGATTGAATAAATTCTGGTTCATCCACGAAGGAATGCCATTCTACACCTTTTTAAATATTCAAGAATAAGATGATGGTGGTGGTCTAACAACATCGTGAATGTAGTTAACGTCACTGAAGTGAACAGTTAAAAATGATTAAAATGTCAAACTTTATTATGTATTTTACCATGATTTAAAAAAAGAAGTAGAGGGGACTTCCCTTGTGGCGCAGTGGATAAGACTCTGAGCTCCCAATGCAGAGGGCCCTGGTTTGATCCCTGGTCAGGGAACTAGGTCGCACATCATGCTGCAACTAAGAGTTTGCATGCCGCAACGAAGGAGCCCACCTGCCACAACTAAGACCCGGTGCAACCAAATAAATACATAAATAAGTATTTTTTAAAAAAGAATATTTAAAAAATAAAAAAAAATTTAAAAAGAAGTAGATCTACCTTTACTGACAGGAAAAAAATTTCATGACACATTCAATGAAAATAAGAAATAGCAAAATAGTGCCATGGTATGGGCCCATTTCTGTATAATAACAGTAATTAACAAATGTAAATATGTTTAGAAAAAGATTGACATGATATGCCTAAACTTTTCACAGCAATTATCTCTAGAGATTAGAATTATGGGCACTTTTATGTTCTAGGCTAAGTATTTCTGTAACTTTTAAATGCTGCATGATATATGTGAGTTTCTTTTGTAATCAGGGGAAAAAAAAGAATGAACAAGACAAATTGGTGCAGAAAAGCATGCTGACTGTAGTGTAGCATACACAGCAGGATCAGTCAGGAGCACTTAGACAATAATCAAGCGTTCTGGTTTTTAAAAATGTGCAAACCCTTTGTTTCAGCAAGTTAACTTACAGGAATTTATCACGACTAAGTAAAAGGAAAAAAATGTACCTTCACACTAGAGGAATCTGGTTACCACCAGCTCAACCCAGAGATCAAACAGCATCACCAACAGCAAGACTACCTTACATTCGTGCCTCCCGATGGGACAGCGTCACCTATGAAGAATTCTTGTCAAAAAACGTTTAACCTCAATCTAAGAAAGCTTTGGGACCTTACTTCCAGTTTAAGGGAAATGCAAGGAATAAAAGAATAATCAATTACATCCAGAATACGAAAGGTCTACGAGAATCTGGGCTAGTCCCTTTCAAGTCAATGTCATGGGGAAAAACGGTGTGTGTGTGACGGGGTGGGAGTGGGGAGGTGCTGTTCTAGATTAAGAGACTAAAAAAGTAAAATCAGGGCTTCCCTGGTGGCGCAGTGGTCGAGAGTCCGCCTGCTGATGCGGGGGACATGGGTTCGTGCTCCGGTGCGGGAAGGTCCCACATGCCGCGGAGCGGCTGGGCTCGTGAGCCATGGCCGCTGGGCCTGCGCGTCCAGAGCCTGTGCTCCGCAACGGGAGAGGCCACAACAGTGAGAGGCCCGCGTACTGCAAAAAAAAAAAAAAAAGTAAAATCAATGCAGCATGCAAATTTTTTTTATCAGGTCTTGATTTGAAAAGAGATAGCTACCAAAGACATTTTTGGGAGAAGTGGGGAAGTTAAGAAAATGATACTGTAGTTATATAGCTAATTGACTTAGTTTTAAGAGATAAATGTTGAAGCTTTTAGGAATGAGGTGTCACAACGCCTTTAATTTCTTCTGAAATGGTCCAGAAAAAAAAATAATAAAAAATATATAGATGGGGGGTTGGGATGAATTGTGAGACTGACACATATACACTATCGATACTATGTATAAAATAGATAACTAATGAGAACCTATTGTATAGCACAGGGAACTGTACTCAATGCTCTGTGGGGACCTAAATGGGAAGGAAATCCAAAAAAGAGATATATATAAACATAAGCTGATTCACTTTGCTCTACAGTAGAAACTAACACAATATTGTAAATCAACCATACTCCAATAAAAATTTAAAAATATATATATAGATGAAGCAAATAAGGCAAAATGTTGATAACTGTTGACTCTAGATGGTAGGTATATGGGTGTTCTTTGTACTATTTTCTACTTTTACTTATGTGTAAAAATTCATGACAAAAAATCTTTTAAGTAAGGCATCAAGTATGGTTAAATCCATGCGCTAGACATAATGGCTTAAATTTCCTTCTTGATTTTTTTCTAAATTTTCCAAATTTTCTACAAATGAATCATTATAATACTTCTTATAATTAGAAAGAATGTAACCAACATTAGTTTTTAATTAAAAAATGCTCAGAACCAAAGATAAATATCCTTGCAGACTGCTTGCTGTGGACTAAAAGCAAAATAATTCAATCTTTTCATAAAGCAGCTTGTCAATAAGACATCCACAGGAACATCCATACCTTTGACTCAGTAATTCCATATCTGAGACTCTATCTTCAAGAAATAACTCCAAGTATGTAAAGGAAATGAACATTATAAAAAATGGTTTAAGACAGAAAATTATTTTCTCCTATAATTCCCCAAATTTGTATTAAGGTAATACTGTGTGGATGGAAAGAGACTGACAGCAAGCTGTTTTTAGGTGATGTAGAGAGAACCAAAGTTCCCTAATATCACTATAGGTTTTTTCTTGAACTCCAATTTTGAAATCCAACATTCGGGTGAAGGTATCAAGCTCAGAGTGCCCGCCCCATGGGTCATTTCTGTGTGTGCAGTATGGTGGACAGTGAGATTCCCCCTGAAACAGGAGGTGGTGGAGGCCAAGAAGGAACATTCAGGGGTTGGGAGTCCAGAGATCTGGCCTCCGAGTTCGGTCACAATGCACCCCTGTACAAATAATCTAGCCTTTCTGTGCCTTCTTTTTCACTTCTTTCTTTTTTTAAAAAAATATTTATTTATTTATTTGGCTGCGGCAGGTCTCAGTTGCAGCTCGTGGGATCTTCGTTGCCGCATGCAGAATCTTTAGTTGCAGCATGCAGGATCTTTAGTTGCGGCATGCGAACTCTTAGTTGCAGCATGCGGGATCTAGTTCCCTGACCAGGATCGAACCTGGGCCCTCTGCACTGGCAGCAAGGAGTCTTAGCCACTGGATCACCAGGGAAGTCCCTCCATTTCTATAAAATGGGAGAAGCAGATCATTCTGGCTGCATCAAAATCACCTGGGAGGTTTCACTGAAACAGCTTCTAGGCCCTAAAGGCTCCCAGACCTCTCAATCAGAATCACCTGAGGTGGAGCCTTAAACATCAATAAAGATTACAGGTTACGCTGATACAGCCATATCTGGGAACCACCGGACTAGACGTTCTCCAAAGTTCCTTCCAGCTCAGAGATTCTATAAATATTCCTCCCCAGTAAGCAGGCAACAGATAAACCCACTTACTCCCAAAGGCCTAGGGGAAAGCATAGCAACGGCAGAACAGATTAATCTGTACCAAGGAAGAAAACCCCCAGAGCTCAGGTCTTTCTGGAGTAGCCACAGCCTTCGCCTTCATTTACACACAGATGTGGATGTAAAGGTATGCATATGTGCACACATCAAATGCAACCCAGCGTGGTGTCACAGAAAGCACACCAGATTCAGAACGCTACCCATTTATTATTAGCTCCCTGCATGGTCAAACTGTTTACTCTATTTTAAAATACTTATAAAATATGGAGAATAATCCCTGTCATTTAACAAGTAATGCCAGAAATTGTTTCCACATGGCTCCCAAACTTTTTCAAGTTAAGGCCCACGAACAAAGTAATTCTTTTTGGTAAACAGACCAGGTTGCTGCTGGAAGACAACTGGCAGCCTTAGTTGCTGGGGGATGGGGGGGGGCTCATTATCTCTGCACACCTGTATGTTATTCACTACAGCACACCTGGGGAAAGCTTAGCTGTACCACACTAGACTCTAGAACACCACCACGCTCTCCCTGCCCTCAAGACCACAGTACGGTGTGATAAGACAAACAGAAGGTGTGGTAGTGTGTTAGAGTGGCTATTGTATGCGTTAGGTACAGGGGAAATACGAGTGGTCGAGTGAAAAAGAGGCTAAGGCCTCCTCAGGGCTCAAACAAGATCATGTTTGGGTTCAAATCAAAAACATTGGCTACAGATGCAAAAACCAGAGAGACTGAGTGATCTGCTCAAAATCACATGGCATTTGTGGAGAGTCATCAGGGAAGGAGGAAGTCATTCAAAGTCCACTGTATCCTAGCAACATCCATATACTGGCCACAGGATGTTCGGAGCTAAAAGGAGCCTTTGAGAGGGGACTTCCAAATTTTGACTGAAAACACACAGGCACAAAACACATTTTATGTTGTGGCCCAGCAGCAGGTACTGAGAGTGTGTGTAATTCACACGAAGTTTCACTAAACAATACCTGACATGTGCAATGTACACTGATACTTTTTATTCTCTATTATTATTTTCATTGTGGTAAAATCTACCATTGTAACTATTAAATGTACAATTCAGTACATTTACAATGCTGTGCAACCATCACCACTATCTAGTTCCAGAACCTCTCCACCACCCGAAGCAAGCCCCGGACACACTGAGCAGCTGCTCCTTTTTCTTTTCACCCTCCCTGTCCCAGCTGCTGGCAATCACTGACCTGCTTTCTGTTTCTATGGATTTGTCTGTTCTAGATATTTCATGTAAATGAAATCATACAATAGGTGGCCTTCTGTCTGGCTTTTTTCATTTAGCATTCTATATTATCTTTTTTTAAAGGCCACTTGCACCCCATTAATTTCATGATCCAATAACAGGTCAACATAGGCAGTCCGGAAACACTATCTTAGAGAACTTCCAATTAAAAATATTAGTTACATAAAATGTATGGTGATGGACGTTAACTAGTCTTATTGTGGTGATCACTTTGCAATACGTACAAATATATAATCATCATGCTTTGTACCTGAAACTAATACGATGTTGTATGTCAATTATAACTCAAATTTTTAAAAAATTACATGGGCTTCCCTGGTGGCACAGTGGTTGAGAGTCCGCGTGCCAATGCAGGGGACAGGGGTTTGTGCCCCGGTCCAGGAGGATCCCACGTGCCGCGGAGCGGCTGGGCCCGTGAGCCATGGCCGCTGAGCTTGTGCGTCCGGAGCCTGTGCTCCGCAACAGGAGAGGCCACAACAGTGACAGGCCTGCGTACCGCAAAAAAAAAAAAAAAAATTACTTACAAACATCAAAGGCAAACAGCGACAACGAATGACAGTCACCGAAGGCGTTTGCAGAGCATCACCAGGCTCTCTGCAGCATTCCACCTACTGTACCAGAGGACCCCAAACCTCAGCCCACCCACTTGATGCCTGCCTGCACACAACTATCCACCAGGAAAATGGACAAAATAAAGACAATGTAGCAAGTTTTTTTAAAAACTCAAATTTATTACATTTAAAACATGTTCTTTGTTCTGAGTCTTTCCTTCCTATACCTTTGATGTTAAAAAGGCCCTTTTAAGAAATAATGGTGATAACAGAGAATGATATAGTGGTTTTTTTGTTTTGGTTTTGGTTGTTGTTTTGGTGTCCTTACTTCAAAAAATTTAAAACGTGCAACCTCACATTGATCCTCTCAATTTTGTCTGTACACTTTGGTGCCCTCTATCACGCAACTTTCCCAGAACAAGACTGTCTTTGGGGGATAGTAGCAGTCACTGGAGAAGTAAGATACAAGGATGAAGAAAAAGCTAGGTTTTTACATTAACTTTATAATCTCAGTAGCAGCCAGAAGTATGAGAAATGATAAGCAGGGCTGACTGGTGAAAAACACCTATCTTCACTGTCATTCTCTCTGTCTCCCCTCCCTCCTACCACCAAACCTTACCCATTTGTTTACTCATTCGTCTGTCCATCTATCAACTAGTTACTGAGTGACTACAGGTGCCAGACACTGTCTGAGGCACTAAGGATACAGCAATGAACAAAATGGTCCAATACTCCCTGCCCTCTTGGGACTGACATTCCGGGAGGATAAGGGCGGGGAGGGGACAGACAAGTAGACACAGAGAAACAAGTAAAACCTCAGTCAGACGTCAGTAAGTGTCATGAGAGAATGAAGCAGGAGCCCTGCGAGAAGGAGCCAGGGAAGTAGGGGGAGGTGCAATTTAAAGTAGGAGAGTTGGGAAGGGCTCCAGTGAGAAGGTGACATTGAACAACAACCTGACAAAAGGTCAACCTACAGGTAATCTGAAGGAAGAGTATTCTAGACAGAAAGTTTAAGGATCCTCCAAAGTGAGGTAGTGCCCGTTGTGTTCAAAGAACAACAAGGAGAGACATCTGTATACCCACGTTGATAGCAGCATTATTCGTAATAGCCAAAAAGTGGAAGCAACCCACCCAAGTGTCCATTGATGGATGATGGAGAAACAGAATGTGGTACATACAATGGAATATTAGTTAGACTTAACAAAGGATTTGTAAAAGCCTAAAAAAGAATCTGACACATGCTACAACACAGATGAACCTTGAAGACATTATGCTAAGTGAAATAAGCCAGTCACAAAAGGACAAATACTGTGTGATTAGTTATATGAGGTACCTGGAGTAATTAAGTTCATAGAAACAGAAAGCAGAAGAGTGGGCGCCAGGGGTTGGGGGAAGGGGGAAATGGGGAGTTAGTGTCTAATGGCTACAGTCTCAGTTTGGGAAGATGAAAAAGTTCTGGAGATGACTGGTGGTGATAGTTGTGCAACAATGTGAATGTACTTGATGCTATTGAACTGTATACTTAAAATTCTTAAAATGGTAAATATTTAAAAGTAAAAAATATATGGGGGGGGGAAAGGAACAGCAAGGAAGCCAGTATGGTCAGAGCAGAATAAACAAGGAGGAGTACAGTAAGAGGTAAGACCAAGATTGCATAGGACCTGGGGACTTCCCTGGTGGTCCAGTGGCAAAGAATTCACCTTGCAATGCAGAGGACACAGGTTCAATCCCTGCTCAGGGAACTAAGATCCCACATGCCATGGGGCAACTAAGCCCATGCGCCACAACTACTGAGCTCGTGCACCTCAACTACAGAGCCTGCGTGCCGCAAACTACAAAGCCCACCCGCCCAGTCTACACGCCACGAGAGAAGAGAAAACCCGCACACCACAACTAGAGAGAAGCCCACGCACCACAACGAAAGATCCTGCATGCCTCAGTGAAGACCCACATGCCACAACTAAGATCTGACACAGCCAAAAATAAATAAAACAAATAAATAATAAACAAATCTTTAAAAAAAAGAAAAGGTGGCATAGGACCTTGTAGAATACAGTAAAGATTCTGGACTTTACTCTGAGTGAGAAGAGAAGCTAACAGAGAATTCTGAATGAGAATTACATGGTCCTACTTATTTATAAGGACCATTCTGGCTGCTGTACATAGAACAGAAGGAAGCAGGGAAACCAGATAGGAGGCCAACACAATATCCCAGTCAAAGATGGTGGTGATTTGGACCAGAGTGGTAATGGTGGAGGTGGTGAGAAGGGGTTGGAGTCTGGATAGTCTCTGAAAGTACTAACAATAGGATTTGCTAACAAACTGGCCAAGAGGCATGAGAGGAAAGTCAAGAATACCACTGAGGTTTTGGGCCTGAGTAACTGGAAGAATGGGGTTGCTATAAACTGAAATGGGGAAGGCAATAGGAAGAGCAGGCTTGGGGGTGAGATCGGGAGTTTTTCTGTCCGACACCCAAGTGGAGATGTCAAGTAGGCAGTTGGAGTCTCATCCTAAATCCCATCCCTCTAGAACTTGGCTAATTAAATGGTTCATCTAGAATCACAGATTATCAAAACCCGAAGTGTCCCCAGATCACCAGATATCTTTTCTTCACGTGACAGATGAAGAGTGCCCCAGGTCACATACCTAGTTAACAGCAGTTTGGAGCAGAACTCAAGTCACTTAATTCTCAAGTCAACACTTTCCACCACACTACCACCCTAATTAAAACTGAAGCAGGGACTTCCCTGGTGGCACAGTGGATAAAACCCCACGCTCCCAACGTAGGCAGCCCGCATTCGATCCCTGGTCAGGGAAATAGATCCCACATGCATGCTGCAGCTAAGAGTTCACATGCCACAACTAAGGAGCCTGTGTGGCACAACTAAGGAGCTGGTGAGCCACAACTAAGGAGCCCTGGAGCCACAACTAAGGAGCCAGCCTGCTGCAACTAAGACCCCATGCAACCAAATAAATAAATATTAAAAATAAATAAAGTTACTCTTTTTTAAAAAAAACTGAAGTAGTACTGATTCATTAAACAAATATTTACCCAGCCCCAGACTTTGTGCTGTGGTGCCTGAATTAGTGAGATAAGCAAGACGACACAGTCCCTCCCATTGCTGAACTTACAATCTGGTGAAGAAGACAGATATCAAGTAATCACTAAAGAAACTATGGAAGCAACGATATGAGAAGTGCTATGAAAGAAAGGTTAAGCAGCTATAACGCTATAACAGTATAAAGCTGGAGAACCTAATCTAGACTAGGGGAAGGGCTTTTCCAAGAAAGTGATATTTAATCTGAGAACTGAAACCTGACTAGGAGTTAGCCAGGCAAAGAAAGTGCAGTTTAGGAAAAGGAATCCAGGGAACCTGGCAGGCAGAGAGAACAGCATGTGCAAAGGCCCTGTGGCAGGGAAGCACCTGTAGTTGAAAGAAGAAAGAGAAAGCCAGCTTGGCTAGAGCAAAGTGAGCAAAGGGCAGTGGAAACGGCAGAAAATAAGGCTAAGAGGTAAAATGGAGCTAGGTATCATGACGGACCTTGCAGGTGTACGAGAAAAGCACCGCAGCAACCTTGAACTATAGTTTATCTGAGTCTTGGCAGAATACCTCGGAACACCAGACGGTAGAAGGCCTCTAAAGGAGTTGTGAGGCCCTCTCCCACTTGCTCCTTATCTCCCTGGGAGGCAGTCATGAGACAGTTTCTCCTCGCCTCCCAGGATCTGATGAGGTATAGAGCTTTCTGCCCTGGACTCTTCAAACTAGAGCTGCAGGATATAAACCCGCTTAGTGGCATCAAGGCTGTCACAACTTTCAGTGCAGTCATCAGCTCCTTTTGTTTTGGTGCCACCCTTTTCGGTGTATGCAACTAGGACCCAAGGAGCTGGCAACTTCAGCTTACTCTTCTCAGTCTGTATATAAGTAATGAACCGTCAGAATATGAAAGTGGTTCATTGTACCTTTACCAATCAATTGGTCAGGCTTTGATTTTTTCATATGAGCTTTACAGTAGGACATGTTAAATGTTTAACTTGATTCTAAAAGCAATGGGAAGAACTTTCCTGGTGGCACAGTGGTTAAGAATCCGCCTGACAGTGCAAGGGACATGGGTTCAATCCCTGGTCCGGGATGATCCACATGCCACGGAGCAACTAAGCCTGTGCACCACAACTACTGAGCCTGTGCTCTAGAGCCCACGAGCCACAACTACTGAGCCCACGTGCCACAACTACTGAAGCCCGCACGCCTAGAGCCCGTGCTCCGTAACAAGAGAAGCCACCACAATGAGAAGCCCGCGCACCGCAACGAAGAGTAGCCCCGCTCACCGCAACTAGAGAAAGCCCACGTGCAGCAACGAAGACCCAATGCAGCCAAAAATAAATAAAATTTTAAAAAATAAAAGCAATGGGAAGTCACTGAAGCAGGATTATATCTGCATTAAAAAAAAAAAGTCACTGTGGCTGCCATGTAGATAATGCATTCAAGAGGGGTAAAAGTATTCAATGGAGTAGGCTGATGGTGGCTTATCATGTAACCTATTTCCTATAAGCACATTTGTATTTTAACACTTGAACACCTATTCTGTGCCAAGCAATAGGACACAGATACCAAGAAGAATAAGACAGTCCCTACACTTATATACCTTAGTTTGGCCACAATCAGCAGTAAATGTAACCCACTGTGACCTGCTTGAGGAAGGAAACACACACAAGGGGCAGGAGTACAGAAGAGCGGACAATTAGCTCTGCTTGGGATGCCCAGGCAAGACTTCCCTGACCAGAGCTGTGGAGGATAAATAAGGGTTTGCAAGGCACTCAGAGGACAGATAGTACATAAAAAGATACAGAATCATCAAGTGAAGTGTGCAGGAGCTACAAGTCACTCAAAATGGTGCGAGGTAAAAGACAAAGCAGGAGATGGTGGAAGGTCAGGCTAGAAACCCAGCAGGTTTGATTCAGGAGGCTGAATTATGACCTGTGGTTTATTTACACAGTGAAAAGAACTTAGATATAGCTCAAAGGCCTAGCTCCACCATTTATTAGTTGTGTGGTGTCACGCAGGTTTCATCTTTGAACCCAGTTTCTTTCTCTCTTTTTTTAATTTTTATTGGAGTACAGTTGATTTACAATGTTGTGTTAGTTTCAGGGGTACAGCAAAGTGACTCAGTTATACATATACATACCTCCACTCTTTTCTAGATTCTTTTCCCATATAGGCCATCAGAGAGTACTGGGTAGATAGACTTCCCTGTGCTATACAGTACGTCCTTATTAGTTATCTATTTTATATACGAACCCAGTTTCTTCACTTGGAAAAAAGGAATAAATACCCACAGTATTAAGTGAGGTCTGAAATTATGTGAATGAGCTCCCAAAAAATAGCAATTATTATGTAAAATGCTACAAAGCAGGTTGTTGGGTTTTTTTTGTTTTGTTTGTTTGTTTTAAGCAGGTTGTTTTTTGTTTTTTAAATAGTCTTTACTAGGGTTTTTCCTCCCATTCAAAAAAGGAGGACAGATTTCATGGAGAAAATTTAGACAACACATAAAACAACACAATTTTACAACTCCCCAGAGCCCATCCAGGAGTACTTACCCCAAGACCCCTCCACCAGACCCCCTGGCCTGATGCCAGGTACCCTGTGGTGTTTAACAGTGACTCCGACTCCAAGAGAGGCACTAAACACCAGTCTGTGCTGAATCTACACCTCCCCATAGTCCCTGGCACCAGGATACCTACTGAACCCAAACTGAACAGGTGGTAGGGCTGAGGTTTCTAAGCAAAGACAATGATAATAATAGTAATTACTAGTAGTAATAGTAATAGTGATACTTAATACTTTCTATTGAGTGCCAAGTTATAAGCACTTTACATGGATGAACAGCCCTACTGTATACGAGCTCCATTTAACAGATGAGGAAATTGAGGGCAGGAGAAGCATAGTAACTCACCCAAGGTCTCACAGATACACCAGCACTCAAAGACAGCCTGGCTCTAAGCCAAACACTGAGCCTTCCAAGCGCCAAGTGAACCCTGGCAATTCTAAGTATTGATTTGGATACAAATGAATTAAAGAAATCAGATAATATCAAAATGGAATAGATGCCAAACTGTTAACAGTAGCTATCCCTGGAGGGTGAAATTATGGACAATTTTTTACTTTTTATATGTATTTAATTTGAACTTTGAGAATCAGAAAAAAAATTTAAAGAAATATATATTATAAATACATGTATTATTAAACATATTTTTAATTTGGATTATAACATTTTAAAAATACTAGATGGAAATATACTACAATGTTAATGGTAGTTATCTCTGGGTAGGGGTGGGTTATCCCTGGGTATTACAAATAATAATAGGTAAATTTTATGGTATTCTTTATACTTCTATATTTTCCAAGTTTCCTACAAGGGGTACCTTTACAAATATGAAAAAAAAGTAAGAAATTAATTTTACCTTAAAAATTGGTATTACTGAGTCTTATAATATCTGACTACTGTGGTTGGAGTATGAGTAGTCCACATCAGTATTATTTAAAGAAGGATGATGACTTGGGCGTATTTTTAAAAAAATAACTTATTGGGGTTTTGTTTTTATTTCCTAAGTCCAAAAGTAAAACATACTCAATGTTTGGTTCAACCTGGCCCCAGGGCCCAGAGACATTCCAGAGATCATCCATAGGCCATCCACACAGATGTCACAACAACTAGGAAATGGGAAAATTTTCCCCCATGCTTGGAGCCCAAGTCTCGGGGCTTATGAAATTCTCATGAGTAAATACCAGGCCCTTATCTAAAACAGATACTTCCACTAAGCCCTCAGCCTCCATTTTCTCAGGAAGTAGGGGGCCAAGGGCAGCCTCAAGGCTGAAAACCTCTCTTCAGCAACCTCTACAAGCCCCTGATTCAACATGATTAATCCAGGAAGCTCATTTTCTTCCAGAAAGTCTGTTCCACTACTAGACAATTCTAATACTTTACAACAACAACAAATGCTTCTGAACTGAAACACACCTCCATTAAATCAGGCACAGATTCTAGCAATGGAAATGTGGGCTCAAATCCCAGCTCTACCCACAACAAGCTGTGTAACCTTGTGTGTTTTTACTTAAGCCCTCTAAACACAGTTTTTTTCATCTGTGAGTGGGAATAACACCTTCACAGGCTGTAGTGAGGATTAAAGGAGAGTACCTAAGTGAAAGTACCCAGCACGCTTCCTAGCCCCATCCTCTGGAACCAGATCAAATGAGCTTAATCACTCCTCCACACTTCAGCCTTTCAAATCACCAAAAACCATAATCGTGTCTTCTCCATTCTAAGCATTCCTATAGTACTTCCTCGCTATAAAACTCCCTCTACTTGGGTGGGAGTCTCCCATCAGGGTGACCAGCAGCCAGGTGCCCTCAGATCTGTTTTGGAGTAAATCACAGTAGCTAACACACTGCTCCATGCCAGCCACTCTTATAAACCTTGCTGGACAGAGCTCAGCCTCCCTAACTGCCCTGAAGATGGAGAGGCTCAGAGACAGGAAGTAGCCTGCCCAAGGTCACACAGCTGGGAACCTGCTGAGCCCATGCCCTTCTCACTATGCTACAGTGGCTCCCAACCTCCACAGGCCCAGCAGCCAGGTGGGCTCAGTGCTCCATGGTGGCTCAGTCCCAACTGTTCAACGCCTCTGGTGGAATCTGGCTTCTTGGTTAGATAGTGCCCCCTCCCTTGCTGGATGGGATACAAATCTCTAGGGCTCTCACGGAGTAAGGGAGGCTCTCCTGATCCTGCATTTACTGACACAGAACAAACTCTGAAGGAAGGAATACAACCAAAGCGGACCCACCAGGGAGTCTGGTAAGAAATAAAATGAAAAGAAACAAACAAAACTGTGCCAAGCAAGATCACAAAGGTTATCTTATGTCATCTTCCCAACAACTGTGCCAAGTGGGATTATTATAGGTCATTCTGTCTTATGTTTTAATGAGAAAATGGAGACTCAGACAGATAAGGTAAATAATTGCACTAAAATGTAAGCTCTATGAAGGCAGAAAACTTGTCTAATCTGATCACCACTCTATACTCAGAGCCTAGGACACTGAAAGAAGAACCATGATTTGAACACTAGTCTCTTCATCTTGCTTTCAAATTCAAGTTGTGAGTGCCTCTGGCAGAGGCTGTGCTGAGCCATTAGTGCCTGTTCACGGAGCAATGAACAGTCCTTTTAAGAGGCTTGGAAAGGGGGCAGGGAGCCATGTCTCTCCAAGACACAGCCTCTAAATGGGCTCTAAGGCAGTAGGGGGTTCCTTTAAGTAATGAGTTGACAGAGTCACTCATCTGCCTAATTCTCCTTTGCTGCTGTCTGGAGCAGAGACGCTAGGCACACTGTACATACAAATCCCAAACCCTGCTCTGGACCCCCAGGGCAGCAGCCCTTTGAATACTTACAAAGGGCATCTTCTGTAAGCTCAATAGGCAGCCTGTGAGGCTGACCCACAGCTCTGGCCTCTCCCTCTCAAGCTCTGCTGGTATTTGGGGCAGGAGGCAATCGTGGCCTCAAATAGATCCATATGCAAACAGGGCACGGAGCCAACCGAACTGTGTCCCCTCTATCCAGCCCACTCTTCAGAGATCTAGTTTCTACTCTCTATGCCCAGGGGAGTTCTCTGGGGGAACAGCTTGAGTGGTAAAAAGCCTGAGTTCTGCAGTCAAACAAACCTGCATTCAAAATCTGGCTCCGCTGCATGCTGGTTGTGACCTCGGGCAAGCCGTTTAACCAATGGGGGTCTATTTCATCATGGTGAAAACAGGCTAATGACACCCACATCTTAGGGTTCTTGTGAAGATCAAGTGAAGCAGTGTTTGTCCAAGACCTAGTTCAGTGACTGGCACAGCGGGGCTGAGAGCTCATTATCAGTATCTCTAATGCCAACGGTGCCGCGAGGCAGACTAAACATGCCACCATACATGCAAGTTCCTGGATGGTCTGGCCTGAATTTAGCTCCACCCAGCTCGCCCCCTCCCCTTCTTGCTTTAGCCCAGTGTATTATAGCCGGGCCCTTGTCTTAAATCAGCTCTACAGCTCTCAGTGAGCAGCAACAACAAAACAGTAACAGCACACACGTCCAGCCGAAGGTGAAGGAGCCCAGCTACGAAGCACTGAAGTGTGGCAGTTACAGGAATCCCCGAGGCCTCTCTGCAGACCCCCACAACTGGCCACAGGATCGAAGCTCCCACCCGGAAACTGCCTCGCCCTCTGCAGGGTGAAGGCAGAAATCCTCCTAACTGGGCCTAAATTCCCCAAGGAGCTTCATGGTGATAATGCAAATGTAATTCTAAAGCACATCTTCTCAATGCTGCCCTTCAACTTAGAGAATCAGAAAACAGGAAGCCAGTGGATTCATTTGTGCCTCTTCTCCCAACTCTCTTAGGACAGTACCCAAAAGATTCTCCTGCACAACTACTACATACCCGATATCCATGGACAGCATGGGAGAAGCAAGCAATTTTCCCAGAGCCAGTCTTTTTTATTTTTTATTTATTTATTTTTTGGCTGCACTTCACGACCTGCAGGATCTTAGTTCCCTGACCAGGGATCGAACCTGGGCCCACAGCAGTGAAAGCGCCGAGTCTTAACCACTGGACTGCCAGGGAAATCCCAAGAACCAGTCTTGAGGATAATGCTGTGGCAAGGGAGGCTGTAGACCATCTCCAGGACTGAAGACACAGACTAACTTTCACCAAGTGCCCATACCCTGCATCAGATTTCCCCCAAGTATACACAGTCCTATTTAATACTCAGAGGCAGAAGATACTGTGTCCATTTTACAGGTGAAGATACTGAGGCTCTGGAACGTAACTATTTTGCCCAGGGCCACACAGCAAAGCTGGTGCCCTTTGCTTTGGCCCAAGCTTTGCAGAATGAACCCAAGAAAATCATTCTCCATGCCTTTTAGGATCCCCTAAATAAAGAAAGGCTTCTACAGGTTCATTCTGGAACAATCTAAGGAAGAAGTCTGTCCTTTGTCTCAGTATTAGAAAAGGCCTATTCCTAAAATAACATTATAAACTATTCACAAATTTTTATAGTGTATTAGAGTTCAAAGAACTTTCCAGGTACTTCCCTGGTGGTCCAGTGGGTAAGACTCCACACTCCCAATGCAGGGGGCCCGAGTTTGATCCCTGGTGGGGGAACTAGATCCAGAATGCATGCGCAACTAAGAAGCCCGCATGCCGCAACTAAGAAGCCCGCATGCCGCAACTAAGAAGCCCGCATGCCGCAACTAAGAAGCCCATATGCCGCAACTAAAGATCCCACGTGCCCGGGGCAGCCAAAATAAAAAATAAATAAAATAAATATTTTTAAAAAAGAACTTTCCAAATATTATTAGGCCTTCAGGACCCTTCTTAATTGGAGGGTAGCTATGAATTGTCCCATTTTGCAGATGTGTAACCTGAGAGCCAGAGGGTAGAGACCTTGCTCGAAGCCACGTGGTAAGTATGTGGTAGACGAAGTCTCCTAAGGTTCCTGATATTCTATGTGCTGCCTTTTTTTTTTGGTTTATTTTTATTAAAAATTTTTTTCTTCCGGTTTTATTGATATAATTGACATAGATGTATAAGTTTTAAAGTGTACAGCATAATGATTTCACTTACATCATGAAATAATTACCACAATAAGTTTAGTGAACATCCATCATCTCATATAGATACAAAATCAAATAAATAGAAAAATATTTTTTTCCTTGTGATGCGAACCCTTAGGATTTACTCTCTTAACAATTTTCATATATAACATACAGCAGTGTTAATTATATGTATCATGTTGTACATTACATCCCTAGTACTTAATTATCTTATAACCAGAAGATTGGACCTTTTGACAAACTTCCTCCAAGTCCTCCCCGCCCCACAAAGCAGCCTCCCTGCAGTCCCTCCCCTCCTTTATGCTGAGAAGCCCAGAGCCTACCACTGCCTTCCAAACCACCTGCTGGGAAAATAAGGTGTGTCAAAGAACACTGAGCCAATGAAGACAGATGGCTCAAGCCCCAATCCTCATTCTAAATACTTCCCAGATGACCCTCTTGGAGACACCAGGTAGCAGAATAATGCCCAAGATGAACAGGGCTCACTTCAGACATGAAGCTCATACTCAAGTGAGGGACCCCGTGGCAAGACACTTGACCCCATCCAGCTTCCTCACCTGTGAAATACAGATACTTGTTGAATTTATAAAGGAGCTTCGGCTCCTGACTAAGTTTTGCAAGTACTATGCAAACACATGACTACTGAATTCGAGTTCACCCATCCTTCGGTTACTCAGGCCCCAAACCTAAAAGTCATCCTTAACTGTTCCCTGTCCCTCACACTCCACATCCAACCCATCTGCCTCCAAGATATCTTCACCACCAGAACCCTAGTCCCAGACACCTTCAACACTCCTTGGATAATTCCAACAGGCCCCACTGGTCTCCCTGCGTCCTCTTTCATCCCTCTGTGGTCCTTCGTCCCTCAGTGGTTCATCATCCACACAGCAGCCTGAATGATTCTTCTCAATCATAAATCAGATCCTGTCACTTCACAGTTTAAAACCTTCCAGTGGATTTTCATTACACTTGGAGTAAAACCCAATTTCCTTACCAGAGCCGACATGACCCTGGCTCCTACCTCTTGCTCAGACCTTCCCCTCATCACCTCAGCCACACTGGCCTTACTTCTTACCCTCAGACCCATCTCAGGTGCTTTCCACATACTGCTCCTTCTACTTCAAGTCTCCCCTCCCATAATGCTGAAGGGCCGCCTTCTTATCATTTTATGTCACCTCTTCTGAGAGGCCTTCCCCAACCACTCCAGTTAAAGCCATGCCACATCCTCACGCCTATTCTCTCTACCACACTATTCTGTTTTATCTTCCTTGTCCCACTTCATAACTACAATTTTCTTGTCTACTTGTTTATTTTGTCTCCCCAGAACTACACTACAAGCTCCACTACTCCTGTTCATTATTACACTCTCAGTGTGTAGAACAGTGCTAGGCACATAGCAAGCTTTCAATAAACATTTTAGGAACAGTTGGTTCAAAAGGCAATGGTGGAGGCTTCCCTGGTGGCGCAGTGGTTGAGAGTCCGCCTGCCGATGCAGGGGACATGGGTTCGTGCCCTGGTCCGGGAAGATCCCACATGCCGCGGAGCGGCTGGGCCCATGAGCCATGGCCGCTAAGCCTGCGTGTCTGGAGCCTGTGCTCCACAACAGGAGAGGCCACAACAGTGAGAGGCTCAAGTACCGCAAAAAAAAAAAAAAAAAAGAATCCGCCTGCCAATGCAGGGACACGGGTTCGATCCCTGGTCCGGGAAGATCCCACATGCCGCAGACCAACTAAGCCCGTGCGCCACAACTACTGAGCCTGTGCTCTAGAACCCGTGCACCACAATTACTAAGCCTATGTGCCTAGAGCTCCGCAACAAGAGAAGCCACCGCAATGAGAAGCCCGCACACCACAAAGAAAAGCAGCCCCCGTTCACCGCAACTAAAGAGAGCCTGCGCGCAGCAAGAAAGACCCACCGCAGCCGAAAATAAATTAATTTTTAAAAAAGGCAATGGTGTGCTCCCCTCTTCCTCTGCCCAAATTTAAGATTGGAAGTTTGTTTACTCATCCATTCAATCATTCATTCATTCATTCAGTTCAAATCAACAGCTGACTATAGGACACCTGAGAAGGTACCACAGTGAATAGGGATGACCTGTTTCCCAATTCAAAGCAAGATTTTTTTTTTTAAACATGGCACTTTATACAGGCACTTATAACTTCTGCAAATGTGTCAGACTTCTTTGTAGTTAACTGCTGTTTCAGATTTACATGCAAGAGGTTACGTGACTTCCCCAAGGTCACAGGATGAGAACTCAGCATCCCAGTATCTCAAGGCAAAACCAAAATCTAAAATGTATCTGGAAGTGCCCAACCATTTTTATTTACCATCCGTGGTCATTTACACAAAATTTAAAAAACCAGAGAGTAAATGTGGCTTTTCAAAAATTTCACCTCCATTTTCTTCACTCTGTTTCTATCTTCCTACCTGGTAGCAGGTACTATCAAACAATAGAACACTTTAAAGAGCACTGTTTTCTGGTTATGGACCATTAATGGTACCCTGGTTGACAGGCTGAGTCTTGATGCCAAAGGGAAGCAGTACTATAGTGCAGGTGCTGGGACCTCAGCCTTGGGAGTCAGAAAGGAGCAGATTCAAATCACATTCACTAACAACTAGTGATAAGGCCCTAGACAAGTCTACTTTAATTTAATTAACAAACAATTATATAGCACTTACTAGATGCCAGCAGGGTTCTCAATACTTTGCAACTATGATTATTAGATAAGTCAGATATACTATTATCCGTATCTTACAGGTGAAGAAACAGGCATAGAGAGGTGAAGTAACTTGCCCAAAGTCACAGCAAGTGAGTATTAGTCACCATTCAAATAAGATAGTGTGATGCCAGAATCCATGCTCTTAGCCATTACACTATGCTTCTGCTCTAATCCTGTTTCTTCATCTATAAGACAGGGCTAATAAATCTGCCATATCTCACAGGATCATGTGAGACTACCGGCACACTAAGGTAAATGTTAGCTACTCTTAGTGGTAGTAGTAATTGCCATCATTCTATCATCTACCTTCACCTTTGGTCCAGCCAAGGTCCCACCAAGACCTTTGGTCTTCTGCCCAAAATACTTTAGCTGAGAAAGATCTCCAAGGTCCTCTGCAGTAGAATACATTAGAATATACTGACGTTTCACGAGAACAAAAATTGTCTGCTTTTTTTGCTTCACTGTATCCAGAGGAAGCAGTGGATACTCAGTAAATATGTGGTGAATAAGGTAGTAATAAACTGAATGCATAGACCGGGTTCTGTAGACACAACAACTAAAGTAGTACCATCACTTCTCAAATGTAGCTAAACACAAAAGAGGTAAATTTACAAGGTTTTCAGAGCATAGTGGTAGCTGGCCGTTACTTAAGACAGCCTGGCTATTAGGAGACAGTGTGGTATAATGCTGTTCATTCATCTTAGCTAAATGAACAAATAAGGAGACCCAGGTTCTCAAGGTCTTGGATTGTCTATCTGTAAAAGAGGAAGTTGGACAACATGATGATCATAAACAAATATATTCTACTTTCTCATCACTTTATAACAATCATCATAACAATATGAATGGAAGCCGACCACCAAAAACTCAATAAATGTTTGTCAATGAACATAATCCCCAACTGACAGATGAGGAAACTGGGATTCAGTTCTCAAGTTCAAGGTCACTTGCACTGGGTAGAATATGAACTATAGTCCAGATCTCTTCCTACACAGGTCTAACACTCATGCATTCCAAGATCCTTTGTGATATCAGTCCTCTCTTCCAAGTTCAATAAATCTGTAATAATTTATCTTATCAAATAATCTCGCCTAACTTCACTACATCATGGAGGATCAGAAAGAAACACTATTTCCACTTTGTTAACCTGGAGAATCAAAAGATCTAAAGACATAATTAGCAAATCCCTTTTTTTGCCCAGAATTTAGAGATCATAAAATAAATGATGATTTCGCTTTAAACCATATGGTTTAAATTTAAGCAATGTGACTTAAAAAAAAAAACTTCTGGTAACACAATACTTTTTGAGAGTACAGTACAAAACTTCTTTTTCAGTTCTGTAATCAGAGTTGTGCTACTTGATCCAAAGTAGAACCACAAAGTTAAATGTAAAAGGCTGTCAGAGAATATCTATAAATGCTTGCTCACTTTATTTTTATTAATGAAATACATGCCTGACATTGAATCTGAGTATAACACCTTCCTAGGATTGTCAAGTTAGGAGTGAAAAAACATCTGGCAGTCACAGTCAATTTTCTAGATGGTTCATAACAGGACAGTCAAGGTCAAATTGTTGAGTCTCTTTTACCCTCCCATCTAGTAACTGAAAAGCAACTAATTATGAGCTCAAAATACTCCATTCTGGTACTCTCACAAACACAAATGTCAGCTCCAGGACCACACTCGGGCTCAGAAAGTTCTGAGGGCAGGCTGACATGAACAAGAACAGAGAACAGAGGGGTAGTAGGGCAGATGCTCAGGCCACAGCACTTGGGTAACACTCAGAGAGCAGGAACTTTTACCTACTTTCTAGCAGTTTTATCATCTATCAAATGAGAATAGTCATCTCACCAAATGATTTATGAACCAAATGACATGATGAGGAATTAAGTCTTGCAATCTTGTGCAAAGGTGAGAGACTACAGTTATCGTTACTAATTACTACGCCTGGGCACGGAAGGCCCCCTCTAACTCCTGGCTATATGTTCCGCAGGATCCCCACAAGATGAAATAGGTAATAGTTTTTTTCCTCCAAACTTCAGGTCTGGCAACCACGGATGCACTGGCTACCAAGGGTCTGCTGCTGAGAGATGAGAAGTGAGGCCTTCGGGCTCTGGACCTAGCGGGCTCAACAACCACCGCGCCCCCCAGTCACCTTGTCCTGACCTTGAGGAACGGCAAAAGAAAAAGAAAAAGAAAAAAAAAAACCCTACAGGGGAGAAAGTGCAGCCCTCAAAAGAGGTGCCTCCACTCTTCACCTGGCCGCCGCTTCTGAGACCCACGCTTCCAGCGAGGCGGAGACAAGGCTGGGAGAGCTGACTGAGCCGCGGACGCCTTGACCTCGGGCGAAGGGCCCAAGGCAGGGACAGGTACACGAAAAGCCGGGCGGAGGTCGGGCCCGCCTCGCCTTGCCTCGCCCACAGCCGCAAGCACAAGGAGGAGGTACCCCGCCCCCGTGAACCCAGAGGGCCCTCAGTTCGCTCTCACCTGCAGCCGGGTCACCAGCAGGTTGTAAGGCGCCATTTTGTGCACTGACAAAGATGAGGTCGCTTGAAAATGACGTGCACACGGCGTACTTAAAGCCTTCGGACAGAGGGCGTGGCCTGAATAGAAACGCAACACAGTGAAGGCTGGGCCTCCCCAGAGGCGCCGAGTCCTGCGAGCGCCTTGGGCGGAGCTCCCGTGTGAGGCACCTACAGGGAAGAGGACAAAGCTGCATAAAAACACTTGCGGAAATAAATACCGGGAACAAGGATGTCTTATCGAAGTGCAAGCTTCATCTTTGCACTTTTCAATTTGTATCTTCCATTCAGATCTCGAAAGGTGTTTTTTTTTGTTGTTTTTTTTGATGACTTTCATGCACCTGCCAGGACCTGACTCCCCAGTTAGGACGGAAACTTGTCTTTGAAATGTGATCGCGCGAGAACGACCGGGGCGTGGTGCAAAGATTGTAAACGCTGATGGAAGCCTAGAGAACCAATCACGGCGACCAGGAGGCAGGAACAATGGAGGTTAAAGGTCGGCCGGAAGTTCCCTAAGTTTCCGGTGGCATAGAGGGAGCTATGGCTAAACATCACCCGGACTTGATCTTTTGCCGCAAGCAGGCTGGTGTTGGTGAGATGGCCTCCTGCCCCCGACTGTCTCGGTGGGGATAGTATCAGAACCTGAGGAGTCCGGGGTTCCCATCACTTCCTTAGGGTCTTGCCTCGGCGGCGCCACGTTTCCCGCCTCACGGTCGGTAGTGTAGGAGCGCGTGTGTTTAAGGTCTCTGATGAAAAGAGGGCGGGGCGTGCGTGCTGGGAGGCGGAGGCGGGCTGCCGGGATGGGGTCCGGAGAAATTCTCAGTTTGCCCAGGACCTGGGAGGGACTTCGGGAGGGTGTGGATTTGGTTCGGATTGAAGTTTATGAGGATAAGATGGAAAGACTTCCTCAGGGCTCACTGCAGTCCCTGCTCCTGTCCCCACCTCAAGCTCGAGGATGTTTGTCCCCTCTTCGTCAAAACCTTAATCCTAATTGTACTCTTTACTGTCTTTCATCTTGCAGCCATTGGAAGACTATGTGAAAAATGTGAGTGGAACACGCCTCCCCAGACAGCCCACCCGTCCCACTCAGTTTCTGTGGAGCCAGCCAACGGGCATTTCCAACGGTGCCACTAAGAGGGCTTTGAGTAGATGTGACTGGAAGCATGTTAACACAATGGCAGGCTGCAACTAAAGGCCACCACCCCACTCCAACTTGCACATTTTAGACACTAATTTGAGAAAAATTTCTAGCTGTGGACCAGAAGTAGCATGACCCCGTCCCCAACACACACAGCGTTCTGCCAGTTAATCATACAGACTTATCTACCAGGTGCTATTCTAAGCTCTTTACCCATTAGTTGATTGACTTTTCCTGTGTGTTGTGGAGATTGAGCTGGACACTAGGTAAGCCAAGTTTTGTGATGCCAAAGCAGCAGGCCCTAAAGTCACCATCAGAAGACCAGTGTATTTCCCCGTTAACAGGAGGAGGGCAAAGGACTTGAAGTACTTGCAAGTGGGCATAACTTCATTCTCTTTTCCTCACAGGTGATGGCAAGTGTGTGATCTGTGACTCCTATGTGCGTCCCTGCACCCTGGTGCGCATATGTGATGAATGTAACTATGGCTCTTACCAGGGACGCTGTGTGATCTGTGGAGGGCCCGGGGTTTCGGATGCCTATTATTGTAAGGAGTGCACCATCCAGGAGAAAGATGTGAGTATATACTAAGCTTTTCATCTGATCCTTCCTTGTATTTAGTAACACTTTGCCATCCACTCCTGTGGCCTGTAGATGACTATGTTCATCTAGTCATCTAGGTTATAATTTCTTCAAGGTCTGTGAGCCAAACTGGATGTAGTCCAACAAAACGCACTTATTTTGCATCAAGGACAAAAATGCAAGAGAAGCAAATGTTTGTCAGCACTAGCAATTTGGAAAGCCCTCTCTTCCTTTGATGTCTCTCTCTCTCGTTATTTTTTTTTCTCTCATTTTTATTCAGAAATAATACCCTTTTTCTTTTTGGCTGCCCCCCCTGGCTTGTGGGATCTTAGTTCCCCAACCAGGGATTGGACCCAGGCCACGGCAGTGAAAGCCCAGAATCCTAACCACTAGGCCACCAGGGAATTCCCAATATCCTGCATTTTTAAGTCCTAGCACAGTGCATGGTGTGTAATAACCACTCAGTAATTCTCTTAACTATCATTAAGGACTATTTGGGTGGATGTGGTGACTTCTGAACTTGGGACAATTCAAGTTGATTTCAGCTCTAAGTGGCTAGAGAATGCTTTTGGTTTGATTTTGCAGAATTGATTGCAATTCTTCTTATGACATTTTTGCCCCTTGACATTGTGTGGTGGCAGTGGCTAGTTATTCAACTTCTTGAGCCAGATGCCAGGGTAGAGGAATGTAGGTCTATACCAAAAGTAGGCTTCTTGGGGAGAGGGGTGGGAAACCCATGAATCAGCTTTTATTCTTCTTATGACACAATAAAAGGAACTGTGATACATTACCAATAGGCTAGTATAAGGTATCTGGTTACCTAATCTAGGATAAGGCGTAAGGCAAAAGATAAATAATTCTTGGGACTTCCCTGGTGGTCCAGTGGCTAAGACTCTGCTCTCCTAATGCAGGGGACCCGGGTTTGATCCCTGCTCAGGGAACTAGGTCCTACTTGCCACAACTAAGAGTTTGCATGCTGCAATTAAGAGCCTGCAACTAAAAGATGCTGCATGCCCCAATGAAGATCCAGCAGATGGCAACAAAGATCCTGTGTGCGGCAACTAAGACCCAATGCAACCAAATAAATAAATAGATAGATAAATAAATAAAATCTTTAAAAATAAGAAAATTTTTTTTTTTTTTTTTTTTTGCGGTATGCGGGCCTCTCACTGTTGTGGCCTCTCCCGTTGTGGAGCACAGGCTCCAGACGCGCAGGCTCAGCAGCCATGGCTCACAGGCCTAGCCGCTCCACGGCATGTGGGATCTTCCCAGACCGGGGCACAAACCCGTGTCCCCTGCATCGGCAGGCCGACTCTCAACACTGCGCCACCAGGGAAGCCCCTTTTTTTTTTTGTCTGCATTGCCTGGCTGTGGAATCTTAGTTCCTGGACCAGGGATGAAACCCAGGCCCCCTACAATGGAAGCACACAGTCCTAACCACTGGACCACCACGGAATTCCCAAAAGATAAATAATTCTTAATATTTCCTTATGCAAAGAGTAGGTAGTTTTATATATATATATATATATATATATACACACACACACATATGCATACACACAGACACACACACATACACACGCTATCTCTCTTATTCTTCACAGTAGCTTTGTTAAATAGGGATTATTATTATCTCCATTTACAGCCTCTCACCCAGCTAATAAGTGGCAAGTCCAATCTATCTGACTAAACCTAGTGGTGTCCTTTCATAAGTCCTTTTTTCTTTCTTTAACCCAATTTATTATTTATTTAGTTTTGGCTGCGTTGGGTCTTTGTTGCTGCGTGCAGGCTTTCTCTAGTTGCGGCAAGCAGGGGCTACTCTTCCCTGCAGTGCGCGGGCTTCTCATCGCGGTGGCTTCTCTTGTTGCGGAGCACGGGCTCTAGGTGCGCGGGCTTCAGTAGTTGTGGCTCACGGGCTCTAGAGCGCAGGCTCAGTGGTTGTGGCACACGGGCTTAGTTGCTCCGCGGCATGTGGGATCTTCCCGGACCTGGGTTCGAACCTGTGTCCCCTGCATTGGCAGGTGGATTCTTAACCACTGCGCCACCAGGGAAGTCCCCTTTCATAAGTCCTTTTGATGGGATGTGCCTGTGTTGAGGAGAAGCAATTCAGCCACCTCAGCAACCTTTACATTTGGATCCTGTCTACCTCTAATAAGTGGGATATATCAGACCAGATAAAACTTTCTTAACATCATTAATTCTTCTGTTATTTAGAGAGATGAGAAAGGTCATAGATAAAGTACCAGAAACATAATTTCACATGGTGATTTGAACATCCTCTTGTCCTAAACTGTGATTTGCATTTACCTTTGACTGTCAAATCATATCCTGCTTGATCTGATCCACTCCCTTTATAGAAAGGACCTTGGTTTGTGTATTTGTCTCCCCTTTTCCCTAGTTCTTGGTATACTCCCTGGCATGTACTGTAAGTATGGTCCACATTTTTGTTGCTACCTCTGTAAATCATGCATAGGGTTCCCCCTACAGAGTGTCTGGTATATAGTAGGTGTTTGGTAATTATTTATAGCCTATATACCACGGTGAGACAATATCAGTGAAGAGAAAGTACAAACAATCCTTAAACTAGCTAAAACTAGCTAAAGAGTCCATTAAGGACATTTTCTTGAACCTTTGCATGGTTGTAGCTAGAGGTTTTGTTTTGTTTTGTTGTAGCTAGAGTTCTTATCTGGCTTACGCTTGGCAGCCAGAGAGTGCTTAATAAGTGTTAATTGCTGTCTGATTCCTCTGCATGCGGTATGTGACCTGATCTCTCTGGATCCTTGTGCCTCATTCTGTCCCTGAGAATTATTCTAGATGTCACCACTCTACTTCACGTGTACAGGAATGTTCTGAGGATATCTGAGATGGTATCTAGCTCACATTTACTCAGCAGTAGTTTCCAACGAACACAAAACAGTCCAGTGATATGATCCAGCCTCTCAGCCTTACAGATCATCATGTAGATTAAGTACCTAAGACTTTCCTATGCAGAAATCTTCCTGCAACCAAAGCAGCCCCTGTTACTGTTCTCTTCCTGCAACTTCCATAATTTATAAGGGAATTAGACCAGTAAACTAAGCTGGGTGTTCTCCATAGTTTTTCAAAGCTTCAAGAATACTCAGGATTTGGGGACAATATCTGTGGGCATTGCTGCCAGAGGACCATTTGTTTCCTTGCTTTTTTTTTTTTTTTTTTAAATTATTTATTTATTTTTGGCTGCTACTCTTCGTTGCGGTGCGCAGGCCTCTCATCACGGTGGCTTCTATTGCTGCGGAGCACGGGCTCTAGGCACGTGGGCTTCAGTAATTGTGGCTCACGGGCTTAGCTGTTCCATGGCATGCGGGATCCCCCCAGACCAGGGCTCGAACCAGTCTCTCCTGCGTTGGCAGGTGGACTCCCAACCACTTCATCACTGGGGGAGTCCTTTTTTTTTTTTTGAAAGAAATACTTTGTCCTATCTAAAGTGAAGCTTTGGGCTTCCCTGGTGGCTCAGTGGTTAAGAATCCGCCTGCCAATGCAGGGGACACGGGATCGAGCTCTGCTCCGGGAAGATCCCACATGCCACGGAGCAACTAAGTCCATGGGCCAAAACTACTGAGCCTGCGCTCTAGAGCCCGCGAGCCACAACTACTGAGCCCATGTGCCACAACTACTGAAGCCCACGCACCTAGAGCCCATGCTCTGCAACAAGAGAAGCCACCGCAATGAGAAGCCTACGCACCGCAATGAAGAGTAGCCCCCACTCGCTGCAACTAGAGAAAGCCCGCGCACAGCAACAAAAGACCCAACTCAGCCAAAAATAAATAGATAAATAAGTAAAAAATAATAAATAAATAAATAAAAAATAAAGTGAGGCTTTGATTGTGTCCCAAAGGACACTTTTTTTTTTTTTTTTTTTTTTTTGTGGTGCGCAGGCCTCTTACTGTTGTGGCCTCTCCCGTTGTGGAGCACAGGCTCCAGACACGCAGGCTCAGCAGCTATGGCTCACGGGCCCAGCTGCTCCATGGCACGTGGGATCTCCCCGGACCGGGGCACGAACCCGTGTCCCCTGCATCGGCAGGCGGACTCTCAACCACTGCGCCACCAGGGAAGCCCGGACACTTTTTTTTTAATATGAGTTTATTTATTTATTTTTGGCTGCATTGGGTCTACATTGCTGTGCACCGGCTTTCTCTAGTTGCAGCGAGTGGGGCCTACTTTTTGTTGTGGTCCACGGGCTTCTTATTGCAGTGGCTTCTCTTGTTGCAGAGCACGGGCTCTAGGGTCATGGGCTTCAGTAGTTATGGCATGCAGGCTCAGTAGTTGTGGCTTGTGGGCTCTAGAGCACAGGCTCAGTAGTTGTGGCACACGGGCTTAGTTGCTCTGCGGCATGTGGGATCTTCCCAGGCCAGAGATCGAACCTGTGTCCCCTGCGTTGGCAGGCAGATTCTTAAGCACTGCACCACCAGGGAAGTCCCAATTTGTAGTTTCTTATGTGTGGCATCGTATTGATCTCCCTTCGCCCTTGACTCCTTTACGCCTTTTACTTAACCATTTTCTTTAACTCTCCCAACAAGAAGACAAGAAAAATAGTAGCTAATATCTTTGGAGCACTTGCTATGTACCAGGTACTGTGCTGGACATTCTTTTCCAAAAGTTCTATATGATACAGATGAGGAAACGAATGGCTTAAAGGTGTTAAGCATCTTAGCCCAAGGTCACATGACTAATAAGTGGCAGATATGGGATTAGAACCCAGGTCTATCTAACTCAGTTTCTCAACCCTTTTTTCCCCCATGATTGTTCCCCCAAAGGAGAAAAGTTAAAATCTAATTTAAATTAAATTTTCTTGGGAATTCCCTGGCAGTCCAGTGGTTAGGACTCTACGCTTCCACTGTAGGGGACCACGGGTTTAATCCCTGATTGGGGAACTAAGATCCTGCATGCTTCGTGGCATGGCCTAAAAATTGATTGATTAATTAGTTAATTAATTACATTTTCTCCACCAAAAGAGGAACTGAATGCTAAGGAGTAAGATTTTGTTGGGTAAGAACAAACTTCAGATCGCAAACCACTATAATAGCGAAGATGTTTTCATCCCCACTGAGGGTGCACGGTCTGACTGTCTTGGTCTTCTCAGGGTGGGTAAGGATGTGCCCCTCCCTCTCTTGCTATTTCTACCATTCTCTTCTCCCCATTTAAGTAAACAGCGGAGCAGTCAAATATATGCAAAAGTTATTTGATACTTTTCAAAGCTAATTCACAAGTTTACCATGCTCTCCAGCTTCCAAAACCACGGGAAAGTTTTGGTTCTTGCCTCTGGGAAGCCCTGTTAGAAAAAACGCCAGACTGGGAGGTAGAGAGCCCAGGTTCAGGTCTTGGCTTTGCTACTAAAATGCTGTGTGTGGCTATGGGGAAATCTCCACCAAAAGGAAGTATTGAATAATAATCCCTGTTACCTTATGGGTACATTTACTGAGAGCTTAAAAGCCTTTAAAATTAAAGTTTCAAATAGAAAACATGATACTCTTGTTAAGGTCTCAAACCAGTGTACAGTCTGGTTTTTACATTGTAGGTATTCATTGGACAGTTGCTGAAAGAATGAACGAAGTTTCATCTTCTAGTTTCTGTTAATAAGGCAGGTCTTGCCTGCTGTTCATAATTCTTTGCTACCGATTGTAAGAAATGGAGATGTGGACGTATTTTCTGTAATCATGTTTTTCTGATCTCAAAATTTTTAAATTGCCTTTGGTTCTGTACATATTTCCCCGTTGTATGTTATATTTTGGTACATGATTAGCGTTGGTTTTTTTAAAATAAATTTATTTTGTTTATTTTTGGCTGCGTTGGGTCTTCATCGCTGCGTGCGGGCTTTCTCTAGTTGCGGCCAGCGGGGGCTACTCTTCGTTGCGGCAGGTGGGCTTCTCATTGCGGTGGCTTCTCTTGTTGCAGAGCACGGGCTGTAGGCGTGCGGGCTTCAGTAGTTGTGGCACGTGGGCTCAGTAGTTGTGGTGCACAGGCTTAGTTGCTCTGCGGCATGTGGGATCTTCCTGGACCAGGGCACGAACCTGTGTCCCTTGCATTGGCAGGCAGATTCTTAACCACTGCACCACCAGGGAAGCCCTCGAGGTTTCTTAACAGTCCTTCCATCTTCCTTTTCATGCTTTCCATTCACAGGCATATTCACAAAAGCCAGCCAGTTCCGATGCACACATCCTCACCTCTTCACAACATTAGTGGAATTTGGGAACAACCACAAGACCCATGGGAGATGTGTAGAAAATAAAAAACAGGAGTTTAGGCAAGAAAACAGGAAACTTATAAGTCAGTGAGAGAAAATGCCATAAAAGCCGAAGAGCTAATAATCCAATGTGTTGGTTTTCCGATATTTTTTTTCAACTTTTTAACATGTAGAGTCCCATCTTCAAAAAGTGTCTTACACAGAAGCCGCGTGTGTGTGTGTGTGTGTGTGTTAGGTTGAACCATCATGAAATTGCTGGTATTTATTTTTGGCAATTTCTTATAATTTATTAAGGGCTGGCTATATGCTAGGCATTGTTCTAAGTATATTGATTCTTAATTCTGTAAGGTCGGTTCTACCATTGTAGTAATTTAATATGTGACTAAAAAGAGACACAGAGGTTCATAACTTCTCAAAATTCAGGTGACCTATCTCCAGAGCCTACAACCTTTTTTGTTTGTTTGTCTGTTTTGGCTATGTTGGGTCTTCGTTGCTGAGCGCGGGCTTTCTCTAGTTGTGGTGAGCAGGGGCTACTCTTCGTTACGGTGCGCAGGCTTCTCATTGCAGTGGCTTCCCGTTGCAGAGCACAGGCTCTAGGTGCGCGGGCTCAGTAGTTGTGGTGCATGGGCTTAGTTGCTCTGAGGTATGTGCGATCTTCCTGGACCAGGGCTTGAACCCCATGTCCCCTGCATTGGCAGGTGGATTCTTAACCACTGCGCCAGGGAAGTCCCTACAATCTTAATATGAGTGAGAACACAGATGCACAGATTGGGGGGTGCGTCCTACTGTCACCTGGCACCTCTCAGGACTCTCTAGGGCCCTATAAATACAGTTTATATACACTGACCTGATCCAGTCATCTTATAGTTAGATACAAATCCAGACAGAAGTGGTTTGCCCTCAGTCACACAAGTCAGTGAGGCAGAGTAAGCCTGAACAGGCTATCATAATACCATAAAATTTCAAAGCATCCCTAAAGGGCTTAAAGCACTGTCGTGTTTAATAGCAGGCTACCTGGGGCCAGGAGAGGCAGCTCTTCCCACGTTTGTACCAGGACTTTGAGTACAGATTACGTGGCTTACTTGAGTTCCCCCAGCAAGCCATTGGTGGGGCTGGGCCCACAACCTGGCTTGCTTAGCACACCAAACTCCACAGATGGTAGTTCTCAGTGTAATACATGGTACATGTTTTCTAGAAAATAATGAAATGTTAGTGTTGGCTTTGTGTGGTTTCAGAGATTTTTGTACAGTGTTGATATCAGTCCCCAAAAAGAGAAATCAGCTGAATTAGAAATTAGGCATTAGAGATGCCTAAGGACTTGATTCATTCATTCATTCTATAGCCCAGTGTCACAGGAAACAGCTGCCTTTGACATGGGCGTTTAATAAAATCCTGAGATCTAAGAAGGTTTCTTCCAGTAGCAATTCCCCCAATTTTCCTCCCATCATCCCCAATCAACTGATGGAGTCATCATTCCTGCAAAACACAGCTTCCCAAGGGCTTCACTGAAACCACTCAAGCTCACAAAACGGCCAGGGGAGGGTGTCACTACACATCAGAGTATGAGCCGTCAACAGCTGTCTCTGGCACAGGAGCACTCTTCCCCCAAGACCATGTGTCTGGTGAAGTGAATTGATACGGACACACCAAACTCAGTATTCTCTTACGATATTTGAAATGTAAGGTACTATTTCCTAAAGTCTTTAGGTTTTTTTCCCTTGGTATTTCCTCCTTTCTTGGGATAGTGAAAGAGAGCTAGGAAGCTTGATCTGTAGATGATTATTACCATTTCTTACCTCTCACTTGGAGAAAATCCTTTGAACACCTTAAAGAGTTTTAGATTCTACCTCCACTATATCATATTAGTAACAGAAGTGGGCTAAGAATCCAACATTATAAGTGCAGGCCACTGGATAAACGGTGGACAGGCCCTGGGCACATTCTAGGTGTTTAGTAAATACTTGATTGATCAAATAGCATAACTGAAGATGAATGGCTAAACCATTAATCCAAAAGTTATTTTTATCTTAAATCCCTCTCAGTTCAAGCTCAGAGACTTTTAACAACTTATCTGTTCTGTTTTCCAGAGAGATGGTTGCCCAAAGATTGTCAATTTGGGGAGCTCTAAGACAGATCTCTTCTATGAACGCAAAAAATATGGCTTCAAGAAGAGGTGATTGGTGGGCTGCCTCTTCCTCCCCCCATCAAGCTGCTGCAGCTGCCAAAAGAAATGCCTACAGAAAGGAAATGGAGCACAGAGCATCACCTGAATTGCCTATTAGTACACTGGCCCCTTTCCACCCTTTCCTCTCCTCTCACCCAGCCATGGGTGATTCTTCGCAGAGCACTCTGGCAGACTGTACCACAGACAAATTAATAGATTGGTTCATGGCATTCCTTAAATTCAAGAAGCAAGGCTGTGTTAATCCACATCGAGAAGTTCTGTACACCAAAAGCTTCTAAAACAGGAATGATGTATTATTTCAGTCTTCTGTTTGAGGAGCTGACTGTGAGGCTAGCTGCAGTGAGAAGCATGGCCTTGCAGCAGCTCTGATGGCAGCTGTCCTTGATGAAACATCTGCAGTGCAATGGGGGCTCTCAGAACAGTCAATGTGGGCATTTCATCTTGTAACACCCACCAAGGTGGTGCTGCTTCATGTTATTTTTCTTCTAAAAATTGGAAACCCTTTCTGTTGCTATTGTATTCATAAAGTAGGTGTTTATTTTCTGGTAGTCAGCCCCTCCCCAATTTAATTTTAACTCTAGGAATTTTAGTCACCCAGGAATTTGTGATTCAAAATAAAGGTACTGGGATTCATTAAGCACCTTGTTCTCTTATTACTACTGGAATTCAAAACCACCCATGCCTTTTATGATAGGTAAACCAAAGTTATTTTTAGAAACTTTGATGTTTCCCCTTCCTGTCCAACTTGAATTTTGAACTGAAGAGATGGCTTCCAGTAATGGTGAAGGGAATGAGACAAAATGTACTCGAATGAGTTAGGAGAACTGAACTTGGTTGATTTGTTTCACAAAGTGCATATATACTCACATTAAGGATATGAGGGGAGGGATTTCCCCGGTGGTGCAGTGGTTAAGACTACACACTTCCAATGCAGGGGGCATGGGTTCAGTCCCTGGTCAGGGAACTAAGATCCCACACACCTCTCAGTGCTGCCCCCCCACCAGAAAAAAAAAAGGATATGGGAGGTTGGTTTAAGTAAATTCAAATTCAGACGCATCCTTTACCCTAACTCAACTACCTGTACTTTTTGTCTGCTAGAGGCAATAAGCAAGTTAACCTGAGGAGCCACATTCATAATTGGAGACTTCCAGTCAAGAAGGTCTTTGACACCATGAATTTGAAAAAGGTTGTGCGTCCTGCAGATTCTAGGGGCCTGGCCCAGTGTTACCCTGCAACTCAGTGGCAGGTCCAAGTTGAGATGAGAGCCTTCTGATTTCCTATCAGGGTTTTATCTTGGATCAATAAAACTTGGTTATTTGTAATGTATTGAGTGTCCAAAATAGAATTAAGATAATCTCTGCCTTTAAGGAATTTAATAATTGAGCTTGCCAGAAATAGCTCAGTGTAACACAGGGGACACACGAAGGGTTCTGGGCCTCGCATGGGGTACCTCGGGAAGGCTAGGGGAAGGCCACAGCCATAGGGCTGCCATGAGGGCTCCTTTCAGTTCCTCAAACTGCCGTTTTCCCTCCTGCCGCAGTGCTTTTTACCTGTTTTTTACCTCTAAAGCTCTGCTTCCCTTCTGCTCAGCTAACTCCTACTCATCCTTCAGACCTTAGCTAAGTATTTCCTAAAAGATGCCTCATCCAAACCCCAATCTAAATTCCTCTTGTTATACTCCCACATAGCACCATAAGCATTTTGTTTATAGCATTTGGTAATATTGACTGTCATCTACTAGGCTGTGTTCCATGATGGCAGGAGGCAAGTCTGTTCTGCCCAGCAGGTAGCAGTTTCTCAGTATTGAATGAATAACTGAAGTCATAGAAATCAGATAATAAACTGGGCTTTGAAGGCCATGTTGGAACCTACAGGCAAAGGGGGTAGGGTCTGCAGATAAAGATATTTGTGTGGGAGAAACAGTTTGAATGGGGTGATATGTTTGGGGAGCTCTGAGCAGTTCTAAAGCATCAGGTGAGGGTTATGGTATATCAAACGAGTTGCAGAAACCAGATAATTTTCATATTATAACTAGAATCTGTCATTTGATTCTATAGTAACTTTAGTTTTAATGTGTAATATAAGTCAAAATGTTTTGTTTTGCTAAACAAATCAGTTTCTAAAATTTGTTTATTGGGACTTCCCTGGCAGTGGTTCAGACTCTGTGCTTCCAATGCAGGGGGCACAGGTTCAATCCCTGGTGGCTGAACTAAGATTCCACATGCCGCATGGTGTGGTCCCCCCGCCAAAAGAAACATTTGTTTATTAACCACCTTGGTCTACATAACATCTTGCATCTCCAGATGTTTGAAAAGCTACTCCTTACTTTCAGCAAAACACCACCTTAACTGTGCTCTGTGAGTCTTAGTGCGTATGCCTCTAAAAGTTCTTGCAAGGGAGCTTAAAATTTAATGCCCAGTAGGATTTCCACACTGATCAACAACAGGACAAGTTCAACCTCAGTCTGGTGAATTCTGCTGAACTCCGTTCCTCTGTCACCTAATTTTATAATCCCATTCTCCATTTGTTTGCTCTCTGAGGCCAAGAGAATGATACAATACAACGAATAATTTAAAAACTTCTTAGATAAACAGCATTCAAGTTCAAATCCTTAGTTATCGTCTACCTTGGACTTTAGAATAAGTCCTTTTCAGTTTTAAAAATTAGAATAATGATAATACTGAATTCTCTATTGGGAAAACATTGCTTACAAGCTGAATTTTAACCTCGAATAGTATATAGTTCTGTGAAAAGAATTAGAATGATCTCAGCCAACTGTGTATGGCCACAAAAAATCAGAATGGGCTTAAAAATTATTGCTTTTCTCCATTGTTGAAATAA
Source organism: Lagenorhynchus albirostris (assembly GCF_949774975.1). Taxonomy (NCBI): domain Eukaryota; kingdom Metazoa; phylum Chordata; class Mammalia; order Artiodactyla; family Delphinidae; genus Lagenorhynchus; species Lagenorhynchus albirostris. Next base: position 7,771,493 of record NC_083105.1, read on the forward strand.
GCACTACCTACACAGGTCTAGTTGAAATAACTGAACTCATCAGTCTGTCTAAGAAAGTGGTTCCATTTCCTGGGTTTATGATTATTACTATTAAGTATTCAGGGTTTGATACATTCATTTCTAGGATCTAAAAAGGATGGGTGTCTTCCAGCTTCTCAGATATACTCTGTACACATATGGTAATTTAATCTCCTTTAAACATTGCACTTTTCATGTGCTCTTGCTCCAAAAAAAAAAAAAAAGTATAAAGAGAAATGTGTGGGCTTTATTTTCGGTCCTGTATTTGAATTCTAATCTGCTATTGACCTTTAGTGAGGTTTTCGGTGCTTTTTTTTTTTCTCATCTATTAAATAAGGATATTAATGCCTCCCTCTTTGGGTTGTAAGAATTAAATGTGACCTCGTAAGTGCCTGACCCTTACTGGGAAGGCTTTACATCATAAATGGTAGCTCTTTTACAGTGAGCCTTCACTTCATAGATAAACATTTAAGTTCTAGCACTGAAGATCCTCCATATGGTTCCCTCTCTTCCCTACCCCTCAGGTTTTCCTCTATTCATTCTCTGCTGTTGATTAGGCAGCTGAAGGGGATTCCTCACACACAGCCCATCTTCTTGGCTCTCTATTTCCTTTGTTTGAAATACCACTCCACCACCGTCACATCATCCAGCCAAGTCTGTACCTTTTCCTTCTAAGCTCCTAACATCTCATGAATGCTTCCAGATGCACCATACCCCACAACAGTCTCTCATGCCTAATACATATGTATAACAGAAAAATTTCATGAAACATTTACTGTGTGTACAGTATTTTCAATTTATTCTGCTCTAAAAAAAAAACAGAAAAAGGGGTCACAAATTCAGGAGTCTGGGTGAGTAATATAAGTGATTAAAAGGGAGGCGTGGGATTTCCCTGGTGGCCCAGTGGTTAAGACTCTGCCCTTCCATTGCAGGGGTCATGGGTTCCACCCCTGGTTAGGGAACTAAGATCCCGCATGCCAAGCATTGCTGCCAAGAAAAAAAAAAAAAGCATGATGATCAACGGTATGTGGCACTGGGCCTCAGTGTCTGTGGGACAATAGGGAGTGGTAGGGACCTTGGAACCAGAGAGCACAGGCCCTGTCTAAAGAAGACAGTTGCTGTTCAAGTCCAGACAATTGCCAGCTTGAATACCCAGTGTTAACAGATCTTTTGAATTCAGGACAAGTGGCAAATTAAGATACTTTTGTGCAATCTCCCAATTTTTAAGTGTTGTCATTTTTTTTTTTTTGGATGGGTACCATTTTTAAAGTCTTTATTGAACTTGTTACAATATTGCTTCTGGTTTTTTTTTTATGTTTTGGTTTTTTGGCCTTGAGCCTTGTGGGATCTTAGCTCCCCCACCAGGGATAGAACACACACACCCTGCATTGAAAGGTGAAGTCTTAACCACTGGACCACCAGGGAAGTCCCTGTCAACTCATTTTTGAAATTTTAATGTGTCAGTATATGCCAAGGCAATACATCCACCAGATGTGGACCTTGGCCTGCCAATTAGCAGCTTCTAAATTAAGAAAATTAACTTCCCAGGGAATCAAATTCAACTGACTAAATTTCCAAGAGATTGTATGTCACTATATTTTGACCTGTAGCTCTTTATAGTTTGAAGCAAGGACATAAAGGTGAAAGATTCTTTGCCTTGGTTGGAATTTTCCTGCCTTAAAAAAAAAAAAGGACTCCAGTTCCCATCTTTTCCCAGTTATTCAGTTCCTTATCAACTCTATCCCCAAGTGGCCTCTCTGCCACCACCAAGGCTACAATGATACTTTCTTTGAACACGGTAGTTTTAGTGTCTTAGCCAAAGACAGGTTCGTTCACTTACCTTGTTTACTAGAATTCACTCACATCAGGTCAGTACATAGCAAATCATTTGCCCTTGGCATCCATCCAATCACTCTTCTCCAAAGCTAATTTCTGTTGTGGCTGTCTTTGCTCCTGCCCATTTGGAGGAGTGGATCTGAAGAATCAAACTGAGGAGCTATTTTCTTGGATAACTTAAAAGAAATTACAAAATTTCTCACCCCAACATGTGTATATGAGAGTGTGACTCACCCCTGAGAGTTAACTGGGGCTAATTATGACTAGCCTGACTTGTCACAACAAAACATCTGGCATAACTTGCTTACTCTCAGACAGGAGAGCTGCCTCCACCCTCTCCCCAAGCACACGCTTACTCCTGAAGCTCACCATTTTGATAACAAAGCGTATGCCTGTCAACGTATGATAATTCCAAATGGGAGGGGACTCTGGAATGCTTGAGTAGGAATTCAGCTCACAATTAAGCCCTGGCAAGATGAAATCACACGTTGGGGAGAGAAAAAACGTCCTCCTCACAATGATAAATGGAGACATCAGCAGTTAAGAATGGTGATTGCCTTTTTCCCCTCTATTTTATTTTTTCCTATTTATATGCTAACCCTTTACCCAGGGATCCCATTTACCAAGGAAGCTGGATTTCTCAGTTTTGTTTCAGTGATATTCCTCAAGGCTGGTGTGTTTTCAGCACTGCAGGGGAGATTCGAATAAATACAGAAACGCGCAAAAATTCAACACCTTCCTTCCAGGGATTCACTCCGCTCTCCCACAGCCTGCAGTGAACGGTAGGAAATGTATACCCTTTATCTACTTATATGGACTCCATCCCTCCTTCCTGTGATACCCTAGAAGAATTCGTTTCAACTCACTCTCACCTTTCTCATCCTGTCTTGTAAGGTTTCCCAGTAGGATGCAATTTGGCCAGAACGGTGACCTTTAAATTAAGGATAGTACCTATTTGAGACAGGCTTTACATACAGTATCATATTTAATCCCCGCACGATCTCCATTTTAAGGATGAGAAAACAGGTTTGATGATGTAAAGAGATTTGTTGCCATTAAATCAAGATAAAACAGTTGGTGTTGGAACTGGGATTCAAACCCACCTATTTCCACAGCTGCCTCTACTAAATGACTACAAATACCAGCATCCCTTACAATGCCCCAATGCGCAGACGTACTCTCCCCAAGGGCCAGGCTCCTTGGCTCTCGGCCCCCACTTCCCCGTCCTAGAGGTTGGATCGAACACCCAATCAGATGCTGCCGCTCCCTCTTCCCCACCAATGGGAAGGCTGTTGCTAACGTACCGGTTATATTTTTAGCTCTCCAGTACTCTGGCACCCTGAGTCGGCCGGGTCTCGCTGCCCGGTTGGAACTCGCGACGCTAGGGGAGGGGACGGGAGGGGAGAGGAGAGGAGGGGAGGGGAGGGGAGGGGAGGGGAGGAGAACGAGGTAAAGGAGGAAAAAGAAGGGGAGGGGCGGAGTGGGGCTAGGCGGAGGAGGCGTGTGTGTGACGCTCTGGAACTCGCTGACGCACAAGCAAGTAGTCCCTTGAGGTGCCCCAGGGGCTGAAGCGCTCAGAGTGTGGGGGATGGGAGCTCTCGGGCTCAGGCTCCCTCCCCTTTTCTGTCCCCTTGGAGTTTGCCCTCCAGTCCAGCGTTTCTCTACAGCAGTCAAAGAAAGCGCATTTAAACCCGCACGCTACCGTTGCTCTCTGCCCCTGCCAAAAAAAGTGATCAAGGAAAAAAAAAAAAAACTGCAAACCGTTCGTAGCTGGAAACTTTCGCATCTCGCCATCCTACGTGGGTTTGGCGGCTGTTGGGCTGGAACCGTCTGGAATGAAAATAAAGACCGGGGGTGGGGAGAGTTGGGGAATGGGCGATTGAAGAAGGGATGGGAAGACTTCAAGCGCAAGCTCCCAGCGGCCCCGGGCTTTACCACCTGGCAGTCCAGTCCGCCTATGACCTCACTGGGCACAGGCCTCCCTATCCCCAACTCCGCGCCCCGCACAGTCACAAACTAGCCGAGTGGCCCACGTGGCCATAGCCCGGGCCAGGGGTGCCGAGCGCGCGAGGGTGCCGGGTTCGGCGAACCTGGGTCAGCCGCCCGAGGGACCGTCGGGTGCGCAAGCGCGGCGGCTCTGGCACGGGCAGGCGCCACCCCCAACGGCGGGGGCTGTTACTAGAAGACATGTGGCTCTGGTGCCTCTTGGGGGGGGCGCCGACCTGGGAGAAACTACGGATGCGTCCGCAGAGGAGCTGAGCCCCGCCCGGAGCGGTCAGGGCACAGCTCGCGCGCCTGAGCCGAACCGGCGCTGGCCCTGTCCGCGCCGCGAGGTTAACGGGCGCCAGAGGTGGCAAGCGGAAGGTTAATGTGTCGCTCAGCTCCTTTTCCTGGCCGTTCAGCCTCTCCTCGCCCCCTCTTCCTCCCGCTCTGCCCGGGCCCAGGTTTCCCCCTCGCCCTTCCCTCGACGTTACGCGTCCCCCGACGAAGCACCAGGAGCTCGGAATATTCGGGCTAAGCCGCGTTGATATAGGTTTGAAACCTTTACAGAGTTCCAGTCAGCCGGCTGGGAAGTAGTCCCGGCCCGGCGCTCGGCCCCGCCCCTGCAGGGCGGAGGGACGCATCACGCAGGGGTGGGGAAGCCGGATCCGTGCGCAGGGTTGCTAAGGGTGAAACTTTTCATTGACTTTGCTCACTTCGGGCAGGGGCGCGGGAAGGAGCGGGTCGTCGGCGGGGAGAACCGAGTGGCTTGGGCGACGCGGGGCCAGAAGGGCAAGACTGTCCGCCGGCCACAGCCGGGACCGTCTTCCGTCCCGCGACACAAGCAACCCTCCGGTCCTCCAGCCTCGCGCCGTCGCCGCTGGCCGGCCCGCCCGCCCTCTGTCCCCCGCCGCTGAGCCCGACCTCCAAAAAGCTGAAAGAATTATTATTGAGATCATAGCCCATACTCCCCTCACTCGCTCCCCCATCCTCAACGAAGAAAAGGACACATCGGCTCCCGGGAAGGGAGAGCAGCCTCCGCCCCGCGCCCAGGACCACCCTGGAGGAAGAAGCCGCCCCGCGGCCGGCACACCGCCCCGCCGCCGCGGAGACCCGAGTGAGTGAGTGGGGGGCGTGCGGGCGGGGGGCCTCCCCCGAGACCCAACAGGCCCGACGCCTTCCCCTACCCCCGCCCCACTACCGCTCTCCGCTTTGGTGGACTCTCCACGTTGCTGTCGCCCCCCCTCTTACACCTGGCCAACATTTTCCGTTCCCCTTCCGCCTCCTCACTGGACCCCACCTTTTCCCCGTGCTCTTCTTTCCCTCACGTTTGCTCTCATCCTGGGGTATCCCAGAGCCCCTTTCTCTCCCTGTTCCAAGTGTGGCCACCTCCTGGGTGCGGTGCATTTCCTCCCTTTTCCCTCCGTTCTTCATATCCTAGAGAGTCGCTAGATTTTCCTCGTTCCCCGCGAAAACATAACTCCCACCACCATTAAATAAAATCAGAAGAAGGAAGGGGATCCAGGCCTTGTTTTTCTGCTTTTCCCGTGTGCGGGGTAGGAGGGTGGTAATAATTAATAGGGCTTATTTTTGGCCCTGTGGAGCCTGAGGGATGGAGGGTGGACACCCCCCTTTTGGACCGGTCAGTGGTGACTGTCCTCTGGCCGCCGAGCCAGAATTTACCATTTGGCTTTAGCTCTTTATCCACGTTAGTGTTTTAAGGGGAAACTGGGCGGAAAAAAGTACCCTTACAGCAGTATCAGTGAGTGGATTCAGGTTGACCCTGGTGAGGTGCCTGGGAGGAAGAGCCTTACTCCTAAGCTCCTGTCCAGAGGATGGACTGTGCCCTTGACCAGAAAGGGAGGGGGAGGAGGAGGGAACAGAGAGAGGAGGGGCAGCTGGCAGCCCTTTCCCACCCCCTAGAGGAACCAGAACCCCACACAGTAGGCGTCAACTCGTGGGCTAGCCGAGGGGGGTCCCTGGTGTCTGCTCAGTATCTAACCTTTCTTTTCTTCTTCCTGCCCACCCTACCGTGGGAGTGGGTCCCTCATCTTTGATTTAACCGCAGAAAAACATCCCTATTGCTTTCTTGGGTGCCTGCCCCCATCCCCCTCTTAAGCGGAGGGGGAGAGAAGCTTGTGTGGGAGGAAGGATTAGGGAGGTTTAACACCCTGCAGAGGAGCTTTGCCGAGGATCTGGTAAGTCTGGTCAATAGAGCAGGCCTTGCAGCGGAAGGAGACTCACAAACAATTTTTAAGTATTAGAAAATGTTGTCAGATGTACAGTTTTTTCTTCCCTGCCCGGGAACTCTTTCCCATTACCTAGCCGGGTCTGGTTACTCGGACTTGGATTAGAAGAGGGGTGAGGCTTGGGCCCTGCTGGCGTCGGGCCTTCTGATTGTCCGCCCGGCGCCTCCCCGCAGCTTAAAACTGGGAATTTCTTTGGCCGAGAGGACGGGAGAACTGGGTTTATTCCTGCCGTTCCATTCCTGGTTGTGAGGTGCTACAGCGGAGCCCGCTGGGCGTTAAGTGAAAAGGCTCTTTCTCTTTGAATCCGCCGTCCCTACAGCAACTCCAAAGGGAAACCACCCAGCCCAAGGAATACAGATTAAGTGGCAGGGGTTTGGGGAGAGGGAGGGATGTGACTCCTATCTATCCCGGCCTACCGCCTTCACCCAGAAAAAACTCATTAGAAGCTGTTAATTCAACGGTCTTGCGAGGCAGTGAAGAGAGAGGAAGAAAGAAAAGTTCAGTTTTTCGGGAAGCCGAGACATGGATATGGTGGGCGACACAATACGGGGAGTAGGCCTTATGGGTAGAATTTATATAAAATGTATTAGGCGGTGGGCGGGGGAGGGGGGGCGCCAGTCTGCCACAACGCGCATGTGCATCGGAAACTTTTCCTCGGTTCTCCCACCCTCCTCCAGCTCCCCTTACTGGGCATGCGTAGTTCCCCGGCTGAGTCTTCGCAAAGTACGCAGGGAAGTGTAGTGTGCAGAGAAAGTAGGTCGTTTGCTCCGACCTGAGCGTGAGGTTTCTGAAGACTACAATTCCCAGAGCGCAGAGTGCACCTTTGCCCCGGGCCTCCCCGTGTATGTTGGGGTTCAGTCAAGTCTTCCTGGCTTCAGAGGAACCTGGAGAGGCCTAGAAAGGGCCCCCCCTTTTTTATTTTTTGGCCGCCCAGCGGGGTTTTGTAGGATCTTAGTTCCCGACTGGGGATGGAACCCAGGACGTCGGCAGTCAGAGCATGGAGTCCTAACCACTGGACTGCCAGGGAATTCCCAAAAGGGCCCTCTTAGTCGGAAGGAGTCTCGTAGTCAGACTTGGGCTTGCACAGTCCATGTTTTGGGGAGATGGTGTGGGACACTGGGGGGGGGTGCAGTCAGTTGGCACAAGTCCTGGTAGCCTTTCAACCACACCCACCCGTCTGCCACCGAGACCAGTGTGGTGGGGCCACCCCCTGTCCCGCCAGAGCCGGGCTCCCACTGCCCAGCACCCGGTCTGTGACACCTACTGGCCTTGTCAAAATTGAGGACCCTGAGTCCTCTTTCCACACTCATTTGAATCTGGTAGTGCTTGATTGTCCTATGATTTGGATGTTAAGGCTTGAGGTGCCTGAATATTTTACAGGTGCTCAGGGTTTGGGGGCCCAGTGGGTTCCCTCACTATCCCTCCTTTTCCCCTTTAAAACAACTTTTTCTTCCTAAAAACTGTCCTTCGAGTTTTTGTCAGAAGTTCTCTGGCGTCTCCATTTACCATATCGTTGACTTGCAGCCTCCTTTCAGCTTCTTTCTCCCCTCCCCCGTACGCGGGCCTCTCATTGTTGGTGGCCTCTCCCGTTGCGGAGCACAGGCTCCGGACGCGCAGGCTCAGCGGCTATGGCTCACGGGCCCATGCCTCTCCGCAGTATGTGGGATCTTCCCGGACCGGGGCACTAACCCGCGTCCCCTACATCGGCAGGCGGACTCTCGACCACTGCGCCACCACGGAAGCCCTCTTCCCCCTTTTTTGACATTCTCTTGAGCACTTACTCCTTTAAAACTCAACACAGGGATCTGAATCCAGGATGAACTTTGTTGCTGGAATTAAAGCAAATGAAGGAGGATAAGATTCTAAATAAAAGGGGACAGAATTTTACTCTCATATTTGCAACTTTTTAATATGTTGACAAAAGGTAGATTTTGCTGTTGTTAAGCACTTAGCCTTTTTTTTTCTTTTTGCCACATTTCTGGCCTTTTGTGCCTGAGTCAGGGTTGGAGAAAGTCTTTGAGTCCTCTCCTGCGGCTTGACTTGAATCTACTTGTTCCTTTTATTGAAGGGTGGTTATTTTTAAGCTAATTTTACCACATTGTATGAATATTTAATATATAAGCTCTAGAATTTGTCCAATAGCCTTAAAAAAATGAACAAACTGATGTGAGTGGTCACTCCTATCTTTAGTTAAAGACAGCACCAGTGCTTTAATCCTCTGTTCCGTAAGCTTCTTGAAGTCAAAATTAGAGCTTGAGCTGCTAGAGCAGAAAATCTCATTCTGGTTGTCCGTCGTTTTTGTAAGGTTCCACCCCACAGCCATCTGGCCTGGCCTGTTCTCGAGTTGAAGAAGCGAAGGTGGCATTATCTACTTCTGATTTGTGCAGCAGCATCACTGAGGTATAAATTGGTGTGCCGCTTTTTTCTTTAATAAATTTATTTATTTATTACTTATTTAATTTTGGCTGCGTTGGGTCTTCGTTGCTGTGCGCAGGCTTTCTCGAGTTGCGGCGAGCGGGGGCTACTCTTCGTTGCAGTGCCCGGGCTTCTCATTGCGGTGGCTTCTCTCGTTGTGGAGCACGGGCTCTAGGCTCACGGGCTTCAGTAGTTGTGGCACGTGGGCTCAGTATTTGAGGCTCGTGGGCTCTAGAGCCGCAGGCTCGATAGTTGTGGCGCACGGGCTTAGTTGCTCTGCAGCATGTGGGATCTTCCCGGACCAGGACTCAAACCCGTATCCCGTGCATTGGCAGGCGGATTCTCAACCACTGCGCCACCAGGGAAGCCCCTGGCGTGCAGCTTTAGTTGCTAATGCTGCAGAAAATGGTTAGCTGGGCAGGGCTGATGACAGTGATTCTATTGTATTTTGGGGTAGGAGGCTTATTTCCCAATGACTTTGGCCTGCATTTAAAATGCTCCCATTTTGAGGCCGAACTGTTCAGGGGAGGTGATTTAGAAGGCAGTTACGCAGCAGAGTTTGAGAAGGCATAGCAGGGTGCAGGAGCCCTTTGGACCACGTGGCATGCCAAGAGGCCATGTGGTTCCTTGGGAGAAGGGTCATATGTCATGTTCAAGTTTTACTTTTCAAAAATACTTTGAAGACACTGTCTTTAACTCCAGGCCCATTCTTGGGAACCAGTGCCAACTTTCTTTACAACTTTTTAGTCTCATGTGTGTTGGACACGTCTAGTGGGCCACTGTGGCCCTTACAGGCCTTTGTTCTTGAGGGGAGGCCCATGGTCCTGGTAGCTATCTTTGCATCTGGTGATGAATCCAATCCTCGTAAACAGAAAGCTCCTTATCTTTATCATTCTCCTTCTCTTTAAACCTAGAAGGACCCTGGAATTGATCTTTGGCGACCAGGAATAGACATCTGAACACACATGGAGATTGTCTGTATTGGAGGCTGGGATAGATGGGGAGAAAAGAGTCACCTGAATCCTGAGCCTCCCTGTGGAGGGCTCAGGAGAGGCCATGCTCGTGGCACTTCTTTTGGTGCCCCACGTGACCCTTTGTCTACTCAGACCTGAAGTGAGGGAGGGGCTAGACATGGCCGGTGTCATCAGATACTCCACATTAACCCAGTGCGTTTTCTCTGATACTCACCCCAGAGAGCTTTGCCTGAGGGTTCCGTCCTTAAAACGCCCTGGGGAGCCATGGTCCCAGGCCGTAGCCAGTTGGGTCAGGTGTTCCGAAAGCTCAAGATCCTCAAGCCTAGAATTAGCACCTGGATACTGTGTGCTGGACCCAGAAGGGATTTTAATCGAAATCCAGCTCCAGGGACAAAAGATGCCCTTGACGGATAGTGGATCAGTCTTGTCTCTGTGCTGAGCTCAGCAGCACATTCTCACCCAGAGGTCTGGTTAGGAACATTTTCTGGCTCTGTCGGCCCTCAAAGATGGCCCTTTTCAGTTCACTTCTCCTATGGCATGAACCTGGATCTGCCCTTTTGGAGAAGGTGAGGCAATTAGGATCACTGGCTCTCAGGACCTCACAGATCATCTTCCTGAGAAATGAGGCTGGCCCAGACCTCAGGAATAAACCTTTTTGACCTCTGTGGATCTGGCTGTGAGAGAATCCCAAAATAACAAGCTGAGTGTTTATGTTGGACTGCCTCCTCTCCAGGGATCTCCAAACACGTGATGAATCTGGTCTGGTGCCAAGGACAGGTGGTCAGACAGTCCCTGGGAGACAGAGTGATGATGGGTCCCCAGCTGGAGGCTGTAGGGTGATGGAAAATTTCTTCTCTCTGCCCACCTCATCACCTACACTCTAGCTAGAAACTATAGAGATTTCCCTCAGGCCACAACGGTACTGCTCTTAAGGCTTTGTTGGCCTACAGGGCCCACTTCCCTCTCCTTTCCTCTGCTTCCCTAGGGCAGCCCCTAGTCAGTAGTTTCCTTGTTGGTCCATACCTCTGATTGTGATAGGTCTTGACTGTTTCCTGGGGATCATGCCCCAGTCTCCATTCTTGGAGGCTGTCTGGATGGAAATGCTCGCCTTGGTTACACTGTTCTGCAAAAGAATCAGCTCTGCAAACCCAGAGTGAGCCAGAGCACACGCACACCCGGGGAACTCAGGATAACAAATTGGATGCGATTGGAGTCCTGGCCTCCCGTGAAAAGTTGGCAGTGCTGCTTCCTGTTCAGTGACCTGTATCCCTTTCCATTTAAGGGGTTGAAACTAAAGATTTTAAACTCCTGTCTTGGCCTGTGACAGTTTGGGAGTGGGACTTCACCGAGATATTGCAGAGACAAGTTAGCAAGAGCCTTCCCTTCTCCATCTGATTTAGGAGCTCGATTTTTTTGGTGTCACTCATAAAGTGACCTGAATTCTCAAAATAGTGGAAACCACAGTACCCCTGTTTCTTTAGAAGTACTTAAAAATATTTATCAAGTGCCGACTAAAATATCATGTTACTGATGAAACTAAGGCTCAGAAAAAAGGGACTTGCCCACAGTCACACATATAAACCTGTCACTAGTGCAGCAGAAATGGGACCCTGAGGCTATGTGATCCAAAGTTGGTGCTTTTCTGTCTGATGCCCACTGGCTTTCTGCATATCTACTCATGAAGCCTTTCTTTCTCATTTTTCAGCGTTGTCTGGAGCCCAAGCCTGCCCACCTTACATTTCCTACCACTGTCCTTGGCTTGTGCACGTGCCTGTGCTGATTCTCTGCCTAGGAAAGGACGATGCAGCTGGAGATCAAAGTGGCCCTGAACTTCATCATCTCCTACCTGTACAACAAGCTGCCCCGGCGCCGGGCAGACCTGTTCGGTGAGGAGCTAGAGCGACTCTTGAAAAAGAAATATGAAGGCCACTGGTACCCTGACAAGCCACTGAAGGGCTCTGGCTTCCGCTGTGTCCACATCGGGGAGATAGTGGACCCCGTGGTGGAGCTGGCCGCCAAGCGGAGTGGGCTGGCGGTGGAGGATGTGCGGGCCAACGTGCCCGAGGAGCTGAGTGTCTGGATCGACCCTTTCGAGGTGTCCTACCAGATTGGTGAGAAGGGGGCTGTGAAAGTGCTCTACCTGGATGACAGCGAGGGCTGTGTTGCCCCAGAGCTGGACAAGGAGATCAAGAGCAGCTTCAATCCCGATGCCCAGGTGTTTGTGCCCATCGGCAGCCAGGACAGCTCCCTGTCCAACTCCCCGTCACCGTCCTTTGGCCAGTCGCCCAGCCCCACCTTCATGCCCCGCTCCGCTCAGCCCATCACTTTTACCACCGCCTCCTTCGCAGCCACCAAGTTTGGCTCCACCAAGATGAAGAAGGGGGGCGGGGCAGCGGGTGGGGGGGCGGGGGGCGGGGCAAGTGGCCAGCCGATCCCCCAGCAGCAGCCCCGCATGGCCCGCTCTCCCACCAACAGCCTGCTGAAGCAGAAGAGCCTCTCTCTGTCTCTGCATTCACTGAACTTCATCGCCACCAACCCAGCCCCTCAGTCCCAGCTCTCACCCAATGCCAAGGAATTCGTGTACAACGGCGGTGGCTCTCCCAGCCTCTTCTGTGATGGGGCCGATGGCCAGGGCAGTGGCACCCCGGCCCCCTTCGGGGGCGGTGGGGCTGGCACCTGCAACAGCAGCAGCTTCGACATGGCCCAGGTGTTTGGAGGTGGCGCCAACAGCCTCTTCTTGGAGAAGGCGCCCTTCGTGGAAGGCCTCAGCTACAACCTGAACACCATGCAGTATCCCAGCCAGCCGTTTCAGCCCGTCGTGCTGGCCAACTGACTGCCCACCTGCCCACGGGGCCAGGAGCACCCAAGACCACAGAAAAGAGAAAGGAAAGGAAAGGCCAAAAAAAAGAGGAAAAGAAAAATACACAAAAAGATTTCCAGTCTTCTCACTCTAACTTCTAGAAACATGACCCAGCCCGGGCATGGAGTGGGAGGGGCCCCTGAAGCACTGAACAGTGTTTAGCTCAGCCCCCTGCTGCTCTCCTGCCTGCCTCCGATTTATTCGGTTGGTTTGGGTTTTATATTTCTTTTTCTTTTTTTCTTTTTTACATGTAGTTTTCTATATAACATCTTTAATTAGTGGCTTCCTGTGCTAAGAATGGTCCAGATGTGAATTGCTGCTCCCTGCTCCCTCCCTCCCTCCCTCCCTCTCTCCCTCCCTCCCTCCCTCCCTCCTTCCCTCCTTCCCATGCCTGGTTTAGGGTTGGTGTGTCCCAGCTCACAGGGAAGGAAGACAGTGGCTGGGGCCTGGCCCTCCTCAGAACAGGGAGAGACTGCCCCGTGTCACTGTCTTCATCACCCAGCTGTCCTCTCACTCAGAGCCATCCAACCTCAGCAGGCCTGCTCGGGCCCTGCCACCCAGATAGGTCTGACTCCAGCCCCCGCTTCCTCTCAGGCCTGGGCCCTAGGGAGCTGCCAGCTGGCCACTTGACACCCTCCCCCTAGAGCTGAAGTCTGTGACTCCAGGGAGGTTAGCACTCTGTCTGGTGTCCCTTTCATCTCTGTCCTGTGGCCCCATGCCACCATTCCCACCTGGCCCAGACCATCACCGAGGCCCTGGAGACCCAGCCATTGGCACATGTGGCCTCTCTCATGTAGCCCCTTCTTTCCTGGGCCTGAGTTCTTGGGTAGGGAGGTGGGGTGAGTGTAGGTGTGCGTGTGCATGCGTGCGTGCGTGATTTGCTCTCCTGTTTTAAAGGATTCCGAGCCATGTGAAACTTCCCCTCTGGGTGTGATTCTGGGTCGCAGCAAGTGTTTATTTATGTGTGAGGGTGGGGAATGCACTGGGGGTGGGTTGTCAGTCCTTTTGTGGGGTGCTTCACGTGGTGGCGCCAGACTGGCTGAGCCTGACGCTTCCAGAGGAAAGCACTGCAGAAGGAACTGGTTTCCAGACTGCGGAGGGATCTGCACTTTTGTTTTTGACCAAAAAAAAAAAAAAAAAAAAAAAGTTAGCAGTGAGGGGCTGAGGGAATGCCCAGCCTCTGATACCTAAGAGAAGTCCCTGGACTCGGACCCTCCTATTGTGTGACCTTAGCCCAGGGTGGGAAACGCTTACCTGAGCGCCCTGGGGGGTGGGAGTTTTGGGTCAGTGCCTGTAGTGGGCAGTCCAAAGCCTTGAATTGAGACTTTGGTCTTTTGGCTGTAGATGTCGCTTTAATACATTTCTTCCCCTGCCTGTGTGAGAACCTCTTGGTACCTCTTGCCATCCCCTCACTGTCTGACCCAGGCCCACTGGGCCCAATGCTGATCTCGAGCAGGCTGGGCTGGACAGGCGCTTGGCCACGGCAGGCGCTGTGTCTGGATTCTTGAAGAGCCCTCCCCACCTCTGCTGGAGAGAATTTACCTTGACCCAACCCTAGTGGGCTAGCTTCCACGCCATGACGCTTTGGCAAGTGGGCACGTAGCATCAGGGCCCCCATCACCAAAGCCTTTGGCACCCCACCCTCTCCTCCCAGTGACCCCAAGTTGGCAACTGCTGTGGCAGCGGATCCGGCCCAGACGGACACTGCCAGCCTCCTCTCCCTGCAGTGGGCACCAGCTCTACCTCCCCGCGCGGGGCAGTGCCCTGGCTCCTTGGCCCGGCACCGTCTGTCCCCCCTAGACTTCTCAGGGGCCAGCCCCGTCTGGGCCACCCTCTCCCGAGCCCTCAGCTCCCGCACAGGTGACAGGCCCAGGCTGCTCTCTGGGAAAGGTTGGATGCTGCCTTATGCCCCCTTCCAGCCCCTCTTCCCCCACTCATGCACACAGGCACCCACCACACCCTGGGCGGCTTGTTCCTCACCACATACAGGGAGGGGGAGACCAACCCCTTAGTGTCTTTTGAAATACGAAGAAAAATGTGTGATCAGGAGCATGACTCCTGTGCTGGGCTCTTGGGCCCACCTCAGTCTGTCTCAAATCTAGGCATTTTTGCTTCAACTTTATTTTTTTTTTTAAGAAAACAAAACAAAAATCTGCACTAATTTACCTGGTTTCATAGGAAAACTTTTTTTTTTATTTTTTACATTTTTTGGTGTCCGTTTGTATTGAATAATTTGCTACATTTGTAAAATGTAAGAGGTATATATAATATATGTATATTTCTAACGTAAAGGTAATTTTTTTCTTTTCAAGATTTTTTCTTAAGAGGAGAGAAAGATATTTTTTCAGGAAAAACAAACTTTAAAATAAAAAAAGAGGAGAATAAAACCTATTTCTCCCCTTTCCCCATCCTCTCTCTGTCTACCCCCCTTTCCCAGGAACAAGTCAAAAGGTGGATCGTCTTGTAAAGGAAGTAAACTTTTAGTCCAGAATGATGTCTTTTTCTCAGTGCAGTGAGCTGTAGATTCTCTAGTTTGACCCCTGGGGATGGGAAGGGGGGCACTGAGGCAACATGGAGAGGAGCTGGCGGGAGCAGGGTAATGAATTTGTTTTCTTTAGTGAAGGAGGAATACAATCAAGTGTTTTGTATTCAGAATGTTGTGCAATATTTTGGAATGGAACATTGGTGTGTTTAGAGATTTAGTTTAAAAACAAAACAAAAAGATTGATCAAATCTGTACAGTTTATATTGTTCCAGATTTTTTTAAGTTTGTATTAAAAGCATGATATATAATAACCTTCTGCTTGCTCCCTGCTTGTTTTGTTTCTGGGGCCCCTTTTGGGATGGGGAGAGTTAGAGTGACCCAGCCCCTGTGAACCTCACGAAACGATTAGTCATCCTCACCTGACCCCTGGGTGGGCACAGTGTCACAGGGCCCTTTTACCACCTCTCCCCTCGGCCCAGGACACTTCCGGGTGCCCATTCCCACAGGGCCTTTTCCACACGGAAGCAGGTTCCATGAGGTTGGGAACTGCCCCGCTCCCTCTGCTGACAGGTGGTGAGAACAGGACACACCTCTTCTGGTATTTGGCCATCAGAGACCACTAGACCCTTAGGAGTGGGCAAGGATGAGAAGAGCCTACCTAGGTCAGGTTCCATCCAAAAACCTGGTGCTTAGATTCTCGACCCTTCTCTTGGCTGGGCAATTCTGGAGCTGTTTCAGGGTTGACGTGGCCTGCCTGAGCCCGGGGCTAGGGAGGAAATCAGCGTCTCCTCCCTCTTCCTTGGTACCTGGGGCCCCTCCCCAGCAGTGATGCACATCAGCCTTGCAAGGCCCAAGGGTTGAAGATGTCAGCTAGGTATTTGTTGAATCTTATTTTACACTCACAACAACCTGGTGATAACAGGTATTATCTCCATGGTACAACTGAGAAATGGGCTCCAAGTTAGATTACCTGCAAAATTCGTAAAACTAGTAAGTGGGGAAGCTGAGATTTTGCCCCATGTGTGACCTTTTCATGTATAAAACTGTGGAAACTGCTATGGAAGAGTGCCACTGGGGCGTGGGAGGAGGGCTGCCACTGGGTGTGGGAGAGGTGACAGGCCTGGGGGATGCCACCTCCATCCAGGCTGGGGCAGGGGGCAAGCAGCTCTTCTGGGGCATCAAAAGGACCGGCATTTCCTCAGGCCCCTCACCCCCCAAACAGGCCAACACCAATCCCTCCCCACCCAAGTGTGTGAACTGGGCCTAGAAGCTCTCAGGCCAGACATCCCACATCTGCACAAGGTCCCAGGAGCCCTTGATGTCTGGCCCCTCCATGGGCCGCTTCCTTCAACAGAGCCTGTCGAGGAGAGAGAGGCCCCAGTCCAGGATGCCCAGGCCCTGGCAGAGCTCTCCCTTTCCTCTGCCCTGGCAGGGAGAAGCCCAGCCTGTCTCAGTGTCCCTGTGCACAGGTTGCCCATTGCCTGTGGGCCCCAGGTCCCCTCACATACTCATTCCTATTTATGTTAATATAAATAAAACACCTAGCACAGGTTCTACTAGAGTAGGGGCCCATACCCACTCCCACTCACCCATACCCACTCACTCATTCCCACTCCCTGTGCACGTGCCAGGGAGCTGACAGGCCTGGGGAAGGCCCAGCTCAGGTGCCGAGATCGCCTTCCCGGCCAGCCCCTCCAGCTGAAAGAACAGAGAGTCCGGGTTTGAACAAACCTCCAAATTCTCCATGGCTCAGGCACAGAAATGATTCATTCATACGTTCTTGCCTCCATTTATTCACCAATTGCTGGCTCTGAAGGGGTGCAGTGGGAGACCTGGGGGTAAGGGGAGAAAGAACATTCTGGTAGACTCAGAGTTCCTTGGAAAAAAGGCTCACTTATTCACAAACACTCCATGAGCACTCACTGCCTGCCTGGGGAGCACAGGTGGGACAGCAGTTACAGGAGAGGTGTATACAGGGGGCCTGGGAGCCCAGGGATCAGGAGGCAAAGAAGAGCCAGGAAGGAGAAAAGCAAGACCAAGTCCCCTCCCCAGGGAACGTGTCAGGAGGGCGCCCATCAGGGAAGAGTCTAGACTCTGCTCCCTGAGAAAACCAGCATTCCAATCCCAGCCCTGCCGCTCCTGAGCTGGGTGACCTCAAGCAACCACTCCACCTACTCAGGCGTCTCAGTTCTCTCACCTCTAAAATGGGTATAATAATTACACCTACTTGTGAAGATTAAATGAAACAGTGAGTGGAAAATGCTGAGCACCGTAGCTGGCCCAGAATAAATGACAAGTACCATTTCATCAGCAGGGCCATAATCATTCATCCTCGAACACCAGCAGCCAGACCAGTCCTGGATGCTTCCTTGAATCAGCAAACAGGTCGAAACCCAACCCTGCCAACAGCGGGACCAGGCTGGGGTGGAAAAGGAAACTCCATTCTCAAAGCAGACACTAGGCTGGCCCCCAGTCTGCCCTCTGCAAGAGTGGGAAGCTGCTTGTCCCCCAGCAAGGTAGCATCCTGGGACGTATACTAATCACCCTCAAAATAGTTTCTCCTGGAGAACAGATGGGTGGGTAGGGGTGAGTCATGGTGGCAGGAGAACCCTGCTCCATTCGTCACTGCTTGCCTGAGTCAGCACCCGCCCTTGGGCCAAGGGGATGCCACTGTCTGGTCCCCTCACTGCCACCTCCCCCAAGTGAGTCACGGGGTGGAGGGGCACACTCTTGCCCTCCCTCCTCCTTTCCCTGGGTCTGGCCACTTCAGCCAAGTCCTGAGTGGGCAGGGCCTAAGGACAGGCTGGGACCAGCCAGGAAGTGTCCAAGCCCCTGGGTGACAGGAACCTGCTGATTTTCTGGGTTTTAATTTGGGGGAATTTCACTGCCAGCGAGAGAAGTGGGTCCTCACAGCTGCCGACTCTGTGTAACCTCAAATATCTCTCTCCCCTCTTGACCTCTGTCCCATTTGTACGAGAGGCAGTGAGGCTAGGCGCCTGTCCAGCTAGGCCATTTGGGCTGGTCCCTGGGTCAGCACCTCTTCCTGCCCCACTGGCTCCTGAGCCCTGGTGAGGGCCCTAGAGGACCCTGTGCTGTGGCACCTTCCCCAGGGAGGGGAGAAAAGAGTGATGGGCTGATCGCTAGGTGGGACCATAGGGCTACCAGCCGAGACCCCCACAGGCATGAGGACCTGATCAGAATACTGCTGACCTGTGGCAGGGTTGGTGAGGCCAAGCAGGAGAAGAGGCCTGGTCCAGCCACCTGGACATCTGGGTCCTGAGGCTGGCTCTGCCCTAACTAACTCCAGTAAATCACTCAACATTCAACGTTTACCATTCAACATGGAGGCCCCATAAGTGCTGGACACTGTTCCAGGCATCTTCCTGAAGTGATGTTCTAGGAACCACAAACAAATAAGTGAAGAATTTGTCAGATGGTGAGGATGTTCCACTAAGACAGTCAAAACTGGTGATGGTAGCTAGTGACCAAGTGGCTCCTTGAGATTGGGCAGTTGGGGGAAGGCGAACCTTCCCAAGGAGGGGGCTTTCAACCCGCAATCTGAATTACAAGAGAATTGGCAGAGAGAGCAGAAGAGAGGTCAGCCACTCCCAAGGGCGAGGTAGAAAATAGTACGGTGTGCTCAGGGAATGAAAAGGCCAGCAGTAAACAAGAGACAGGCAAAGATGAGGTCGAAGAAGTCCTCAAGGCCGCATCATGGGCCCCATAGCCCAGGTGGCGAGCTGGGATCTAACCTCCAATGTGAGAGTTAAGTCTCTCATGCCCAGGTTGCTGCATCTGTGGCTAGGAGCAGAGATAGAGTTCTCTCACACATTCAATCAGCAAACCTCCCCAGAGCCCCTCCTCTGTGCGAGGTCCTGACCTGGGCCCTGGGCACGGGCCTGCTGGAGGACAGGGAGACTTCTAGTGGTAGAAAAGTGGAGTAGAAGACAGACCCAGGTCATTATGACTTCAACACCTTGATCAGATCCACGGCAGAAGGAAGGTCAGCGAGCCGCAGGAGGCTCCTATCCAGCCCCGGAAGGCTCTTCAGAGGGTTGATAGAAGCTCATGGGGGAGGAGCTATGGCCCAGCACACATGCCAAGTACTTCAGGCTGGGCTGGTACGATGGCACCTGGACTCTACATTGAGGGGCTCCAGGCGGTGGGCAGGGAGATGGGAAAAGAAACAAGACTCCTGAGCGGAGGAGCGAGGGGGTAAAGCCATGGGCACAGCAAGTGCAGATGACCCCCTTCACGGAGCCACAGAGATATCCAGGGGGCAGAAATGTAAAACTAAAACTATAAAATGTTTAAAAGAAAACAAAAGAGGGACTTCCCTGGTGGTCCCGTGGTTAAGATGCAGCGCTCCCACTTCAGGGGTGCAGGTTCGATCCTTGGTCTGGGAACTAAAGTCCTGCATGCTGCACAGCCAAAAAACAGAAGGAAAAAAAAACAACAAGAGAAAATATTTGTGATCTTTAGTTATGCAAAGATTTCTTAGATACGACTCCAGAAGAATGATCCATAAAAGAAAAGACTGATAAATTGGACTTCATCAGAATTCCCTTAGATACTGTTAAGAGAATAAAAAGACAAGCTATAGACAGGGAGAAAATGTAGGCAAAATACAGTCTTTGTAAAAGAGCTTTTATAGAGAATCTATGAAGAAGTTTCAAAACTCAATTATACCATTTTACAGGATATACAAATATCAAATCACTACACTGTACACCTGAAACTAATATAATTTTGAAAGTCAGTTATATCTCGGGACTTCCCTTGCGGTCCAGTGGTAAAGAATCTACCTTACAATGTAGGTTCAATCCCTGGTCAGGGAACTAAGATCCCACATGTCCTGGGGCAACTAAGCCCACGTGCTACAACTACTGAGCTCTCGTGCCTCAACTGGAGAGCCTGTGTGCGGCAAACTACAGAGTCCACATGCTCTGGAACCTGTGCACCACAACGACACAGCTCACGCGCCCTGGGGCCTGCATGCCACAACTAGAGAAGAGAAAACTCAAACACCACAACTAGAGAGAAGCCCATGCACCACAACGAAAGATCCCTCACGCCTCAAAAAAGATCCCGCATGCTGCAACTAATCCCCATGCAGCCAAAAATAAATAAAATAAATAAATAAATCTTAAAAAAAAGTCACTTATATCTCAATTTTTTTAAATCCTCAATTATAAGAAAACAAACAGCCCGTCCCT
Source organism: Lagenorhynchus albirostris (assembly GCF_949774975.1). Lineage (NCBI taxonomy): Eukaryota > Metazoa > Chordata > Mammalia > Artiodactyla > Delphinidae > Lagenorhynchus > Lagenorhynchus albirostris. Next base: position 7,791,526 of record NC_083105.1, read on the forward strand.
GGTGGCGCAGTGGTTAAGAATCTGCCTGCCAATGCAAGGGACATAGGTTCGAGCCCTGGCCCGGGAAGATCCCACATGCCGCAGAGCAACTAAGCCCGTGCACCACATCTACTGAGCCTGTACTCTAGAGCCCGCAAGCCACAACTACTGAGCCCACGTGCCACAACTACTGAAGCCCGTGCGCCTAGAGCCTGTTCTCTGCAACAAGAGAAGCCACCACAATGAGAAGCCCGCGCACCGCAACGAAGAGTATCCCCCGCTCACCGCAACTAGAGAAAACCCGCGTGCAGCAACGAAGACCCAACACAGCCAAAAAGAAAGAACAAACAACCCAGCACAAAATTGGGAAAAGATTTGACTATATCAAAAGAAGATATATCGATGGCAAATAAGCACACGAAAAGATGTTCAACATCATTAGTCATTAGGAAAATGCAAACTAAAGCCACAATGAACACAACTATTAAAACAGCTAAAATTAAGGGACTTCCCTGGTGGTCCAGTGGGTAAGACTCCACGCTCCCAATGCAGGGGGCCTGGTTTCAATCCCTGGTCAGGGAACTACATCCTGCCTGCATGCCGCAACTAAGAGTCCATATGCCGCAACTAAGACCTGCCGCAGCCAAATAAATAAATAAACAGATTTTTTTTTAAAGTTAAATCAAATTGAACATTTGGAAAAATAATAAATGACTTTTTTTTTTTTTTTTTTTTTTTTTGCGGTACGCCGGCCTCTCACTGCTGTGGCCTCTCCCGTTGTGGAGCACAGGATCCAGACGTACAGGCTCAGCGGCCATGGCCCACGGGCCCAGCCGCTCCGCGGCACGTGGGATCCTCCTGGACCGGGGCACGAACCCCTGTCCCCCACATCGGCAGGCGGACTCTCAACCACTGCGCCACCAGGGAAGCCCAATAAATGATTTTAAAAATAGCTAAAATTAAAAAGAAAGGCCATACCATGTGTTACCGAAGATGTGGAGGAATTAGTACCTTTTATACACTGCTGGTGGGAATGTAAAATGGTACAACCACTTTGCAAATAATTTAGAAGCTTCTTTAAAAGTTAAACTTCTGGGGCTTCCCTGGTGGCGCAGTGGTAAAGAACTGCCTTACAATGCAGGGGACACAGGTTCAATCCCTGGTCAGGGAACTAAGATCCCACACGCCGCAGGGCAATTAAGCCCGAGTGCCACAACTACTGAGCTCGCACCTCAACTAAAGCCCACGTGCCGCAAAACTACAGAGCCCACACGCCCTGGAGCCTGCATGCCACAACTACAGAAGAGGAAAGCCGCACGCCACAACTAGAGAGAAGCCCGAGCGCCACAACAAAAGATCCCACATGCCTCAACGAAGATCCTGCGTGCCACAACTAAGACCCAATGCAGCCAAAAATAAATAAATAAAATTTAAAAATAGATATTTAATTTTTTAACAAGTTAAACATCTACCTACAATATGATCCAGCCATCCCATTCCTATTCACCCGTAAGAAAAGGAAATAACTGTCCATACAAAGACTCGTACACAAATGTTCCCAGCAGCTTTATGTGTTAGCCCTAAACTGTAAACAACCCAATGTCGTTCATGGGGAGAATGGCTGAACAAACTCTAGTACACCCACACTATGGAATACTGCTTAGCAATAAAAAGAAATGAACTACTGGGACTTCCCAGGCGGTCCAGTGGTTAAGACTCTGTGCTTCCACTGCAGGGGGTCTGGGGTTGGATCCCTGGTGAGGGCACTAAGATCCCGCATGCCGCGTGGCACGGACAAAAAAATAAAAAATAAAAATAAAATAAAGACAAAAAAAAAGAAGAAACGAACTACTGATACATGAATGAAGCTCAAAATATTAATGCTGAGTGAAAGCCCTAGCAAAAACAAAAAAACCCACACATACTGTTTCAATCCATTTATAGAAAATTCTAGAAAATGTAAACTAATCATGCAGCAAGAGAAAACAGATTCGTGGTTATTTGGGGACAGGAGAGGAGGAATGGAAGGGACTGGAGGGAAGGATTAAAGTGGGGAACAAGGGAATTTTGGGGGGTGATGGATATATTCATTATCTTGATTGTTTCACGGTATATAATATGTCAAAACTTATCAAATTATAATCTTTAAGTACGTGCAGCTTATAGTTTATCAATTATTCCTCGATGAAGCTGTTGGACAAGACAAAGTCCCTGCCCTCACCAAATTCATGTTCTAGTGGGCAAGATAAATAGTAAACCTCATAAACAAATGAGAAAAATACCCTCAGGGAAACAAAAGGACGCCACATGGTGAGAACGCGGCAGAGGGAGTGGTGAGGAGGGTGCCTCCGAGCAGGTGCAGTTCCTCCCGTCTCTGTGCCCCTCACTCCCTGGGGCGGCCCCCTTCCTGTTTCCCATGGTGAATGCTTAACTCTCAGCCGCTGTGGGGCTTTGCACAAACTGCTCTGCAGCTCAGCTTCCTGAGCCATGGGGGGCAGGGGGCAGGGGAGATAAGGCTGTGTCCTCTCACGTCTCGGCGTCAGCACGGGGCCCCGCAGTCGGTACTCTGCCCAAGGGGGCCTCTCATCTGCTCTGGCTGGATTTGGGGACAGGGAGAGCAAAAATGCCAGGAGCAGGAAAATAGGCTTCTAGAGAGCCCAGCTGCCTTCCTCTGAAAGGCACCCCAGGGAGCCTGTCCCTCAGGACTCAGGCTGCCTTCTGGGAGAGGAAGGTTTGGAGCAGCGGGCACCCCTCTTCAGCAGGGCATGCAGAGAGGCAGGAGGGGCTGAGGCGTGCCAGGCCCGGGGACAGGCCAGGTTGGCCTGAGGCCCAGAGGGGCGGGGCAGGAGGTCATCGGCCATGGGCAAGGGGCCCACTTGGCCCTCTCTCTGGACACAATGTCCTGGACTGCTCCAGAGCTTGGCTGGCAGACAGGGAACAGTGACTGGCAGAGGGTTCGGGGAGCCGGCCGAATGGCGGGGGGGCGGCCGGGGGGAGCAGCCTGGCCTGAGCAAAGGGCTGGTTCTTACAACCTGTCCTGCCACCTTGGGCAAGCAGAGGACCAGCTTGTCCGGGAGGCAGGCAGGGGGCCTGGCGCCCTGTGGGGACCTCAGCAATCCCTCCCTACCCTGTGCCCTAGTTGCCCCATATCACCAGCAGCTGCCGTAACTTGAGCTGAGTTCTCCAAGAGTACAGAACCCTGCAAATGGCAGTCCAGCTGCTCACTGTTGTGGCCTTAGGCAGGTCACAGCCTCCCTGAGACACAGAACTCCACCTGAAAAATGGTGTCTACTTCTTCGGGCTTCAATGCTTGGGAAGCATTTAGGATAGTTACCCTCACAGAGGAAGCCCTTGATGGAACAGTTTGCTATAATTACCACATTATAGCAGCAATAACAATGTTCATATATTGAGGGCCTCCGGGGTGCCAGAAGATTTACCTGCATTGTCTTGAATCTCCAGCAGCAACCGGAAAGCAGCTTTATCACCCTCATTTTATAGGTGAGGGAACTGAGCTCCAAAGTGACACAGCTGGTATCAGGGGGCAGTGGCTCCCTCGGTAGGAACCCAGCCTCCCCTGTGGGCAAAAGGGTTAGGGCCTGATGGGTGGACCCTGGGGGGTTGCTTGTGGCAGAGCTGAACCAGGGAGGGGCCGAGGGGGTGCTAGGAACTCAGCAGCAGAACCCAGAGACCTCAGTTGCTTCCCATAGGACTCTCCTAGATCCTGATATACAAGCCACGGTAGTCAGCAAGGGATGGAGGCAGGTGCAGGAAGAGATGCATTCGTACATTCAGAAAATACTGATGGAGGGAAATACAGTCTGGTGTTGCTGTACATGGCCTCTGGAGTCGGACTGCCACTTCGGACTCAGACACTGTCACTAGCGAGCTGTGTGGCCTGGTGACTCCCAGTTTTCCCATTGAAAGTGTGTTTGTCCCTGGGCAAACCAGGACTTTTGATCACCCTACCTGGAGGAGTTACTCCACTTCTTGGTTTCCCCAACTGTAAAAGGACACCAATTCTCACCTCAAGTTGCTGTTTGAAGGTAAAATTAACATGTAGCCCTGGACTCACACTCCAGGCCCGATAAAGGTGAGCAGGGTTAGAGGCATTTCATCTCATCCTGGCAGAGGCCAAGCAAGAGGGGAGGAAGGGAGGTGTGATTGTCCCCATTTTGCAGATGAAGAGACTGAGGCTCCCATTGTGTCTGAGCAGCACAGAGATCTGGGCAGATACCGCCTTCATCCCAAAGCCTGTTCTTAGAAGGTGCTCAAAACGTGTTGGGTTGGCTACCTCAGAGAGAGACCATGGGTGGCACTGCAGGGGATCCCCAGGTGCTCCCAGGGGTCTTGTGCGAGGACAGCCGGGCAGGGCCTGCTGAGCTGCACCAGCGGGCCCTTCAGCAACAGCCTCAGCTGCAGCTGCCGGCCGGGCCACAGGGCAGACCTAGACCACGTGCTCCCCGGGCAAAAGCCAAGGTGCACTGGGAGTTGATTGGCCCAGTGGGGCACCGCCTACCAGCCCAGGGCCAGGCCCAGGTCCTGCACTTTGTCAGGCCCTGGGAGGGGTGAGTGGAGGATAAGGACAGTTCACAGTTACCTTGCTAAGTACTCAGCAGGTGCTGAAATGCGGGGTTCTTCCCTAAGACCTTAGAAGGAGGGCCTGCGAGCAGCACCATTTTATAGGTGGGGACAGTGAGATTCAGAGAGGCGGTTTACCCAAGGTCACCCAGAGGGTAGGCGGAGGTAGCAGTCACCACTGGGCTTCACTGCCTGACTTTAGAATTCAAGATACTGGTGGCCCACACACAGTGGGATGGGAAAAGCAACTGCGGAAGACTCCTCAGCAGGGGACCTCCAGAGCCCCCAACGTCAGGGCCAGGAAGGGAACCTTTGTTCAGAGGAGGAAGTCGTGGCCCCAGCCAGAGCTGGGGCTCTCACGGCAGACTGCGCTCCCCTGGGGGGCCCAAGGACCCTAGCGAGGGCGGTTACCCCCATCCCCGCGTGCACCCCAACTCACTGTGCCCTGCTGGACAGCTGCCTCAGTTTCCCCTCGGGCACTAAGCAGAAGGGGAGGATGCCGGGCCAAGCAAGGCAGCGCCGAGAGACGCTGCCCTGGCCTCTCCTTTCCCAGCCCCACACCACAGCGGAGCACGAGGGGGAGGGGGAGGGGTTACGTAACGGGCGCGGGGCGGGGAGGGGCGGGGCGAGGTGAGGCTGGGCGGGCGTCAGCGCCGGCGCCGGGTAAGGGGAAGGGAGGCGCTGGGGGCGCCCTCTCCCGGGAAGAGCCAGGCTGTTCCGTCTTCTCCACACTAGGGCAGCCCCCTCCGCGCTCCCTTCCCCGCTCCTGTCCGCGAGTGCTGGGGAACCCGGCGGGTCTACAGCTGGAGAGACCGAGGCCCAGAGCGGGCGCGGCGAACTCGCCGAGTCCCGGGCTGGGCGTGCGGAGCGGCCGAGGCCGCTCACCGCGGGGAGTCTCCTGCTCAGAGCCACTCGCTGGCTCCCCAGTGCCCGACCTCGGCGCCCCGCAGCCTCCTCCCCAGCCCCTAGCCAGGCCTTGTCACACCTCCGGCTCGGGCCTGGCTGGGAGCTCAGCAGCGCCGCGGACCCGCCTTGAGGCCTGGAGGCCGCCCCCCCACCCCCCGCCCGAAGGTCACCCGGGACCCGAGGGAGCTCCCGGCCCGCGTCAGCCGCGCGCCGCCCCGTTCCCGCTGGAGCGCCTCTGCCTCCCCCGCTCCCTGGCGGCCGTTCCTGCCTCCCTGCTCGCACTTACTTCATCCGGCCCGGCCTCGCTGTTATTTATATCCGCGTCTGTCTCCCCAGCACAGAAGGGAGGCAGCAGCAGGCCCGGCGCTGAGGCCTGCAGGCACACCTGGTGCGACAAATGCCGCTCGCCGCTGGGCCCACCTTTGGCCGGTAGACTGAGACAGCCCTGTGCCTAAGGCCCGGCAACTGCCACCGGAGGTCGTCCCCAGCCCAGAGTCCCACCTTGACGGCAATGGCTCTCCCTCCCTGCCCCTCCTCAGGGCATTATCTTGGGTCTCCGTGTTGCATCCCAGGAAGCTCCTAAAGTAGGATCATCGGGGCCACTGGGAGGCTGCTTGACAATGCTGATTCCAGGGTTCCGCACCAGGTCCCTCTGAGTGGGCCTCTCGTGAATGATGCCTGGGACTCTGCATTTGCAACAGGCTCCCTAGTAGAATTATGAGTCTTTCTAAGATTTGAGAGCGGTCTGTGCTGTGGTTGCTTTTGGGAGAGGGAGAAAGCAAACAGTAGGAGGGTGGCAGATTGGGACTGCCCCTGCTTTGATTTGATGGAACAGGATGGAAAGACCCCGCAGGGGAGAGGTTAGGGCAGAGCCATTGACGGCCTCTGGGGAGGGTAGCCTGGGAGACTTGGCCGGAGAATGAATTGTGGACGCTGAGCAACACCCCACCCCCACCAGTAAAGCCCTTTAACGCCAACTAAGGGACAGACCCCCACCGTTCTCCTGCAAAGTGGGCCTTGGCCCCGCCTTACAAGGCTCAGTTTAATCCCTTCATCCAAGCGCTAGCTAGACCCTGGGCTTGGAGAGCGGAGTACCATACTGTTGCTGCCCCGCCAGTCCAGGAAGAGAGGCGGGCAGCAAACATACAGCAGTTACAATCACGATCATAACTGTGATTCGATGGAGCAATGAAGGCTCAGAGCGGAATTGTGAAGGATGAATAGGAATTCCCCGGGGAAGATAGGATACAGGAGGGGGCATTCCAGGCGGCAGGAACATCTTGTTCAAGTGCTCAGAGGCCTGAAATAGCAACCTCTGTAGGAATCTATGAGCAGTTTGGTGAGGCTGAGTGTCAGGAGCATGATGAGAGGTGAAGCTGGATGTGCAGGGCGAGCCTTGGCCAGGCGAGGAGGCCAGACTTGGTCCTGAGTGCATGGGGGCTTGGAGCCCCCGGAGGAGGGATGAGGAAGAGGAGGGATGGGAGGGAAGCTAAACACAGGACACCGCCACAGCAGAGGTGGCAGGGCCTCCCTCCCACCCCTTCCCTGTATTCCCATGGCAGCCCCCTATACCCACTCTGGCTCTAGAAGCTCAAGCTGGAGACTGCCAGGGGACACTGGACCCCATCCCAGCTGGGTGTGATGTGCTGTGAGGCCTGGAGTAGGTGATTTTTGTGCTCCTGGGTCTCAGTTTCCTCATCTATAAAATGGGGGCAGCACTAATCCCTGCCAGTCCCTCCTTGGGATGAGAGTGAGGAGCAGAGGAAATGGATAGGCGGGAGGAGCTTGCTTGTTCTGAGCAATGTTGAGCACAGACCTAGGCACTTGCTCAGCTGGTGCCTCCCCCCTGCCCTCGTCCAAGTGAGCCTTGTCCCCAAATGGTCCCCCACCCCATGCCCACCAGACTTTAAGAATCACTACTTGAGAGCCAGCACTGCTGGCTTCCAGTTCTGGAGCTGTCAGATCTCTCAAAGTAGGGGCCTCAGGCAAGTCAGTCTCTCTGGGCCTCATTTTTCTCAGATGCAAAATGAAATGCTCCCAGGTGTTGGGGGAGGAGGGACCCCTGGCAGCCCCTCTGGATGGTGACAACCCGGGCTGGCTCTCCTCAAACACAGACAACTCCTAGGTGCAGGAAGTGCAGATGAGGACCCCCTCTGTCCTACCATGTCCCCTCTGCCACCTCCAGTCACTGCCAGGGACATCCTGTGTCCTGATGATGTCACCAGGCCCAGGGAGCCACGGTTGGCTGTAGCTGACAGCACTCAGGCAGGGTTTATTTATTTATTTGTATTTTATTATTTGTTTTATTTTTGGCTGCGTTGGGTCTTCGTTGCTGCGCGCAGGCTTTCTCTAGTTGCGGCGAGTGGGGGCTACTCTTCATTGCGGTGTGCGGGCTTCTCATTGCGGTGGCTTCTCTTGTTGCGGAGCACAGTCTCTAGGAGCGTGGACTTCAGTAGTGTGGCACGCGGGTTCAGTAGCTGTGGTGCACGGGCTTAGTTGCTCCGCGGCATGTGGGATCTTCCCGGACCAGGGCTCGAACTCGTGTCCCCTGCAATGGCAGGCAGATTCTTAACCACTGCACCACCAGGGAAGCCCCAGGCAGGGTTTAGTTTTAAACTCTCAGGGCTTGGTCAGCTCCTTGCCCCCTCCCCACCCCACCCCACCCTGCCTACCCTGTCTCCCACAGCCCAAGCCCCCAGGCCCCTCCTTGAAGGTTCTCTTCACACATGCTCTGCTTTCCTGACTGCATCCACCAGGCTTCTGAGGGCCATGCGGAGCCAGGCCATTGGCCAAGTGTCTCTGATCACCAAATCCAGACCTGCCCAGGTAAACAGATGGGCCCCTGGAGGTAGACCGTGGCCTCCTCTGCCTCCTGAAGTCCAGAGAGGGCAAGGGACTTGCCAGGGTCCCACAGCCAGGGCTGGGGTCAGCAGACGGGCACTGTAGACACCTGGAATCTGTGACTGGGCCTTGGGGTTGTCACCGTCTTGATTTGAATGCATTTTTTTGAATTGATTTTTACTGGGGTACAGTTGCTTTACAATATTGTGTTAGTTTCTTGCTGTACAGCAAAGTGAATCAGTCATATGTATACATATACCCACTCTTGAATTCATTTTTAAAAACAGCTTTTTGCCTGCGGGCCTCAAGTCTTTCTTGATGCCTTGCAGCTCAGACCAGCTGCAGAAATAGACGGAGTGCTGGGGCAGCTCCCAGTGGGACCACGGCCCTCACCAACACCCTGGGTAGGGTGTGTCCATCACTCACGGTTGTCACACACTTACCCTCTCAAGTGACTTTAGACTAAGGACCTGTCAGCACCCTGAGCTTGGATCAACACCCCTTTTATCAGTGTCATATGCTGGCCTTCTGGAGAAGACTACGGCTGAAAAACGAGGTTCTGTTGGAAAAATCCATTTGAAAATGACTTGAGCCCTGACTCCTCACCGCTGCTCTCAGAGGCTGGGCAAGGGCTGACGTACAGAGGACAGAAGGAGGTGGGATGCAAACCCAGGCTCGATGGGCAGACTCTGAGTGCAAGGCCTCCCTGGAACTCCTCATTCCAGACATCTTGCTCTGGCTGAGCCCCCCTTCTCCCCACACGTCCCTCTCAGGCTTACACGTCTACTCCCTGCCCAGAAAGAGCCTAGAAGCACAGGCCCTGGGAGGCAACCAGCCTTCCCTTCTTCCAGGCTCCCTGGATACCTCCAGACAGTGTCTGCCAGCAGCCGCTGGAGAGCAGGCAGGGCGGGGCCGAGGCAGCTGGTGCCTCACAGCACCGCCTGGCACGGGAGGCCCCGCGAGGCTTTGCTGAGAGGACAAATCTGGAGGCTGGACCAGAGGTCACTGCCCAGGGATGTGTCTGCAGCGCCACCTGGTGGTGACAGTGGCGCTCCTGCCACAGCAGCCCTGGTCCAGTCCTCCTGTCCCTGTGGGTTTGGCAGACAGTGCCAAGCACCAGGCAGGCCAGGCACTGCGAATGGGGCTGGGCTGAGAAGATCTGGGGGACAGCACTCCAGGCAGATGGAACGGCAAGTGCAAAGGCTCTGAGATGGGAAGGAGTTGGGCGTGACCCAGGCAGAGCAAAAGGGTCAAAGTGCCAGGGGTGGAGAGGGAGGGGAAGTGGACCAGGTAGACAGCCAGGTCTCAAAGGGCTTTTTAGGCTGCGGTGACAAGTTTGGATTTGTTTCTGAGTGTGTTGGGAGCCACGGGACATGACGATGCTTATAGGCAGCTGTGAGAAGGACAGTCTGCACGGTGAAAACAGGAAATCAGGAGGAGGCGGCCGTAACCCAGGCAGGACATATGGCAACTCGGACACCACGGGGTGGCCTTGGGGGTGGGAGGAAGTGGCCGGATTCTAGAACTGACAGGAACTGTGGATGGATTGGATGCGGCTGTGAGATAAAGCAGGTGATCAAGGATGACCCCAAGGCTTTATTCTGAGCACCTGAGGAATGGTGGGGCCCCTCACTTTGAAGGGAAAACTGAGGAGGAGTAGCTATGGGGAGACCAGGAGCCTTTGGGCAGGTCAAGGTGGTGCTGGCAAGGGAGCAGGTGGAGGCACGAGTCTGGAGCCCAGGGGAGAGGATGGGGCTGTAGACACCTGTGTGAGTTGCCAGGGCATGGATGGCACTCCAGGCCTTGAACAGAGTGAAAGACCCTTGAACAGAGTGAAAGATGGCACCTGCTGACCCTGGGGCCTCTGACATTTAGAGTTCGGGGAGACAGGAGGAGCAGCCACGGAGGGAGGTGAATCTGGAGCCGGGGAGAGAGGGTTTCTAGAAGGCAGGAGTGAGCAACTGCGCCAAACGCTGCTCAGAAGCAGAGAAAGACGAGCTTGAGATCGACCCAGGTTGATGTGGCAACACCAAGGCAGTCATCAGTGTGACCTTGAGAAGGTGGCTTCAGTGGAGGGTGGAAGTCTGAGGGGGGCTGTGAATGTAGGACTCACTCCTGTGGAGTTTCACGGTAAAGGGAGCAGAAGAATGGTGGTAGCCGGAGGGCAATGGGGGCTCAGGTTATTTAATTTTTAGGATGGAAGATTTTAGAGCATGTTTTGGGCTGACGGAACGATCTTGTGGAGAGGGAGGGGCTGATGACACGGGAGAGAGAATCTCAGGGGCAACGTCCTTTCCCAGGCAAGTGGGGATGGGATGGGTGCCCTTGGGAAGGGACTGGGTTACTGGGGGTGGGACACTTCATCCCGAGTAACAGGCAGGAAGGCTGAGAGGGAGGGCCCTGGAGTTGGGCTGCCTGGGTCCAAATCCTGGCTCAACCACTGACAAGATGTGGGATTAGAACAAGTCATTCCTGGGACTTCTCTGGTGGTCCAGTGGTTAAGGCTCCATGCTTCCAATGCAGGGGGCTTGGGTTCAATCCCTGGTTGGGGAACTAGATCCCACATGCTGTGCAGTGTGGCAAAAAAAAAAAAAGTCATTCCTTTTTTCTGAGCCTCAGCTTCCTCACCTGTAAAATACAGGTGGTGATAAGAGTAATAGCTGGCATCTACGGCTGCTTGCTCCATGTCAGGCACTATTCTAAGCATTTCACAAGCTTTAACTCATTGGATCTTCACCTCAAGTGTGAGGGAGGGAGGGGGCCTGGCTGGGTGGCCTGTAGAGGTGTGGGACCATGCAAGAGGAGCAGCTCGTTCCCGAGAGTGTTTGTGAAGCCTTCCTGGTGGAGGTGACAGCTGACTGGGGCCTAGAGGGATGACTAGGAGTTTGTGAAGCAGAGAAGAGACTGAAGGGAAGGCTGGGCTTGCCCATGCCTGGGGTGTTCCCGAGTCTGAACCTCAGTACTGAGATCCACAAGTCCAGGGCTCTTGGGCAGTTGGGGAAATTCAGGCCCAGAGCAAGAGAAGCCCAGCAAGTCTGGTGGGTTGGGCACTGGCTCCTGGCTCAGGACTCTGGCCCCAGCTTTTGGCACCTCCACTTGCTCTAGTCACACCCCTGCAGCCTTGGCAAGGCTCTAGGGTAGGCTCTTAGGGCGATTTGAGCTCGGTCTAGCAGCTTCTCAGAGGCCTGGGGTCGGGGGCATGGCCCAGCCTTGCCACAGAGCTGGGTCAAAGCAGTTCTGGACTCAGACCCCAGGAAAACAGCCATGCTCTTCAGCCCTGAGTGACCTGGCCCTGCTGGCTTCCAGCCCCTTCTGCTCGCCACCATCCCCAACCCCCTGGCCCACGGGGACTTGGAGTCAGCCTGGAATCTAGGTGGGAGCGAATGCCCCCTGCCCAGCTTGGAGACACCTGCAGCCTGGGAGCTGACGGAGGCTGAGCACCGTGCAGCCACTGCTCACAGTAAAAGGCCCCGCTCCACGGGGTCCCGGCATCAACCTGCTCGGTTGGGAAGGTTTGCTGAAGTGAGAAGCTGATGAGAGTGCAGGGAGCGCTGGCTGGGGGCTGGGGGCACCCACCTTCAAACTTTCTCTGATTTCCTCTGCTGCTCAGCCCTATCTCTGGCTGGCAGCTTTCCTGGATTAGGTGCTGACGTCAGGAGCTGCCAGCTGGGCCAGTGTGGCACAGCCGCGGGGGGTGTATGGGGCTGTGTGGTAGTTGGGTACAGTCAAGGAAGGGGGCATGTGTCCAGCTTTGGCGATTTGTCCTCCAGGGAGGTGGGTGGGAGGGAGGACTGTGTCAGACGAGCTGCACTGTGTCAGGCATTCGCACGTTATCTGTGTAGCACATCCTTGCTGTACAGAGAGGGAAATAGCTCAGGGAGGTGGAGCCACTTGCCTGGGGCCACAGAGCTGCTCCAACCTTGGCTGCATCCCACACCATCCGGTGGACACCCCCGTACCCCTTGCCACGGATGGCAGCTGCTAGGCCTCGAGGGCTCATTGCTGTGCAGCTCACTACCCTCTGCAGCATCACCACAACACAGCTGCCACGTGGGGAGCACCCACCCTGTGCCAGGTGCCTGTGAGGCTGGTGCCCATTCTATAGACAGAAAACCAGAAACCCAGACAGGGGAAGTGACTCGCCCAAGATCACACCCCAAATGGGTGATGGAGGCAGATCTGATCCCAGGACTAACTCCAAGCCTACGCTCTTACCTGCTACATGCTCGGCAGAGATCTCCCAGCTTTGACATAGTCCAAGCCCACAGCCCCTGTGCTTCCCGTGGCCACACAAATCTCTGCTGTGAGTGACAGCATTTGTATGCAGAGCAGAAAACACAGTGGGTTACAACAGTTCATCTCCAGAGAGAAACCTCAAGTTCACAAATCTCAGAGAAGGGCCTCGTAGGCCCAGTTGGGTCACATGTTCACTCTTTGACCAATCAACTGTGCCCAGGGCTAGGGTCAGCTAACCATGTAGCAGCCCCTGGAGACCACAAGGTGGCTCAGGGGTGGGGCAGGGCCTGCACAAGGCCTTTGCCTAAAGATTGGACCCCTGGGCCAAAGGTTCTGTTTGAGTTACATCTGCCTCCCCAGGCTTCTTGGCATCTTATTCCCAACCTCAGTAACAGGAGGCTGGGGTATCGGGGTTCCATGCACCCTGGGTCCTCTCGTAACTGCTTTCCTGTGCCCATTCCTTTTTGGCCAGCTGGTCTGGCCACGTCTGCCCGGGAAACTGAGGTGTATGGATGGAGGTCAGAAGCTGCCTGAGGGGACTTCCCTGGTGGTCCAGTGGTAAAGAATCCGCCTTACAATGCAGGGGACATGGGTTTGATCTCTGGGTGGGGAACCAAGATCCCACATGCTGCAGGGCAACTAAGCCCACGTGCCACAACTACTGAGCTCGCGGCGCCTCAGCTAGAGCCCACATGCCGCAAACTACAGAGCCCACGCGCTCTGGAACCCGTGCGCCACAACTAGAGAAGAGAAAACCCGCGCACCACAATGAAGAGCCCGCTGCCTCAACGAAGATCCTGCATGCCGCAACTAAGACCCGACGCAGCCATAAATAAATTTAAAAATCTTTAAAAAGAAAGAAAAAAAAAAAGAAAGCAGCTGCCTGAGGACTTGACTCTGTGCCCAACTTGTGTGGGAGCCTTGGGGGCAAGTCACATCCATTCATCCTCTGGTCTCAGCTTAAATGCCACCCACAAAGAGGTCTTCCCTGACCCCTCCAATATAAACGTTCTCTCCCAGATCCCCTATCTTCTCAGCCACATCACTCACCACAATCCATCACTCTCTTATTTTTATCCGTGTAACGTTTGTCTTTCCAGGCAGATTGTGAAGTCTGGAGGCAGGGCTGACACAAAATAGACATTTAATAAATATTTGCTGAATGAAGTTTCTCTCACCTTTGGTTTCCCCATCTGTATGAGGGGGTAACAACATCCCTCCGTGAAGTTCAAATAAGATAGTGCCTCAAAGCACCCAACCCAGGCCTAGAAATGTGGTAGGCGCCCACGATGCTGGGAGCAGGGATAGAGGGGAGGCTGAGCTGGAAGGCTCTGTAAGCTGTCAGGAATGGAAAAATCCAAGGGTGCAGTTGGTGAAAAGATGGGGTGTGTGACACCGCCCTGAGCCCAAGGTCAAGAACCGTCTAGGAATTTGAATTTGAAAAGTTGAAACCCACCCTGGGTTTGAATTCTAGCCCTGCTGCTTTGGTTTGGGGCATATCACTTTGCTTTTCTGAGCTTCAATGTTTACTATAAAATGGCCATTTACAAAAGTCCACCTTGGGACTTCCCTGGTGGCGCAGTGGTTAAGGATCCGCCTGCCAATGCAGGGGACACGGGTTTGAGCCCTGGTCCGGGAAGATCCCACACGCCGCGGAGCAACTAAGCCCGTGCACCCCAACTACTGAGCCTGAACTCTAGAGCCACAACTACTGAGCCCGTGTGCTGCAACTACTGAAGCCCGCGTGCCTAGAGCCCGTGCTCCACAACAAGAAAAGCCACCGCAATAAGAATCTGCAACTAGAGAAAGCCAGTGCATAGCAATGAAGACCAAACACAGCCAAAAAAAACCAAAAAAACTCCACCTTGCCAGCCCATCTCCAAACTCCAAATGCATGTTTTTCCCCTTAGAAACAAAATAGTTCCTGGTCCCTCAAACCACAGGAACCCTGAGCATTAACAACACGCAGCACGGGAAGCACGAGAGAACAGCCACGGTCGTCCACAGGCAGCTCTGGGCCTCACTGAGGAAGCAGGCAGCACCAGCTCCGCACATGCACACACAGAGTGAGCGGAAGCAGCGTGAAGAGTGGGTGGAGATGCGGAAGGGGGTGGAATTTGCAGCAGGCTCTGCCGAGGGTGGGATACCCTATTCCGTGCACACCCTTGGAGCCTGGGCCCGTCCTGAGTAGGGGTCTTGGGGACGCCAGTGCTGAGCGGATCAGCAAGGCAGTTCTGGTGCTGAGCAAATAGCTGCACCCTTGTGTATAACCTTGTCCAAACTTCCCTGACCAGGGATCCCAGGGCTCGAACCCACACCCCCTGCAGTGGGAGCACGGAGTCTTAACCACTGGACTGCCGGGGAAGTCCATAAACTTGTCTTTTTTTTATATATATAAATTTATTTATTTTTGGCTGCGTGGGGTCTTTGTTGCTGTGCACAAGCTCTCTCTAGTTTTGGTGAGCAGGGGCTATTCTTCATTGCGGTGCACGGCCTTCTCACTGCAGTGGCTTCTCTTGTTGCAAAGCACAGGCTCTAGGCACGTGGGCTTCAGTAGTTGTGGCATGTGGGCTCAGCAGCTGCGGCTCGTGGGCTCCACAGTGCAGGCTCAGTAGTTGTGGCACACAGGCTTAGCTGCTCCACGGCACGTGGGATCTCCCCGGACCAGGGCTCGAACCCGTGTCCCCTGCATTGGCAGGTGGATTCTTAACCACTGCGCCACCAGGGAAGCCCCGTAACCTTGTCTTAATTGTGATGGTCTCATGGCTGTAGACAAAATTTGGCAAAAGGAAAAAAGGAAAACCTCTAGAATCCCACCACCAGCCCCTTTTCCACGTTGCCACTGAGGGTTCCCTGTTTGCAGACACTTTTCATGAGCAGTTCCCTGTATTTCTACCAGCTGTGCAGCACTTTTATTTGTTCTAACTGCTTGGGGCCTGATACTTGTCCTTCCTGAGTAAACTGTGAGGTTAGGGAGCAGAAATTACTTCTAGCTGACAGACAAGGAAACTGAGGCACAGCGTGGTTAGGTGACTTGGCCTTGAAGTGGGGAGGAGAGAAAAGACAGCCCCACAATTCTCATCTCAAAATATTTAATTTCGTTTGAAAAGGATACATTCCCCGCTTCCCTCCTGCCACATCACTCCGGCCCACCGGCAGTGGCACACTCGCACGCACACACGCACATAAGGCCAGTGGGCTACGCTCTGCCTCTGCCCTCACCGGCTGGGAAGAAGGGTTTGCGCCTTGCCTCCTTCCCCAGCAAAGGTAAAGGAGAGAGAGGCCTGCTGGAATGCCAGCTCCCAGGGGAGGACGCAGAGCCCCACACACTCTGTCACGTCACATGCACTTAGAAAAATAAAACCAAGTGGTGTTCTGGCATCCCCAACACTGTAAGACAGCAATATCCACCTGGAAGTCATCTTTGCCATTTTCTAGAAAAATTTATTGCACTTAATTAACAGACGTTAAAGGAGCTCTGGGGTGGGGCTTTGCCATGAAAAACAGGGGCTTTCAGCCCTTTGCTCCCAGGGCCCTGGATGGAGAGCTACACAGCATGAAGGGGCCCTTTTCTGCCGGCCCCCATGCCTGCCACCCCACCTCAAGCAGGAGCTGCCTGCCAGGGCCACAGCAGGTCCCCTCACTAGGGTGATGCTTACCGAGTCAAGGTTCACTACTACGTGCCTTCCGCAACTCAGGACCCAGGCAGGCAAACCCTTTCCTTTGGCCAAGGGTAAGAATTACCCAGGTCCTCCACAAGGCTGCTGGCCATTGTGAAAGCTCTCTCTCTCTCTCTGAATATATATATTTCTCTATCTAGATATACATTTATTATATGCATATTCTTGCAAGATTCTAGCTCATTCATTCATGATTTGTCTGTTCTGAGGTTGCAATGAGGCTGAAGACAGGGTGTGTAAGTAGGGATGGCGCTTCCCAGCCCACTGCAAGCCCATAGAAAGCCATTGACATTGGCGTCTCTAGTCTCCAGTGCTTTTTAGAGGATGTCAAAGATCTGAGCATAGGTGCCTCAGTCTTTGGCTGTCAGCCCCAAGACAGAGAGGGTCCAGCGGGGAGTCAAGGAGACTCCCAACTCCACAATGGAAACTGAGTAGGCACCACCCTCTCCTCCTGCAAGGGCTTGATCCTTAAGCCTGGGAAGAAGACATGCTTACCTGAGCACCCTTTTCCCCAAAATGTCAACCTCCACGGATATCTCCTTCCTGTCCCTGCCAGGCTCCTGGCTCAAAGGGGCTCTTCTAAAAGAAGCCAGCACCACACTCTTCCCAAGTAAGGAGAGAACCAGACACCCACTGGCTGGCGGCGGGGGGGTGTAAAAGGGGAGGGCACTGGCCAGGCAGAAGGTGGGACAAAGAGAAGAGACATCAAGTCATCATCTCACCCGCTGGGGTCGGAAAGTGGACGCCACCCGGAGACTAAGTGTCCATCCCTTAGGGAAAAAAACTGAAAAAAACACAAACCATACACTTCTGGCCAAAGAAAATGAAGAGCTTTTAAGCTGGTGGCTCTTCTACCAGTAACGAAAATGAGAAGTGCCCTCTTGGTGGGTGGCCAGACCAGAGGGAGTGTGCCTGGGCGGGACACTGACATGCCGGATGCAACTGCCCTGTCGTGGTTACAATAGAGTGAAAAGTGTGAACACGGTTTTCATAGAACCACAAAGTAAAAGTCAGGGGCCTGCAGGGAGGGCGCTGACATCCCTTGGCCTCAGGGACCCTTGTCAAGTCCCCTGGAGAGACGGGTGTGCAGGTCCCTGGAGGGCCGTGGCGTTCCCCTGGGGTGTGGTCCACGGCCAGTGGATGGCTTCCCCTGCTCTTAACATCTGTTATGAAAAGTCTTTAGGGGTCAAGGCCCAGGACTCCAAGCCACCACTTTAAATAAAGCCAGTGGTGAATGTGACAAAGTGTGCCCATTACCTCTGACCCCTCCTTACCACAGGCTGCCTGCCCTGAGCAAATAAATACGCCCATCTCTGGGTGCCCCAGCTGACCGCAGCGAGCAGACGCTTCCACGGATCTCCGTAATTAATCTCTCGGGCAGAGCCAAAGGACGAGTCCAGCTGGACACAAGAGAAAGGAGCAGCTGGGAGGTGGGCCCCTCCGCACCACACCACAGCCAGGCTTGCATGGGTGGCTGTCTCCTGGGACCCAGATTGAGGGGACTCTAGCCTATGTAAATGTCCCAAGAGCCTGCTGTTCCAAAAGAGTTGTGCTGCGACCAGGTGACCAGGTGTCCTGCCTGGTGACGCCCTCCAGGCCGCTCGCATGGGGTGGATCCTGAAGCCAGAATTGGGAAGCCCTCTTCTGCTTTTCAGGGACAGTGGACTCGAGCCTGGCCCACACGGGAAAGCAGAGCAAGAAAGAGCGGGAGCTTCTCGAGAAACATGCCCCAGCTCCCCACCTACAGCGTGAGGGGCTGTGGAGACCGGTTTTCTGAACACCATGCAGAAGGTGCATCCCAGCTCCAGGAAGTTAAGCTTCCTAGACGAGGAGACTTTTTCTTTTAAATCCAAGATCTGAGCTTGGTCACTGGATGAAAAGAAACAGCAGGCCCAGAGGCCCAGTCTGGTGGGACAAATTTGACTTAGGCGGCCTCCACAAGTGACCTGCAGAAGAGGAGATATGCACGGCGACCAAGGCTCAGAGACCACCACCCTGGGAGTCTCTCCCCAACCAACGGCGGATGCAACGCAGAGGGAACCCCTCACCAGGGCCTCCTCCTTCCAGGCCTCGGAGCCACAGAGAAAAGGGGTGAGGGAGCCAGGAATGGTTGGGTGCACTTCTGTTGCAGGCCCAGACGCAAAGCCTGTCCCAGGCTGTGCAGACACCCAGCCGCTGCGGCCTGGCACCCACGTGGACACTACAGAGGAGCTGGCATGTCTTTTTACCTTTGAGGAAGATGGGAACGCATGTTTTTCTCTAAGACTTTCTCGGGAGGACAACAGACCCTCCCTGCCTGGAAATGCGCCCTGCTACCTGAGAAGATGTAAGGGCGACAGCCATCATGACTCATTCTGCAGAGACAGGCCAGGACGGCCCAGGCTGGAGAAGCAGGGAGAGTCAGGGAAGCCTGGGTACCCTGGAAAAGAAGAGCCCATGCTCCAGAGGTCCCCTTCCGGTCCAACTGAGACAGCCAAGAACAGAGACTAAGGCTGAGTCACCACCTCATAGATTCTCTCGCAACCCGCCAGGGAGGAGGCTGGCCCCCAGGGAAGTCGCCGTGCTGGCCATGTGATAATGAAGCTTGAACGTGAAGGCTCCTGGGGCAGGTGCACCGCCATGCGCCCACGACGAGTCATAAGTCTCCACGCAGGGGTGGGTTTCAGGGGTCCCAGGCAGAGGTCTGAGGTGAGGCAGCGTGCCCGGGTGGGGGCACGGGTTACAAGGGCCCGTACTTGGTCTCGTACTTGGACACAATGGTCTTGCACTTGCCCACCTCCTTGCGCAGCTCCGCCACCTCCGTCCGCAGGGCTGTGTTCTCCTTCTCCAGGAAGGCCGCCCGGATGGTGATCTGGTTCTCCTTCAGGCGCCGGGCGTCCCGAGACCGCTTGGCCGCCACGTTGTTCTTCTTGCGTCTCGTCCAGTACTTTTCGTCCTGTCAGGAAGGGTCCTCTGTGGGTCTCTCCTCTTTCCCATGAGGGAACCCAACCTTCCCCTCCTGCCAGCACTGCACACACCCGATTCCTCTTATAACCCACGTGGTCCAGCCAGAATGAGAGCTGGGACCCCGGGGAAGGAGCTGCATGTGCCCCGGGACACTGAGGGGCCCCGCCCTTTCCCAGGGAGGCGGGATGAGAATGCAAGCCTTTGGTGGGATCTGTGGTGGAAGGAAGGGCGCTCCACCTACTGGTGGCCTGCTCTGTGCTGCTCCAACATAAAGCACTGCCTATACTCTTGCCTCACTTAGGCACTCTGGCTGTGGCTAAGGGTGGGCACTCTGAGTCCAGTCCCCTGAGTTCACATCTTGGTTCTGCCACTTTCTAGCAGTGGAACCGTGCGAGTTCCTTAACCTCTCAATATCTCGTGCCCCTCATCTTTACAACAGGGGATAATTACAGTAATGACCTCACAGAGTTGCTTGAGGATAAAATGAGTTAATATGTACAAGGTGCTTGGCCTACCAGTGCCTGGCCTACAGTGAGGTTTACCGTATTTATTGTTGTTATTATTAAAGCCTCAGAAACATCTCAAGAGGCAGGTATGGTTATTCCTACTTTACAGATGGGGAACCTGAGGTCTGCCTGACTCCAAAGCTTACAAGAAAAGTCCTTCTTACGAGTTTTTCATCAGAGGGAAGGGAAAAACTGCAGAATCCTCCTCCCTCCCCCCTCCCAGTTGCTACAAAACCACCAGCTTGAAGGCTGCTTGCTAATCCCTGGGATGGCAATACACAACCATCCTCTGTCCTTCAAAGTGAGGGCTTGTTCAACCCCAGTTTCTGTGGCCTAGTGAGCTCTTGCCCGAAGGCTGGGTTGAAGCCAGGGAAGTGAGAGCATCAGCACAGCTGGCTGCCAGAAAGGAAAGAGAGAAGCTGCAGGGAGTCACGCTGGGGCCAAATGCCACCCAACTCCCTTTCTTTCTCTCAGTTGCTGCAGGATGTGGCTCTAAGCTCTGAACTCATGCCTTTCTAAATGTGTCCACAGGAGGGAGGGTGCTCTAGATGAAATCGAATGTGAAGAAGCACAGCCCCTTGGCTTCTGAACCAACACTGTACCTTCACTACAGTGGATACACCAGGTTACCTTCTGCTCATCGGGGACAAAGACCTTCTTGGCCTTTTTGATCATGGGCTGGGGCTTCAGGTCCTCCTCTGCAAACTTGTGCTTCCGAGGGTTGAACAGCTCCCCGCCCGGCACACTGGAGAGGACCAGGTCGGCAGGGTCGGGATTGAAGTTCACATCCACCTCCACGCAGTTGGGGTCGATGGGACTGGGTGTCTCCCTCTCCTTTTCCAGGGAGGATTCTGAAAGACACAGAGGCAGGTGGTCCTGAAACAGTCTAGACTCACTGGACAGCCAAGACTCACGTCACACACCCAGACACCTGCTTGAATCTCAAGGTTCCACAAGCCACTGCCGCTTGGAGGGAAGAAAAACTACCACAGCACCAGCCCCCAAGCCAGATTGGCATATGTGATTCAATTCAACAACACAAACATGGAAAGAATTCTTCCCTTTAGGAACAAAATGCTCAAAAGGAAACAGAGGCCCTCGAAAAAGACAAAATTTTCCGATTGTTTTTTTCCCCCCAGAAATGTTAAGCAAAACATGAAATCATCATACCCCCTTAACTTCCTGTGGTTTCAAGTTCTCAAGTAATGAGAAACAGCTGAATCTCACCAGGAACTGTGATGGGTTAGGGACACAGACTGAATAACGAAATGGCTTCCATTTCTGAATCCCCTGAGACAAATCAGTGGCTGTGCTCATTTAGTCTTATAACAACTCTGAAAGGGAGATGGGTGTTAACCTTATTTTACAGATGAGGAAACTAAGGCTCAAAGCAATGACATGGTTTTCCCAGGATCACATGGATGGTAAATGACTGAACTAAAATTTAAGTCTGGGTCTGGCTGACTCTGAATCCTTGTTCTTCACTGCCCTACCCGGCTGTGGCTTTATAGTGGACATTGGATTTAAGGAACTTTCAGATTTCAAAGGTTATGTGTTAGGGAGAATCCCCTGGCGGTCCAGTGGTTAGGACTCCATGCTTCCGCTGCATGGGGCGCGGGTTCGATCCCTGGATGGGGAACTAAGATCCCACAAGCTGTGTGGAGCGGCCAAAACAAACAAACACACAAAAAAACCTGTTCAAAGATTATGTGTTATTAGAGATAATTTATTTAAAAAAATCTACGCCTTTGGCCTACTTGTTCAATGCTACTGATAGGAGTACACAAAATAATTATTCAGTCCACAGATACTTATTGAACACCTACTATATGCCAGGAACTGTCATGCCAAAGACAAAGCAGTGAACAAAACAAGTAAAAGTCCTTGGCTTCATGGAATGTTATTCTAGTGGGGAAGGCCAACATTACACAAGATAAATTACAAGTATCTATATAAAACTGTTAGATGCCATGTGGATATTTGAGAAAAGAACATTTCAGAGAGTGAACACCAGGTGCATGGTCTGTGCACAGGCAAGCACTGGGGTAGTCAAGGAAGAGCAAAGGAGACCACTGTGGCTGCAGTGGGTGAATGAGAGGCAGGAGTAACCGGAAAGGCCCAGAACAGAAAACATGGGGCCTTTAATCCCTATAAAGCAGTGGTTCTCAATAGGGGACGATTTTGTTCTGCAGGGGATATGTGACCATGTTAGGATGGGGGGGTATGTTCTACTGGCATCTAGTGGGTAGAAGCCAAGGATGCTGCTAAACATCCCACAGTGCACAGGACAGTCCCTCCCCAACCCCAACAAAAAAATTATCTGGTCCAAGTGTCAATAGGGCCACTGATTTTGACTTTCACCCTGAGTTGAAAGAAGTCATTGGAGGGTTCTGAGCAGAGGTGTGACATGATCAGACTTAGGTTTTAACTGGATCATGCATATAAACTAACTGTATCCTATCAAAGGGGTTAATTACAAACAAGGATGAGTGTCAGAGGAGTGAATGACCAGGGACCAATGTGGTAACTATAGGAATAAACAACAAACAGTCAAGGCACCCAAGGCTGGCAACTAGACCTCCCCTGTCCTGCTGGTGGAAGTATACATGGCTACAGCCATTTTGTACACTATTTGGCAACACCTACAAATGCTGATTGGGTAAATGTCTGATGACCCAGCTGCTCTATTCCTTGGTAAATGCCCGACAGAAATGCATACAGGTATTTACCAAAGACTCACACGCAAATGTTCAAGGCAGTGCTATGTACAATCCCAAACTAGAAACATCTCGTGTGCCCATCAGCTGAAGAGTGGATAAACTGTGGTGTAGTCATACAATAGAACAATGGAATACCATTCACCAATGAAAATGAACAAAGTTCTGCTACAGGCAACAACGTGGATGATTTTCACAAACGGAGCTGAGGAAAGAAGCTAGGCACAAAAGAATACGTACTACTTATGTCTTTTCTACAGAAGGAACTGAAAAATGAACTCTTTCATTTCTACCATGTGTACAACTCTTACTTCATCTGTATCGTGGCTTTTCTCTCTGTCACAGGAATTTTCCGTAAGTATGTTCTGTAAATCTATTTTGTTAGTTACTGATGCCCACATGATTTATATGTTACTGTAAGGCTAGTTATAGGATGCTATAAATGTGAGAGTATAAATGTAATTGACTTATGATTGTTTAAAAAAAGAAGGGAACATAATATACAGTTCCATTTACAGAACATTCGACTATAAGCAAAATGAATCTCTGGTGATGGAAATAAGGATAGAGACTACCTCTGGGGAGTAAGGACCGAGAGGGGTCCCAAGGCACTTTGGGGATCCCAACAGTGTTCTCTATCCTGATCTGGGTGGTAGTTGCACAGGTGGGTTCACTCTGTGAAGATTAACTGAGTGGTATACTTATGATACTGGCATTTCTGGATGCTGTACTTCATTAAGAAGGTTTACTTAAAAACCAAATCAAAGGCAAATGCCACCTAGGTGGTCTAAGGTGTAAGAAGAGGGCTCATTTCCAGTTCTGTCCCCTACCCACACATGGAACCGGCCTTGCAGGACAACCTGACCTGCACAAAAATGAGCTGCCTTCAGGGACCTCCCTGGTGGCGCAGTGGTTAAGAATCCACCTGCCAATGCAGGGGACCCGGGTTCGATCCCTGGTCTGGGAAGATCGCACATACCGCGAAGCAACTAAGCCCTTATGCCACAACTACTGAGCCTGTGCTCGGGAGCCTGTGCTCGGGAGCCCGCAAGCCACAACTACTGCACCTACGTGCTTCAACTACTGAAGCCTGAGCACCTAGAGCCCGTGCTCCGCAACAAGAGAACAAGAAAACAAGAGAAGCCCCTGCTCGCTGCAACTAGAGAAAGCCCACGTACAAAGACCCAATGCAGCCAAAAATTTAAAAAATAAAATTAAATAAATAAATTTTTTTAAAAAAGCGCTGCCTTCAAACAAAAATTTGGCTAGAATCAGCTGAAGCCTCTCAAGCTGAACAGTTTACAGGAAAGAAATGAGGGGCAGAGGAACATGTTAAAAGGCAGTACAGAGATATAGTCAGGAAAATCTAGCATGGGCAATACTTTACAGGACAAACAATGCAGCTTCTTCAACAAATAAATTGCAAAGAAATAAAAAGGAGAGGGGACCCCATAGATTACAAGAGATTTAAGAAACATAACTAACTGAAACATGTGGGTCTTGTTTGGCTCCTGATTCAAAGGAACGGTAAAGCAATAACACTTACGAGACAACTTTTTGGAAATTTGAATGCTGATGGATGTATTGTCAATTTCAGATGTTAAATTGGTATTTTTGCTCTGTTTTTTAAAAGAGCCCTTATAGTTTATATATATATTGAAATATTTATCGATGAAATGATACAATACCTAGGATCTGAATGAAAATCATCAGGTTAAGGGAATGGAAGAAGTTATAGAAAACAAGATAGATTACAAGTTAATTATTATAGAAGCTGAGTGATGGCTACTGGAGGTTCATTATAGCAGCCCTTTACTTTTGTATTTGAACGTTTTTCCAAAATAAAAAGAAAAAAAAATTGAGCGTCACAATTCCTTGGGTGCAGGTTCCCTGGGTTCCACACCAGTTCCTGGGGTCTTTCCTGGGAGACATCTGCCTATACGCCTCGAACTGAGCCTGCAGAAAGCTTTGCAGAGCCCCTGAAACAGGGGCCATGCCTCCTCTGGTGGGTTCGTGACCCAGGGGCATGAAAACCAACCAACTGATCTCCAGAGGTAAAACAGAAAAAGGACACGAGGATGCGGGAGGAATCCCAAAGACGATATCTGTCCTGGCAGCAGAAATGCCTTCTTCATGCCAGTGCCTGAGCAGAACCTGGCTAAACAGCCAAACATCCTGGGTTCAATGCTGCCTCCACTTCCTACCAGCTGTGTTACCTTGAGCAAGTTACCTAACTTCTCAGTCTCCTCACCTATAAAATGAAGATAACAGTATCAGTCTCACAAGGGGGTTTTTGTGAGGATTATGTTAATGCCTGGCACAGAGTAAGTGCTAAATATTATAAATGTTAGCTGTTGTTGTTGTTATTATTAGTGTCGCCTGAGCTTCCTAATCATCTGTGGCGAGGTGTGCGTGGGGGTAAAGAGCAGCACCGAAGATGCAGAAGGGATTTCTATCCTGTGAAGCCTCTGGCTGGGAGGGCTCGCTCCACCGGGCTAACCAGCTGCGGCAAACAACCAACAGAAAGGCTCTAGCTGCTGCCGAGGGGACTGCTGTTTTCATGTCCAGCCTTGGGGGGCTGTCCTGAAGGGTGAGGAGCACAGGGTTTCTGCTCCCTGTAGGCCCACTGGGACCTCCCCTGAGAGGAGGGGCTCACTAGGTGCGTGGACACAAGCAGCCCTCAGCAGGAAGCAGATTTCCTTGGATGCGGCAGGTGGCCCTGCCCGAAGGCCCATCACCAACCTGTGCTAGACACGGTTTCCGAGGGCTGAAAGACAGCGGTGGAGGAGGATGGTGGGGACGCCGTGGAGGAGCTGGCCGACTCCTTCCCTTCTAGCTCAGCCACAGGCAGCAGCAGGTTCTGGGCCAGGTGGGTGGGGCTGGCAGGGATGCCATTCTCCAGCAGGAACTCATCCAGGTCCATGTACTCCAGGTGGAAAGACTCGCCATCATATGGGATGGTCTTGTCCCAGATGGGTGGCATGAGGGAGGCAGAGACGGCCATGGTGCTGGCTGCTGCAGCCTCGTCTTCCTCCAGCTTTTCCTTCCCCTTTTCCTTATCTGCAGACACAAAATCTGTGATGAGACATCACTCAAGAGGGTTACTCAATCCCAGGAGGCGAGCAGTGAGCCTCACAGGGTGGACCCACCTCTCTCGGAGTCCTGATCCATCCATGAATGTCAAGAGCCCATTCTATTCTCCAGTTATAACCTGGTGCTTGAACCAGGAGCAATGGTCTCCTTTAGAGGTGGCAGCAGACCCTCATCCGTGCCTGGGTTTCCTAGGATGCTCTCCATAAGCTCTGAGGCCTGATGTATCCCCAGGGTTAATTCAGAATGGGCTGTGGGATTACCATCTGCCGGAGAGAGGCTACAGGGAGGAAATGGAGTTTCTGACCCTTCCTGATATCTTAGGAAAGGGCTGATTCCTCAGGCCAAGAACTTTTGTGTTCTCCTGTCCTGTCCCCTCCAGCTGCGCTTCTCCACAGCAACCCAGCCCGGGGCTTGAATCCCAGCTCTGCCACCCACTGCAGTGATGTGTGACTTTAGCCATGTTACTCAACCTCTCCCAGCCTCAGTGTCCTCCACTGTATATAAGGAAAAAGCTGCCTCTTTGGTGAAGATCAGAGGTAACATTTGAAAGTGTCTTGTAGAGCTCCTGGCACATAGCAGGCATTCATTATTACCGTGAGCTTGTTCAGGGCAGGGATTGTGTCTGATTCATTTCTAGATCTCGGGGACCAATACAGGAGCAGGCAGACAGTGAGCCATAGGAAGCTGTGTATAATGAATGAAGAAGGCTGGGTTTGTAAACAGACTCCCTTCAGGTTTCTCAAAAAGAGAGGGCCTGGAGCTGTCTTTTCAGGACCTTTTTCAGAGCAACCATTTCAAGAGACTTCTATCCCTGAATAAGCAGAGAAGACTTAAGGCAGGTTTTCTGGGAGGGAAGAGAGGGGTGGAGCTGTAGAAGAAAGCCTGCTCCCATTCAAAGCAAAACTGATCAATCAGTGGGGACGGGATCCCACCTAATTGTTTCAGCCCAAAAGTTATACACGTGGATTGGATATCCAAGAAAGGGTAAATTAAGAAAAAAAGACAAAAGAAAAATGTGACAAGGTTGGAAGGAAATCAAAGTGACAGGGAGGCTAATCAGAGAAGTGGGAGATAAAATCATGACAAGTTCATAATAGGTTTTCAAATTGAGGGAGACAACTTTGAATTCTGGATTCTGAAATGAAAAAGAGAAATCAAATATGATTATGTTGGAAATGAACCAGTCATGCACGGACTCCTAGACCACAGACAGCCAAAAAGCAGCCTGTTGGTCCAATAAAAATGGACACACCCAGTGAGTTAAGAAGGTGCAGGTTTTGACAAACAGAATTTGGTCACGGCTTCTAATACAAATTAACTCGAATTCTTGCAACTGCCTTCTGTACCAGGCTTTCGTTTAAAACCAAATGGGAAGTGAAAGAGCCAAGCTTTGGTGGGCTGGGTGGGCCAGATGGCCTCCCTGGTCTCCTTCCTTGGGATACTGACTCTACATTCTGTTCAGAAATGACTGAGATCCATGTTGGGCGGGGTCATGGGGATCAAAGGAGGCAGGAGAAGGGAGGAGACAGAAAAACAGCCCTACTAAAAGGACGAGTAACACTGAGTTCCAGGTTTTGTCTGGCCTAAGCAATTATGCATATTTTTAATCAGTGTTTTTATAAGATGGAGTTTTAATTGTAAGAGATGATAAAGGACTAGGCCCCTCACTCAGGTCAGAGGGATTGACATCATCAGTGGTTGCCAATGATACAGTAAAGAGCATGTAAGGGCTAGTTCCGTGACCTTGAGGAAACATCCTCACCTCTCTGAGTGTCAGCTTTCTCCATCTGAGAAGTGGGGTAATCCCCTACTGGATGGCTGTGGAAGACTAAATAGAGATTATGCTGAAGTGCTCTGTGAGCATTCTGCAAAGGTAAGGTAGAACTATCGTGATGGATGGTTATTATTTGGTAATCTGACAGAACCTGACAGATGTGGACACCTGTCCTGAGGCAGCTTAACTCAGCCCCAGATTTGGAACAAAGCATTGCCTTAAAAACAAGCAAAAGGGTCTGTGCATATGAGGTCCTGAAGCAGGAGAAGAGAGCCTGGCCTCACCTGATGTGTGGAAGCTATTGGTAACCCAACCCATAGAGATGGGAGCCTGAGAACACACCCAGGAAAGGAAGATAAATGGCATTTTAAAAAATAAAATTAATCCCCCCAGACAGGTAATTCACAAAAGGTCCATTCCTTCCCAAATCCCTGAACTACACCAGTGGTTCTACGAAATTAAAATCTCTCAGATTGAAATCCTCCCTCAGTGCACCTAAAACTCCACTGTAGGTGGCACTCCTGCTGCTCCCTGAACCTCATGTGCCCAGGCCAAAAAACAAGGCCAAACCTGCTTTCCACATAAGCCCCAGGGACCCTTGTGGCCTAGGAAACAAGACAAAGCCCAGCCCTGCCACTGTGGCCCCAAAGACTAGGGTCAGCCCCAAACAACCAGGTGAAGGGCCTCAGTGGCCTCGTTCTAACCCTCATCCCTCTACCTGTCTCATCCCAACCTCCCCCTCAGAAGGCGCCTCCCATTCCTTCTCCTGACACCCCTCCCCCACCTCAGCAGCAGCCCTGAAACTCATTTCCAGAAAATCTCCAGTGAGTACCTAGTACCTGGGGATACTCACACGCAGGGATGAAGACAGGTCCTCCTCTCAGGAGGGGGGACGGCCATATACGAAGACAATTCGCTATCAGGGCATCTCAAACTTTAGTGAACTTTGGAATCACGGAGGTGGGGTGGGGCTCTCCTTAAAATGCAGATTCCTGTCCCAGGAGCCGCAGAGTCGGTGGGTAAAGGGTGGGGCCCAGAAATCGGCATTTTAAACAAGCACCCCAAGTGATTCTGATACAGGCGTCCCCAGAGAAGGCGCCCTGGAGCCTCGTTTAAGGGGCTGCTGCGACCCCCATCAGCCTCCTCAGTAAACCTTACACGTCGCGCGCGCTCCCGGCCGCCCCAATGAACCTCCTCACTGCGACCCCTACCCTACCATCTCCCTCCTGACCCTTCCCCGCCAACCCCCATCTGACCCAACCTCTCTCAACTCGTCCCCGACCTTCTCTTCCCACCCCCTTTGCCTCGCCCTCCGGGCCCCTCATCATCCCTGGCCCCATCCCCCTCCGCTGGACCACTTCACCCCAACCTCCGACCTCCGAGGCCCCGCCCTCACAAGGCCCCGCCCCTGCAGAAACCCCGCCCCCAGGCGCGCGCGGACCCCCTCCCCTCACCTAGGCGCGCCTCGCGCGGGGGGTTCTCCATCAGCTTCTTCAGGACCAGAGGGAAGGAGCCCGGCAGGCCCCTTTCCCCGGCTGCGCGCCCCGGCCCCGGGCCCGGCCCCGCCTGCGGCTCTACAGGCGGCTTCTTTCCGCCGCCCGCGTCGGACATCGTGCCCCGCGCTCTGCTCGCGCGCCTCGCCTCCCCCGCCCGCCCCCCGAGATGGGACGGAGCCGTGCGACCCGCCGCAGCTGCCGACACGGGCAGCTATTGCGCAGGCGCCCAGCGGCACCCCCGCCTCCCTCCATCCCTACCCCGCCTGCGGACAGGCTCTGTCATATTAATTATTCATAAGGCCAGGCCAACTTCCCCGGATGGCAGCCTTAGATTGGCCCGCCCCGCGAGAGGGGCAGGCTCAGCCTTCCGGGCCGTAATTGGTTAGGCCGCCCGGGTAAACGAGACACGTGCGGGGCCAGGTGAGGAGCAGGGCCGAAGGCCCCGCCCCGTCCGCCTCTCTGTCACCTGATTGGTGCCTGCTGGAGTCTTGGTCGTAGGCCCTTTTCGGCGACAGCCCCTTCCCTTCTACCAGCGGTTTCACCTTCGCTTCCTTCTTCGTAACCCCTGCCCTTCTTTCGGAACACTGTAACCGGTCTCCCTTCCCTCGCATCCCAATCTCACCACCTTCTGGACGCGCTGAAGGGAGGCGGGGCTGGGAGCAGCCATGCCAGCGGGGGGAGCCTATCAGAGAGCCCCCCCCCGCGCGGGTCACGTGGAGATGCAGCCGAGTCCAGTCGCGTGGGGAGGGGGAAGAAGGAAGGCGCGGAACAGCCAATGGAGGGCGGGGGCGGGGCCCGGGGCGGTGCACGAGGCGCAGCACGTGCGGGGCTGCGGCGGGGCGGGGCGCAGCGGGCATTTCTATTCCGGGGACTCTGCCCAGGGTCGTGGGACAGGGACGCAGAGGCCAGTCCTCACCCTACCTCCCCCGCGATCTAGAGGTTGGCTGAGGGCAGGGCCGGGGACGGCGACATGTTCCCGTAGGGACGGCCGGAGCAGGCTTGGCCGCCGCTGAAGGGGGTGTCAGGTTCCTCACTGATCCCGGGTTTCTGGTGCGGGCGTGGCGGCCAGATAAACACTAGCGTGGAGGGAGCATTCTTGAGGCCGCGGGTGGAGAGAGAGAGCCCGGCCCTGAGCCAGAGCCAGAGTACACGCTTCCGTCCTCGCACTTACTAGTTTGTGACCTTGGGAAAGTCCAGTTGCTTCACTTGAGCCTGTTTCTTCGTCCATAAAATTTAGGGGTTGGGCTAGATAATCTCTAAAGCCCTAAACAGCTCTGAAATTCTGTTCCTCTCTAGGACCTTCCCTTCTTTTTCCTAGGGAAAAAAATAAAAAAAATTCCTTTACACAGGGTACCGGTTACACATTTTGTGGGACAACTACCTCTTCTCAAAATATTTACAAATACTCCCTGGGAGTTCCTCAGGAAACGCCTAAAAATACAAAACGTGAGGGGGTACACAAGTGTGGAGGCCTTATAGGAAGCTGCTCCTAAGTGGCGCCCAGAACTTTGTACCTCTTTACAGCACAGATCATACCCTGCCTTGAACCCAAACAAAACTAGACTCTCCCTCCCTGAGAGGGCAGGGACTTCGGCTTATTTGTCCTGTATCGGCCAGTGACTCCCGCCTTCCACGAACGAGGCTGGGGAATGGCAGGGCCTGGTCCCTGGTTCATAGGGTAGGTGCATGACCGCAACACCCAGCTAGATGAAAGTTGTCAGGCTGATGCAATCAGAACTGGGAGTTGAGGAGGAAGAAGAGGCTGGGCCCCTGAGCAAGCCTGGAAATCAAGAGGTTTGAAGAAAATCTGGGTGGTGGTCGAGGCCAGGGGATGGAGCTTGACTCCAAAATTCAAGTTCTTATGGCCACACTAATTAGACTTCAGTCGCTTTCTGACTCTGATACCTGCAGCCAATTGCTTCATCTCTCCAGGCCACCTTTCCTTATATGTCAGACGGCGATAGGGCAGGATTGACCTTGTGAGGCTTCCTAAGCCAGTTCGTATAAAATGTACAATTGCAACCCTGCCACAAACAGTAGTTTTCACAGCTTTACTACCACTGATGGGTACAAATCCACTGCTTGGTGTATCCGTTATCCTAGAAGCAGGTATGGTGCCCATGTCGCTGTTTAGTGAAAGTACTTAATTGTGTACAGAACATTTGTTGTGTTGCAGAGTTGTTGTTAGTGGTATTCTGTATGTGGCTAAACTAATATATCTTTAGGATAAACTGACCTAGAGGTTTTGTTTTTTTGTTTTTGTGGTACGCGGGCCTCTCACTGTTGTGACCTCTCCCGTTGCGGAGCACAGGGTCCGGACGCGCAGGCTCAGCGGCCATGGCTCACGGGCCCAGCCGCTCCACGGCATGTGGGATCTTCCTGGACCGGAGCACGAACCCGCGTCCCCTGCATCGGCAGGCGGACACTCAACCACTGCGCCACCAGGGAAGCCCTGACCTAGAGGTTTTTAGAAACAAAATTCAAAGGACGGTCCGAGGAAATTGATTAAAACAATGTATGAAGTTTAAAAAAAAATGGCTAGTTTGGCCGCAGAGCAGCTTGCTGGGTTAGAGTTAAATGTATATTTTCATGGCTAATGTGACATTATTGAAGAGAAAAAATTTCTCAAGATATTAGAGGAGGATTTGTAGTAACATAACAGTGGAAGGTTATAACATTCGTTTTATGACAAAGGTGGTATGTAGTAAGAGGGAGTAAAGATTTAGATTTTTTTTTTAAAGCTGCAGTTGTCCAAAAGGGATAATGCCTACTCTGCTTATCACCCGTCCTGGAGCAACTGATTAAACAGGCGAGTGGCACTGGTGAGAAGCTCAGTAAGCAGCTTAGGGCCTTAAAACTTAGTTTTGATTTGGTCCTCTGTTCATGTACCGACACTCCCCAAAGAGGGATTTTTTTCCCCTGGACAACCGCAGGGTAAATGGTGTGTCACAAACACCACGGCAGGAACATTATAAACATGTTCTCTTTCGTGCTTACTTGCAAGCTGGGAGGTGAGCTACACTGCCAACTGGCAGCACTCAACAGCACCATCCTGGAGGCGGGAGCCATTATGTTCTTGTCTTCATTCTCCAGCTGATCCGAGAAGAGCCACAGCATCCTGTCTCTACCTCTGCCTCCTATCGTAAAGTGGGAATAACAGCGCAGCCTTGCCCCTTCTCTTAGTGGAGGAATAAATGTCGTGAGAAGTAATTGGCTAATTTCCATAGTGTTTGTGAGCCCAACAAAGAAAGAAACTCTATAAAAAGAACATGTTATTACATGGTTGAGACTTCAAAGCTATGAAGTGATACCTTAGTATTTTATAGTAATAGGGTTTCAAAGCAGCAACTTCTTGAGGGAAATGTGGTCCTGGGGCAGCAGTGACTTTGTGGGGTTGGGACGCAGACCTGGGTAGAGTCTCTCCACAGCACTGTCCAGCCACTTGTCCTTGAGCTAGGGACTTCTGCTGCCTAAGTCTCAGTTACTTTTCTCTTGGAAACGGAAATGGCTCTGCTTACCTCATAGAGTGGTTATGAGGATTACGTGTGGGAAGCCTGAACAGCATATGGCGTGGAGTGCGTGGGCCTCCACCCTTCCCCTTCATTCAGGTTGTGTCGGGTGAGGAGTACGATTATTTTGGGTGAGGGGACAAGGCTGTGAGTGGGTTCTTCAGTCTAAGCTACTGCAGAGAAAGGATGTGAAACATCCATTTTCCAGAGCTGGACTGGCTTTAAATTCTACTCTTCAGAGTTCCAGAAACTTGCTAACCAACCCAAGTTAAAAATTTAATTCTGTTGAGCATATGCAGAACAGGTGCCTTTCATTAAGCCGCTATACCAACTTGGATTATTTAAATTTGAAGTTCAGAGGAACTAAAACTCCAGCATGGGAGCCTTTGGCCAGATACCGCATAATGATCTCTTTGGCCACATAGTCAGCACCTAACAGGACAGTACGACTCCGTCTTCTGACTTACTGCACAATGTGACATGATGTAAGAGCAGGACGGTGAGAAGGCTTCCATTGAGCTCTAACAAAGCCCAGTGATCTGGATGCTTTGCGATACCAAATGCAGGAGAGCACAGAGCTTTGTTCAGGGTAGTAACTCAGTAAGTATTTGTCGGCTCGCTCTGTTGTGGGTGCTGGTAGGAGGGTTAACAAAACCTTTCAGAGCCAAGTCATATACATCTGGAATGTTATTAACATGAAATAACAGTCATTGTGTTTGATTCACAATCAAACCTGGAATAACAAACATGAACGGTTTTTATGGCAAGTCTCCCACCACTGGCCTTGCCCACAACTGCAGCCTTTCGAGCCCACATACCTCGTGGCTGCATGGTTCTGGGCTGTGGTTTGTACCTCGGTCTCAGTGTGTCCTAGGGGAGAAGTGGCAGGTGGAGGCCCTTCGCTAACTCTTGCCCATCTCTTCAATACTCTCAAGAGTACCAGTTTCCTGTTCGGCTTGCATTTTGTCCGCTGCCCAGGTTTGGACTGTAGAAGGGAATGCCCCAAGAGCCATTTCCAGAGAGCAGCCCTCACCTCCAGGCTCTGCCACGTCTCAACAGCCACTTCCTGACAGCCAAGGGCTCTCCAGTGGAGGCTGTGTTGGTGTAGTGGTAGGGTGTGGGCTCTGGAGCTGGAACATCTAGGTCTGATTCCTGCTTTGACTACTTCCTGTGTGACCTTGGGCAAGTTACTTAACCTCTGAGCCTGAGAAGTAAAGGAGTCAATTCAGGTGCACTGCTGAGACTAGCACTCGGAGCATGGCAAGTGCTCACCTGAGGTTGTCACTTACCACAATTTCATGTTGGGTTGTCCTCGAAACACCCTGTCCCTCCTAAGCTACCACTTCCCCAAGAATAGTGTGTGTGTGTGTGTGTGTGTGTGTGTGTGTGTGTGTGTGTGAGGCGGACCTTGCAGGCAGGGAGGTGATGGCCTCACTCTTCTTTATGACCTTCAAGGCCCTGCAGGCTCTCCCCGTTGCGGGTCTCTCCAACCTCACCTCTTCCTTCCTTCCCACTTAATAAAACACCTCCTGCAGCCACAGTGGCCTTTCATTCCTCAGACACATGTATCTTTCTTGCCCCAGGACAGGGCCTTTGCAGGTGCTGTTCCCTCAGCCTGAAAGTTCTTGATGTACCTGGCTCTTCGTCACCCTCCAGGCTTTGGCTCAAATGTCACCCCCTCAGAGAGGCTGGCCCTGACCTCCCTGATTGCTGACTCTCTGTCTCCCCGCTGGAATGCAAACAGCAGGCGAACAGGGGCAGTGCTTGTCTCACTCGCGCCTGCGCCACAAGTGTAGCAAGGACTCAACGTGATGAATGTTTGGATGACTCGAGAGGTACTGCCCTGAGACCTGGTTCCAGAGACCCCAGGGAATCCCGTGGGTAGGGGGGAGCCTGGAAGCCAGCCAAGCTGGGTTGGAGCCCCTCGACAACTGTGTGGCCTTCCCATCGCTGAGTATTAGCCTCCTCATCTGTATGATGGATCATCACAACTCCCTTGCAAAGCCATTTCACAGATGGAGATGCAAAAGCACTGAGCACGGTTCCCAGGACACACCTGGGAACCAGGGGCCTTTAGAACCAGGATTCATTCCTTTAGCAACCTAGCCTTGGGACAGGCCCGTTAGGATGTAAAAGCCATCTGGACTGCTGGACACTGCTGGCACTCGGTGAGAATGAGTTTCTCACGTTTCCCTGATCGGTGATGGGGATGGGATGGGGTGGGGGGACAGGTAGAGAAGAAGGATGAGTCCCTGACGCTGGGGTGAAGAAAAGGCAGGCCTGCATGCTGGCCCCGAGGGTAGCCAGTTCCTCTGAGCGTGTTTCCTTGCCATTTAGGAGGTGGTAACGAGGGTTAGAACTAACACATCCAGTACAAAGAAGGTCCCTTCCCGCACTTCTTCCCTGGAAGCAAACTTCATGATTTCTCGGGTTTGCTCTGGTTCCCCAAGACTGGGAGTGGAGGCGACTACATGGACCTTACTGATGCCAAGCCCAGGACAGCCCAGGCTGCACTGAGTCCACTCTCTCGCCTGTTCACCTCAATTCCCCAGGAGGAGGCTACCCAGACCCCTGCCTCTGCCCCAGCGAGTCCCACTGAGATCTGGCCTGTTATCATTCAGCCCTTTCTCTGGCCAGCTCAGCTGGCCTGTCCTGTTTGGTGCGGGGCTGTTGGCACCATGCTCCCAGGAGCCTCAGCACGTGTTTCCAAGGAGACAGCCCTGAGTATGCTCCCACAAACTTGCAATGTCCCCTTCTTTCAAGGAGAATATCCATGGAAAGGAGGGTGGAAATGAGGGAGTGAAGGTCGGATTGCAAATGTGATGTCCGTGGAAGGAGCATAATGCCAGGCCCAGCTGCCGTTTGCCTTTCACAGAGAAAACAGTGGGGCACTTCACAGTTTGCAAATGCTCTCACACGGGACAGCTCACTTAATCCTGGCCACAAGCCTGTGAAGCAAGCATTCTTCCACAGATTGGGGATGGAGAGAGGCAGATCAAGGATACCGTGCTGGGTGGCCCATGGCGATTCTGGTTAGGAGCTCCTGACACGGGGAACCTGCCTGCTCAGCTGAAAGTGATGGCCTTATTCAACCTCTGGTATGCTTTCACGCTACATGGTTCCCTGAAAAGGAGGCCCGAGTGACCAAAGTTGGCAGAGAGATGAGGGGCGGCCTCTGAACACAGCCAAGGAATGAGGGAAGGATAGGGTGTAAAGAGCTAACAGTGTGGTTTAGAGAAGCAGGGTCTTTCCAGAATCTGGAGAAGGAAGTGTGAGAGCAAGCAGCCTGGAACAGAATGGCCTCTTGGAAGAGGATCCTTGGGAGAAAAGGCAGGTGCGGAAACAGGAAGAACCGTCCTTAGGGGTCAGGGCCCAGAGGCAGAGGGGAAACTGAGTCAGAGCTCGGGACACAGACCCACTCTCTGGCTGGATGTAGATTTCTCTGCCTACAAGAAAGTTGGTTGAATGGGTGGCTCAGAGTGAGGGGCCACCGGGTGGTGGCTGAGGCCTGAAGCCAAGGAGTCTTGAGCCTGGTCAGCACTGTTGGAGGAAGTCTGCTTACCCAGGAAAGGGGGGAGCCTACACAGGCTGGGGTGGGAGGCCCAGGGCAGCAAAGGTGAGAGGCCCCGAGGTCAGGGCTCAGGGAGCGTCCTTGATTTAGAAAATGGAGAGGCTGCAGGGAGAGCAGAGTCTCGTGAGCGCACGTTCTCACCCTCCGCATGGCTCCCCTCTGATGTCCCCTCCCGCTGGACCCAAGGTGTGCTCTGCATGTGACCCCCGTGTGAGCTGAAGCACAGTCACCGGGCTGGGGAGAGTGGGGACTTTGTAAAGAGGTCTCCGTCCCCCACCCCGGAGAAACCTGCGCCGCTCACACCACAGCACCGGGCGAGAAATCCTGAGGGGCAACCCGGGGGTCTGAAGCCAGAGTGAGGGATGCACGCGGGGGAGAAGCCCTTGAACGACACGGGGTTTGAACCGCGCGGGTCCACTTACACGTGGATTTTTTCACTAACTACGTACAGTACTATGGGATCTGTGGTTGGTGGAATCCAAGGATGTGGAAACATGTACACACGGGGTGACTATAAAGTTATACGCAGATTTTCAGCTGTGAGGGGGGTTGGGCCCCTGACCCCCATGTTGTTCAAGGGTCAACTATGCTTGCTACATGCCCACTGGAAATCCTAGTTGTGATGGTGTGTGTACTCTCTTCACCAAGGTATAGTGCCATCAGCTGGATACTTTTATTTTTATGAAAGATTTGGAGAGTCTGGGAGCTTTGGAAAGTGGCGATGGCAGGTTAGGGGCAGTAATAAGAGCGAGGTCTTTGTGGGTTTCACTGATCCCCTTGACTCTTCGACCCTCGTCCCCTAATTTCATCCACCCATTGGCATCTGTCAATCTGTCCAGGTCTCATGCTTCTGACTCTCAGTGAGACACCACGTAGAGAAGTGATAGGAGGTGGCCTGAGACTCTGGTCCATCCCCCGTGGACCAACCCAGCTGTACCAAACCAACTGTCCTCTGTGAGGTCGCCAGTTCTCAGCAGAGCTCTCCCTGAGACCCTGGGCGAGTCCCCTCCGTGCTGGGCCCTGACTTTGCCGTCCACGGTGCGCAGTGGGGACTTTGCAGCTGTCGCGGGGCTCTGGGGACCAGCTGGGAGCCGGGGACCAGCAGCTGCTGCTGCTCTTCATAGACCTTGTTATTCAGGTCCGAGGAGCAGCGCCCTGAGTTGCCCCCCAGACCCCTTCCCTGCCCAGCCGGGAGCTGACCGTGCAGACCCGCCGGCAGCCCAGCTGCTCCCTGTGCCCGCACTGGGCCACCTGGGCCACCCTACCGTCCCTGGGTGCCCGGACCAAGAAGGGAGCCCTATTCCTCCAGCTTTTGGAAGGACTTCCAGCCTCACCTACCCACATGGGGTGTTCAGAGATGGCAAGAAAAAGTCAGCTGTGGTTCATCGGCCAGGCTGAGTTGAGAGTTTCGAGGTGATGGGCTTCTCCTGGTGAGCAGCTGGGGTCCTGAGTGCCAGGAGGGCACAGACTGCCCACAGGTGAGGCCTGAGGGGGGCCTGGAGCTAGAAGAGAGAGCCCACGGGGAACCCTGCCCCGAGCTCTAGGAGCCGCCTTCTTCCCTCGGGCTGTGTCTCCATGAACGGAGCCTGCCGCTCTCCTTTCCTGAGCCTGGCTCCCCGAGGTGTGTCAGGGCGGGGGCTGTGGTGTGTGTCCTCGGCCTCCGGTTTGGGAGTGGCCTAAGGTTCCGTGGAAGGAAGTCCTGTGGGGACAGCCAGGGCTGACTGGTGAGATGTGTCAGGTGCCAGCACGCAGGTGAGGGAGGCCTGAGAAAGGTCCCTTGAGGGGACACCTGGGACTCCTGTCAGACTCTGGCAGCCGAGGGCAGCTGGGCTCCTTTAAAGGCGCCTGTGCAGTTTGAGCAATGAGGACCTGACATCTTCGAACAGAAGCGATTTGGAGAAATATTTGGCAAGAGGGGGCCCCCCCTGAGCAGGCTGGCGCCCAAAGTTCGCATGGCCCTGGGCCTCTCGGGCAGGACTCGGGAGACACCTGGTGCTGGCTGCCCGCTCTGCCCCTCGGTCCACACCCTCCTCCGCCGGCTCCCTCGCCCCGTGTTTTCCTGTGGTATCCTAGGAACCGGGGCTTCCAGCCTGTGGTCCTGTTACAT
Organism: Lagenorhynchus albirostris; assembly: GCF_949774975.1. Taxonomy (NCBI): domain Eukaryota; kingdom Metazoa; phylum Chordata; class Mammalia; order Artiodactyla; family Delphinidae; genus Lagenorhynchus; species Lagenorhynchus albirostris. The sequence goes on from NC_083105.1 coordinate 7,829,468, forward strand.
AACAGCTTCCATCCCATCCACGGGTTCAGCCCTCCAGCGAGCGGAAGCCGAAGCAGACGCCCAGAGGAAAGCCTCTTCTCCAGACACGGGAGGCTGCCCGAACCTACAGTCTCTGCCAGCCCCCTGCCACCCCAACATGCAGAGGGAGGAAACTTAACAAGCAGTCAGCATCCAGTGCGTACTCTCAGCAGGGCCCTCTGGTCCTGTCCTTGTCCCGCGTGAGCACGGCACCTGTCAGTGGCCACACGCTGGCCACGGCTTCCCAAAGCTAGCAGGCCCTGGGGGCAGTCCCTGAGTGACGGTGCCACTCCCTACCGTGTCCCTCTCTGCACCCCAGCCCTTCCTCGCCCAGGAAGAGGCTAAGGGCAGACCGCTGCTGGGAACCCTCCCTTGCCTGGAGATGCCTATCCGGCCAATGTGCCTACGGCGGCCTCCACCCCTTGGGCACCTGGGCAGCCAGCCATCACAGACCATGTCCTCTCCTACCTGTCCTCTTCTCTGGCCAAGGCAGAGAGTGCTCCAGCAGGGACTTGAGGACCTCAGGCATGTCCATGGCGGGGGCCACTCCAATCCTGTCGCAGCTCGACATGGCCCGGCAGGGGGTGCTTGCTGGGGGAGTTTAGAAGCAGCTGGAGAGGCAGGAGCTGGCCGGGGAGCCACAGGCTCTGGAGGCAGGCGGGGCGGGAGCCCGAGGCAGCCAATGGGCAGCACGGGCCCCGGCCCGCCCGTCCACCCCCGACTCGGCCCCCTGCCAGCTCGGGCTGCAGCCAGGCCTTCCCTTCCTGCTGCCTGGCAGGGCGGACCTGGCCCTGTGCCAGCCTCAGCACGTGGAGACACAGCACCAATCCTCTGACAGAGAGCCCGGTGTTATCTAACTTTGCAAAGGGAAGTTCTCCCCCAGGCTGGGAGCCAGGACCGGGCCTGCCAGGTGAGAGCAGTGAGCATGCACTACACGCTCCGGCCCACTGGGCAGAGGTGCCCTGGAGGCTGGGCCCCGCGGAGAGCAGGGCCTGCCGAGGAAACCAGCCCGGGCTGGGCCCCGAGACCCCGGCAGCAGGCAGCTCAGCACAAGGATGTACTGTGTGGGCACTCACAGGCACATGAGTGGGCGTCACGCACCTACCTGTGGGCTTGTGAGTCTCGAGGGGTTGTTGGCATGTTTTTTTTTTTTTTTTTGTTGGCATGTTTTGATGCTGGTCCATATGCTATGCATGCACACGTGCCCTCCCAGGCATACGGTGTGCATGTGGCATGCGTCATTGGGGCTTTACACCATCTGCAGAGCCTGAAGCCTGCTCTTCTAAGGGGAGTGACAAACCTGCAGCCTGGGGTTCCTTTGGTCTTCGGGGACGGGGAGAAGAGGCAGGTGCCTAGCGGACAGGTGCTGGAGGGCAGGCAGAGCAGGCACCACTGAAGGGGGACAGCTCTGTCAACCGGGCTCAGGCTTGTCCTGGGTGAGGTCCTGCTTCCCAGCCTGTGTCCCAGCCTGTGTCCCAGCCTGGGGAGCTTGGTGGCTATTGGCTGTTTGCTGTAGTCCCCTCCCTGGCCCTCTCACCAGGACACTGGCCTCGGAGGTCCCCAGGCCACTTAACTTGAACGTGTGGTTGAAGCCAAAGTTCTGTATGTCGCCCTCCACAAAGACCAACACCTGCCTTGGCCGGCTGGGGCTGGGGGTGGGGTGGGGGAGGGGGCATTGGCTCCACCTCTCCACGCAGTGATGTGGCATCTAGAACAAGCTGCTGGGTCTCAGTTCCAAAACCACTGAACGTTGCGACCTCCAAGGTTCCTTTCAGCTCTGGTTCTGTCTCTGATGCTCCAGGTTGGAGGCAGTAAGCATTTGGTTCCTGCACCACAGCTGATTTCTATGTAGTCTTTCCCCGCTTTCTAAAATTCCATTTTGCACAAACAGCAAATACTTCAGGACGCCCTCTAGCCTCTCCTCTTCCCAACAGCCCCAGCTTATCCTCCAATTACCCACTTTGCCACCCTAATAGTCCTCCCCAAACCATGTTCTTTTCCCAAATTAATTAAAAATTAATTTCAAGTTTTGAATACAAAAAACAGTATATGGCTCAAAGCTCAAAACTTTTGATAAAGGTATACTTGTTATTTTTGGCTGCGTTGGTTTTTTTTTCTGTTGCTGAGGCTTTCTCTAGTTGCGGCGCGTGGGCTTCTCATTGTGGTGGCTTCTCGTTACAGAGCACGGGCTGTAGGCGCACGGGCTTCAGTAGTTGCAGCACAAGGGCTCAGTAGCTGTGGCTCGTGGGCTTTAGAGCACAGGCTCAGTAGTTGTGTTGCACGGGCTTAGTTGCTCTGCGGCATGTGGGATCTTCCCGGACCAGGGCTCGAACCCCTGTCCCCTGCATTGGCAGGCGGATTCCTAACCAGTGTGCCACCAGGGAAGTCCCTGATAAAGGTATACTTCAGAAATGTCATTTCTATCCATGTCCCTCCTCCTCGTTCCCCTTCCTCATAACTGATTTCTTATTTATCCTTCCAGTGCCCTTTGCCTCTGTGAAACCGGGGGCCCTGGCAGTGGGGGACAGCAAAGGTGCGGAGGACCTGGCGCACAGGCTGTCCTAAGTTGACCTGTGGCTCGCAGGCTGGGGCTGAGGCTGGGCCAGTGCATTAACCATTCCTTGGCCCCAAAACACTTTTGTGTTCGAGACTGGCTTACCCCAAAGGTGGAGTGGGCAGGCGCCCACAGAGCACGATTTCAGAGGCAACAGGAGGTCCCCAATGTGTCTCAAATACACCCACCTGCCGCATGACATTTCATTCTCGGAGATTTGTTCCTGTCAGACCCCTTCCAACGTATGAATGTACGAAGGCTCTAAGACTCTGACTGATTGCTCACTGCATACCTGGCACCAGCCTAGACCTTGTAAGGAATTCAAAGCTAAATAACAGACCTGGCCAGGCAAGTCCCTCGCCTTAGGGAATTTTCATGCCACTGAAAGTCAGCCCACGTGGCACCCCGCACTCTGCAGCTAGGGTGTCCAGCTGGCAGCATCACCTATGGCTCATACAGGGGCCACATCAGCAGGACGCTGGGTCAAGCGGCTGGGGAGGGCAGAGATAGGGAGAGGGGCGGCCACAAACAAGCCTGGAGACATCCGGAGGGGCCCGCATGGCAGGCATGTTGGGATTGCCTGTACTCCTTGGGTTTCCTGCCTCAGAGGTCTAATGTCTGCTGTAGATGGCTCCCCTTGTGGGGGCTATGTGCGGATGCAGTTTCCGGCAGAGGCCTCTGGGGCTTTCTCTAGAGAGATGCAGAGCTGCCCCCATCTCCACCTCTGCCTGTCACCCCACCTGTCAGAAGCAGCTTCCTCAGAGGCAGAGAGGAGAAGCTGCGGCGCCACGGGAGTGGTGGTGCTCATGGCAGCCCCTAATCACAGGACCAAAGACCAGGAATGGGCCCACATTCAATAACTGCGGGCTGCTCAAGCCAACCTGGCGCCTTGATGAATGAAACCATTGACCGTAAATATCTAGGATACACTGGGGCGTGGAGATGCACGTGTGAAATACACTTGAGAGAAAAGAAAAGGTGCAGAACAGTAAGTACACATGGCTTACAATGATCCAACAATCTTCTTAAGGCTCAAATCCAGGTTCACCTCCTCCAGGAAGCTCTCCCCAGCTCCCCAGCTTGGATGAGTTGCCTTCCATGGCACCTGGCATCTCCCACCACGGTGCCTGTCACATCATCCTACACTCTTCCATGCAGAGCCATCTCCCCTGGCAGACTGGATTCAAGGAAGGCCACGTTTTGTCTGTAATCTTGTATCCCCAGGATCTGATATGGGGCAAGTGCTCAGTTAGTGCTTACCAGCCTGAGCTAAAAGAGAACTAGAAGAGAATTTAGGGGAATTTATGAGAATTTAAGAATTTAGTCCATTAGGTTCACTGAAGTACTGCTTATCTTTTTCTTTGATTTTCCAAGTTTAAGGGAGGTCCTGACGCAGGTTTACAATCTCTTCAGCCTGAGGATGGGTCTGCATTTTCTTCTGGGAGCTGGGCCTTGCCATGCCCCTCTGGTTTTTCACGGTGCAGCCAGGGTTGCTAAGAACCCTGGAACGTCAGCGCTGAAGGGAACCTTGCCGATCACCCAGTTCCCAGTGTTCTGGATCTATTTTGTCTCCTTTCTGAGGGTCCTTGGAACCTTCACTGAACCTCTGTGGGCCAAGATGTGGACACCAAATGTACAGGTTGCTATGGAGACAGACTTGCGGCATCCATCATGCCTGGCGCACAGAAGGTGCTCAATCAAGTCGGCTGCTCCTGTTACTCATCTGGTCATTTATCAAGTATTTGAGCCCCTACCACGTAGCCGGCCCAAATGATTCCCTGTCCCGAGAGAATTCACAGGCCTTGGACCTCTGTTCCTGGGGTCACTGCATACTGTAGTATGAAGTTGTCTGGCGAGAGCTTACTCTTAAACGTGTGCAGCCCCTCCCATCAGGACCCCCTCCATCACTGTCACCGCACACAATCCAAGAGATTTGAAAAGGTGCCTCCAGGGACTTCCCTGGTGGTCCAGCGGTTAAGACTCTAGGCTTCCACAGCAGGGGGCGCGGGTTCGATCCCTCGTTGGGGAACTAAGATCCCGCATGCCACGCGGCCAAAAAAAAAAAAAAAAAAGTGTCTCTAGCAGATACAAGTGTCCCTGATTGAAAATCCCTGATCTAATATGCTCTCTTTTAAGGAGGAGGAAGCTGGGCCCATGTGACTTGGATCTCCCTCAGGCCCAGAGGAGTCCAGGTTGCAGTTGGGATCACATTCCAAAGCATGTCATAGCCCCCTACCTTTCTGGAAAAGCCATACCCAGAAAGGGCACAGAGACAGCCCTCTGGAACCCAGGACAGTGCACACAGTAAAAGCAGGGAAGTGTGGGTACAGGTGGAAAGCCCCACACGGAAGGCCATGAGCCCCCTGACCACCGGGGCCACCTGTGCAGAGCACAACTTGTCCCTGCCAGTGAGGCACTGTGTGAGCCGGGGTCAGCTGGGCTGCCCTGTTTACACAAGGACACAGACCTTCTGCCCCTCACCCCTCGGAATGTCTGCCTTGGGGCATGCGCTGCGCCAGCCAGCTCTGCCCCATGAGTAAAGAGAGGCCCAGGTCCCCGGGCACAAGCGCCGGGAAGCAAGGAACAGGAGCAACACCTCAGGGACAGAGGTCAAAGTGCACACGTTTATTTTCTAGAACAAAGGCTAAAAGAAGGAAGTTTCTTTCATTTTATTTTAAGAAGGACAAAAATTGTTATTAAAACATCTACATTATTATCAAGATACTAGACCTTATGAATATTTAATATTAAAGTGTGGTATTCTTAAATTTTTTAATACACAGACATTTTTAAAGGACCATTAAATTTATCACTGCCCAGCTGAGAAACGCAGCATCCCTCTTTGCCCCATCCCAAAGGGACACTCACATCAAGGGTGCCTGTCCCCCCTCACCATATTTGCCGTGATGTCTTGTCCCTGCCTGCCGCCGGGGGACACAGGCCCGATCCAACTCTCTGAGCCTCTCCGAGTCACAAGTGAAATAATCACACTCATCATTCAAAGTGTGCTGTGCCACGCCTCTACTTCCTACTCCCCGCCTGCCCCTCGCTTTCTTCCAAGCCTGCGGGGGAGCCAGCTCTGGCCAAGCCAGGGAGCACCACATCCCAAGGCCCCTGCAGGGATAACAGGATGGAGAAGAAAAATCCGGATTCTAATCCTATTCTTTTGGGTGGGAGACAAAAACCAATCCTTTTCCTTCCCCGAGCACTCGTGCTCTCTCCCCACTAGGCTGGGGTGGTCTGGACGCCATCAGGCGGAGCTGGGCCCAGGCAGGGGCCGCTTCTGCCCCCGCTGCCCATATCACCTCTGACCCCTCGCTCCAGTCCCTCAGTCCTTCCAAATGGCATGATGACCCTGAAAGTCCCTCCTCATTATGCCAGGATGGCTGCATTTTCCGGCCAAATTCTTTATCTTTAGCCCTCATTAGAAGTGATTCCTTGGATACCACACACATATGTAATATTATATAGAGCGATATATTTAATACCTGTGTATATATGCATCACGGGGGCGACATATATACACACTAAAAACAAGGCTGGTGACGACAGACTGCAACAGCACGGATCAGGGAAAACAAGTGTCATCAACATTCACGGCCACAGGCCCCACCTTGGGTCTCTCCTCCCCTCCAGCCACACCACCAGCACCCAAACTCCGCAGTGCTGGCCTGCTGGGGGAAGGGGCAGGGAGAGGAAAGGATGCATGCCACAATTATCAGGAAAAGGTTGGGCAGTGGCAGCGAGAAGAACAGGGTTCTCTGCGGCCCAGGGTGCCCGCCATCATCTCAACGCACACTCGAAATGCTTGTTTAAGGAGAAATAAAGGGTATTCCATTCTCTCTGTCTCACCCTCCCACCAACTCCAGCCTCGATCCCCAGCTCCTTCCGGGGGGCCCCACCCCTTGTGCCAATAGTGTGGGGCGTTCTGGAATGTCTAGGGAACCAGGGGAGGCTGGGTCTGCCCACAAGGGGTGGGATGGAGAGGAGGGGGTGCACGCAGACACGTCAGACGAGAGGGATGGGAGAGGGCTGGGGGGGGCAGGGGTTGGGGGTCAACTGGGGTCCCAGGCAGCTGGCAGGGTCGGGACCAGGGAGGGGCTGGGATGGATGGTCCTAATTGTATGTCTGGGTCTAGGGGAGAAAGGGAAAGGACTCTTCTGAGTTCCCAAGAAAGAGGGGCTGTGTCCGATCCTGGAGTAGCCCATGCTGCCCACGGTCAAGTCTCCCTTCTCTCCATGTCCCCTGACCGCCCACCCTCCCAATCCCCCCAGTACCTCGTGCAGAACCTGAGCCCATGGGTGCCCTGCCAGGTACCACCTCTCTGGGAGCGGCCATGGGGAAGTGACCTTTGCTGCTATACTCCTTAGGACCATCCTCAGAGGGGACTGTCCCTCTACAGGGCGCTGACACAACCAACCCCTGGGCGGTGCTGCCGGGATCCCAGCTGATTCAGAGACTGTCACATCCCTGCCAAGAGCCTGGAGGCTCCAGCTGATAACTGGCCCTGAGTCTTGTGACCGCAGTTTGCATTCCAGCTCTACCGCGCTGTGGGCTGGAGATGCTGGGTAGAGAACTCCTTCCTTCTAGGCCTGTTTTTCTATCTGCAAAATGGGGGTCTGGGCTGGGTCATCTCTGAAGCCTCTGACGACCTACAATCTACATTCAGCGGCCCACAAAGGAGAGGGGCTGGGCTGGTGGTCTCACCAGAGAGCCACGCTCCTTGGTCAGGCTCCAGAGATCATGTAGCCCAGCCCCTCCCACTCTTCCAACCAGAGGGGAAACTGAGGCCCCAGAGGGTAAGTGACTTGTACAGTATCCCCAGTCCAACCTGGGGCTGCATTTTAAAGCTGGGTGGGGCCTCCTGCCCTCTGGTCTATCCTGATCTGCCCCCAGGGGAGGTGGGGAGGGGTGAGGGTGGGGCAGGGGGAAGGACCCTTCTGCTGCAGATTCAAGTGGGGACCCCACGCTCCCCAGCCCTGAGCGCTGGGCCCCCTTTAGGAGTAGACGGAAGTTAAAGCTGTAGGCTGAAGCTGGAGGGGTCAACCAGGCCCCTCCCTCCGCAACCAGGAGAGCCGGGGTGGGGGAGGGGAGGACCTGCCCAGGGCTTCAGCAGGATGAGGACCCTGGGACCGAGTGGGGCTGCAGCTCGTGCACCTGGGTATGCACTGGGGCAGTGGGGGCAGAGAGGATGGCTGGGGGCCCCAGCCCCAGCCCTGGCCTGCCCCGGCCCTCCTATCAGGCGCTCCGTGCCCACCCCTGCCCCCGATCCTAGGACTTCACCCACGGCCAGGAGCTGGTCTACTCCCCAGTGACGGAGGCAGCAGCAGGGGCTTCTGGGGCGGCACCAGTGGCATTCCCGTCCTCCTGCAGCAGGAAGTTGTATTTTCCAAAGTCGTCATCCCGTGGGCACAGAAGCATGTCCTTGCGGGCCTTGGCCAGCTTCTGCTTCAGCACCTCGCGCCGGTCCAGCCACTCGTTGAGCTCCTCCTGCCCGTGAGCGCAGCGGCACTTGTCCCCGTCCGGGCAGGCCTTGCCCTTCTGGAGCCTGTGGGCGGCAGGAGGCTCACTGCCCGAGCCCTGTGCCCTTTCCTCCACGGGCTGCCGGACATGGGGCCGGCCACTCCGCCTCCCCCGACAAGCCTCTCCCCATGCAGCATCAGGCCCGGGGAAAGCGGGCGTGGCCTGGCCTTCCCGAGGATCTGATGCCCGGCTGCAGGGGACGGGTCCCCACCTCCAACGCCACTCCGCCCCACTCCTGGGTCCTCACACCCAGGAGCAGCTGTCTTTCTGGACATCCCCACCCCGCCTTATGCCACCTCCAGGCCAAGTGGAGCCAGAGCTGGCCGTGGCCTCCGCCTCTTCAGGCCACCCCACAGCCCGCCCGGCCCTGCCCTCCCGGGGGCACCTTTCGCAGAGCCGGAACTCGCCCATGGGGAAGCGGTAGGCCCAGCCACTAGCGTCGCTGTCAGACGTGAAGACCTTCTCCTTGTGCTTCTCAGACTGGATGTGCTGCTGCCACTGCTTCTTGCTGTTGCTGTTCTTGCCGCAGAGCCAGCAGTGGTAACCCATCTGGGGACACAGCCACCGTGGGCGCCTGCTCCTCCCACCTGTGCCGGGACCACTTCCCCCAGGGAGGCTGAGCCCCTCCGCACAGCCGCTCCGGGTCAGGCTCGGACCGGGGCCCCCAGGGGATGGGGTGTTACCATGATGTCGGCGTAGTCCGTGGGCATCTGGATCTGCTTCTCCCCCTCCCGAGAGCTGATGGGCGTCCCTTCCCCCGGCTTCCCTGGGTTGTGCTTCTTCAGCCACATGTCGTAGGTCTGTTGCATGTCCAGGACTGGTGGGCAATAGGGGATGCAGGGCCTGGTGAGAGGGGATTCTCCCGCTACTCTGTCCCACGACCCCTGTGGGACCCCTGCTGCTGGGCCGCCCGGTCAACTGGAGACCCAGAGAGGGCTCAGCCCGGTGCAGCCGGAGTGGGGCCCGGGTGGCCAAGCGAGGCTCAGCAGGTGCGCTTGGGCCTGCCGACGAGGGGGGTGTCCGGGTCAGCCCCGCCCTGCCCACTCACTCTTGTTCTCCTTCATGAACGTCCACATGTCCCTCTCCTCCGGGCTGTGCGCGAAGGAGCAGTTCCCCACGTACTGGCACTTGCGGCCGTTCTGCGCATGGATGCAGAGCTGCAGGGCAGGCGTGGGGAGACCCTGCTGAGTCCCGCCGGACTGTGTCACTGCCCCGCCAGCGGGCAAGCCCTCCTGGGGCCCCACGGCCCCATATCCGAGGTCCCGCTGCCACCCTGCATCCCACCCCGGCGCTCACATCGTATTGCTGTGGGAAGTTGCGAATGGACGGCAGTGGCCTCACCGACACCCACTTCCTCTTGGCCTTGGACATCACCAGGAGGACCCGCCGCTCCTTGGTCCAGCTGCAGGATAGAGCGGGCTGTGTGACCTCCACAGAGCCCGGCTTCCTCGCCTGTGGTGCTTAGGTGGTCCCCACCCTGCCCGTGCCCCCGCCCGGCACCTGGCTCACCAGTGCCGGGCCTTGGCGCTGCAGTACTTGAGGTCCTTGTCAGGCTCCACCACCTGCCCGTTCCTCCAGCACTGGCCACACACAAACTTCATCTGCAGGTCAAAGGTGCTAGGCCCATGGGTCCGCGGGGCACCCTGCGGAGGAGAAGCGCTGATGAAGCCGCAGGCACCAGGCTGAGGCCCCGGGGTCTGATATACAGGTGGCCTCCGGGAGCACCAGGGCCACCTGGAGCCTGTGGGCTGGTCCATTACCACTTGGTGGTGGGAAGTGACCCCCTAACTCCAGGCCCATGGCCTCTCAGGGTGGGAGCCAGGCCTTGGACTCCTGATGGAGCGCTCTCTGCCGTAACTGGCTATTTCCCGCGGGCCTGCTTGCTGGAGCTGCTGGCGTGTCCCTGGGCACAGCATTCGACCTCACATCTCCCTGCTTTTGCACATGCTGTTCCCTCTGCCTGGAATGCCCTTCTCCATTCTTCATCAGGCTTGTTCTGAAAACTTTCAAAACCCAGCTCAGGCACTACCTCCTTCAGGAAGCTTTCCCTGAAGCTCTCCTAGGTGGCAGCTGCCCATCCTATGGGCCCCCATAGTACCTGAATTACCTCACGTTGACTGACTCATCTAGTTATGAGGGCCAGGCCTGGTGGAGAGCAGAGCCTAGAAGGTGGGATGCACCCACAGAGGGTGGGGATGGAGGAGGCTGCCTCAGGTGGTGGGACAGACATCTGGGCAGCCCTGGACTCTCGAAGACCCCACCATGTTCACTCCCCGTCCTCTGCCTCAGCCCTTCCTCTGCAGGCAGGAGGGCCTGCTCTTCTGCACCCCTGCCTGGGAAAGGGTGGGGGGGTGAGAGGCAGAAAAAGTGCCCACCCAGCCTTGTCTCCGGCCACCTGCAACCCCCTCGCCCAGCTGTGCTGGCCACCCTGCTGTCCCTCCTGCTAGCTAGAGCCTTCCCATCCTCCCTGGAGCCTCAGATGTGGAGTTACCCCTCCGCTCTTCCTCCTCTGACACAGGAGTAACTGTGTCCTCGGCACTGCCTAGCCCAGGGCCTCCCCTGAGCAGCAGGGGGCTCTCACTTTGTTGGGTGCCGATCGACCCCTGGCTGGGAGACTTGCGGCCTGGCTCAGCCCCAGGATAATACACATCCAGACAACAAAGTAAAATCCTGCCTCTGTAACTGGGACACGGTCTGGCTAAAGCAGACAGGAGGCTTATCCGTGTCACTATAGACTTCTAGATGTTCCATTGATTCTCACAGAAGCAAAAGAAGGCCCATTTCACGGGTGAGGTAAGCGGGGTCCGCAGGGGTGCTGTGGTTTAGCCACTGCTCTAGGGAATAGCCATGCCGGTCCACTGAGCTTCCTTTTCACAACTGCACAGACTCGACAGCCCTGGGGGCGGTAGGGGTCATTCCCATTTGACTGAGCAGAAGCAGAGGCTCAGAGAGGTTACTAACCCCGCCACGGGTAAGTGGCCCGAGGATAGGGACCTGGTGCGAGGCAGGGGCTCATGCTTTTCTGTAGGACGGCACAGCTGCACCGTGGGCACCAGGCACGAGCAGCTTCTACCCTGGCACCCTGTCCTTGGCCTCACACGGCCACGGGCCCCACCCTCTGACGGCAAGCAAGCAAGATGCCTCATGCCTGGGCCACAGCCAGGTCTGGCACCGAAGTCCCATTCCTGAGCCAGGCCTGACAGTGGCATCTTGGGTGGGCAGGATGCAGGGGGGTCAGGGGGATAGGAGGTGGTGAAGACTCAGTGTTCTCTCTTTAGCAGATGACGCTGCAGGTCCAGCCTGAGCCCCGCACTGCTTCCCAGCCAGGCTCCTGGCCAGGAGCAAAAATAAACCACGTGGCGCTTGGGGAAGAGGACTGAACAGGAGAGGGGCCGAGGACGGGAGCAACTAGGAAGAGGGGAGAGGAAGAAAAAGGACCAGGAACGAGGTGGGTAGGGAGACAGGGGGAAGGCCAAGGGGGCCGGGCAGCCCTGTCTGCCAGACTGGCCCAGGCCTACCCCACCGGCCAGCCTGCACTGCTCCCTGGCTCACTGCCACACCCAGGCAGGCCTCAAGAGGGACCAGAGGCCCAGGCTTCTCCCAAGGTGACCAGTGCGTGGGCCTGGCATGGTGAGGGCGTCATCCCTCGTGTGTGGATGGCGAGAGGCCTCACCTCACATTCACTGTCTCCTGGGCCCTGAGACCACCCTTCCATTCCCACTGTCACCTAAAGTTACAGTGATCCCCACCTCCTGGGGAGGGTGTGAGGATCAGGGACGACGGGGGCCCCGTGCAGAGCAGGGACTCGGCAAGCTGTAGCCAGCTCCTGTGAGCCTCACACCCGCCCCAGGAGGGGGCAGGCAGGATTATGATCCCCATTTCATATGAGGAACGCTAGGGGTGATGGGGATGGTGCAGGTGGGGAGGGAGCTGAGCGAGCTCTAGACAAGCTGTCAGAGAACCCGGGATCTCCGCTCCGTGTGCGCCGGGCAAGTCTCTAGCGTGTTCTGAGCCTCAGTCTTCCCGCCTGCAAACGCTACTGCGCCCCAGCTCACATCCTCAGGACCAGGGTGAGGATCCAGAGGGGTGGGAGGTGATACAAGCAATGGTGGAAAAGGTTGAGGAATACCAGGACATTTACATGGTCTCCAAGGACCTCCCTGGAAGATATTCATTAATTACAAAGGAGGAAAGGGTAACTTCATAGTAGAGAAAGCTTTACTGTGGAGGCACCTTTAATCAAGTTACCAAGGTATCGCTGGTGAAGGGACAGATGGAGATGACAGTGCCTGCCCCATCAGACAATCCCAAAGGGATGGGCCTTTTACAAAACAACTGCCTCTTCAAAAATGCCAATGTCATGAAAGACAAAGAAAGACTGAGGAACTGCTCTAGATTAAAGGCGATTAAAGACACTACAAATGAATGCAGTGTGTTGCTGGGATTTGGGAAGGATTCACAAAATCTGAATAATAGCACACCACGATTTGGATAAGTCCACCAATGTGAATTTTGTGATGTTGATAACTGTACTGTGGTTATTATGTAAGAAAGTGTCCTTATATTTACTTACTTATTTATTTATTTTTTGGCCATGTGGGATCTTTGTTCCCCGACCGGGGATCGAACCTGCGCACCCTGCATTGGAAGCGTGGTGTCTTAACCACTGGACGGTCAGGGAAGTCCTTATTTTTACACTAAAGTTTTTAGGGGTAATGGGGCATCACGTCTACAACTTACTCCCTAGTGGTTCAGAAAAGTATATTTCTGTAAATAAATGTGTATGTGTGTACGTACACACGCATACACACAGGACAAAGTGAGTGTGGAAAGTAGTAAAATGTTAACATCTGGGGAATCCAGAAAAAGGTATACACAAATTCTTCATACTCTCCTTACAATTTCCTGGTAAATAAATTATGTCCAGGTAAAGGGATGGGGGATGGCCCTCGTGGGGGCTGACCTCACCCCCAAGGCCTGCCCGGGGTCTTACCAAGCTGCTGCTGGCCTTCCCTGCGTGTGCCTCCACCTGCTGCCAGTATTTCTTGGATTCCTGGACGATGTCTTCGTGGGTCATGCCTGGTGAGGGGGGAGCAGACACGGCGTGCCTGGAGCTCAGTGAGGAGAAAGGCAGGGGGTCTGCAAGGTGCTGGTGCCACCCCAGGCCCAGGGAGGAGCCCCACTCCCCAGTTAGGCCGCGGAAAGATGAGGGGAACAGGGAAACCACTCATCCCGTCTGGACCTGTTGGTTCATCTGCAGTTGGGAACAGAGGCCTGCTCCAGGCTCACACAGAGAATAAAATGCAGGAGCAAGATGTGGGCTCGGCAGCATGGCAGGGGCCTCTCCGCACCCACGCCAGTGGCCCTGTCCCTCGGGCCAGCTGCTCAGCCCCCTCCCTTGGCCTCCGCCTCCCTCAGTGGGGCCTCAAGCCTGACCCCTGCTTGGCAGCCTCTAGCGTGCTGGTTCTTAAGGCTCTGTGCCTGGCCCGGCCCGGCTCCCCAGATCACCGAGGGGCCAGGGCCCTTCACTGCCAGTCGGCAAAGGGCAAATACCCAAACCTTGCGGTCCAGACCCTCCCAATCTGACTGTGGACACTGCGCCCACCTCTTCCATGAGGTCCACCCTCCTCCCAACCCCTTACGGCCTTCTAGTCCCTCTTCCAGGGCTGATTTAGTTTTCGACCTGGTCCTATGGTTACTGCTCCCCCATGGCCACTCGCCATCAGGGGCTTACTCTGGGCCAGGCATGTGCTTGACATCCATCCTCTTGCTGATGGATGTACCTCTAGCCCAGGGCTCTCCCATGACCTTGCAGACCCCCACACGTGGCTGCCTGCTCAACCTCTCCACTTGAAGTCCAACAGGCAGCTCAGACTCCCCACGTCCCACACGAGCCCTGATGTGATCCCCCCAACCTGTTCCTCCTGCAGCCTCCCCTCCTCAGAACACGGAAACCCCACTGGGGTCGACCAGATGCCGTCCTTCGTCTCATACTGCATATCTGGTCCATCAGCTCCCGTTGGCTCCACCATCAAAACACACCCAGAATCTCATCACTTCTACCACTTCCACCCGCTGCCACCCTGACTTGAGCCACACCCTCCCAGGTCTCCCTCCATCTGCCCTTGGCCCCTGACTTCTCCACGCAGCAGCCAGAGCAACTTCTTCAAGACACTGATCAGGTCATACAACTCCACCTACTCAACCCCTACCCCCAAACCCTGCACACCGTATTTATTTATTTTTTTTGCGGTACGTGGGCCTCTCCCGTTGTGGAGCACAGGCTCCGGATGCGCAGGCTCAGCGGCCACAGCTCACGGGCCCAGCCGCTCCGCGGCACGTGGGATCCTCCCGGACCGGGGCACGAACCCGTGTCCCCCGCATCGGCAGGCGGACTCTCAACCACTGCACCACCAGGGAAGCCCTGCACACCGTATTTAGAACAATCCCAACTATTTCTATGTACCATCTAGAGGTTTTTTCACGCTCGGGTCCCTGCCAACCTCTTAGGCCTCATCTCTGACACGCCCTCCCGCCCCCCAGGGGTAAGCTGCTCTGCCCTCACATCCCCACATACAGAAGGACATCCTTCCTTCTGTACCAAGCTTGCTGCTGCCTCAGGGCCTCCAGCCTTGCTGTTCCCTCTGCCTGGAATGCTCTCCCTGCCCTTCCTTGCTCAAATGTCACCTCCTCTGAGAGGCCTTCCCAGACTATCTTATCCCAAATGCCCCCTCCCCGAGTCCCTCTCCATCCTATTGCTTGCTTTACTTTCTTCACAGAACTGATGCATATCTGAAATTCTATCACCCTATTTCATCAGCTCGAAGAAGACAACGATTGTTAGACGCGCCATTATTTTATGTTACACACACACACAACAATGCCGCTAGGCAGACGATGACAGGCGTGGGGCACAGTGTGCACCCCAGAGCAGATGGAGGTAGGGCCTGGTACCTCCCCGTCAGACTGTCTGCCTTGCCCTCGCGTACACACACCAGGGCCCCGACTCGTTTTTGCTCAAGCCCCTGACAGTGCAGGTGCTCAGGGAGTCCCATTAGGTGAGCAAGAAAGCGAGCGGCTTTCCACCTCCTCATTCCTGAGGCCGAGCTGACATCACCCCCTCACAGAGGACCAGTGGAGGCTCAGTGAGGGGCCGCTGATGACCAGATCCCCCAGGTGGCCCGCGGGGCTCTGCCTCCCTGCCCTTCTCCCCACGTGTCCCCCTGGCAGTGCCACACAGGGAGAAACCCAGGGTCTTCTGGGCCCGCAGGCTCCCTGATGCAGAGCCTGCGCATCCTGTGACGTCCAGGAAGCACCGGCTCCTCTGCAGCCCCACAGCCCGGCACTGCCCTCCTCTGAACTGTGCAGCCCCTCGCCCTCACCTGAGTACTGCTGCAGCAGCCAGACTTTGAGCTCTATGAAGCTGTGGGCGAAGTGGCAGCTGTCCTCCCGCAGGCAGCCGTAGCGCACCTCGTGGCGGCACACGTCGAACTGGAAGTGCTCCTGGAACTGGCGGACCTTGGAGTACTTGAGGGAGGTGGAGCGGACGATGTGCACCAGGCACCTGGCGGGCGGGATGGGGGGCGCACAATGCAGTCCGCATGCCGCCCATTCCCGGTCGGGGCCCCTCCCCAGGGCCAGTGCCGTTCACCCACGGAAGGGGCGCCTCCGCCTATTAACTGCTGGTACAGGAGGGAAGAGGTGGGGGTCCTACGCTCAGGCAGTTCTGGTTTGGGCCTCAGCTGTGTGCCCCTCTCCTGGCCTCGACCTGCGGACAGCTCAAAGCCGCAGCTGCCAGCAGGAGGAGGGCACCAGACCCCACCTGCTGCGAGGCTGGGAGAAGGGGGCATCTCTCTCAGGTTCCCCAGCTCGATGCTCCAGAGCTGGTCCTGCACCCGGAGGAGTAATAATTGAGTTATCTCCTCTGGGCTGGGAATTTTAATTACCTTCATAGCAACCCTAGGAGACTGGGATCATCATTCACTTTACGGATGAGGAAACCAAGGGTCACAGTGGCCAGAGGACATAAAACAGACCATTGTCCAAGCTGGGATTTGGACCCAACTCTGTCTGACCTCAGGGCCTGGGCTCCATCAGCCATGCTGGGGCACAGCCAAGAGGAGGCAGAGGGAGCGCAGGTGGGTGCCGGAGCCCACCCAGCCCCTCCCACTCCCTGTCCAACACCCCTGCCGGGACAGTGGAGGGTGCTGGATGGGAGTCAGGGATGTGGCTCCCACCTGCCGGCGGAGTAAGCTGCTTCCAAGCCTCAGCTTTCTCATCTGTTCACCAGAGACACTCCTCCCCACGGGACTGCCAAGATCATTAAAATACCCAAGAGAATGCTTGGAATATAGACGATGCTCAATAAATGTGGTTCTGTCCTTTCCAGGTGGATGCTGGACCTGAGTCCCGAATCCTACCCCTTGCCTTGACATCCTAGGCCCACCCTCTGCTCCCCAGGCATCCAAGCTGCCCCAGGGGGACTCTGCACCCGCCCCACCCCAGGCCTGGCCACGGCCACCCCAGGCCTGGCCCACTCACTTGTTGTTATAGAAGCTATGCTTGGCAGCCAGGTTGGAGCAGACAGACGGAGAGTCCTTCGTGCCTTTGCTGATGATCCGGGGTTTACTGTCAAAGCAGATCTGCCCAGAGAGGGGGGGGGGGCTGGGATCCAGCACGGCCACCCAGGAGGGACAGGGTCCCTGCAAGCCCTGCCCTGAGTCAGGGGAGTGAGGAAGGGAATCCCAGGGTCTGTGGTCCCCACCTCTCTGATCCCACCACTCCAAACGCCTGGGGCAGGGGTTACTCCATATCTCTGAGTCTCAGTTTCCTCAACTGTAACCTGGGGAAAACCACACCTGCTCTGTCCCACAGCTTCACTGTGAAGCTGGAAAAAGATCTAATAGAACTTCAGGTCCTTTGTAAAGTATAGGCAGCCACCAGGCTGTGGGCTGTGATCCCCTAAAGGGAGAGGGCAGCCCACCTGCTCTAAGAGTCGGAGGGAAGGGCCGGCTGTGTGATGGATGGGGGCTGGCCGAGCAGCACCGAACCCTGCCAGCAACCTGGATCCAGCACCCTCACTTCATGGAGATGGACCTGACACCGTCCCTGCCCTCATCACACTATGCCTGGGTGGGGAGGCGGGGGGCCAGCAGCGTCTTCCGTGACAGCTTTGGGGAGGAAATGGACAGCTTGGTGGGGCTGCTGGGATCAGAGCTGAGCCTCAGAGGGTCCAAGACGTAGACACACGGGGAGGGCACCCCACGGAGAGGGCACAGCGTGGACACAGGCAGGGAAGTGGGCAGAAAGGTGCAGTGGGCATTGAAGCCAGCACAGCTGGACGAGGGGGCATGGGGCGGGTCGGGATGAGCTCCTAGAGCACCTGAGTCTGGCCTACGACGGCAGGAAGCGAAGAGCAGATGTGGTTACTTCTCTTTCTGGCCTCAGTTTCCAGCTCCGAACAATGAGGGAACTGGATAGGATCTGGGCTCTAGCGCGATGGGAGCATATGGGTCTAACTTTCTGAAACTCCCAGGACCTGTGGATTCTAAGTCAGGCCTCCAAAACCCGCGGGTCCCAGGGCCGAGAGTCCACAGTGGAGCCCGCGGGAGCCCCTCCCCAGCCCCGTCTGTGAATCGACCGTGGAGGGGCCGGTACCTCACAGAGGAACGTGAAGATGCCCTGGTGCTCCTTGAGGAGCTTGGCGATGGTGAGGCTGCCGCGCTTGACGCCCCCCAGCGGGTCGAAGAGCAGGTCGCGGTTGAGGGTGCCCTTCCGCTCCTCCGTCCACACGTCGATCTCCTCCTGATGGTAGGCGAAGGTGCAGTTATCCCCGTACTTACAGTCCTGCTTGTTAATCATGTCTGCAAAGAGGCAACAGGACACACGTTCCGCCAGGCGGGATGGCAGCCCACAGCACCCCCGGTGGGGCCTGCGGAGCAGGAAGGCTTGGCAGGGGTGGAGCGGCGGAGCTCAGGGAAAGCTCTTCCCAGGCCAGGCCCTTCTTTGTTCTACACTTGGGTGTGGGGGCCAGATCTGCACCTTCCCGTGCAAAGCATGGCGGTCGCCGCGGCTCCACCACCCCACAAGGCTGCCTGGTATGGGTCAGGCAAGACGACAGGTGGGAAAAGGGCTTTGTAGACATATACAAGCCGTTTTATCATTATTATTATTATTCTGTACCAGGAAAATATACCACTGGTTCAGGAAGGCATGGGCCTTGGGGTCCAGCAGACTTGGGCTGGGATCCCGTTATTCCTGAGCCTTAGCTGTCTGTCCATAAACAGAGAACACGGTTGTTGTGTGGATTAAGTGAAACAATAAATAAAACTCCTGGGGGCCAGGGAGCAGGGAAGGCAGCAGGTTTATAATCCAGAGACCCATTCCCTGGAGGTGGGAACTGTTTTTCTTTCTTTTTCTCCCTCCCTCACCCTCTTTCTAAGTCTGCCCCATTCCAGCCCCCTGCCAAGCTTGCAGGCACACGAGGACAAGCAGGCCGGATGGCCAGGTGACCTCACAGACTGCTCTGCACTGCGACCAGCTCCGCACCCAGTGGGGAGGCCTGCAGGGAAGGGCTTCCCAAGATCCAGGTGCTGCTTGAAGGAGGAGCAGAGGATGACCAAGTTCAAAGGGCACAGCATGTGCAAAGGAGTCAGGGTTCAGCGTATCTGGGGAATGCTTAGGGCAGACGGGGACTTGCAGGCCTCGTAGAATTGGGACTCCATCCACGCTGGCCAGGGCATGGCTGGCGGGGGCCTGCGAGCTCAGAAATGACAAGTCTTTAAGATCCACCTGGGCAGACAAAGAGCTGATCCAGAAAGCCTGGGTGGGCTACTGCCACGGGCTGGGTCGGGGGACAAAGGCGGAGCCTGGAGCGGACTCCCAAATTCTCCTTCCTCACCCAGAGCTGTCATGAGGATGTGTGATGGTGGGTACAGAAGGGCGACACTATAGAACACTTAACAGTATCAAGACGGTTTATGTCCTGCTGTGCAGACTGCACCGAGATGCTTGGTTGGGGAGTAGAAGAAAGCAAATGAGGTACCTGCCAAATGTCCACTAAATGTCAACCAAACGACATGAGCCAGAAGGGAGGAAAATGACAACAACCTGTTACATTTTAAAAGCTAGTATTTATCAAGCCCTCACCGTGGGCCAGTCCCCAGTGATTTACATGGATTCTCTCTCCATATCCTTCCAACAGCCCTTTGGGACCCTGCAGTGTAACAGAAATTAGCTCTCCGTGAACCACCTGAGCCTTGCACCCGGGAGCGCATTCTGCTGGTGAGGCCCCAGCTTGAGCGTAACATCCAAACACTCCCACCTGTCTGTGGAGCTGGTCAGGGCAGGAGCTGCTCGATCTGAGATGGGAATCCCTCCTTCATGGACCACACCTGTCTGTCTACCTGTCTGCCTGTGATGAGAAGCAGAGCTGCGGCCGGGCGTGAGAAGCTGGGCCTGGGCCGTGCCACCTGCCCCTGCTGCAGCCCACCCACCTTTGCACAGGTAGTAGGAGCCCACGAAGCTGGTCTTGGTTGGCCGGGGCCGGATCCGCTTCCAGGTCTGGTCCTCGGAGCTCCGGAGGCGGCCGAGCAGGATGTCCCGCTTGCACTTGTGCTCAAGGCCCTCACGGTAGGTGTAGTCGCCCGCCCTGGGGCCTGTGGGGGCAGGGAGGACAGGGACTGGTTCCGGAAGCAGAACTGAAGGGTGACAGCCAACGGGCCTGAGCAATGGGGACTGGCCGCCCTGCTGCCTAAAAGCCCGCCTCCTTCCCCTGGGCCTCCCGCCAGCTCCTGCCATCTCTTCCCTGCCATATGCTCCCTGGGGACAGGGGGCTTGGGCAGAGGGGAGCCCCTTTTCAGCACCCACCCCCTTTCCACCACCACCCCGACTCTACAGTGAGCCTGACCACTTCAGTGTTTCTTTGGAACAAATGATGAAGACAGTGCCTGGCAGAGAGCAGGCTCTGTCCCTGTCTTTTCCTGCCCCGGAAAAGCGCTGCCAGACTCAGCCTCCCTCCCCTGCTCCTGTGCCTCTTCCCTGGTGCTCTCAAATCTTCTGACCAAAGGCCTCCTCTCCCCAACAATGGGGTGGGGGGGTCTCCCCAAAGAGACCAAGAGGACCAAGGTCCCTTGCGGGGACCCACGTGACGTGGCTGGGCCAGCACCAGGTGTGCAGCGGCTCTGCTTCCCCAGCACAGGGGGCAGCGAGCAGTGGGCGTGCGGATCGGGGAGGCTGGTGTGGTCTGTGCAAGGAAGAAACGTCCTCACGGGCATAGCCACCCAGCGAGACGGCGCTCTGCTGCCCATCCGCACAGGGCCGCGGGCTTTGGCAGGACGGCTCTGTCAGGGGTGACATGCGTGTGACATGCGTGACATGCGTGTCCTGTCAACGTCAGCACCTCTGAGAGGAAGAACTCTAGACTGGTAAGATCTGTAACCCTGAGATACCAAGAGAATATTCTAAAATGTCGGAACTACGGGATTCTGGCAAATGAAATACTGCGAGTCTTAGAGTCTAGAATTCTGAAATTCTGGGACTTCCCTGGTGGCGCAGTGGTTAAGAATCCGTCTGCCAATGCGGGGGACACAGGTTCGAGCCCTGGTCTGGGAGGATCCCACATGTCGCGAAGCAACTAAGCCCGTGCGCCACAACTACTGAGCCTGCGAGCCACAACTACTGAGCCCACAAGCCTACAGCCCGTGCTCCGCAACAAGGGAAGCCACCGCAATGAGAAGCCCGCGCACCACAATAGAGTAGCCCCCGCTCTCTGCAACTAGATAAAGCCTGCGCACAGCAACAAAGACCCAACGCAGCCAAAAAAAAATAAATTAGAAAAAAAAAAAAAAAGATGATTCTAGAATTCTGAAATTCTAGGTGTGCTGAAAAGTGTCTACCAACACTGGGCATCTACTTTGAATTGCTCCTACAGTCTCCCTTGGATTTGAGGGCTGGAAGCCTAGGAAGTACATTTCCCAGACTCCTCTGCCCTCTGCGTTCTAGGCAAGGTTTGAATTCACCCAGCAAGAGGTGGACGGAGAGGATGTGCACAGAGGTGCAGGCCGCCTTTCTTCGGCAGATGTGTTTTCGCAGCAGCCAGCTGGACCCTGCCTTCCTCAGCCTCTGGGCTGTGGGGCGGCCGTGATGCTGGCCAGCAATCCCGGCAGCCCCCTGGGCTCTGTGTGAGAGCGGCGGACCCTGGCTTCTGGGCTTCAGCTTGTGGAGAAGTAGCCCAAAGGCCCAGTGGAATCTCTGGGCTTCCACTCCTCTAGGCTTTCCGGCAGTTTTCAAAGTCCCCGCCTCCCACATGACATCCCTGTCTGCTCGGAGTAGCTGGTGGGGCTTCTGTCTTCCCATGCTTATCTCTGACTGGTACACTGGGATTCTGTCGTTCTGGGACTCTACACTCCTGAGATTCCCGGCATCTCTGGGCAGAGGGGTGGAGTATGAAGGTGTGGCCTTACCTGTTTTGGGGTAGCAGAGCTGGCACGCCTGCTTGAACTCGTGGGTGGCAGCCAAGGGGTTCTTGATGAGCAAGGCGGTGTTGGGCATGGAAGGCTCTGGCTGTGACAGGGGGAGGTTGGCCATTTGGGGTGCTGGACGATGGCCGGTGCCACCAGGACCAGCCTGGGCACCAGAGGCTGGGGGGCACTGTGACATCCCCCAATCCCACCCAAGAGCAGAACTGCAGCCCAGGACCCTCCCTCTTCCTCCACCCTCCCAGCTGGGGAGCCCCTTGTAACATGATCCAAGAATCCAGCAGGATTAGATCAGCCTAGTGGCAATGCACAGGGTGACAGTGACCTTGGCCCAGAACCTTTCCTTGAGTTAAAACCCAACATGAAAGTGGAGAAGCAGGAGTGGCCCTGATTGGGGCCTAAGCACAGGCCCTCCCCCACTCCCATCCTTTCTCCCAAGCCCCCAAGGCATCAACAGATGGGGAAGACGGCAAAACTCAGAGAGGTTAGGTGGCTTCCCCAGGGCCACACAGCTAGTGTCTAGGCCAAGGCCAGAGTACAGGCCACCTAAGCCCTGGTCAAGCGCTCTCCTCAACTCAAACCTGGCTGAGTTCTGAGACCGCGGATGTTACTGACCCTGGAGAGGTTACTTAACTCCTCTGAGCCTTGATGTCCGATTTGGCCAGACAAGGGCGGGTGGTACCCTCTGCTCACCCTCCCAGCACATGGCTGGGCCAGGAAGGATTTGGAAGGGCTGGGAAGAGACCATCTCTGGCCAGGCCGCTCTTGGCCTCCTTGGGGGATGCAGCACCTTATCCCACGCTGAGGGCTCACCCCTGACTCTGGAGACCACAACCACTTCCCCTCCGTCCCCTGGAGAGCACGAGGTACCTGCGCACCGATTCTCACCGAGTCACTCACCGAGGGGGCTGGTCTCTGAGTACCGCTCAGGGGACGATGGTCCTGTGAGTCGGCTTCCTCTGGGCAAGAAGACACAGGGGTCACCTGTCCTGCTCTGAAGGGCAGAAAGACCCTCCGAGGACTTTCTCTTCTGTATTTCTAACTAGGAGAAGCCATCCAGGCCACAAATCCTCTCCCATTTGGGCCACCGCCCGGGGACAGACAAATGTCTCAGCCTGGGCGTGTCCACCCTGTGCTTACACCTTCTGCACCCCCATAGCCCCCGGGAGAAAGCCCGAGCTCCTCAGCTTGGCTCGCGGGTCCGGTGAGACTAGCCTCAGGCCTTCAAGGCCCCCAACCCACTCCCCCTCCGGCCAGCTCCTCTGCTCATCCGCCAGGCCCTCTATTGCTAGGCCTGTGTCGCACTGCTTCCTCTGCCAGCACATGACCCTGCTCGGCTATCACCTCCTCCAGGAAGTCTCTGTGAAGCCCATCTGTGCCCCCTGCAGCCCCACGCGCCCCACTCGGCAGTGAGCGCCCTGAGCGAGGTCCGACTGTCGGACAGCCGGCCCTGCAGAGGCCCAGGCGGGTCTGTTTCCTCGCGGGGCCCCTAGCTCAGAGCAGTGCTGGAGGGGCCTACGACCTGGCACCCCCTCCCCCAGCCTCAGGACCATCCGCGCACCCATCTGGTGAACCCAGGGCCCTGGAAGGCTGGGTGAAGAGCACCACACTGCAAGCCTGGAATCCTGGACTACCCCAGCCCTGCTCTTTGACCTTGAACGAGACACGCAGCCCCTCAGGCCTCAGCCCCGCACTGTGCTGAGCACTGCAGGAGACACAAAGCTGGAAGACATGGCCCCAGACCACGAGGCAGAACAAGAGTTACAGTCCCAACTGCACAGGCGGTGGGGGTGAGTGTGCCCCTCCAGGCCTCACCCAGGAAGGAGCTGGGCTTGTCCAGGGAGCCACGGGTCGACCCGAAGCTGTCGAGGGTGTCCAGTCGGGTCTCCGAGTACGGCAGCAGGTCCAGGGAGTCCAGCGCCGAGCCTGGCGGCTCGAGGGCATCCAGCACCGAGGCAGCCAGCTTCTTGGAGGGGTCCATGACAAGGCCGAAGGAGGCAGGGGGCAGTGGGCTGGAGACGGGGATGGAGCCGCCCACCACAGGTGGCAGCAGCGGGGTCCCGCCGGGGAACACGGGTATCAGCTGGGGCAACTCGCTGGGCACGCCGCTGCCAGGCAGGCCGCCCTGCACCAGAGACTGCAAGGTGGGAACAGAGGGAGGAGAGGGAGGGGCTGGAGGAGAACGCGAGTGCCCAGGCTTGGGCAGGCCCGGGTGAGGCACCCCCCCGCCCCGCCCCCGCCCCGCCCACCTCGCCCCCCCCCCCCCCCGCCCCCGCCCGGTGGCCTCAGTCCCCACCTGTCCCACAGGTGGAGCCACAGGGATCTTCACAGTCCCTTCTGGACCCACGTTCTGCACTTTTTTTTTTTTTTTTCGTTCTGCACTTTTGTGTTTCTATCCAGAGCGAGTCCCTCCCCTACCCCCGAGGCCTCAGTTTCTGCAACTGCGACGTGAGATGAGGCCTTCCCTCCCCGCGACACGGGACGTGAGGATGGATGTGATGGGGTCCTGGCGGGGAGAAGGGTTCCGGGAAGAGGAGGGGGCAGCACGGCTCACCAGCGAGTCCAGGAGGGTGTCCAGCTCCGGACCGAAGACGTCCCCATCGGAGAAGTCATCCAGACTCTCGGTGCCGGGGAGGGCCCCGCTGCTGCTGTCCAGGGGGCCCAGCAGGTCCAGAACATGAGGGAAGAGGGGCATGGGGGGTGGGGAGGGGAGGGGGGCCGGGGAGCCTCGCAGGTCCATGTAGCAGTCTGTGGATGGGGGTGGGCTCAGTAGCTGCAGGGGGTCCTGCTTGGTGGGAGTCGGGGGTGGTGTCCTAGGGCCTGAGGTCTGCCTCCAACACCTTCCCCCCTTTCCCTGGCTTCCGCCAGGAGCCCTGCCTGCCCTGCTGGCCTGACCCCATCGGGGGAGGCTAGGCCGTAGCGAAGGGAGGCCCCATGGGGTGGGAGAGGGGCCTTTTCGTTCTGCAGTGTTCCTCCGAAGGGCCTGGTCAGTGCCTGAATAGCCCACCTCTGGGGTATGCAATGCCCTCTCTCAAGGACACTTTTAAAATGTGACCCCTCCTGGAAGCCAGTGAGGAAGAGAAAGGGAGAGGAGGACTTGGGGAAAGGTGGACTCCCGGCAGGGGGTAGGGCCACTGCTACCCCACTGAGGCAGCCCCTCACCCTCCCAGGCTGGAGGGACGCTCTCCCTGCCCTGCAGAGGAGTCTGTTTTCCTGAACCCACTATTTTCTTTCATGCTTCAGGTAGTCCCCAGGGCGGGGAGCCCCCAGGAGCCCTGTCTACAGGGCCGGGGATGGCAGGTGCTTGACCCATCTGACCTCCCGGGGTCTTGGCAGGGAGGGGCTGAGCTCTCCCCAGGGCCCATCTCCACCCCGTCCCCTCAGGTCAGGGACACTACCTGTTTCGATGTCATCTATGGACCCCAATCCATTGGAAGATCCCTGTGGAGAAGAGGACAGGGCAGGTCAGACAGACACAGGCTGGGAAGGCCACGGTGCCCGGCCCTCAAGGCCCCTCCGCAAGTGACTACTGCTGATGCTAATTACCCAGGGGGCTGGATGGGCACAGGCCAGAGGCAGGGGGAGTGGGTCAGACAAGCCTCACATCTGCCCCTTGCCGGAATGCCCTCAGGGGAAGGGATATAACCTCTGAGCTCCGTTTCCTCACCCGTCAAGGGAGGTGCTGTACAGAGCCCTCCACGCGTGTTCCAGGCAGGGAGAGTTCGCAGCTCAAAGCTGCAAGTGCCGCTCCTGAATCACCAGGGTCCCCTCCCCCAGTTACAGCCCCAGGCTGAGCCAGCCCAGGTAGGATCCCACTGCCACCCGTGGACCTTCTGTTGGAGGGAAAGCTGGGCCCAAGCTCGCCCTATGGCCTTGCCAAGCTCCTCATCCCCTCTGGGCCCGTTTCCTTATCCGTAAAGTGAGGATGATACAGTCATCCACCTCCTTCTACTGTAAAAAGGATGAGATCGGGACTTCCCTGGTGGCGCAGTGGTTAAGAATCCGCCTGCCAATGCAGGGGACATGGGTTCGAGCCCTGGTCCAGGAAGACCCCACATGCCGCAGAGCAACTAAGCCCATGCGCCACAACTACTGAGCCACAACTACTGAGCCCACGTGCCACAACTACTGAAGCCCGTGTGCCTAGAGCCCGTGCTCCACAAAAAAGAGAAGCCACCGCAATGAGAAGCCTGTGCACTGCACCAAGGAGTAGCCCCTGCTCGCCGCAACTAGAGAAAGCCCGCGCACAGCAACGAAGACTCAACACAGCCATAAATAAATAAATAATTTTTTTTAAAAAAGGATGAGATCACTTGACATTTGTACAGAGCTTAGAACTGTGCCTGACACACAGGAAGTGCTGTGTTTGTTAAATGCGTAGCATCGAATTTTAAATCCAAGCCACCAGGAGGTTGGCCTGGGTAAACTAGTGTTCTCGTTCACTGGCCTCTACATTTGGCCCGAGTGGACTCGCCTGGCTCGTGTCTAGCTCTGGGCTGTGGCGTGCACTTCCCCACCTGCCTGCATGCCTTTGTGCGAGCTGCTCCCTCCTCTCCACCTGCCCCAATCCTGCCAGCCTGGCTCTGTGACATCCAAGGTGAGACTGAAGCCAAGGCTGCCTCAGGCTCTGTCTGGTCCTAGAACTCACAGCCCTCCTTTTTTTTTTCTTTTTTTTTGTGGTACGCGGGCCTCTCACTGGTGTGGCCTCTCCCGTTGCGGAGCACAGGCTCCGGACGCGCAGGCTCAGCAGCCATGGCTCACGGGCCCAGCCGCTCCGCGGCATGTGGGATCTTCCCGGACCAGGGCACGAACCTGTGTCCCCTGCATTGGCAGGCAGACCCACTGCCACACACGGCACCATCTGTGGTCCCCTGGCTGCAGACTCCGTGGACACCGAGGGTTGGCCCTTGTGGAGCTGGGCATTCCACCCACATCTGCTGTGGCCCTTTGGCCATGGTCATTTAGTCATTCAACAAAGATCTTCTGAGCACCTGCTGTACGTGCCCAGTGCCACTCTGCTTGCTGTGATGAGCAGCTGACACACTACGCACCCCCTCGCTGCCCGCGAGGACCGGCAGGCAGGCTCCCTGTCCCTGGTCCCGGAAGAGACCTGTGAGCTGGCTGGAGGGAAGGGGTGCGAGGACTGGCCTTGCCTCGGGCACCACCGCCCTTATCCCATCCGCACAACCACCCTGGGAACCGGGCACAACTGTCATCTCCCTTGTACAGAGGGGACCTAAGGCTAGGACATGACGTCATTTCCTCTAGGTCACGCCATCAGTGAGAGGACCCCCAAGTCTCCGCTCTCAAGTGAGCTCACTACGGAGCCAAGGGGATGGGTGTGCACACATCGTCTGGCGCGTGAGGAGACGATGGTGAGGACAGAGAGGGACGTTGGAAGCAGACCATAGAGTGGCCTGAATGTCAGGCTACAGTATCCGGATGTGATTAATAACAGTACTTTTAAACAGATACTTTATTATTTTTATTTATTTATTTATTTTTTCTGTACATGGGCCTCTCACTGTTGTGGCCTCTCCCGTTGCAGAGCACAGGCTCCGGACACACAGGCTCAGCGGCCATGGCTCACGGGCCCAGCTGCTCCGCGGCATGTGGGATCTTCCCGGACCGGGGCACGAACCCGTGTCCCCTGCATCGGCAGATGGACTCCCAACCACTGCGCCACCAGGGAAGCCCAGATACTTTATTATTTATTTGTTTATTTATTCGGCTGCACTGCGCGGCTTGTTGGATCTTAGTTCCCCAACCAGGGATTGAACCCGGGCCCCCAGCAGTGAAAGCGCGCAGAGTCTTAACCACTGGACCAGCAGGGAAGTCCCTCAGATATTTTAATTTACAACCACTGAGGGTTTCTAAGCTGGGGAGAGCCCCACGAGGCCAGGCTGTCGGAGTTCATCCAGCAGCAGTGTTGGGGGACAGGAAGAGGAGTCCAGACAGTCCAGACACTCCCCCAGAAGGGGAGGCCAGCCACGACCTGGAAGAGTGGGATGTGACCTGAACCAGGGCAGTCACTGTGGGAAGAGAAGGAAGGAACGGGGATACCCCATAACGTACCCAGCCAGGGTCCCCCCAGAGTTGCCCTATAATGCACAATCGTGCCACTATCAGCAGAAAACCAAAGGGAGCCCTAGTTTCTCTGGCTCCAGGAATGAGGCAGGAGCCCGAGACCTGGGAACTCTGGATAGGATCTGCCTGCATGACTCCCTGCCTCCCCAGCACCACTGGCAGGAGGGAAGAGGAGCCCTGCACAGCCCCCTCCAGCCATGCTGGCTTCCTGGCTGTTCTTCGCACACACTAGGCACACTCCTGCCTCAGGGCCTTTGCACTGGCTGTTCCCTCTGCCTGGTCCCCCAGACCTCCTCATAGTTCACTCCTCATCTCCTTTGGGTCTTTGCTCAAGTATCTCCCTCTCACTATTTACTGTTTAAAACTGCAACCCAGGGACTTCCCTGGCGGTCCAGTGGTTGAGACTTTGCCTCCCAGTGCAGGGGGTGGGGGTTCGATCCCTCGTTGGGGAGCTAAGAGCCCACATGCCTCACGGCCAAAAAACCAAAACATAAAACAGAAGCAATATTGTAACGAATTCAATAAAGACTTTAGAAATGGTCCAAATAAAAAAAAAATCTTAAAAAAAAAAGTTAGGTTTAAAATAAATAAATAAATAAAATTTAAAAACCCTGCAACCCACCCACCCCCCACCAATAGCCTGGCCTCCCCAGCTCCCTTCTCCAAGGCACTGGTCACTTTTTGTTTACCACTTTTTGTTTGTCTCCCCCAGTTAGACCAAGTTTTATGAGGGTGGGGCTCTTTGGCTGTTTCTCCCTCTGCTGTGTCCCCAGTGCCTAGATCAATTCTATGACGGGCACACAGAAGCACTCAATAAATATCTTCTGAATGAATGAATGAAATCAGTGCTATCCGCCTTCAGTGCTTTCCCAACACTCTTACGATGAAGACCTCACCAGGGACTAGGTGCTGTGGCTTCTATCCACTGTTCCAGCCCTACTGGGCCCCCTCCACTTGGTCCCTCCTATACTCTGAGCTCCTCCCAGCCTCAGGGCCTTTGTACACACCTTGCCCTCTGGAATTGTTCTACCCACACACCCTGCCCCTGCCCTACTCTCGACTTCGGGTCTCAGCTTACAGATTGCTGATGCCCAGTCTAAATCAGGCCTCCCAGGCCCAGTGGCCCACAGCTCCCCACCCTCTGCCTCTAGAGCTCTCCTCATGGTTTGTAACCAGAAACGGCTAGTGTCCATCTGCCCTGGACTGTGAGCTCTTTGAGGGCAGGGACCATGTTTGTTTTATTCAGCACGTACGTACCCAGGCCCCAGCTCAGTGCCTGGCTGGACCAACTCAGACAAGTCTCCTAACTTCTCTACGCCTCAGTTTCTCCTTTGTAATAGTGGGTAAACAGCACCTCCCTCCAGGCATTGTGAAATTATTTGCGATTATGTATTCATTCACTCACTGCTATGGTCTGAATGTCTGTCCCCCAGAAATTCATATGTTGAAATCCTAACCCCCAAAATTATGGTATTAGGAGGTGTGGCCTTCGGGAGGTGATTAGGTCATAAGAGTGGAGCCCTCATGAATGAGATTATGGCCCTTATAAGAGAAACCCCAGAGAGATCCCTTCCGCCCCTCATGTGAGGTTACAACTAGAAGACCATCTATGAACCGGGACATGGGTCCTCTCTAGACATCGAATCTGCCAGCACCTTGATCTTGGACTTCCCAGTCTCCAGAACTGTGAGTAACAAATTTCTTTTGTTTATAAGTCACCCAATACATGGCTTTTTTTTTTTTTTGGCTGCCCCTCACGGCTTGCGGGATCTTAGTGCCCCGACCAGGGATCGAACCCAGGTCCCAGAAGTGAGAGCGCCGAGTCCTAACCACCGGACTGCCAGGGAATTCCCGGCATCTTGTTATAGCAGCCTGAACAGACTCAGACATTCACTTAATTTTATTTTTTTTGAGGACCCAGTAGGTGCCAGGCCTAATGATTTTTGGTTACAAACCATCGTGACTGCTACACAGGCAGGTCCACATCTGCCTCCCTTGCAGCCTGGTAGGCCCCAAGGGCCAGGACACGCCTAACTCAGCTCTGGCCCAGTGGCAGCTCAGGGGCAAGAAGTGGTTCCCTGGGAGTCTGTTGAGTGAATGAATGAAAGTGTTGTCATGCTCTGGGGGGACGGGGGCCAACTGTGTGACACTGGCCAAGTCCCTTCCTCACTCTCGTGCCTCACTCTCCCCTTACGTACAACGAAGAGGCAGGGCACCAGCCGCCATCCACGCTCTTCCGGCCTGTCCCTTCCCAAGTCCACCTGAGCAGTTCCTGTATGGCGGGCGGTGGGGTGTGATGTGTGTGCTGGGCCCTGCCACTCCCGCCCCCAACCAGGACGAGGCCTGGTGGTCTGGTCTCAACTGCCTTTCTCCCTCCTTCCTACTCCCACCCTGCCTGCTGCCATTTGTTTTCTTTCTCAGGGGTCCACGAGTGAGGGTACCCCGACGGTCCCCCTGCGTGACCACTCCCAGCACCGGCAGCCACAGCTCATCCCCATACTTTGCCCCTGTGGTCACAGGAGGCCCCTCTTGGGACGTGGAGGTGCTGTGGGTCCCAGGACTTCCCTCAAGACCCTGGCCCGGGCCCAAGCTGTCACTCACCCCTCTTCCCAAGGCAGGGGCCTGCCTTGCAGCAGTGGGGACAAGGACAGATTGAGCCCAACCCTTCAGTGTGATACCTCTGGCCCTGCTGCCTGCGGTCATTTATATCCCAGAGAATGAACCCAAAGCTCTCATGATGGTTGAACCAAGATAGGTTGGTCCTGGGGCGGGTTGGGGTGGGGGAGGGAGACTCGGGGTCCTGGTCTCCATCCTACCTGATCTGCCACACCAGCCGCAGTGCCGTTACTGAGCAGAGAAAAGGTTTCCAATTCCTGCCAGAGATTGGAGAGACGTGGGAAGAGATGACGATTCTGCGAATGTGCTCACGGTCCCGCCAGCCAGGGCAGCAGAGGAGCCCCGACCAGGCGGGTGGGGTCTGTGGTGCCCTCTGAGCTCCCTGCCCCCAGGCCTGCAGGGAGTCACCCGGGTCAGATTCAGGCGTTTTCTCCCTGCAACCATGGCCTGGGCAGAGGACTTCCACGTACACGCTCCCACTGTGAGCCCAGCACTGTGCCAGGCACCACCCCAAACCTCTCTCCCTTTGATCCCCCAGGAGCCCTCTGAGGCGGGCATAATTTCCCCCACATCCCAGATGCGGAAAAGAGGGTGGAGAGAGAAGAACTAACTTGCTCAAGGTCACGGCAGAGATTCTAGAGCCATACCCTCCCCGGTGTGCAGCTTCCTGGCCAAATGGAGGAGCCAGATGAATGCACGTGGATCTGAACGAGCCAAACAGGTACCAACATTTCAAATATGCACCACACAGGGGTGATTTGAGAACACGAGGCTAAAGGACGTCAGCTTCAACGGAGGCCACCTCCAGGGTGTTGAAATCGGCCAGGGCAGGGGACGGAGAGGGTTTGCACGGCTGGTGTCTAAGGTGAACTAGAAGCTTTGGCTGTCCTTTCCTTTGCCAAAAGGTTCTGGAAGTCGTCCCAGGGCTTTCAGCCAACACAGGGAAGAACACCTGCTGTCACCCCCTCTGTCCTGTCCTGGCCCCGGCCCCCTCACGCACATCTCCCAAAGGCTCCTGGTCACCCTCTTCAGGTCTCCCCATCTCCATCCCCGCCCAGGCCCCAGTGCCCAGGGCCCACCTACCTGGGGCCTCTTATACGCCTTCCGAACTCGCAGACCAAGCTTCTGAGCCAGCTCCTGACCAAGGTGAGTTACACTCTCATCCTGGGAAGCAAAGACACAGGGTAGGGTGGTTAGTCCGCCCTGACTCACGAGCTGTGCTCCGGACACCTGTGCAGCCCTGCAAGGGGGGGTCCCTGTTACCCCAGGTTACAGATAAGGAAGCAGGACCCTGGGAGGGGACGTGGGCTGCCCCAGTCACACAGCCAGTGCGTGGTAGGGCTGGGGCCAGGAACCCGTGCTTCTGTTTTTCCTTGTGTTGTGGGGAGTGGACAGGAATAATTTGGGGGTTTTATTTCAATATTTTCCTTTTGTTTCCACAATTCGTCAAGTAACTGTCACTGTAGAAGGCTGAAATGTTAGAGGAAGAGCAACTGCTTCCCTGGATCAGCCCCACCCTCACCCTAGGCTCCTCCCCAGGGGGAGCACAGCTAACAGTGCTGCTGTGTTGCCCTACGGATCTTACCTGCGAATTTACATACGCGCATATGGACGACAAAGGATGCTTAGTTTTGCTTTGTGGGGTTCTTTTTCTTTTTTTTATATAAGTGAGATCATATCATACCTATTATTTGTTCTACAACTTGCTTCTTTCACCAAAAAATGTCTTGGAACTCTCTGCAAGTGAGGTCACGGGGATGGAACACAGGCCCAAAGGAGCGAGGCCGTGTGAAGTCTAGAACGTGCCTGGCCCATGGTTGGTGCTGCTACAGAACGTGCATTCCTTCCTCCCTCCAGGTCTGTACTACTTTCTGTGTGCTGTGTGCCAGCCACAAGCTAGGGGCCAGGGACACCACAACCACAGGGCAGACGGGGCCCAGGCCTCACGGAGGCTCTAGTCTAGTGGGGAGACCAATCAGTAAACAGAGAAACAGTGACTGCAGTCCGGGCTACAAAGGGACAACGGGGATCCTGTACCTTCGTCGACCTCCCCACCTCACCGACGAACTCCTAGAGTCCAGGGTCTGGGTCACCTCTGGTCCTGATGCCCAGCAAGGAGCAGGGCCCAGTCAGTGTTTACCCATAAGGACTGGAAAGTGGGGGAATTCTCCACCTCGAAGCCAGAAGTCCTTGTTTGGATACTTTCCTCAGGGGAGTTACCGGCCCTCGCAGGGCCCAGCTCCCTGATCTGTACAGTGGGGTGAGAGCCACCCTGTCCCCCAACAAGTGGGTAGTCATGGGACCCGGATGTGGACCTGCTTCAGATGCTGGAGAATGTAGTACAGGTTGGGCACTGGGTCATAAGAGAGGTTCTCAATTGTGAAGTAAACTTAACTGGAGAAGCAAGAATAATAAATAGAAAGTATAATACCAGTGAATGTTCTGAACACTTACTGTGTCCAGCCACTGTGCCAACTGCCCTGTGTGATTTTCTGATTCCATCCTCAGCACAGCCCTATGATGCATGGTATGTTACCACCCCCACTTTACAGGGGTGCAAACTAAGATTCAGAGGGGCTAAACTGTGTGTCCAGGGTCACAGAGCTAGTAGGTGGCAGACTCAAGATTAGAACCCAAACACAGGCCAGTTCTCTGCAACTGACATCCTTGATCACTGTGCATACAGCCTTTCTGCTTTGCCCACCCAAATTGCTTCTTCCAGCCCCACTCAAGCCCTGCGTCCTCCAGGGAGCCCTCCAGGATCCTGACCACTCCTGAACTCTCTCAGCCCTTCCTGGGCAGCATTTACCCTTCTCCAAGCCCTTTCACACCCATTATTTCAGAGATAAAGTAGGAAGGGCACTTTATAGATGTGGAACTGCTGTGCAGAGAGGGGCGGTGCTTTGTCTGAGATCATGCCAGGGCTCTGTAGTGAAGCCAGGCCTAGACCCCAGGCTTGTCTCCATTTGTCTCCTAATAGACTGTGGGTCCCTGACAGGCACAGAGCTGGGCACTCCGTGAACAGTTGTTAAGCTGACGAATGAATGCAGAGGGGCTGTGTGCCCAGCTGTGTGTGGGCTGGGGCAAGCAAGACCCTTGATTGGTTTTTTTCCCACTGACCGTCCCCACCTGATGACAGCCTGGACATCAGGTCCCCGCACGTGTGGCACCCCGTGTGGTGCCCACTGCAACCCTGTACTCTCAGAGTGTGGAAGTTAAGAGTCAGACTGCCTGAGTTCAAGTCTCGGCTCTGCCACCCCCAAGCTGGGATCCTGGGTAAGTTTCTTTCTCTCTGTGCCTCTGTCTCCTCATCTTTAAAATGGGGATAATAATAGTGTCTATCTCTATCTCTATCTCTAAGGATTGTCACAAGGATTAAGTAGGTCAATACACACTGTATTTTCAGCAACGCCTGCTGTTAATATCAGTGTCTCAGTGGAGGAAAGCGAGGCTCAGAGAGGTGTGGTGCCTGGCCCCAGAGAGGGCAGTGCAGAGGGCTGGGAGCCTGGCCTCTGCAGGCAAGGCTGCAGGGCCGCACTCACGTGGGGCAGGGCCAGGGAGCACCGACTGCTGCACGCGTAGGCCTCCTTGTGGCGCCCCAGCTCGGTCAGGGCCCGCGCCTTGCGGAACAGTGCCCGGATGTTGTCTCCGTCCAGGCCCAGTGCCTTCTCGCTGTCCTCCAGCGCCTTCTCATACAGGCCCTGCCAGAGAGGAGCAGGCAGCGGCGGTCAGCCTGTTACCCTCCCTCCCCCAGCCTCCTGCCTCCCCCTGGACTGAGGACCAGCCTCCCTTCCCTGCAGAGGAGGAGGGTGTCAGGGAGGGGCTGGAGAGCTCCGGGAAACAGCTCTGGCGTTCAGGCTCAGTCGAGGGCACCCGTGTGTCCAGCTGAAGGGGCTGCTGTGGGGCGCTGGCAGGACATGGAGGGGAGAGGCCTTTAAACCGTACAGTGATGAGCCCGGTCACTCAGCAGACCACGGACCGAAATCCGGAAGGCAGCTCAGCGTGCAGAACGGTGGAAACGGGCATCGGGCAGACCCGTTTATCCAGAACGGTCTGGATCCTCTGCAGAGCCCACGGCAGGGCTCCCACAGGGTCAGGGAATGACTGAGTCAGTGAGCGAGGACAGAGAAGAGGAGGAGGCTGGAGACTGAGGGAGGAGCGAAGGAGGAGGAAGCTGGAAGTCGGGAGAGAGGAGTAAGGTTGAGGGCGTGAGGGGGGCAGGCGCCCGGGGGCAGGGGCAGGAGAGGTTTGCAGAAAGAGGCGGTGGACACGATGAGGGCAGCAGCCCTCAGCCCTGACGGCCCACAGACTCCTGCCAGGGCCCAGGCCACCCCGAGAGTCTAACTTAACTCATCTGGGGGAGGGCTTGGGCACCAATATCATGTAAACCTTTCTTTATTAGGTGTTAGCCCTGTAAAAGCTCTCCAGGTGTGTCTGTTGTGCACTGGGGTCGAGAGCCACGGGAGCGGACGGTGGAGCTGCAGAGGCTCACGGCGGCGGGGGCCCAGTCAGGGCAGCGGGTGCAGGAGAGGAGCTCACCATGGTGAAGTAGCAGGCAGCCCTGTTGACGTGCAGTTTGCACAGCAGCTCCCGGGGCAGGGCCACCTGGTCAGAGGCGGCGTAGTCGGCCACGTTCAGCCCCTCCACGTACTGCACCAGTGCCTGCTTGTAGTCCTTCTCTCGGAACAGGTCATTGCCCTCAGCAAACAGGTTCTGCACCAGCTTGAGCAGAAAGGCCTGCCGGGGCAGGGTGCAGGGTGGCTCAGGGGGCCTTCTCCACTCAGCCCCAGCCCTGGCACCCAGGCCCCCAGCCCCCCGCCAGGGACACTCCGCCCTTCACCTTCCCCCAGCCCAGCCCCTGAAGCTCACCTCATATTCTTCTTGCTTCAGGGGTAGGGTCGACCTATAGGAAAAGGAGAAGGACGCAAGCTCTGGGTGGGCCCAGAGTTCCCAGCCTCCCGGAGGCCCAGGAGCCAGAGCCTCAGACTAGAGACTGTGCCTAGAGCCGGCTCCCCAGCTCGGACCTCAGACATCACCTTGTGGACTGGGGTCAGGGGATAGCAGTTTTTTCTCCTCTGTTTCCGATGGAAGATTGGATGAAGGCCTTGTGTTTGCCCCAGGGCCTGGCAGCCAGGCTTTCCCAGGTGCAGATGCTGAGAAAGTGCTCCAGCTCCAGCCGGCTGTCCTCTGCCTAAGAAACCAGCCCTTGGGAACGACCATGTCCCCCCAGACCAAACCTGCAACTGCAGGCCCTTGGGTGGCACCCAAAGTCCACCTCAGGGCCCCTTAGTTTGGGAGTCTCTGCACTTCTGTCCCTGCCCGCAAAACCCACACAACCCCAGCCAAGGCCCGGCACTCAGAACCTCACCCCTTATGCCAGACTCAGAAAAGCAGATGGGGTCTTACGCACCCTCTCCTGCCCATGGCCAAAACAATGCCAGCTCAGTACAGAAGAAAGCGTCAGCCCAGGAGCCTTGAGGCACATCTCTGAGGCTAAATGGCAGGGCTGGAAGGGAGCTGGGGTTTGTCTTCTGGTCTCTCATATCACAGAGGGGAAAACAGACATTCAGAGAGGGGCAGTGACATGCCCAAGGTCACAGAGCAGATCAGAGCCAGGGCCAGAGGGCAGGGCTGGGGCTCTTTCTGATGCCCGGAGCCACTGCGAACACCTGGGCGAAAAAGAGCAGCCTAAGCTAGTAAGTGACAAGTGGTGAGAGGAGATGCCGGAGGTCCCCTGTGTGTGTGGGAGGAGGTGTCCCTGATTATGACAGCGGGGCCAATCACCCACCCTCTCACTTGCCTCCCACCGTCAGAGACCAGGGCCCGGCCCTCCTGCCCCAGCACTGGCCCCACCACTCCCCTCCTAACTGGTCTCCCACCTCCAGCCTCTCCTCTTCCAGCATCAGCTTCGTCTTCAATAGGTCATACCCCGTCCTCAAGGTCGCCTCATCCTGGTGTTTAAGGCTCTACACAAGCCATCCACCCACCTGTCCAGACCAATTTATGGTTCCTACGGTGCTCTGTGCCCAGAGGTGCCTAATAAACGTTTGCTAAGCACATGAAGTCGGTACGTGAGGAAACAGTCATTTTTAAAGGAGCAGGTCCTACAATGTATGCTGCAAAGCAGTCCCTCAGGAGACCAACATATGGGTTCCCAAGAAGCCTGTTGCTAAACCTTCTCAGAGCTCCCCTTTGGGAAGGGGAAGGAGGACACAAGGGTAACATTTATCCCAAGCACAACGACCCTGGGAGGGAAGTGGCATCATCTCCATTTCGCAGGCACTGAGACCACCAGGAAGCAGGGACACTGGGATGTGGATCTAGGTCTGGGCCTCACAGTTCCAGCTCCGCAAAAATCAGTGACTTAAAAATAGAATTCTTGGGACTTCCCTGGTGGCGCAGTGGTTAAGAATCTGCCTGCCAATGCAGGGGACAGAGAATCGATCCCTGGTCTGGGAAAATCCCACAGGCTGCGGAGCAACTAAGCCCGTGCGCCACAACTACTGAGCCTGTGCTCTAGAGCCCGTGAGCCACAACTACTGAGCCCACGAGCCACAACTACTGAAGCCTGCATGCCTAGAGCCCGTGCTCCACAACAAAGAGCAGCCCCCGCTCACTGCAACTAGAGAAAGCCCACG
Organism: Lagenorhynchus albirostris; assembly: GCF_949774975.1. Lineage (NCBI taxonomy): Eukaryota > Metazoa > Chordata > Mammalia > Artiodactyla > Delphinidae > Lagenorhynchus > Lagenorhynchus albirostris. Next base: position 7,866,382 of record NC_083105.1, read on the forward strand.
TGCAGCAACAAAGACCCAATGCAGCCAAAAACAAACAAACAAAAATAAATAAATTTACTAAAAAAAAAAAAAACAGAATTCTTAAAATAGATAACCAACAAGGACCTACTGTAAAGGACAGGGAACTCTGCTCTGGGAATGGGAAAGGAAGTTGAAAATGAATAGATACTTGTATATGTATAACTGAATCACTTTGCTGTACATCTGAAACTAACGCAACATTGTTAATCAACTATACTCCAATGTAAAGTAAAAATTTTTTAAAAAGACAGAGTTCCCAAGGCTTGCCTTGTTCACCAGACTGGCCTCTGAATAAAACTCAGGCACTTTCCCAAAATCAAAGCCCTCCCCCACATGGAAGAAGAACCCCCAGTGAAGGGCAGCTCTGAGCCGGCCGGAGCCAGGAAAAGTGGCTGTGCTGCAAGCTGAGGAAGGAGAGCGTGGTGTGTGAATATAAACAGGAGCAGACCCTGTGTGTGTGTGTGTATGTGTGTGTGTGTGTGTGTGTGAAAAGGGACCCAGCTTGTGGTGAAAAGGCAGGTCGCGTTTTGCAGGTCTCTACGAGAGAACAAAATTGGGGAGTATATGAGAGTGTGTAGATGCAAATCCCAGTTCTGTGGGGAGTCGTACTTAAGAAAAAGAACACAAAATGAGAAACAGAATTGCTTAGGGAGCCTTTCGGGGCTTCAGAAAGGACCCGTGCAAGCGAGGGGCCAGGAGCTTATGCTTCATTAGCACCACGATAAACACGCCTCTGAGGGTCCATTTCAGAGAGAGAAAAGAAAAGCGTTAGTAAAAATCTTTTACGTGTAAAGAAAAAGATGAAAAAACAGACATGGCACGTGGTACAGGGGGCAAATAATGCAAAGAGGGGTGGGCTTGGAGTCAGCGAGACCCAGGTTAGAATTCCGTCACTTAATAGCTGTGTGACTGTAAACACGTTTCTTAACCTCTCTGAGCCTCAGTTTTCTCATCTGCAAAATGGAGACAAGACCACCTGCTTTACTGGGCTGCTGTGAAGATGAGAGATGATGGATGTGAAGGGCCCAGCACGGAGCCAGAAAGACATGCTCAGTAAGCAAGAACTCGGGATTTATTATAAGATGTGCACAGACAAGCAAGAGAATTAACAGGGAGCGTAGGAGCAGGCATGGAGGCGGAGGGTAAAAGGATATGCCAGATGAGACCAAAGGGTAACCAGGGTCAGGGAGCGCAGATGTGCGGGGCAGGTTCACAGCTCAGGGTTAGGGGCCACTCCGGCCCCTGCCATGCCAGCCCCTTCCCAGCCTGTCCCACCTCCCCACTCCCCAACACACAGGCAGCCTGAGAGCGCATGCTCTGGGGATGCCTCAGAGGACCCTGCCCAGCTGGGCCCACCGCACACTCACTGAATGAACTGCAGCCCCTTCTCGATGTCCGCTTTCCGTCTCTGCCTCTCCATCAGTCTCTGGGGAGAGAACACAGTCCATCAGGCAGTCAGCGGGGGCCAGTCACCGTCCAACCCCCAAGCCCCCAACGTGTGCTCCCTCACTCCCGTGCTCACCCCACCTCACAGGTGCCAGGGCGGGTGGCAGGAGTGTCCCCAAGGGCAGTGAACTGTCTCGAGGCCTACACAAAGTGTCTGAACCAGGTACACAGCTCTGCCCTCCACACCCACATCCCACTGGACCCTGAGTTTGCACAGTGACTTTGATGGGCCCAAGCTGCTTGGAGGCTACCTGCCCTTTCCCATGCATGGCTGGGGCTGCAATACTGCACGGGATACCCTCAAGTTCAAGGGAGAAACCTTGTTTTACCACTAAGCACAGTTTGGGGAGAAGAGACACAGAAAAACAATGCCGATGATCACAGCTACAATGTAGCACCACACGTGGGCCAGGCACTCTGTACGAGGGTCTCACTGAATCTGCCATGAGGCGGGTGTCATTTTGTCCCCATTTTACCAAGGAGGAAACCGAAGCTCAGGGAGCCCCCTTCATGAGCTGGCTGGCCCCCACTGCACCAGGCCGGGGTGGCCCGGTACCTGCACCATCTCGGCGAGGTGGAGGGAATTCCCCACGTTATGGATGAGGGAGACCGAGCCTCAGCAAGGCTGAGGGATGGCCCAAAGTTGCACAGCAAGTGAAAGGCACTGAACTCGTACAGGGATGTGCTCCGGAGATGAAGGGAGTGAAAACTGAAGGCGGGGGTGCTTAAGGAGAAGGGAGCCTCAGACAGAGCAGCTAGGGGTCTGGTACCTCCAGGGTGAGCCCCTGGGAGCTGGGAACTCATGGCCAGATACAGACAGCCCACCTGGCTCCCCTTCTCTGCAACCATGGAGGTCAGCTGGTCCCACGCAGTGACAGCCAGGAGGGGGCTGGGCCTTCCCCGGGTCAGAATCTGAGGCTGGGGTGCCCACGGCCCAGCGGGCCAGCACTTTCTGCCCCAGCCATTCATGGGCCCTTTCCATGCTCTGCCCCATTAAACCGTTACTGCAAGAGGATACGGGCAAGGCCGGGAGGTGGGACTGCCCAGCCCGGGACTGGGGGACGGGCCTCCCGCTTTGTACCTCGGCCCCCGCACAGCATCCACAGAGGGCCGGTATGCGGACACAGGGAGTGGATCCTCACTGCCTCACTGGCAAAGAGGTGTAAAAAGGTGTAAAAAACACCCAGCTACTTTGGAGAGGCAGCAAGTGTATCAAATTGACACCTTCCAAAAGTTCTCTACTTCCTTGTCCTTTATTTCCACCTGGGTTCTACAACGTTGTCTTCACATAAGGTAAGCAGGCAGGGGTCACTAAGCCTGTTTTACAGACGAGGAAAGTGGGGCGCAAAGAAGTGAACTCTCTTTCCCAAGGTCACTCGACCAGTGAGCGGGCAAACAGGGCTGGAACCCAGCTTGTCAAGGGCCACATCCTGCCCCACACTCTGAGCTGTGAGACGCCGTGTGGCCCGGGGCCAGCAGGGTGTCTGTGGGGCTCCAAGGAGACGAGAGTATGGGAGCAAAGAGCTCAGGCCAGCAGAACCTCCCTCCTCCCGCTTGTCCTTGCCAGGAGGGGTAGAGCCACACCGCGTCCTCAGGCTCCCAGAACACTGTCGCGCACAGCAGCTCCCCACCCCAGGCAGGGCCAGGGCCACTGGCAAGGGCTCACTACACGCCTGCTCACCCTGCCAGGGCCTTGGGCCAGGGCTCTGGACTCAGACCTGGCTGTGAAGGCCAGCATGTGCACACAATGTGACTTTGGACCTCAGTCATATTCCTGATGGGGAAAGTGGAGCTGATGGCACTCCCACCGCATTGGCTGTCGTGAGGGGTTAGACTCGTGCAGAGCGCCTGGCTCAGAGCAACAGTCCAACAACCGCGGAAGTGTGTGTCCTCCAGCACCGCCCCTCCCTCCTGCCAAAACCTCTGCAAGTGTCTCCTGGGATGGACACAAAGATCCTGTTCTCCTGCAGGAGGCAGGCTGCAGTGGCCCTGGGCCGCCTGTGCCTCACCGAGCAGGTCTCTTGGCCGGTCTCTCTGTCCTCAGTGTCCCTGTCTGTGACACAAGCTCTCATCATCCTCACACCCATGCCCCACGCAGGCTTCCAGCCGGAACAGGCTGCTGGGCTTTCCTGTCTCCTAGCCTGCGCCTCTGCAGTTCCTTCCACCTGTGCAGCCATGCTCCTCTCAATCCTGTGAACGAAATTCCATCCATCCTTCAAAGCCTGGCTCCTCCATGGAGCCGCTCCTGGTCCCGTCGACACGACCATCACACACTCATTCACCCTATTTCCTGGGGGCCTGGGGTCAGGCCCAATCCTTGCCCTGGAAGAGAGGGTCTTCAGGTGGGGAAGACAAGGGTGCACCCATCACCACACAGGGAGGCCCGGCACCGGCAGGGGAGCTGTGGGATGGGGGAAGGTGCCGCTGGCCGTCACACACAGGTGTAGCCACAGCTGCCACGCCCATCCCTCCACACCCCCTGCCCCAGACAAGGACCAGCCTCCTCACTGCCCCCATCTCCTCAAGGTCATCACAGGGGTCTTTCAAACCACAAATCAGACTCTGTCCTATCCAGCCTGGAGCCTCTCTTTACCTTTCCAGCTGGTCCAGCTCCCCACACCATCTTTTCCAACCCCGGCCCGGCAGGACGGCTCCCGCAAAGAAGGGTGGCGAGAAGAAGAAGGGCTGGTCCACCATCAACGAGGTAGTGACCAGAGAATACACTGTCAACATTCACAGGCACATCCATGGGGTGGGTTTCAAGAAGCGCGCCTGTCGGGCACTCAAAGAAATCCAGAAATCTTCCACAAAGAAGATGGGAACTCCAGATGGACGCATTGACACCAGGCTCAACAAAACTGTCTAGGCCAAAGGAATAAGGAATGTCCCATACCGTATCCGTGTGTGGTTGTCCAGAAAACATAATGAAGAGTCATCAAACAAACTCTGTAAGTTGGTTACCTAGGTACCTGTCACCACTTTAAAAAATCTACAGTTAATGTGGATGAGAACTAACTGGTGATAGTCCAATAAAGTTATAGAACCACACACACACACACACACACACACACACACACACACACACACACACACACAAAATTCCCCACACCAGCCCATGCCTCGTGGGAACACCTGACCTATTACGCTCCCTCACCCCCAACCCCCGGCCCCGTTCAGCCCAAAGTCCTCTCAGAAAACCTCAGTGGTCAGACGTATCTCTGAGTCAGTTCTCTAGGCCCTGAGGTCTGAGCAAACAGAAACCAATGCTGCCTGTAACCATCCCAGTGGTAATTCCTGGTAAGTCTGAAGCCCATGCCGGGGAATAAGCATTCTCTGCCCCAGGCAGCATGAAGAAGGCTCCTCACCCGGTGGGCGTGAATCCACTTCTCTAACCACCAAAATCCCAAAGGAGAAGTGCAGCCATGGACGTGGGCTATGGAGAGGGGTTCAGATCCCCCGAGGGGCAGTTTCCTGCTGGGTAAACTGGAGATTACAACTAGCACCCATCAACAGGATTAATACATAGAAGGCACTCATTTCAGGGCCTGGTATACCGCAGACACTTAATAAATGGTGGCTGTTAGATCAGAATTCCTGTGCTGGACATTCAAGTCAACGTTTGCCATATGCCCATTATATGCAGATGAGAAGGCCAGGGTGCCTTCCCTACTCAGGCCTTACAACCTAGTTAGAGGCATACAAAGATATCCCAGCAGCTGTACCCCAAACCAGGCTCCTGTGGTAAACAGGCTGGGATGAGGCACAAAGAAAGTGGAAGCTCCTCAAAAGGGGCAACGTCTGAATTGGGTTTTGAAGGTTGAGTAGGAGTTGGCTCCTTGGTGTCAGGGAGGGCAGGCCTTCTGGGGGGCTGCATGTGATGGTTTATGAAATCACTGTCATCTTCCACATTTTATCTGATCCTGACTGTGGGCTGGACCATGCTGGGACCCACATTTGAGAGATGGGGAGAGTGAGGCTCAGACGGCTCACAAGGCCTACAACTGCTGACTTTAGGTTGGTAAAGACACTGCTGCCCTCCCCCCTCAAAGGCACAGTAGAGGCGGAACCGCTCAGCAAACTTCCCAGGCACCTGAGCCTGTGCTTGGTGTCCGTGAGCGCTTGTGTCCCACAGAAGGCAGATGTGTCTGTGGAGTAACTAGGGGGAAGGCTCCCACACAAAAATATGTTTCTCTCAATTTCCTGTTCCAGGATCTATATATCGACCACTCTAGATTCATTTTATTGAGTGTAAAGTTCCCAGGCCAGGGCTGGCAAATAGATTTCATCTCATTAGCAAAACTGCCAGTCACCTAATGCCCCACACGCCTCCCTTTTCCTCAGTTTCCCTGCCCTGGGAAGAACATTTTTATAGGTGGTTGTTATGAATTAAATGTTTGTGTCCCCAGTAAATTAATATGTTGAAGCCCTAACCCCTAGTGTGACTGTACTTGGAGAAGGAGCCTCTGAGGAAGTAATTCAGGTTAAATGTGGTCACAAGGGTAGGGCTCTGATCCAGAATTTTCTTCTGGTAGCCTGGCTAGACGAATACAGATTTTGGTACTGAGAAGTGGGGTGCTGCTATAACAAACAGTAAAAATACAGTAAAAATAAAAACAGTAAAAATACAAAAGTGGCTTTGCAGCTGGACGATGAGTAGAGGCTGAAGGAGTTTTGAGGTACATGCTAGAAAAACCCCCAGACTGCCATGAAAGGACTGTTGGTAAAAATGCGGACACTAAGGCGATTCTGGTGAGACCGCAGATGAAAATGAAGGACAGGTTATTGGAAACTGGAGGAAAGGTGATCCTTGTTAGAAAGTGGCAAAGGACTCGGCTGAATAGTGTTCTAGCGTTTGGTGGAAGGTAGACTTTGCAAGCGATGAAACAATATTTAGCAGAGGAGCTTTCTAAGCCAGGTATGGGAGTTGTGGCATGAGTCCTCCTTACCGCTTATGGTAAAACACGAGAGAAGAGAGAGGAATTGAAGAAGGAATAGTTTAACAAAAGGAACCAGAACTTGAAGAATCAGAACATTCTCAGCTTATCCATATTGCAAAAAATGAGAAGGAGTGTTCTGAAGAGAACACCTAGGGTGTGGCTGAACAACTGTGTGGTAAGGAGATCAGTATGCATCAAATCAGCCACCAGCAGAAGTCGGAAACAGAGATGGGATTATACCAGCAGAAATAATTCCAGTTTGAACTAAAGGGGACAGAGAAGGCTGGATGACGGAATGCAGGAAGGCTGCAGGACTTCTGGAAGGAATTCTACAGGACAGGATCATAGAACCATTTGGCTGCAAACATGCTCTATCCTTTAAGAAAAGGGAAATATAACCCCAAAGATAATTCAGAGATCATCAGGGCTGCCTCCTTGGTTTCAAAGGGTGGGGCTACTGCCTCCTTTTCAACAGGCCCAGAGCCTTGGGGGGCAAAGTGCTGGAAGAGCTGTGGGGGTGATGCTGTGCCCCAGTGGGCCGGGAAAGGGGAGCATCAAGCCAAAGATGCTTCTCCAGCCTGAAAATCGAATGGAATTTGCCCCATTGGGCTTTGGACTTGCCTGGAACCTGTGACCTCTTTCCTCTTTCCGATGAATCCCTTTTGGAATGGAAACGTCTATCCCATGTCTGTCCCACCACTGTATTTTGAAACCTTCTAACTTGTCTGGTGTCATAAGTTCACAGCTGGAGAGGAATTCTGCTTCAGGATGAATCACACCTCCAGTCTTAACCGTATCGGATTCAGATGAGACTCTGAACTTGAGACTTGATGCTGTAATTAGATAAGGATTCGGGTGCTGTTGGGATGGAATGAATCCATTTTGTATGTGATGAGAACATGAATTTGGGGGGGGGCAAGGGCAGAATTGATAGATGGAATGTTCGTGTCCCCCGAAAACCTTATGTTGGAAGCCCTAACCCCCAATGTGACTGTTTGGAAATAGGGCCTCAAAGGAGGTAATTAAGGTTAAATGGGGTTATAAGGGTAGGGTCCTGATCTGCTAGGATTAGTGTCTTTACTAGAAGAGACACCAGAGAGTTCTCCCTCCCTCTCCCCGCAAGCAGGCATCACCAAGGAAAGGCCAGATGAGGCCACAGTGAGAAGGCGGCCAGCTGTCTGCAAGCACAAGAGAGCTCTCACTAGAAACCAAATCCGCCAGCACCTTGATCTGGGTCGTCCACCCTCCAAAACTGCGAGAAAATAAATTTCTGTCGTTTAAGACGCCCAGTCTATGACACTTTGTTATAGCAGCCAGAGCAGACTAAGACAGTGGTTAAAAAAGATCATGTGTTCTCAGCTAAAGAGGGAGGCGAGTTCCTTGAGGGTCAGGCACGACTCAGACAGGGCACTTGGTGGAGGCGCAAGGAGCATGTAAGCCAAACAAATCTCATTCCTTTTTACAAAAAAGAGACTCCCACCGCCAAGCTGGGCAGTCCCCCAACCCTGGGTCCAGGTTCTTATAATTTAGGAAATTTCAAGACGGATCTGCCTCAAATGGGCTCTTCTCAGAAATACAGCTGTGAATTAGAGCCAACAGAAAATGATTCCCTCAATGTATCAGCATGGTACCTGACCTCACACCCAGGTGCACACCTGGGTTCAACTCCAAAATCTGTTCCCTATTAGCTGCATACAAGCTGCTTAATTTCTCGGTGTCTCACTTCCCTCGCCTCTAAAACAGGAAAAGTAATATCTACTGTAAAGGGGTGATGTGAAGGTTCAATACGATGTCTGACACAAGATAAACATTTAATATCAACTATTTTTATTTTATAATCATTATGATTACTTTAAAAGATGGGCAAAGAACATGAACAGGAAATTCACAGGAAATATAATTCATTAAGAAAAGTTACTCGGGGAGACTTCCCTGGTGGCGCAGTGGTTAAGAATCCACCTGCCAACGCAGGGGACAGGGGTTCGATCCCTGGTCCAGGAAGATCCCACATGCCGCGGAGCAACAAAGCCCGTGCGCCACAACTACTGAGCCTGCGCTCTAGAGCCCGCGAGCCACAACTACCGAGCCTGTGTGCCACAATTACTGAAGCCTGCGTGCCTAGAGCCTGTGCTCTGCAACAAGAGAAGCCACTGCTATGAGAAGCCCGTGCACTGCAATGAAGAGTAGCCCCCACTCGCCACAACTAGAGAAAGCCTGTGCACAGCAACGAAGACTGAATGCAGCCAAAAATAAATAAAAATAAATAAATAAATTTATTTTAAAAAAATAAACGATCCTCAGGGAATTCCCTGGCAGTCCAGTGGTTAGGACTCAGTGCTTTCACTGCTAGGGGCCTGGGTTCGATCCCTGGTTGGGGAACTAAGATCCCACAAGCTGCATGGCACAGCCAAAAAAAAGGAAAAGAAACGCACTGATGACAGAACCACATGTTAAAACAACAAGACGACACTTTTCACTCATGAGGCTAATGAGAGAAGAGAGCCAGGTCGATGAGGCGGAGGAATGGGCACTCTCCAACACTGCCAATACAGTGAGTGTGTGAACTGATGGTGTGTGAAGCAACGTCTACCAAAATGAGCAAGCTGCCTACCCACCAGCCAGCTCCCCTTCCTCCTCCCTGGCACTACTGCCCCAATACTGTTGCTTTCCCAGGTACCCCGGTGAAGCTGCACTGGGCTAAACCAATCATAACAGTCCTTTTCCTCGCCAGGATTGGCTTGGACGAGGGCATGTGACATCACCCTGGCCAATAGGAAGGAGAGGAAATCAGCTAAGGGGCTTCTGGGAAAGACTTCCTTCACACTTAAAATGGGACAGGAGAAATAATCCCTTTTCCTGCTGCTGTATGGCAAAGCGTAGTAAGAAGATGGCAGAGAAGAAAGACTGCCCAAAGGTGTTTAATAAACTGACTCAATGAACTGCTCCCCCTCATTTATCACTTGAGATTTTAATAAACTCCATTTTGAGGAAGGAATTCTGTTACTTGCAGCCAAAAGCCTTCCAAATGATAAAATGCCCTTTCCCTTTGACCCAGAAATTTCTCTTCCAAGAATTTAACCTACCAAAATCCTTGTACAAGCCCTCAAATTATATTTGTACAGGGGTTTTTAAAATATATTTATTTATTTGGCTGCACTGGGTCTTAGCTGCGGCACTCAGGATCTTCACTGCTGCGTGCAGGATCTTCGTTGACGCGTGCGGGACCTTTTAGTTTAAGCATGCGGAATTTTTAGTTACGGCATGCAGGCTCTTAGTTGCAGGCATGCGGATCTAGTTCCCTGACCAGCGATCAAACCCGGGCCCGCTGCATTGGGAGCACGGAGTCTTAACCCCTGGACCACCAGGGAAGTCCCCAGGGATTCTTTTTTTTTTTTTTAAAGAGAAAAAAACTAGAAGCAACCTTAATGTCCACCAGTAGAGAATTAGCTTAATCAATCACTTGCATTATGGAATACAATGCAGCTATTGAATCTATATGTACTGTCATGGAGATGTCTCTGTACGTGGTTGAGAAAGGAAAAAAGCACATTTCAGAACATTCTGGGTTGTATGATTACCTCTGTGTGAGAGGATATTCTCCAATTTAACTGGTTCTCTCTGGGACCTGGGATCTGCCAAGAGGCAACAGACCACTTTCCTTTCTGCTTTATATACCTCACCATGGTTTGGACTTTTTGCAGAGAGCAAGTATTAGCCTTGTAATCTAAAATACAAAATGAGATGACTGACATCAGGCCAACAGTAGGACAGGGGCCAAATGGGAACCAGTAGCCTGATTTTAAGCCCAGTGCTCCAGGACTGCCAAAATGTCCATGGACTGTTCTTCCCAAGAAAAAGACCAAACCGTTGACCTGAGAACCATGAAGGAAACACATTGTTTTTTCCATTTTGGAGAAGGGTTTGAAGATGACAGAATTTTAAAGACTCAGATCTTCATCAGACCAGGCAGGGACTGTGCTAGCCCCTCCAAAATCTCAACATCTGGCCCATGCTTGACACAGAGGAAGTGCTCAGGAAATGGTGGTTTGGATGAAAAAGAAATGGATGAATGTGTATCAACTCACCCAATCCAAGCATTACCTAGATAAGAATGAATGAGTGTTGAATACATAAATGAGCAAAACTGAGACCGAGATAAATTCACAATCAGGTAATAATATTAACATTTCCTGAGTGGCTACCATGTTCCAGGGGCTGTCATGATCCCTATACACATAATACCTTCCTTAAGGATTGCACAATCCTATGAGATAGGGTCTGCTATCATTCTCATTTTGTGGAGGAGGAAACAGAGGCACAGAGAAGTCAAGTGACTTGCCCAAGGTCACACAGCTGAAACAAGGTAGACCTGGGATTCAAACCCTAGCAGCCTGGCCCCAGGGCCCACACACATCACCATAATTACCCTTATTGTCGCCCATTAAGTAATCAGACCCAGCCCCAGGACCCTGAGTGTGTCATCATGCTCAAGACTCCCCCACCCCCAAAATAATTCCCTCCTCTGCTCCTGAATCCCCTTCTGGCTAGCACAACCTTGATTCCCTTTCTTGGGCACATTTTTAAAAAATTTTTATTGGAGTATAGTTTACAATGTTGTGTTAGTTTCAGATGTATAGCAAAATGAATCAGTTGTACATACACATATATCCACTCATTTTTTTTTTAAGATTCTTTTCCCATATAGGCCATTACAGAGTATGGAGGGGAGTTCCCTGTGCTGTACAGCAGGTTCTTCTTAGTTACCTATTTTATATACAGTAGCGTGTATATGTCAGTGCCAATCTCCCAATTTATCCCTTCCGCCTCTTGGTCACATTTCGTGAAAGGGTTGTCTATGCTGTTCCCACATCCTCACTTCCTACTCCCAGCAAGCCCATGCCCACTCCACTGAGGGTGCCTGCCAAGGGTCCTCCCCGTCCCAGGGGCCTCCGAGCTGCTGAGTCCAGTGGGGGACAGCTTTTTACTGGCCTTTTCTAGGACCCCTGGCTGAGTCTGCTGGTCCTCCACTCCTCCGCCCAGATCTTCCAGTTAAGGGACGGTGCTCTCCTCACTTGACATGCTCTCCCCAGATGAGCTCTTGCATTTCATGATCTCATGAGTCATGTCAGTGACTCACAATTCTATTCCTCCCACCAGGCTCACCCCCTCCCCAGTATTTCAGATTCACATCTCTTACCTTCTGGGAAGCGCTTACCCAGATGTCCAATCCCCAGACTGTTGAGGACCTCTGTGCCTTTCCTCATCCTGAACCCTCTACGTGGAACGCCCTCCTCCTCCCCAGCCCGCCCCCAGCCAACTCCTACTCATCCTTTAAGACCCAGCTTGGATGCCTCCGTGTCCAGAAAGTCCTCCCTGGCGCCCATCCCAGTTGGGCTGGGTGTTCTTCTCACTCAACACATCCCAAACTTAACTCAGCAGCTTCTCCCCTAATCCTGCTCCTCCGCCATTATTCCCCAACTCTAGTCCTAGATCCAACCGTCATCCTGTTCTCAATCTCCAGTTCCTTCCACCCTCACCTCCCAAACACTTCTTCACTCTTCTCCCATCAGCTCCACTAGCAGGCCCTCATCATCTCTGGCCAGCAGCCTCCGTCGAGCTCCCTCCAATCTGCTGCCATTTGGTGGTCAGGGGTATCCGACATACATGTCAACGTCACTCCCCGTGCGACATCAAAACCCTCCCAGGTGCCTGCACACGCACAAATGAACGTAGGTTTAAGAAAAGGCGGAAGGTGAATAAGCTCTGTAGTCCACTAATGTACCGATGCCAGTTTTCCGGTTTTGATCATGTATATTGGCTGTATATCACCATCAAGGGAAGCTGGGTGAAGGGAACTCTTTGTTACCATTTTTGTAACTTCCTGTGAAGAAAGTTAGAAAACAAACCAAACCTTGCATGACACCCACTACCAGGAGGACAAAGGCCAAGCTGCTCACCCAGGTCACACAGCACCCACCCATGGCCAGGCCTGGAATGCGACACTCCAGAAACTTTGGAGCATCCAGCTTCCCGTTCAAGCTGCCCGCTCTTCCTGGAACAACCCTAATGCCCAGTGCTTCTTTAAAGCTCAGCTGAGGGCTGCCCTAGTGGCGCAGTAGTTAAGAATCCGCCTGCCAACGCAGGGGACACGGGTTCGAGCCCTGGTCCGGGAAGATCGCACATGCCATGGAGCCACTAAGCCCGTGTACCACAACTACTGAGACTGTGCTCTAGAGCCCGCGAGCCACAACTACTGAGCCCACGAGCCACAACTACTGAAGACCGCGTGCCTAGAGCCTGTGCTCCACAACAAGAAAAGCCACCGCAATGAGAAGCCCACGCGCCGCAACAAAGAGTAGACCCCGCTCGCTGCAACTAGAGAGAGACCACGCAGCAACGAAGACCCAATGCAGCCAAAAAATAAATAAATAAGAGGATTAACAAATTAAAAAAAAAAAAAGCTCAGCTGAGGTGGCTCCTCTACCAGGAAGCCTTCCTTCCCCAAACCCCACCTTTGCACAGCACCCCAAGCTCACAAGCACTGCACCGATCCTAGTTAATTAATGTTCCCATTCTCTCCCTAAACTAGGAGCTCCTTGAAGCCAGAAGCTGGGTCTGATTCATCTCTGAGCAGCACACAGAAACATATTCTGAGTAAGTGGAGTCTCATAAATCCTAGAATAACAGTGAAGATGTGGGTTTCAGTAATCTTTTTTTTTTTTTTGGCATACCGCGTGGCCTGCGGGATCTTAGTTCCCCAACCAGGGATGGAACCTGGGCCCTTGGGCAGTGACAGCATGGAGTCCTAACCACTGGACCGCCAGGGAAATCCCTCAGTCATCATTTATTAAGCACTTTCTCTTACCAGGTATTATTCTAAGAGCTTTAAGTATAATACTTAATCCTCATAACACCCCTTAAGAAAGTACTACTATCATCCTCATTTTACAGATGAGGAAACCAAGGCACAAAGAGGTGCAGTGACCGGCCAGGGTGCGTTACTAAGTGACAGAGCTGGGCTTTGAACTCTGGTAGTTGCACTCTGGAGACCACGCAGTGTCACCTCCTGACTCAAAAGTGCTCCCTCACCCCCACAGGCCTCCTTCAACCTAGACCCACACTGCACCCTGCCACCCCACCCCGAGCACTCACCTGCCCCAGTGCAGCCTGCAGACGGGCCACGCACAGCATGAACACCACCCGAGCTTACGTCATCTCCACGCCTGGTACTTCTCCTGACTCACCAGGCCCTCGATGGCTTACTCCGAGAGACCAGGAAGCCTTTAATTTCACAGTCCCCGACCTCACTCATCAGCTTTCTGGGTCTGCGTGGAGCCCGAGGACCCTCTGCTCCAAGGAGGTGAGGGAGGGGTCTCAGCTCACTTCTGGAGGCTACCTGCTGGGCGTGAAGCACCTTCTATGGCAGGGGTTTTGAACCTGGGGCCCAGGGAGAGAATTCAGGGGTATGTGACCTTTCTTCAGGGGTCTGGGAAAACATTTGCAACTTTTTTCACTAACTCCTACCTGATATTTAACATTCCACTCGAATTATGAATGTAGGCAATACACTCAGTAGTGTCAGCACAAGAAATCACAGCTTTTTCCCTGTCAAATTTCAGCTACTGCGGACACAAGAAAATATTGTTCACGCTCACCACAACTTCAAAATTACAGTAGTTATATTAGACTCACTGCAGATCTTATTTTTTAGTGCATTGATGTAAAAGCCCAGCTGTAGTTCCAGAGAATTGCTTTCCTTTGTAATCTTGTGTATTTTACTTTATGCATTTAAAAAGAGTATTCTGAGGGGCTTCCCTGGTGGCGCAGTGGTTGAGAGTCCGCCTGCCGATGCAGGGGACATGGGGTCGTGCCCCGGTCCGGGAAGATCTCACATGCCACGGAGCGGCTGGGCCCATGAGCCATGGCCGCTGAGCCTGTGCGTCCGGAGCCTGTGCTCCGCAATGGGAGAGGCCACAACAGTGAGAGGCCCGCGTACCGCAAAAAAAAAAAAAAAAAAAAAAAAAAAAGAGTATTCTGAGAAGGCATGCATGGGCTTCCCCAGGCTGCCTGATAAGTCTGCAGTACAGAGGTGCTTGAGAAGTCCTGCTCTCAGGAATCAGGTTATTTATCCCTACAGTAATCTCAAAAGCAGGTGCTATTATCCCCACTTTCCACCAAAAAGCGAGACTTGCAAAAATAAAGTCTTTTTTTTTTTTTTTAAATGAGGCTTGGCGGGATCTGTGACTTGCCCAAGGCCACACTGCTGCATGGGAAGGGGGCTGCAGGTACTGGCATCTCCAGGCTCCGCCAGGAACATCTGTCCAGAAATGAACACGCAATGGATACCCGCAGGCCTCAGCAACCTGCAGTTTGTTTCTTTTAACTGGCCACCTTGAATAGAAACCAAAGTTCAAGAAACTTCCCCCAGGCCCCCTCCACGGCCCCACTATAAGCCAAACTAAGAGTCAGCTGCAAAGCGTAATCTCCACCCTCCCACAGCATTCTGGTTCCAAAGGGCTTTTTTTTTGTTATTTATTTTTGGCTGTGTTGGGTCTTTGTTGCTGCATGCGGGCTTTCTCTGGTTGCAGGGAGCAGGGGCTACTCTTCGTTGCGGTGCGCGGGCTTCTCATTGCAGTGGCTTCTCTTGTTGCGGAGCACGGGCTCTAGGCACAGGGGCTTCAGTAGTTGTGGCACGCGGGCTCAGTAGTTGTGGCTCATGGGCTCTAGAGTGCAGGCTCAGTAGTTGTGGCGCACGGGCTTAGTTGCTCTGCGGCATGTGGGATTTTCCCGGACCAGGGCTCAAACCCGTGTCCACTGCATTGGCAGGCGGATTCTCAACCACTGTGCCACCAGGGAAGTCCCCCAAAGAGGCTTTTACTTTCTTCATCTTGTCTTTCTTGTTCGCAACAACCTAAGGGCCCAACTGCACAGAAGGGTTCAAACCCACATCTTTCTCCAGGGGCCCAAGCTCTACTCCTGCTTCTCCACCTCCAAGACCCACCTGCTAGGCTGCTAAAGTGAGACATTTAAACAGTAACTCTTTTATATATATAATAGAAAAGTAACAGAAGCTCACTGTTAAAAAATAAAAATGAAAAAAAAAAACAGAGCTTGCCCAGAGTCCAGAGCTCAGAGTGACTGGTTACCATTCTTTTTCTTTTTTTTGAGCAATTTGAAGTCACTGCTCCTGTTCATGGGCGGAGAAATCCCCACCTGGGCACCAAGAGTTTCACGGGCTGCTCTGCAGAGGGCGCTGAGCCGGTTCCAGTCCCAGCCCTGTCCCATGCTAGCTTTCAGGGAATCAGCCTGAGCCTCTTTTTTGTCATTTACAAGATGGAGCTAATGATATCCACCTTCCAAGACTATTTTGCAGATTTACATAGTCCCCTCCGCCTACACACACACACACACACACACACACACACACACACACACACACACCCAGAGGAGGTCAGAAATTTGTGTTTCTGCTGAACTGGGCACCATCAGAGAATACTTGGCAACTTTCAAAATTATCCTGTAAGTACTTTTCAGTCAACTCCAATTTCTTTGCAGTTTCCTTCTAGGCCACTCTTTTCTGGCAAGGGCTGCTCTGGACCACCCTGCTACTATTATTCATTTACTCAACAAATAACCACAGGACACCTTTGTGTGCAATGGGCTCTGCCAGATGCTGGGAGAACAAGGTTAATGAAGTCCCTGGCCTTGGACAGCTTGTGGTCCATGCACAGCAAGACAAATAAAAAGGCCAGTGTTAAATGCACAAGTAATGATACAGTTAAGAGTTACAAAGAGGGCTTCCCTGGTGGCGCAGTGGTTGGGAGTCCGCCTGCCGATGCAGGGGACACGGGTTCATGCCCCGGTCCAGGAAGATCCCACATGCCGCGGAGCGGCTGGGCCCATGGGCCATGGCCGCTGAGCCTGCACGTCTGGAGCCTGTGCTCCGCAGCGGGAGAGGCCACTACAGTGAGAGGCCCGCGAACCACAAAAAAAAAAAAAAAAAAAAAAAAAAGAGTTACAAAGAAACTAAAATAGGAAACGTGGCAGGGAATGATGGAGAGGGGGGTGGGCTGGGAGCTTAGCGAAGGCCCTTCCAAGGAGGTGGCATTTAAAAGGGACAATTAGGATCCAGTCACAGGAACGTGGGAGGGGGGTAAGGGCACACCTGGCACAGGCTATGGCGAAGACAATGGCCCTGAGGTGGGAACAAACTTAGAATATTCAAGGAAAAGACAGAAGGCCAATGAGGCTGCAGTACTGAAGTGAGGGCAGGCCAAGCAGGAAGGAAGGGGCAAGGGACGGGCTGAGGCTGGTCAGAGAGCTACACACGGGCCAAGCTGGAGAGCCAGCACTGTGCTCTATGTGTGCCAGGAAACCACGGGAAGGTTTTCAGCAGAGGAGTGACAGGGTCTCGCTCTTGAGAAGATCCACTTGGCTGCTGTGTTGAGGACGGACGACAAGAGGGGAAGGTGTCAGATTAGTTAGGAGGCTACTGCAGTCGTCCAGGCCTGGATCAAGGTGAGCCGTGGAGAAGAAGATTCAGAAACACTCTGGATGTTATTAAATGTTCATGGCAATCACAACCATGCCCTCACACCGGGTGGTCTTTATAGCTTTCAAAGTTCCTTCATTTAAGTTTCAGAGCAAACCTGAGGCAGACAGGACTGAATCAGCAAGGCCATTTTTCAGAACAGGAGACTGAGGCCAGGAATGACAGGATGATGGTGCCCCAACTCATGCAGCCAGTGTGTGCTGGGACTGAACGAAAGGCAGGACTTTGGACTCCCTGCCCTGTGCTCCTCTGCCTGCAAAGGGACAGGGTATGACATGGAATGCTCCAGAGAACAAGAGCTTAGATGAGCCTCTGAAAAGCCCAGAAGGGTCAGAGCCTCGACCTTGCCCGCAGCCCTCAAGGAAGTGCTCGACGGATTCTCGCTGGCTGACCCCAGCTCTCAGCGTCAGGGAATCTGATACCCGGTTCCCTCTCTGAGTCATGGTGTGGACAAGACAGGAAGAACTGAGGGGTGGGGGGCCCCTCGGGTTTCTTCTGAAAAACAGAGACCTCTTTCACCTTGAAAGATTATCATGAGGATTAATGAGAGACTGTGGGCAAAAGCACGATACAAATGTCAGATCATTAGGGTTTCCAGACAGATAAGAAAAGAGCTCCACGGAGACTGAAATAGCTTGACAGCATCTCCCCTGCAGGACGGCTAAGACCTCGGACTCGGGAGCCTAGCAGGCCCGGCTCCCTCTGACCCCCTGCTCTACCTCAGCTGTGTGATCTTGGAACCTCAGTCTCCCCATCTGCAAAATGGGGCTGTTAAGAGTTGTTCCTGCCTCAAAGAGTTGTTAAGTGGATTCAGTAAGAGAAAGCGCAGAAAGCACAAGCACAGGGCCGGCACACGGCCGCATTCCAGACATGGTGGCTGCTGTCGCTACTGCCACTGTCACCATCAGGCCCGGGTCTCAGCCTCTGATTCGGGGCTCAGGAATTGCCGCGGAACTGAAGTCAACTAGAGATGTCTCCTGGATGCAGAAATGCTGCCGCCCCTTCCCTCTGGGCCTCCACAGCCTGATGGGGAAACAGCGCTAACACACCTGCAGAAGCCATCAGGGCGCCTGCAAAGAAACAGACTTACTAGGAGAAATAAATAAGGTGGGAAGGAGCCCCATAGCTGGTGATGACAGAGAAAGGAAAACGAGCCTGTTTTCTATGGGCCATTAAATGTGATGAAAGGAACTGGCTTCTGTGGAGACTCCTGGGAGCTGACACGTAGCAGTCACTTCATCAACCCCAGCTGAGGCTCCAGTTGAGGCTGCAGCCAGACTTCCTCAGAGGATACCTCCACCTTCTGCTGTCTCACCTTATCACCACCAGCCCCGGCAGCCTCCTGCCTCCCTCCCTCCCAGCCTTACCTAGTCCTCCACTGGGCCAGCTCAAGAGCCAAACTGCCCGGGTTTGCCCTCCAGCTCTGTCACTTACACAATGTCACTTAACCTCTCTGTGCCACAGTTTCTTCATCTGTAAAATGGGGACAATTATAGCGCCCACCTATAGGGCTATCATAAAGATTGAATAAGCTCATCTAGGAGAAACCACTCATGAGAGCTGGCCACTAGCTAATTGCTGGATTGGTGTTTGTTAAGTTACTAAAAAATTTTAAACCCCTCTAGTTCCTCTCATCTGAGTCTCCTGTCCCGATCCCCGGGCACTTGGGCTCCTCCCAGAGGTTACCACCAAACATCATCAAACCTCAGGGCTCATTTTCAGAAAAGGAAACTTGGGCCTGGAGAACCCAAGGGACCACAGTGGCAGAGCCTGACGTGAACCTGAACTCACACCTGCCACCTGCACCGTGGCTGTACCAGATGATCTGCCTGTTCTTACTTCACACCACCCTGCCTTTGTCCAGCTCAGTGCCTCTCCTTAGAATGCCCTTTCTCTGGCCTTTCTCAACCCATTTTTCCTTTTTTTTTTAATTTTAAAAAAAATTTATTGTATTTATTTATTTTGGGCTGTGTTGGGTCTTCGTTGCTGCACGCGGGCTTTCTTTAGTTGCGGCGAGCAGGAGCTACTCTTTGTTGTGGTGCGCAGGCTTCTCATTGCGGTGGCTTCTCTTATTGCGGAGCACTGGCTCCAGGCGCGTGGGCTTCAGTAGTTGTGGCTCGCGGGCTCTAGAGCGCAGGCTCGGTAGTTGTAGCGCACGGGCTTAGTTGCTCCACGGCACGTGGGATCTTCCCAACCGGGGATTGAACCCGTGTCCCCTGCATTGGCAGGCGGATTCTTAACCACTGCACCACCAGGGAAGCCCTCAACCCATCTTTCAAATATTTAAATGGCACTTCTTCTCAGAAGACCTTCCACCCCCCAGGGCAAAAGAAATCTTCTTCCTCTACACTGGGACATAATTCAATTTGACAACAAAATGGCTGAATGCGTCCTCCTGGCACCTCCACGGGGGCCTGGGACACAGAGGGTGAATCAGATCCAGTTCCTGTCCTTGGCAAGCTCAGGTTAATCATCCATATCTTTCTCCTTTCCAAGCCACGAGCTCCTCCGTGGCGTCAAGCCAGGCACTGGCAGGCACTAGGAACTGAACTCGGATCTCCACACTCAGGGCTCAGTCTTCCTTCCACCACCATTCTGCCCTCTGCAGTCAGGCTTCCAGAAACCTCCTGAGAGTACCTGCGAGGCCACGGGGCACAGGGCTGGTTCATTAAAACTCCCTGGCCTTGGGGAGCCTGCTGACGTTTTAGCTTAAGCCCTCACCCCCGGAACATGTACCAGCTCAAACTGTCCTGGTCTCTGTTCTTGTCCACATATTTGGGATGGAGGTGGTCCAATTCTGACGCCATGCAGCACACTTAACAGTCACCCAGGACTGGCTTCAAATCCAGCCAGGTGATCTTGGGCCAGCCACATAAATCATGTGTTCCTCAGTGTGTTCAGCTGTGAGATGGAGATAATAATGCTCACCCCTCAAGGAGCCACTGTAAGAATTAGCCAGAATGTTCGTCAACCTCCCAGAGCGGAAGCAATGGTGGTGAGCCCAGAATCCCCTACCTCTTCTCCACCCCAGCCAAGCATCCCCATTCTTTCAAGCTCAAGACCCACTTGCTGAAGGAAGCCTTCCCTAACTTTTCCAGGTTACCCTGAGAGCTCTCTCTTCTCTCTCCACTCCCACCGCATTGACCCTAGTATTGACCATTTCCTTGTTCTCTCATTGGTTCGCTAGTTAACTTTCTCTTCCCAACCAGCCTCTAAGTGGCAAACTCAACCCAAGCCTGCCCCACAGCATCGCACTGTGCTCACAAGAAGCGCTTGAAAAGTAACTTGCTAAGGTAGCCAGGACTCTGGGAGAAGGTGAAGATTTGGAGGCAGAAAACCAGGTGGGAATCCTAGCTCTGTTATGTGACCTTCCAGGGAGAGCCTTCAGCTCCCTAAGCCTCAGGTTTCTCATCTGGAAAATGAGGACTGAAAAATGTCGAGCTGACACGGTTGCTATGGAGGACAGATGAGCCAGCATATGTGAAAGCCCTTTTGTTATAAACTAAAAAGTGCTATTTAAGGGATTATTATTTTCAGATTTTCAAATCCAAACCTACTGATGCCTCAACTTTCCTATACCTAAGACTCAAGAGCCCAGCTCTTAGCCCCAAATAATCCACCCAAACCCACATTCTTAACTGTTCATCCTAAACAAAAAGCCAACAGCCTAGAATTCACAGCATCCGTGGAACCTCGTCCCAGCTCAGGGCTCACAAAATCTCTCTCCTACCTTCAGATCTCAGCCCTCCTGGACACAGGTTTCTCCTTCCCAGCTCAAGGGAGCCCACACCACAAACCTATTCCAACTGCGATTGGCTGGGCATCATCTCTAGCTTGCAGTCCAATTTCCACGGAAAGTGAAAATGGGGAAAGATGACCAAGGTGGGTATGGTAGTATGTGGGGGGAGAGGGGGTCTAAGTCTTGGTAGTAGAATTAAAGATTCTGCTGGAATTTTGTGTCCACTAGCTGGTAAATGTACCATAATTATCACATTTGTGTGAAAATCCAAGGATCTGCATTCTGCTCTTTTCATGGGACTGGATGAATTGCAGGCACTGAGGAAAATGCTAAGAAGTTGGAGTTCAAAGTCTTGTACCCAGGAAACAAAAGTCCCAGTAAGCAATCCCAGAGAAATGAAATCCCTGACAAAGCTGATGTGGACACCACAGTCCCTCACTCTGGGCCCAGGCCCCTTCTCCAGCCCCTCCATTCCTTCTCCAGCCCCTATTCTTACCCATTAATGCCATGTAGGTATCACACCCATCAGAGTCTATCAGAGTGAATCCTGATTTTTTTTCCCCTGGGAATACTGCTTTGTCTCTGTGAAAGACCCCCAAACCGGGCACCTTATAAATATCCGAGCCAGACAAATTTTAAGAGGAAATCGGGGAAAGGAAGGAGCAGGCCGGGAGGAGTCCCTGAGGCCCGCGGAGGGCAGGAGGGGAGTCCGAGGCCGGGGTGGGTGGCTCCCTTGCACTCATCTCCCGGGGCCCCCCAGGCGCTGGAGCTGTCCCCCGCAGCCCCTGTGCGCCCCTGGTAGGACGACGGACCCCTCGCAGGCCTGAGCCCAGGGACTGATCCCGCGACCGGAAATGCACCCCCCAGACCGCGCCCCCCTTTCCTGCCGCCCTCTCCCCCGGGCCGGGCCGCAGGCCCCGGATCCCCGGGCTCGCGTGGCCGCCGCAGCCGGCAGGGGCGGCCCGTCGGCGGCTGCGGTCCCTCCAACTCCCGGCGCTGCGGGGCCACGGCGCACACAAAAGGAAGGGGCGCGTTGCCAGCGACGCCCCCGCCAATCGCCTCGAACCCCATCGCGGGAACCGGCAAAGCATCCGCACACCCCAAAGCTTCGGACGCCCAGGAGAGAGCCCCCCACGCAATTAGTTCCAAGACACCCCTCGGGGGGTTGCAGAGGCAGCCAAATCTCCCAGCGGCAGGTGCCCCCGGCAGCACAATAACTTTGAAACTTTGGGGCAGGGCACGGGGGCCGGGAGGGGGAGCCCCAAAAAGAAGGAAAGGGGGGTTGGGGGACTATTCATTTTTGCAAAACGCACTCTCCGGGTGTCCCCGCGCAGCTCCGGCCTGGCCAGGGCTTTCCGCACCTCCTCCCAGCCCGGCGCGGCCCCCGGGCGCCCCGAGCCCTCCAGAGCCGGCCGCCGGTTCGCGGTCGGGCCCCGGCCTCTGCCCCGCGGGGCTCGGGCCGCGCGCAGCACTCACCTCGGCCGGGCTGCGCTCCCCGCGGGCCTGCGCCGAGCCCGATAAATGGTATGCTATGACTAGAGGTATGATTACGTTATTATTATTAGTAATAATAAGAGTAAATGCTATTTAATTACGGGCGGCAGCATCCTGCTCCCGGCGCCGCCGCCCCGGCAGCTCCGTCCATGTGGCTCCGGAGAGCTTTACTTTCATTTCCAGCCCCCTCGGCCCGCCGCTCGCGGCAGCACCCGCTGGAGGCACCGTCTCCCAGCAGTTCTTCCTCCTCGGGTCCTAGAGCGCGGCTCCCCTAGCCGGGCGCCGGGGGTGGGCGGCGCGGGCTGAGCACCTGGGGGCGGAGGGGCGGGGAAGTCCCCCTTCCCCTTGGAAAGCTCATGCCTGGAATTCACCTTTATCTTCTTAGAAAGTGTCCTTCCCTCTTGGGGCTTTTCTTTTGGCAATTCTGCATTTCTGGGCTGATGCTGTTCTAACTCAGCGCCCCGGCCCTTCCTCATGTGTGTAAAGAGCCCCCCGGGGTTTCCAGATGCTTTCAATGAAGGCGCCCCAAAACCCTAGATGCCTTGTGACCTTTTCAAGGATAAGGACCAAAGGCTCAGAGAGGAATCAGGACCTCCCTCGACTGTTGTGGTATGTATGGGATCTTTCCCGAAAGGATTTGAGGCTGCTTAGAAGACCCAGAAGGTAAGGGGAGATCACCAAAGGAGAAACTGGCTGTCAGCGTCCCTGGCACTGACACAGAGCTGGCCAGGTCCAGGTTGGATTTGAATCCAGAGCTTCGGATTCCAAATACGGTGTCATCCCACCCTACCACCACCTGCCCCGTGGATTCCTGAGAGTTCTCTACCCTCTTCATTTTACACGCACACACACACATATGTATGTATATGTGTATATAGATACGTACATATACCTATATATATGCCTATATATGTACCTATATATGTGTGTGTGTATATATATTAATTTATTTATTGAGGATTCGCTATGAGATTTGTAAAGATTTTATCTTTACAAATGTTATCTTTTCCACATTTGTGCCAGAAAATCTTAGGGACTGGAGATGCGTCGCTGAGATAAGTTTTAAACACGCTGTGGTAAATGCTAGGAGGGACCAGAAACAGGCACAGTTTGCCTATTTAATCCTCACGATAATCCTGGGAGATTGGTTTTAGCACGCCTGTTTTACAAATGGAAAACTGAGGCTCAGAGATTAAGCGACTTGTCCAAGGGGGCAGTTCTGACTCCAGAGTTTGTATGCTTTACACGGCCTCTCACACTTTTCACTATCTACCATAAGGGAGCCTTGAAAGAGGGGTAAAAAGCACCTGCACCGCTGGAATTTCTCAAACTCTTCCTTCTGTGGGTGCCATCTCTCCCCTCACTACTCTAAGATTAATAAACAAAAAGGCAGCCTCTGGCATAAGGGTGAGGGACATTTATGTCCAGAAACGAAAAGCAGAGTCCAGTGGCCTTCTGACTCACTGCGACGAGGGCCTTGTTTAAAATGAAAACCTTTAACCCCTCCCACCACCTCAGAGATTTTTTTTTTTTTTGACACCCTGTGGTTTGCAGGCTCTCAGTTCCCCAACCAGGGATTGAACCCAGGCCACGGTGGTGAAAGCCCAGAATCCTAGCCACTAAGCCACCAGGGAACTCCCAGAGATTCTGATTTAGTATTTCTGACAAGCACGGCTAGGTCACCTGTAATAGTCCCAAGATCGTGGGCTAAAGGCATACACAGGATGAGCCTGGCAATTTAGGGAGCCTGGGTGGTACGGTGGGGCTGTCACTGAGGCAGCATGAGAAAGACCAAGGTCTGTTGGAGTCCCAGCTCTGCCACTTGCTAGCTGTGTGACCCCAGGCAATCTAGCAGCATTAGTCTCCTCATCGGTAAGCTAAGGATGAGAAAACCTAATCAACATAAATTTTGTTTCAAGGACTACAATTAAATAATAGCTGTAAAGCATATAGTATAGTGCCTAGCCCACGGGTATGAATAAATGTTCGTTTCCATACCTCCTGTACAATTTATAGTGAAACACTCATGACAATTTATCAGATTAGGTTCCATTGTTATTATCACTCCCATTTTATGGATGAAGCTGTTGAGGCCAGTCGGACTACTGCATCTTGCCTCAAATGAACTAGCTGGTAAAAGGTGTGGTGATTCCACCATCCCAGGCTGCCAGTGGAATAACACATATCCTTAAAAAAGGACTGGAGGGACTTCCCTGGTGGTCCAGTGGCTAAGGCTTCACGCTCCCAGTGCAGGGGGCCTGGGTTCAATCCCTGGTCAGGGAACCAGATCCCACATGCTGAAACTAAAAAAAAAAAAAAAAAAAAGAAATGAGGACTGTCCATCATTTAAGGAGGATTCAGCTGGACACCAGCCCTCCCCTCTCTGCCTTCACCTCTTGAATTTGGTATCAACTAGTTAAACTATCTGAGCTGCCTGAGATGGTAATTGGGCCCTTACAAGACCCCAACCAGAGGTGGTGGCACTTTGGAGAGAAAGGCCCCAAAGGTGGCACCAACAGGTTGCCCTATGTCCCCACATTAAAGCTGAAATAGCAGTAACAGCCACCACTTTTTATTTACTTATGAGTCAAGCACTTTGCCCATGTTGATTCTCTTACCCTCCCCAAAACCCTGTAAGGTAGGGATTGTTTTTACCTATTTCAGGGTGAAGAAACAGTCACAAAGCAGTTAACTGACGAAGAAAGAGGTAGAGACAGAATTCAGTCCCAGCCTCATCCCTCTGTAAGACCACAGCATCGTGATGTGGATATCTTAAATCTGGATGTATCACTGGTTACCCCCAAGAGCCTGTCACAGGAGCGGGTCGCTGGAGAATGGGAGGTGGACACTCATGCTCTGACCTTTGAGGAACTGACAGGTACATCATTCAGTTACCCCTTCTCCAGCAAGCACCTCCAAGCTTAGGCCTGCCGTGGCTTGGACCCCAGAGATGCCTTCTTATCCCCTGGGAAGAGCCTGAGTGCATGGCAGTCTTAAGTGCAACCATGTACAGTGTTCATTCACTCACTCAAAAACATTCATTGCCAGGCCCCACATGAGGTCCTGGGACTGCAAATAAACCCCTTTCCCCACAGCTCCAGCACAGTCCCAGGTCCCAGTCCTCCAGCAAGGCATCTTGGGGTTTAGGGAAAGACCTTGAAGATAAAATGCACCATTTTAGGCTCAGGTTGGGGATAATGAGTACTTTCCCCATAGGGTTACTAAGAGGATTAAGTGAGTTCCTGCATGCAAAGCATTGATAAATGTGTGGTTAAATAAATAATGCATTCTTCTGGGGAACGGTCCATAGAATTCAGATTCTCAAAGGTGAAGGTGATTTAAAAGAAAAGAGAGAGGTGGACCCACAAGCCTAGAAGCTGAGATAGGTTATAATACAGTGGATGAAATGCAGGTGATAAAACATAGTCACATTTGTCCCCAGTATGCTTGAAAATGTTCAAGCATACAGAAGATTTTTTTTTAGAGGAAAGCACATTTATTTATTTATTTTATTTATTTTTGGCTGCGGCGGATCTTCGCTGTGGTGTGCTGGCTTCTCTCTAGTTGTGGCGCGTGGGTTCTCTTCTCCTCTAGTTGTGGCGCGCGGGCTCCAGGCATGTGGGCTCTGTGGTTTGTGGCACGCGGGCTCTCTTGTTGAGGTGCGTGGGCTTAGTCGGCATGTGGGATCTTAGTTCCCTGACCAGGGATTGAACCCGTGTCCCCTGAATTGGAAGGCGGATTCTTTACCACTGGACCACCAGGGAAGTGTGGTGGTCTGAACACGGGTTGGAAAAGAATTTCCAGACACAAGGCAGAATGTAAAGAAGATAGAATTTATTAGCGGGAAGGGTCGCTGCCAGAACAGCGGGCCGACTTCCTTGTAGTCTGGGAGAGTGGAGTCCGAGCATGTGCTATTGATCAGTTTTTATAGCCAGAAAACAAAGGAATGGTCCGAGGTGTAATTTTGTTTACTGATTGGTCGAGGCACATACACCTTCCTTCTATAGGGTAAGAGTGGGACAGGGCAGATGCCTTTCCTTATTTGGGACAGGTCCCGTTGCCCAGGTGAGCTCCAGATTTCGTAACCATCGCAACATGGTGGTGGGGAGGGCGATTGATTAAGAATCCAGTAGGGTGTGTAACGCTGACACTTTTTCAGGCAGGGTCGTCCTTTGTCCTTGAAGCACCATTGTCCTTGGAGCACCACATTCCCCCCTCTCTTTATTTGTAGGTCCAATTCCTTGGCCCTAATGGATACCCTGCTCACGTCTACCTAACTGCCTAATTCCCTCTCAGGCATTCGGGAACCCTTTGTGAGGAGAAGGGGCGACAAACTCTCTCTGGCTGCTTCCTGTTGAGCGGGGGCATCGTGGGGCCATGGGTTCCGGTTGCCTGCTCTCTGTCAGGGTTTATCTAGGGAGGAGTGCGGGCCCCATGGAAAGTGATGGCAGCTTGTTCAAGGGTTGTACAAGTGTTGTCTGGCCGGTATTCTTGTTGCATCATCATTTGGAGGTTTATTTGTGGTATTCTGGAAGAGACAAACTTAACAAGGAGGTTAAAAATACATGGCCTGAAGATTAGGAGAAGTAGAAAGGCTACTATAGGACCTAGGAAAGGGGTTAGCCAAGAGAACCAGGACCAGATATTAGTCTTGAAGTCCCACCAGTCGAGTCCCCCTGAGACTGCTTCCCTGTAGAATCCATTAGCTCTTTCAATAATTGCTCAAAGATTGGTCTGGACCTTGCCCGACTGGTTGACAAAAAAACAGCAATCCTCCTTTAACATTGCACAGGTCCCTCCTTGATTAGCTGTTAGGAGGTCCAGAGCTTTTCTATTTTGTAAAACCACTCCTGCTAGAGAATTTATTTGTTCTTGCCGGGTGTTAATTTGAGCTGCTAGGCAGGCAGTCTGTTGTGTGAGTTCAAGAGAGCTGTCAGGCAATGGAGGTACCTCCAGGGGACCTTGGTGAAGGATATGGAGTGGGATTTTAGCTAGAGTAAGCTTCGCAGTGGCTATTAAAGCCATATTTACCGGCGTAAATGATAAAGTAGCTTCAAGTTTTGTTAAAAGGTTCCGGCCTAACAGGGGTATTGGACAGGCCAGGAGAACTAGGAAAGAATGGGTGAATAGAGTATTTTCAAGGGAACAGGGTAAGGGAGGTGTAAAATGGCCATATGAGGGCTTTCCATCTACTCCCATTAAGAGGATTGAGGAACAGCAAGTGGGACCAGAGAAGGAGGTCAGGGCCAAGTAGCCCTTGTGTCAGTTAGAAAGGTTATAGTAGCCCCTGCCACATCCAGGGTTGCCCGGGGCTCCTCCGGTCTTATGGGGTACATAGGCGCCTATAGATTGAGCCGTGCGCACCGTCAGTCATCCGCACCCAGGAGCCCCAGATCTAGAGCGCAGTCCGGTTCTTGCCCCTGCTAGTCAATTACCACCAACAGGGGCAATTGGCCTTGACCTTGGCCCAGGGGGCTGGGACCCAAAATGCCCCGAGTGTTGGGTGGTTGCGGCGTTGGC
Organism: Lagenorhynchus albirostris; assembly: GCF_949774975.1. Taxonomy (NCBI): domain Eukaryota; kingdom Metazoa; phylum Chordata; class Mammalia; order Artiodactyla; family Delphinidae; genus Lagenorhynchus; species Lagenorhynchus albirostris. Next base: position 7,894,091 of record NC_083105.1, read on the forward strand.
CTCCCCGCTTGAGGGCGGCAGGGACAACTTGTCTTCCACTGGCCCTTTTGGTGACAGTAAGGGCACAGGGTATCGGGTGGTGGGCCGTTCCTGACTCTGTGCCCCTGCTGACCGCACTGGTAGCAGCTCAGCGGTGGTTTCTGAGACGGGAGAGGGGCTCCTGTGGGTCTGTTTTGGGAGGGACTGAGCAATGGTAAGAGCCATATACTGAGTGTGTTGTTTTAACTTTTCTTCCTCTCTTTGTTCTCTTCTGTTCCTAGAAGCCTCCTCCCTATTGTTAAAGACCTTAAAGGCCGTGTCAAGTAGAGCAGGAAATGGGGTCTGTGGCCCTTGCTCTAGTTTCTGTAATTTCTGTCTTATGCTTGGGGATGCCTGGCTTATAAAGTGAACTACAAGTATAGCCTGACCCTTAGGGGTCTCAGGGTCTTGGTTGGTGTGTTTCCTCATAGCCTCTGCTCATCGGGCCTGAAAAGGGGCCGGATTCTCAGAGCGTTCCTATGTAACTTCTCTGAGTTTATTATAATCAGGTTTGATGATTGCCTTTTTCATACCTTCTAGTAGACAGGTAATCACGTAGTTTCTCCTAGTGAGCCCTCCTGCTGGCCTATTTTCATCTGCCTGGTGTCTCCATCCTGGGTCTGCCCTTGGGACTGCCTCCGCCCCTGCTCGGTTCTCATTAGGATTTCGGGTGTGTGCCTTATCTGCCCAGGCCTGAGCCGCGGCCTCGATCCTGGCCTTTTCTTCATGATGCAGCATGTAGTTAGGACCACATGAATATCTGGCCAGGTTAAGTCAAAGGCTATAGTTAGGGCCTGGAATTCCCTGATGAAGGTGGAGGGGTCCTGGCTGAAGGAGCGCAGTTTCCCTTGGATGTGAGAGAGATCAGACATGGGGAAGGGGACATGAACCCTGATAGCACCTAGGTCTCCGTCAGCGACCTCTCGTAGGGGAAGCATATTGGGACCGGATGCCGAGTTTTGGGCTGCTCGTGACCGAGTGTGGGGAGTGGAGGGAAGGTCTGCTTCTGGGTACGGAGGTAGGGGTTGGAGAGAAGGTCGAGGAGGAGACTGGTGAGACCAGGGACAAGAAGGCTCATCCAAGATACCTGGTGGAGGGGGAGATGGGGAGGGACGAAGTAGTGAAGCTGGAGGAGGAGGGTGGGAGGATGAGGCATTAAAGCGGCAATGGAGAGACAAGTGCGACAGGAGTCCCTCAGGCTCAGATTCTGACCCAGGGCCGCGAAGGCCAGCACGGATGGAACCTCGGAGTCCTTTCCTAGTTTCCAACTAGTTGGAGGACTGTGTTGTAAGTTAGGGTCCTGTTAAGAAGCCGTTGTTCTTGGTGCCTCAGTTTGTACTGGCGCCAAGCCGTGTTACAAAAGGAAATGAGCCTCTTCTTCTTGAGATTGTCTGGGTCAAATTCCTTCCAATTCCTGAGAATACAACCAAGAGGTGAGTCTAAGGGAATAGACGTCTCTGAACCCATTCTTAGCCTCAGTGCGACGAAGGCACCAATGACCAGAGACGGGAATTCCCGGAAACCAGCTGGGAATTGACTCACCGATAGAAAATTCTCAGGGATGGGAAGGAGCTCTCCCAGGACAATCTAGAGGCAGTGAGGTCCTCTGGAGTCAGTCCGAGCTGAGGAGAAAGAAGCAGAAGAGACAGAAAAGAGGACTGAGGATTCCGCCTTCTAACCCTACCGAGGAGGCGGTGGCCAAGGGACTGTGGGCTTTGTGCTTTGCTTCGTCCACGGTGTGCCTCGCATTGCATGGAAGTCGTCTTGGCGGGAGTGGACGCTCTAACAGCCTGGTCTGATCCGTGACCCCCTTATCCTTTCACGGGAGTCTTCAAGCGGCAGGCGCCCTAACGGCTTTTAAATGCCTGACCCGTCCCTGCACGATACCAATCGGCCTAGTCCGCAGTCGGGAGGAAGACAGAGGGATCCTCAGCCGTCTGGGCGGCAGTTACTGGGGCGAAGCGAGCCGTGGAGCCTTCGGAACACGCCAAGATGTGGCCCTGGCCGGAGTTCCTCTGTTGATTTCACGGCAGCTTGCCTGTTCACAGTCCCAAGGAATGAGGAGAGGAGGTGGGGAAAGAGACCCCCCTGGAGGTCCCTGTACAGGCCACCAAATGTCGTGGTCCGCACGTGGGTTGGAAAAGAATTTCCAGACACAAGGCAGAATGTAAAGAAGATAGAATTTATTAGCGGGAAGGGTCGCTGCCAGAACAGCGGGCCGATTACCTTGTAGTCTGGGAGAATGGAGCCCGGACATGTGCTATTGATCAGTTTTTATGGCCAGAAAACAAAGGAATGGTCCGAGGTGTAATTCTGTTTACTGATTGGTCGAGGCACATACACCTTCTTTCTATAGGGTAAGAGTGGGACAGGGCAGATGACTTTCCGTATTTGGGACAGGTCCCGTTGCCCAAGTGGGCTGCGGAATTTTGTAACCATCGCAACATGGTGGTGGGGATGGCGATTAAGAGTCCAGTAGCGGGTATAACGCTGATACTTTTTCAGGCAGGGTCATCCTATGTCCTTGAAGCACCATTGTCCTTGGAGCACCACAGGAAGTCCCTCAAGCATTCAGAAAATTGAAAGAACTGTACAGCCCTATATTATGCTACATTTGTTAAGATTTTGCTGTATTTGCTTTATCATATATTTATCCTTCCATCCATCCATCCACTCATCAATCTACATAACATTTTTGTTAAAAATGAAACAGGTAATTTTTAACTTTCTTCTTTATGCTCTTTTGCATTTGTACTAATTTTTAAAATTGCTGTCAGTTTTCATTTAAAAACTGAAATAATTTCCATTTTGGAACAAAAGAATTATTAAAAGGAAATATAATCTACCAAAAGGATTTGGTACCAGGAAACCCTTCATACACGTTAGACCCAAATTTAAGCTCCTCCCCAGACACCATCCTTTTCTATCTTATTCAACACTGGATTCTGGAACAGTGCCTTGTACATAGTAGATAACTACTGGAGTAGTTATCCAGTAGTTATGGAGTAATGGAGTGAATGAATCCTTTTAAGTATGGTTGTTTATCGAGGTTAAAAAAAATAGTTAAGGGAGCCCTGGGCTTGAACCCAGGGGGGAATGTGGTTTGAGTTATCTTTAACAAGGGGAGGGGTCAGGCTCTCCAGCAATATGGGTAGGCCAGGCCCACCTGCCTCTCCCCCGGGGCCCAAGGCCAGCATCCAGTTGGATCTTGGGACTTTCTCTCTACATTCCTCACGTGTCTGACATAGTTCGGGCATTTGTTTTTGATCTGACTAAATGGCAAGTCTGCAGCCTTGGTAGCTCTACAGGAAACCAGAATAAATATCGTTTATTCCATTTACAATTGGCAATTAAGTTTGTTTTCAGGCACAAGAATGGAATTTAAAACACTCAGTTAAAGTAAACCAAACTAATCAGAGGCAGTCTGCTTTTCTCTTCAAAACATTAAAAGAAAGAAAGAAGAAAGGAAGGAAGGAAGAAAGAAAGAAAACAATAAAAACCGCTGCACAATAGAGAGAGAAAGAGGTCTGGAATATCCACTCTCCCCTTATTCTCACCTCACACTCACAAACTGACTTGTTTTGCATGTGTATTGAAAAGAACCCCGGAGATCTGGTTCTACTGTCTCTTGTCTAAATTACTGTGTAATTCGGGCAGGTTACTTGACCTCTCTGGGCTTCAGTTCTCCATCTGTTGAAAAGAGGAGAGGGATGGCCTAAGATGGTTCTATCTGTCTGTCAAAAGCTTTGATTTCATTTCTCGGGGCCAGGCAAACAGACTAGCTCTCAGGTGGTAACTTGAGAGAGAGTTGGAGAAAGGGAGGGAGAGAGAGAAAGATGACGACAAATGTGTTGATTGGAAACACTGATGGTTCTGGACTCTTCAGACTCACTGTGCAAACCCCCTTCTCCTTTTTGAAACCCTAGTCTCCCCATTTTATTTATTTATTTATTTTGGCTGTGTTGGGTCTTCGTTTCTGTGCGTGGGCTTTCTCTAGTTGTGGCGAGTGGGGGCCACTCTTCATCGTGGTGCACGGGCCTCTCACTGTCGCGGCATCTCTTGTTGCTCACAAGCTCCAGAGGCGCAGGCTCAGTAGTTGTGGCTCATGGGCCTAGTTGCTCCGCGGCATGTGAGATCTTCCCAGACCGGGGCTCGAACCCGTGTCCCCTGCATTGGCAGGCAGATTCTCAACCACTGCGCCACCGGGGAAGCCCTCTCCGCATTTTAAAGGGGTTTGAGAGAGAATCTAGATTCAGGAGTAACAAACAGAATCTCTTTGCTAAGGGCCTGGGTTTGTGATTTTTAGCTTTGAATGTGAACACCTGCAGGCAGAACACCTACACGCCGGTTCTCCACAAGCCCCAATGGACCCCTGTTACCTCCTATTACTTCCCGGGGCTTTGAAGGCCATTGAGTTTCTGCTAAGAATTCTCTTGCAGTTGTGAAAACCTTATGATCCATCACCCAGAGGAGGAGGAAAGGATGCTCGCCTAAGATGTTCTGCCGCCCACCTCTCTCTTCCCTTTGGGAGGTGTCCATCAGAGAAACGTCTCAGAGAGTAAAACTGGAAAAGGGAGGGGCTGAGGATCACCCCGAGGAAAATTCAGACTGATTTGATCAGTCCTAGCTGGAATCAGCACAGGAATAGCATCAGGCCTAAGTGGAAGCTTTTCAGCCTTCTCAGATGATGGTTCATTTTAAGGAAACACCCTGTGACCCTGACTGGAATCCAGTTCAAATGAGGAAACCTGAAGCATCTATGATAGGCCAGGCCCCAAGAGGATGCTGCTCACATAGAAACAGTACCTGCCCAGAGGCTCTCCAGGAAGCTGCTAAGAGGACTGTTAACTCTGTGAGAAAGCTCTCAGACCGACTGCTCTGGGGGCTTGCAGCTTGCTCTGCAGAAAATCCTCCTGGAGGAGGTGGCAACCTCCTCCTGGAGGAGGCGGGCCTTGCAGGAAGAGAAGGAGAGGGAGGGTGGAAAGAGGATCCACATCTCAGTAGTTGTGTGAACCAGGGTCTGGAGCTTCAGTGTCTCACCTCTGCTGGGAAGGGTGGCAATGAGGCCCACTTCCTTTGTAGAGATTAAATTAGTTGTATGTGGAAGGATCTGGCACATAACATATTTAACCCTGAATTGCAGGTAAAGCAACAACACGTGTGTGGGCTGAGTTGTGAGAGGTAACTTTGGAAAAGAAAGCTGCATATGTTGGGGGTGATTATGTCTGGGAGCTAGAGTTTCTTGGGTAATGTTTACCTTTCTCTTTATCCTGTTCTGTGTTGCTTGAAGTGTTTATAATGAACATATGTTATTTACATAGTGGTTAAAAAGTTCTTTGTGAAAAGAAAAAAAGAAAAGCTGTTTGTGTTGTTACTTTAAAAAATTTGAATCTAGAGAAAAGTGGCAAAAAAGTTCAAAGAACTTCAGAGACCCTTCGCCCAGATTTACTTATTTTATTTATTTATTTTTTACTTTTTGGCTGCGTTGGGTCTTAGTTGCAGTATGCAGGATCTTCATTGCAGCATGTGGGATCTTTTGTTGCAGCGTGTGGGCTCTACCTTGTGGCGCAGGGGCTTCTCTCTAGTTGTGGCGTGTGGGTTTTCTCTCCCTACTTGTGGCGCGCGGGCTCCAGAGTGCATGGGCTGTAGTTTGCGGCACATGGGCTCTCTAGTTGAGGTGCGCGGGCTCCAGAGTTGTGGCACACAGGTTTAGTTGCCCCATGGCATCTGTGCCCTTAGATCCCCGACCAGGGATCGAACCCACCTCCCCTGCATTGGAAAGAGGATTCTTTACCACTGGACCACCAGGGAAGTCCCCAGATTTACTTACTGTTAACATTTTGCCACATTTGCAGTCTCTTGCCATATATATATGTGTATATATATGTACATACACATTTTTTGGAGCCATTTGAGAGTAGGTTGCAGACATCATGCTCCTAATTATTTCAGCATATATTTCCCAAGAACAAGGGCAGTCTCTTACATAACCCAGTACAATATAAAAACAAAAAAAACCAGGGACTTCCCCAGTGGCTCAGTGATCAAGAATCCGCCTGCCAATTCAGGGTACACGGGTTAAAGCCCTGGTCCGGGAAGATCCCACATGCTGTGGAGCAACTAAGCCCGTGTGCCACAACTACTGAGCCCACGTGCTGCAGCTACTGAAGCCTGTGCGCCTAGAGCCTGTGCTCTACAACAAGAGAAGCCACCGCAATGAGAAGCCCGCACACCACAAGGAAGAGTAGCCCCCACTCGCCACAACTAGAGAAAGCCTGCGCTCAGCAACAAAGACCCAACACAGCCACAAAAAAAAAAAAAATCAAGTCTAATGTGGATACAATGCTATGATCCAACATACAAATTTTGCTGTCTCAATATTGCCCTCTATAGTAATTCCCCCCATCCCCACCCCCAAGATCCTAGCCAGGACCACGTATTGCATTTAATCATCGTGTCTTTTTACTCTCCGTTAATCTGCCACAGTTCCTCAGCTTTTCTTTGTCTTTCATGACACAAACATTTTTGGAAGAGCACAGACACGTTATTCTGTAGCATGTCCCTCAGTTGGGTATGTCTGATGTTTCCTCACGATTAATTTTATGCGTTGCTGAATGGATGGTGATCCTTCTCAGTACATCACAGCGGGAGGTGTGCGATGGATGTCAGTTTGTCCCGTTATTGACGTTAATGTGGACCACTTAGTTAAGGTGGTGTGGCAGTTTCTCTACTATAGAGTTACTATTTCCCCTCTTTCCCCCCCCTTTTTAATTATCAAGCAATTTGGGGCTATTTATGTGAAATCCTCGAACGTCCTTCCAATTTCACGGGACAAAATAGGCGAGGCTTTCCCTTTAGGAAATGGACACCTAGTTCTTGCCGAATCGATGTAGCGCGAGCCTACGGCAGTACCACCCTTTGTCAATAAAGTTACGTGAACGTGAACCTTTCCGGAAGGGCTGAGGCGGTCGGGACGCAAGGCGTTTAGGGAACTGTAGTCGCCCTAGGAGCTCGCGGCTAAACACCGCCCAGTGGCCTCTCAGAGAAAGAACCAGAAGCCGAAAAGGGAGGGCAAAGAGGGACGAGCCGAGGCGCTCTAGGATGCGGTGCATCACGGGAGTGATAGTTCAAGCGCGCGGTCCTTCGGCGTCCTGCCGTGCCCCGCGCCGGAGAACTGGACTGTCATACCCGATAGGCCACGCGCGCGGGGGAAAGGGAAGCCGGCCTTGGCCTCCAACAAATCAAATCGAAGGAAAGAAACTGCCGGCTTTCAAAATCCTCCTCCTCCGCCATCATCTGCCGCCGTGCGGGGAGCAGGTGGTGTTGGAGGCTCGAGCGGCGAGAACCGCTCGGAGAGCTGACGGACAAGTGGGCTGGGCATCGTGGCCGCTGGACTGGAGGCGGCGACCCCCACCTGACCTGACCCGGACCCTAAATCAGTCCCCGCCCCGCCGGACCGACGTACGCGCTCCGGTCGACCCACGCGGCGGCGCCGCCTGTTTACGGTAAGGTCGGGGTCCCTTTCCTTTTCTTGTCACCTGCCTGGGATTGGGGCGGGGGGCAGCGCGGCCCTGGAACTGGACGAGGAAGGTGTGGTGGCCCCGAGCACTCTGTGCGTGCCCCCTCCGCCTTCTCCCCTGTACCCTCGATGGCAGAGCGCGATGGGGGTGGGAGTGAGGGAGTTGGGGGGCGTTGGCCCTTTTCACAAGTGGGGAGACTGAGGCTTAGAGAGGGCGTCAGGCCCACCCTGGCCGCCCAGCCCGCAGCTGCCAGCAGTGGCGTCTCCTGTTAGCGTCGGTGTCATCTAGGGGCGGTGCGCGTCTGCCTGGGATCCGGGATGGGGTTCCCGTACAGCGTGGCTGTCATTTGCGGCCCGTACTCGCGCATCGCTCCCCCGCTGCCGCCTCCCAATAGGCCCACACCCGCGGAGGGCCTGGGCTGGCGCCGCAGGCCCCGGACCAGCGTGAGTCTCTGCTGACGCTTGGCAGCAGCCGTGGATGTGCACCTAGGAAAATCGGCGACGCTCCTACGCGGAATGGAGAGGAGTGTGTGTAATTACCATTCGTCTGTGCTTTGCCGCTGGTCCTTTGCAGACCTTGGACCAATCAGTTCACCACTGTGTGCTTCAATTTCCTAGTCTTTATAGTGGATGGTGTGTTTGTGTGTGTGTGTGTGTGTGTGTGTGTGTGTATGTATGTATGTACTGGACTGAGAAATGGACCCTCTTTCAGCTGAGAAGTTTTGTGTTTCTATTCCATCTGGAGGCCTCACCACCATTTTTCTAACCTTAAATTGTCCCATTCCATAACTCAAGTGGGGGGGGGGTTGAGGCTATTTTATATTCAGTTTCATCCCCTCATTCATTGTTGGAGCAGCTTCGAAATGCCCTGCCTCATGCAGCAGATAGAGTGATCCTGTCAAAACATACGTCAGATCACAGTCTCTCTTCTGCTAGAAACCCTCCAATGGCTCTCTTTGTCACTCAGAGTAAAAGCCACAGTTCTTAAAATGGCCTTTGTGACTCGGGCCTCTTGTTGACTCTCTTTCCTCATCTCTTACCTCTTCTCTCCCTCCCTGTCTGTGCTCCCGCCCAGGTGGCCTCCTTGCACTTCCTCTAATCACCCCTCTTCCCCCACAAGAACCTTTGCGTTGGCTGCTTCCTTTGTAAGAATGCTCTTCCCCCAGATATCTGCATGACCCAATCCCTGATATCCTTCAAGTCTTTGGTTTTTTATTAATAATACCTTCTCTAACCATTCTATTTTAGATGGCAGCCCTCCTCCAAGAAGAACAAGAAAACTCCTTACCCCTTTCCCTGTTTATTTTTTTCTTATCACTATCTGAGACACTACATATCCTCGTTCTTCCCTGATTACCTGTCATTCCTCTTTGGGGAAATGTAGTGATGCTTTCTGCCAGTCTGCTGAACTCCAGTCTGCTGAACTCCAGGCTGGAAGCTCCTTTTTTCAGCAACTCTGTCCTTGGTCTGTTGTGATGGTGGCTGTTGTGATGTAGAGACTTCTGGTCTCCTAGGAACCCCTGAAGTCTGGCCACCATGGGCTGTCCAGTCTCCTGGCCAAGGCTGAAACCAGACGTACAGTGGGCTGACCCTCGTGCCCCACGCCCAGAGTCATGCCACCGTAGGTGGTGGGGCATTCTTTGGGATGGATGACCTGGATCCCATAGCCATCCATGTCCTGTTTGAGGAATGGGACTCTCAGACAGAGAGCAGCCAAGATGATCAGGCAGCTGTGTGTGCTTTGGGTAGACTCTTTGTAGCCATCAGACTGGGACTTGACTGCCATTCACTGGGGACCCAGGAAATAGTCAACTCACATGGCTTTGCTTGGTGTCCCAGCTGGGGCAGTTGGGCAGAGGAGGACTTGTAGTCGGATGGTAACTCTTCAGAGGCTGAAACCTCCACCTTTTTAGAACTGTTCCTTCCCAAATGCTATTTTCATTTCTCCCAGTGGTTTAGGGCTTGGGATTTCCTTAGCAGGGGGAGGTGGGGTCAGGTAGCTGAAATGGCTGATGTCCTACCTTGCCCTCCCCAACCCGGAGGCACCTGGAGAATCCTGTCTCTTAATGAACTTTGACCTCCTCAGGTTGCAGATTTCCAGGGGAGCCCACCAGCGTGGCCAGCATGGCCTCTGAAGACATTGCCAAGCTGGCAGAGACGCTAGCCAAAACCCAGGTGGCCGGGGGACAGCTGAGTTTCAAGGGCAAGAGCCTCAAACTCAACACTGCAGAAGATGGTGAGTTCCCGTGCAGACTGGCCCAGCGAGTGAGCACTTACTGTTCCCACTTGTCAGGCCGGTTTAGCTTCATTATCACACGATTTGTCCTAGCACAGTGAGGCTCAAAGATGATTTGCCCATGAGCACACGGTAGGCATCCCTGCTGGTGACAGCTCAGGCTGGCAAGGTGGGAAGGGCCCCTTTATCTCTTGGAAGGGATGGTAGGCAGTGAGGGACCACAGTTAGCGGCAGTCCCGAGATACAGCCCTGACTTCTTACTTCAGATCCAGCCCCACCTTCACCCCCAAGATCCAGAGCTGGTCTGGGAATAGTTGTTACCTTCCCCAGAGCTGAGGCCCTCATGCAGATGCATTAAAACAACAATCCAGGCCCTCTTGGGAGGTCTAGTCCACGCAGCTGAAGGGCCCTGGGAGAGGGATGGATGCTCCTGACTGAACAGGCATTAGGACTGGAGAGAACGAGGAGTCGGAAGGCAGACCCTGTCTCACCATCCCTGGCCAAGGCATGGCTGGCACTGATCAACCCTGAATACCCTGGCATCTGGAAGCAAAGGCACCTACGTCAGTACTTGTAAGGCCTCTTGAGGTTCTGGCCCAACCAGGGAAACTGGTCTGGACTTGCCTGGTTGTCATGGTGTACAGGCAGGCGTGCTCCCCTCTGCCAGGTCAGAGACTGCTTGAGTCCTTCCTTGGGTTGCTGGAAGTGTGGTGATGCACGTTCCTAATGTCTCTGTAGGGCCTTAAAATTTAGAGTTTCTCCCTGTGCTTTGTCACTTTTTATCCTTGCATCATCCCTGAGGGAGGGAGGTAAAAATGTTGCCATTTTATAAATAAGGAGAAAAGGACTTGGGGGACTTCAGTAACTTACCCAAGGTCATACAGCTGGTAAATAGCAGAGCTGGGATTTTATCAGAGGTCCAGCTGAATCCCTGTTCTGGTATTTCTCAGTAGATGTTCAGCTCAGCTCAGTAAGCATGAATTTGCTATTAAATGCTGTCATTAACACTATGTCAGGCAGTCTTAAGTGCCATACAAAGAGTATCTCAATTTATCCCCCCCAAAAGGCCTTGAGGTAGATTTCATCCCATATTGCAGTTTGGGAAATTGAGGCTTAGGGAGGTGATAGGACATTCCTAAGGCCCAGCTAGAAGTAGTGGAGCTGGGAAGAAAGTTCAGGTTTGTCTGGTCCTAAAATCCGTGCACATAATGACTTCACTAGCTCAGGCTGGATATGCTGCCTCCCATTTTGGAGGTCATCAGGGATGGCCAGCTTATAGCCATGGCGTCTCAGGAGCTCCTTACCTGGAATAGGAATGAGGTACCCAGACAACTAACAGGAGGGAGAAGATGAAACGTGCTCGGAGAGACATGAAGAGAAAGCTCTGGGAAGTGAGGTCGAGCAAAGGGATCTCTTTTAGCTTAGAAGGGCACAGGAAGTCATTCCATGGATGAGGTGGGTGTTTGAAGGAGGAAGGGCACTGCACGTGAGTTGACCCAGGAGCTGAGACACATAGGGTGGGCTTGAGAGAAGAGAAGTCAGAATCTCATCTCACCAGGGCAGAGGCCCTTGAATGCTGTACTGAGGTGCCTGGTAGCCTAATCGTGGGCCCAGAAAGGGCCTCTATCTGGGCTGGGAGTGAGCGGGTGAGGTCCAGGGAGGGTAGGGGCCTGTGAGGGGAGGCCGTGAAGCTGATGATTAGAACAAGGGCCTTTTCTCTCCCTAGTAAGTCATTTAAGGATCAAAGAAAGTTCTTGCTGCCTTACATAGCAGAGTACCTGGAACTTGTTACTTTGTGAGGCAGTAGAGGCTGAAAAGACAGATCCCTTCCATGCAGCCTCATGACAGTCGGTGGTTATTCAGGGATGGTTGGGGCCCATCCCTCACCTGTTTTTGAGTTTAAACAGAGGTATGGGTTGAATATCAAGTGAGAGGGGCAACTCAGCTGTGACCTCCACCCTCTCCTGTACCTGCTCTTCCCATTTTGGTGCTTTTCCTTCCACGCTCACTCTGTACTTGTGACTCTCCCCAGGCTAAACTTGTGGCAAGTGCAGTACCTTCGGATCTCTGTACCTGTGTCACTTACACGGCTCCCCTTGGGGCCCTGGCATCTCTGTTGCCTTCCTTCTAAGAACGGTATAAACATTCCCTTGAGCAGCCATCCTTTCTCCTGGTGACCTGGCCATTCCCTGGATGTTAGGGGGACTTCCTTTTGGAGCAAATCTTCCAAAGGGCTGAGAGGCCATGCCAGCCCTTGCCCCAAGTGCCAGCCGCAGGGGAGGCCTGGGCACCTGGAGCTCTGGAATTGCAGCTCCAGAGTGTGGAGAGAGGTTCGGGGACTTCTCCACCAGGGCCCTGCATGAAGTCCTTGGTTGTGCAGAAGCAAGGCTTTGGGGAGCAGCACGTAGGTTCAGCTTTGGAAAACCAGTCTGAAGCTCAGCTCTGCCGTTTTCCCTGAACTCCTGGGCAGGGTGGTCTCATTCCGTGGAGCCTCAGCTTTCCTTTCTAGAAAATGGGAGTCTCATACCTGTCCAGTCTTTCTTGTTGTGAAACGAGTGCTGGTCACTGCCGTCTGTCCGTGTGACCTCAGTAGGTATTTCCATACTCTCTCTGTGTCTCAGTTCACTCAGCTGTAGACTAGACCCAACAGTAACTACCTTTAGATGTGGTGGTAGTGAGCAGAGGCAAAGCGAGTCCCTTTCTCCACAAACTCATGACCCAGTAAGGAAGATGGTATAACGATCAAGTCACGGGAGTTCCCTGGTTGGCCTCCACATTTTCACTGCTGAGGGCCTGGGTGGGTTCAACTCCTGGTCGGGGGAACTAAAAAAAATAAAAAGTAACTATTCAGATGAGTGTAAAATTGTAGCAGGCTGCACATGAGACATCAGAGGCTGTGAAGCCCGGTTGTTGGCCAGTAGCAAGGGTTTCTGAGGAAGTGCTGCTGCATGGGAGGCGAGGGGAGGGAGGCGCGTGTGGAGGCTTCTCAGGGAGCCCCTTATGGGCTGCAAGTCACAAGCTTTCCGACAGCCCTCCGGTTGTGTGTTCTTCTCTTCTCTCACACTCCTCTGTCTCTTCCCTACCACGTCACCCGCTCCATCCTGTGCCAGCCAAACTAGATTTGTCTTTCGTGTAACCTGCGTGCTTTTTTCAGACTGTGAAATTAATACATGCTCGTTATAGAATACGGAAGCATCGAAAGACGGAAAAAGAACCATATCTTCATGATAACACAGCCCAGGGATATAACTACTTTTAATTTTCATGCATTTTTTCTGGTCTTCTGTTTTTTTTCTAAACACATAGCTGAGTTCCTCTTTTTTTTTCTTAAAATAATTGAGATCATAATTACAGATACTTTAAAAGCTGCTTTCTAACCTGATGCATTGAGAATATATTGAGCAGGTGCTGGAAAAACACAGATTCACTCAGAATCCCACCACCTGGAAATAACCCCTTTAACATTTGGTTTCTGGACCTCAGTGTGTGCGTGTGAGAGAGAATGCATACAACATTTTAAAAGTGTGATCAGACCAAACACCACTGGATAACCTAATTTTTCACTTACCACTATAACATGATTATTTTCCAAGTCAGGTAATCACCTGTGTCGCCATTCATAAGGACATCAGTGTAACTATTTATATCACGTATCCCAGTGAATTAACCTGTCCTCTGCTGATGGACATTTAGGTTGTATGGAATTTTTCATCATAATGAAACAGGACAGTAGTGAGCACCCCCCACGCGAGTCATTTCACCATGAAAGCACGTGTGCCATTGTGCCTGCTGGCCTCTGACTTGTGCCGTTTCCCTGCTTGGCCTGGTGTACTCCCCTTCCTGGCAGGCTACGCACACACAACCCACAAGGTGTGCCTAGCACCTTCTTCACCCAAACCAGCCAGTTCCCCTTTTGCCTTGCCTCCCAAGCCTTTCATGCCTGCCTTGTTTTAACACTCATTAGAGAGGGATTTTCTGTGTAGCCATGTCCCCTGCTAGACTGTGAGCCGGTCCAAGTCTCCCTGGTGAGCCAGGGTCTGGCGCCCAGTAGGTGCACCGTAGCCCTTGGAGTTGTGAGTGACGAGGTGGTCGCTGGGCCTCAGCTCCTGCCTCTGCCGTTCGTGGCTCCAGAAGTCTAAGGCTCTGTTTTTTTGGTCCCGGGCAGCCAAAGACGTGATCAAGGAGATTGAAGATTTCCACGGCTTAGAGGCCTTGCGCCTGGAGGGCAACACGGTGGGCGTGGAAGCAGCCAGGGTCATCGCCAAGGCCTTGGAGAAGAAGTCGGAGTTGAAGGTGAGGTCTGCAGGGCGAGTAGGCCCAGACTGGTTGGGGACAAGCCTCCGCTCACAGCCCCACGGCCGATGTCATTAACCCGTAAGGCGACTCAAGTCCATTTTGTGAGTTAAGGGAACTGAGGCTCAGGGGAGCTGAGGAAACAGCCCAGGGTCTCGCCACTGGTCAGTGGCTGAGCCGTATTCCCGTTTCCAAGTCGGATGCGCCTTCCGTGGTACAGCTGTGCTTTCTGAAAGGGGAGGCGTACAGGGCCTGGGCCATGAGAGGAAACGGAGCGGATTTGTCCAGGGAGGGCCCCGAGCTCGTTGTCAGAGTGACCCTTGATGTTTGTTTCCCTCAGGAAGATCACGGTCAGGTTAACAGACAGCCGAGTCAGGACTGTCTCTGCTCTCCTGCCCAGGGCCTCCTGTCCTGAGCATAAGCTGGGACATTTTCCTATGAAAGAACTCAGCTCTCCTCAGTGACCTGTGAAGGACAGGAACGGGGGAGAGGTGGCCCGGGCATGGAGGCCGCAGCAGCTGAGCTTTGGCATCCAAGGACCTGGGTTCAAGCCCCAGCGCCACCACCTTATTTGCTGCATTATGAGGCCTCGCATTGGACTCAGCTCTGAAACTGGGCTCCTTTATGCAAAGAAGTTTTTCCTCCCTGAGATGTTGCCATGGTGGCCACATGCAGGCTCATGTAGTGAGAGAGCTTGAGCCGCGGGAATACCGCATGCATCTTGTCACCCTGTGTAGACCCAGGGCCTTGAATCGCCCCATGTAGTGTCTCAAGCCTGCTTCAGTGCTGGAAGGAGCCCAGGGTGGGAGCAGTGGCAGGGCCAGAGCTGCCCTTGACACCGGTGCTGTTCTGGCCACAGTACTGATGCGAGATAAGTTGCTATTTCCACTCTTGCAGCACGTGCACAAGTTAGGTCTTGACAGATGAGGAAAGTGTGGCCCAGGGTCACACATCTCAGGATTGCAGCCCAGATACCATCCCAGTCTCTTGACTGCTCTGCTCCCCACT
This sequence comes from Lagenorhynchus albirostris, assembly GCF_949774975.1. Classification (NCBI taxonomy): domain Eukaryota; kingdom Metazoa; phylum Chordata; class Mammalia; order Artiodactyla; family Delphinidae; genus Lagenorhynchus; species Lagenorhynchus albirostris. The sequence goes on from NC_083105.1 coordinate 7,909,165, forward strand.
TGGAGATCATTGAGGCCTAAAGCCTATTTCAAAGATAAGATACAAAGGGTCAGAGACAGGGAGTGGCAGGCCTGCATCAGCTAAGGCAGGACTAGAAGCCAGCCTTGTGCCCCAGAGCCCCATGCTGACCTCAGCCCATCAGAGTTGGGTTGGGGAAGCTTCAGGATGAGATGCCACTGTCTGTTGGGAGGGGCTCAGGCTGTGGCTACCTGTTCTGACCCTGCGCACCTGTGTGCAGGTGTAACTCACTGAGCAGACCCATATAGAATGCCTCCCGGTATGTTAGTGATTTGCATTATTGGAGGATGTGAGAATTCTACTGCAAAAATCAACTTCTCTTGTACTTAAGGTTGGGTTTAGTTCATACATTTTAAGGACTGGGTTTCACGGGAAAGTTGCTTGTCCTGTGTCCCATCATTTCCAGGTTTGGCCCAGGAAAGGCTAGAGCTGCCAGAGTTGATATTTTGGTGGACACAGCAACCAGAGTTAGAGAGTAGGGCTGTGTGCTTGGAGCCTCAACTCTGCTGGCCAGCATGATACGTGACCCAGTCACGTGGCCACTACCTTTGTGACATTTACCTAATATTTCCTTTAAATCAGCTCATTTTGAAGTAATTTAAAAGCAAACACGATCCCTTCTATAACTGGAAAATGGCATCCCTTACCATAAAGGAAATAAAAGAGTGTTATTCAATTCTAGTTTGAGGCCATTGCCATCCAGAGACTCTGAGCCTGAAGCCTGCTCTCCCTTCGTTAGAAAGGCAGATGAGCTGGAAGTGGGGAGGTGGGTGAGACCCACTGGCCCCAAACCGAGCCTTCTTTCTAGAGGTGGTCAGGAGGGTTGAAAAGAGACTTGAAAAGAGAGTAACTTCCGGGACTTCCCTGGTGGCGCAGTGATTGAGAATCCGCCTGCAGGGCTTCCCTGGTGGCGCAGTGGTTGAGAGTCCGCCTACCGATGCAGGGGTTGTGGGTTCGTGCCCTGGTCCGGGAGGATCCCACATGCCGCGGAGCGGCTGGTCCCGTGAGCCATGGCCGCTGAGCCTGCGTGTCCAGAGCCTGTGCTCTGCAATGGGAGAGGCCACAGCAGTGAGAGGCCCGCGTACCGCAAAAAAAAAAAAAAAAAAAAAGAATCCGCCTGCAAATGCAGGGGACACGGGTTCGAGCCCTGGTCCTGAAAGATCCCACATGCTGCGAAGCAACTAAGCCCATGTGCCACAACTACTGAAACCCGCGCACCACAACAAGAGAAGCCACCGCGTTGAGAAGCCCACGCACCGCAACACAAGAGTAGCCCCTGCTCACTGCAACTAGAGAAAGCCCACGCGCGGCAACAAAGACCCAGTGCAGCCCAAAAAAAGATAAATAAATAAATTAATATTTTTTAAAAAGAGTCACTTCCTCACTGCTGGATCCTGTATTGTTTCCTTTCTGTTCCTCCACCGCCCAAAATCATGTCGCTGTGGCCCACACAGTGTGGGAAACTAGCACTGGGGAGAAGTAGTGGGCCAAGAGTCTACTGTCTTGGTCCTGGTCCTGCCACTGCCCTGCCAGCGGGCCTGGGGCCAGTCCCTTCCCTCTCAGCCTGATTTCCCTCTTGGAGAACCAGAGGGTTGGACAGATGGCACGTTTTCCTGACACTTCTGCTGATTCCCCCATGGTCCTTAGGGGCTGCCAGGTCCTATTAGCTTCGGTCAGAGCTGGTCCCACTTTTCACCCAAATTCAGCAGTCTTGTTGTGCTCAGTAATCCAAGTCTATGGAGACAAGGGGCTGCCCGAAGGCCACCTCCAAGGGTTTCAGCTAACTCTTTTCTTCCTCTTTCCAAAGCGATGCCACTGGAGCGACATGTTCACGGGAAGGCTGCGGTCTGAGATCCCACCTGCCCTGGTGAGTGAATGGGGCCTCTGCTCGTGCCGCCGGCTGCAGGGACCCCTTTAGCACTTCCCAGGACTTTTTCTCATGGCCTCTTCTTTCCGGAGACTGAGTGCCCTGTGGGTGCCTGAGATGCTGAAAAGGCAGCCAGGCGAGCACAGCCTCCGCCTGTGTCCTGACGAGCAGGAGCCAGGAAGTGAGGACTCAGAGTCCCTGTGAGACCGGGCGGCCCGGTGACAGGAAGTAGAAGAAGCAGACACTTCCCAGGGTTCACTCTTGAGCTTAGTGGTTTCGCCCGCAAGCAGCATGGATCTTACTCCCTACGTGATTACCCCTCTCGTCCTGGCCCCTCCCTCCCCTGCACCCTGTGGTCCCTCTCGACCTCATTCTGCACACAGGCTGCCTTGGCTGTCCTGTCTCCCTCCGGTCCTTCCCTTTCTCCGATACCACTTTTTATTTTTTAACGTCTTTATTGGAGTATAATTGTTTACAATGGTGTGTTAGTTTCTACTTTATAACAAAGTGAATTAGTTATACATATACATATATCCCCATATCTCCTCCCTCTTGCTTCTCCCTCCCACCCACCCTCCCTCCCTATCCCACCCCTCTAGGTGGTCACAGACCACCGAGCTGATCTCCCTGTGCTATGCGGCTGCTTCCCACTAGCTATCTATTTTACATTTGATACCACTGTTTTTGCTTTGGTTCTCATCGTGGGTGGCTTCCCTCTGCCTGTTTTCCATTTCCCCATTCCTGGGGCTCAGCCCCTCTTGGGTGGAGCTCCCAGCCTGTGTGTGCACAGGCGCACTTGTGGGAGGGATAGGAGGGGTCACAGGACAGAACATGGCTCAAGGGAAGGGGGCGGGGCTGGCAGCGGGCAGCCTCTCAGTGTATCCTTCTAGCCCAGAGTGTCCTTGGGGCGAGGTTCGTGGTCAGTTGTTGGCACGATTGTCCATGTGCCGGCGCTGTCTTCTCAGGCCTCCATTTATCTAGCCGGCACTGGTGCTCCTGAGATGCCTGGGCACCAACCTCATTTCCAAAGCAGTTCAGTCCAGCAGACAGTTAAGGGTCATCCAGGTTGTGACAGGTGTCCCCATGGAGGCCCTGGAGGGCGGGCTCCCTGGGTGGGGGATTTAGGAAGCCCCTGGAGAGCTGCTCCAGTTAGATACCAGCCTCAAAGGATGGACGAGAACCAGGGGAGGCTGGGGTTAGAGGGCAGGTTAAATAAATTGATTTGGGTGATTTAAGAGCTCTCTGCAGGGTTTTCAGTCTGATATAACATGATCAGCTCTATAATGAAATGGTCTGTGTCTCTGCCAGTTCCCCACCAGCCTGGATGCCCCCTGAGGGCAGGAGGGGCCTGGCATAGACGCAGCACCTTGTCCGTGTCTGTGAAACGGACATGAGCTCCCTCTGTGCCCAGATCTCACTCGGGGAGGGACTCATCACAGCCGGGGCCCAGCTGGTGGAGCTGGACCTGAGTGACAACGCGTTCGGGCCCGACGGCGTGCGAGGCTTCGAGGCCCTGCTCAAGAGCTCCACCTGCTTCACCCTGCACGAACTCAAGCTCAACAACTGTGGCATGGGTGTCGGTGGCGGCAAGGTGGGTGCGGCAGCCCCCTTCCCCGCATCCCCATTGTCCTCCGCCTCCCTCCCTGCCCAGTCCCCTGCTACATTTGTGTCCATCTGAAGTATGTGCCCTTGGCCACCCACCGTCTGGGATGGTTGGCCTGTTGTTTTTCTCTTCAAAGGCAGCAGCCTGTGGCCAGTGGGGAGAGGAGACGGAATCTGTGAGTGTGGGGTTGCCAAGCAACCATCCTCAGTTCTTGTGTTGCCTTGGCAACACATAGGCAGTATTGCATACGTACTCCGACCTGCTGGCTCTGCAGAATGTAGGGCTTGGGCATCACTAGACCTGCTGTGCCCTCAGAACAGCTGGCAGAGCCATGTAATGCCTGGCATGTGCACGTGGGAGAGGGAGCCCAGAAAGAGAAACCACTCTGGGAGGCCTGGGCACAGCTCACCTTTGTTCTTGGCTAGGACCTTGCCCAGGGTGCCTCCCCCATCCTGCCAGCAAGTCAGGCTGGTCCATGTAGAAAGGCACCTAGGGAGGCCAGCCCTGTTTATTCTCTTCTTGGTCCATTCTGGCTGCTTTAGGCCTAGATTCTAGAAAGGCTGAGCACCAATCTGCATTCCCATCCTCCTTCCCTCACGTTCTGACCAAAAGGAGCAAAGGGCCAGGACATAGGAACAGACAGCGAACGGAGACATCTTCTCTTTGAAGATGTGTTACCTTAATTCTCTCGCCCTTACTGAAAGGTGGGTGACGCTGTCCCCATGTTTTCAGATAACTACACTTGAGCTTAGCGATGTTGGGTTGAGCACCCCAGATGATGTACCTAGCATGGGACGGATGTGGGATTTGAACCTGCATCCACACGGCTGGTCAGAGCAGCAAGAGGAGCCACCTACGTGATGCTCGCGGTGGCCCAGGCTGAGGAGCCAGAGGGGCCACCCCTGCAGACAGCCTGTCTCCTGCCCGTAGGAGGGAGGGCAGGTCACGCTCGTGCACCCATCTCAGCCAGCGCTCCTCCAGTCTAGGGGGCAATAGGCTGTATGTGTTAAGACATAAAAATGTTTGCATCAGCACTGAAGACAGGTCCAGCCCAGCCCAGAGTGGGATGTGCTGGGAGAGCCACCTCTGCAAAGATTCCTTGAGGCTGGTCTACAGCAGAAGTTGGCGGTCTCTGCCCTGAGCACACGCGTGACCCACCACCATCACGGAGTCAGGCTGGTGGTGTCCCGTGTCCTGTACGTGCCCCAAGAACAGAGCTGCGTGCAGGCAAACTGACCCAGCTGCCGGTCACAGCTCCTCCGCGCATTTGCTCTGGGAGCTCAGCCAGTTCATGTGCCTCCCCCTGAGCCTCGGCTTCCTTGTCATAGAGTAAGGCCAGTTCCACCTGCCTCCCAGGCCCGTTTTCAGGTTGAAACAGGGCGTGAAAGTACCTTTGCCGAGAGTGCTCCAGACCTAGTAGGTGCTCTAAACGTTATCTCTCTTCTGCTGCACTTCCCCTGAATCTTCGATGTCTTATTTACCCTGGCCTCTCCAGTTCCAACCTAGCAACCGACAGCATTTTTAAACTCCTGCTCTGTTGGTGTCACGGGAGAGAGGCTACCTCCTGGCACCACCCCAAGGTCAGGGCAAACCAGATTTTAGGGTTTCACCCCCAGCAGCTGAGCCCCTGCCGTGTGGCTGGCCTGAGCACGGGCATGTGTCAGATGGGTGCGGCGGGGCCCTGCTCTCCTCGGCCGGCTCCCCTTAGGCATCGTGGAGCGTGGAAGAGATGCTGGAAGATCTGGAAGATTTGGGTTCTGTGCAGAGTCTGCCACTTAGTGAATGTAGGAGAGTTTCTGTCGCTCTCTGAGCCTGAGCTTCTTCAGCTGGAGAGTGGGAATCGCGACGGTCCCCACCTGACAGAGGGCTTCTGACAGTAAAGCGAGCTGTGAGGCCCCTTCCCCAGGACCTGTCTTAAGGTTGGCCACTCAGTGTTGGTGTCTCCCTTCTCCCGGGTTCAGGATCCCAATCTCTGCTGTGGGGCTAAACCCCATGGGGTGACGAGACATGCAGACACGGTGGTGGATGTCAAAGCCCTTGTCCCTGCAGGGTGCTGGGTGTGGGTGAGGTATGACGCTGTGCTGCTGAACAGCTCTTCGTCCCCGTGTCCACCACCCTTGGGTTTCATGGCTTGTTGAAGACCAGGGCCTCCTGCCTTAGGCCCGGGCCCCTTGCCTTTCCCCCCCCAGATCCTGGCAGCAGCTCTGACTGAGTGTCATCGGAAGTCCAGTGCCCAAGGCAAGCCGCTGGCCCTGAAGGTCTTCATGGCTGGCAGAAACCGTCTGGAGAACGACGGAGCCACTGCCTTAGCAGAGGCTTTTGGGGTGAGTGGTTTCTGCCCGTGGAGCCCATCAGACTTGCCCTTGAGCCAGCGGGGAGGGCGGGAGCAGGAGCCGCGGCTGGATGAGACGCCCCTGGATGTCCTTGTCCCCGCTGCTCCCTCTGCTTTGCCCTTGCTCCTCCCAGCGGGCCCAGGACACTGCTGAGTCTCTGCTAGTGAGAGGGCTGCACCTGCCCCATGGGCTAGGAAATTGGGGGTCTGTCTCCTACTTCTCTTAATTTAAGCATTTCCTTTGGCAGACGATATTCTAGCAGCATTAACCATGCTCAGGCCACAGCAGCATCCCCCGTGGTCCTGCTGCTTCCGGCACTCCACCTGCCTCAAGAGAGCGGACGTTGCAGGGGAGAAGGGCCTTGTGTCTTACTGGACCCCTGGCTGCAAGGGGCTTCTGCCTCTTCCTCTGTAGCTGGAGTGGCCTGGTCACTTCATAGACACGGTGACATTAAAGATTACGCCCTCTCTGCACCCCTTCCCTTGGTCGCTGTCCTCCATGTGCTGGGACGGGGTACATCGTTCAGCAGGCGTCCTCGGTGCTCTTAGAAGCAGGGGGGGGCGCTTAACTTGGGTCCATGGGATCCCACTGGTCTGTGGGTAGAATTCAGGGCGTCTTTGAACATGGCTGGGGGGAAATTGCATGATTGTTATCACTACCAGAGTTAAATACAGTGTTACCTTCCGCTGTGAATATAGACAGTAAACCTCAGCAGCTTTAGAAATTCCTGTAACTTTGTTACCAGGAGAAATCACAGATACTTTCCTGTCAAGTGATCGCTGTTAGAGATAGATAGAAATTTTGTTTCTCGTACATTAAGATCACAGTGATGGTACACCTAGGTCTTGTTATTCATTGCCTTAAGAGGTACATAGATTACTACAGCACACATTTGGGCAGCTTCTCTTAATATTTTGATAATTGTCTTCCGAATGAATTTGTTATTCTATATAATTTAACTTAAAATTTAAAATCATCCTGAGGAGGGGAGCCCTGGGGCTTTCCCAGATTGCCCGACGGGTCCATGGCACAGAAAATATTAAGAGGCCCTGACTTGGAATGTGCCTCAGTTGGGCTGCCTGTATTTATTTGTGAACTCCCACACTGTGCTGGGCGCCCAGAGACAACAGAAGGTGCCTGGGTACAGAGTTATGCCCGCCTGTCCTCAGTCCCGGGTAGCAGTGGCGATTGGGACGTGGGCCTCTCCTAGAGCTCTTGGGGGCTGTTGGGGTGCAGACGAGAAGGTGGCTTCGCTACTCCAGAGTGATGAGCGCCATGACAGAGGAAGGATGAGGTGCTCTGGGGGCAGAGAGGAAGAGCCCTGGATTGTGCTGGGGGGTTGATCCAGGAAGTCTCCCTGGAGGGAGGAGGCATCCAAAATGAGAGCTGCTGAATGCATGAGGAGTCGGCCTGTCAGGAAAATGCCAACAACATAAGGAGACAGAGTTCCAGGCAGAGAAAGGGAGGCGTCCAAAGCCAGAGTGAGAGACGAAAGACCCTCCTCGCCCCCAGAAAAGGAGGTGGTGTGTGGGATGCCAGTTATATTGTGCAAATAAGGCAGTAGGGCCCCAAGAGAGAAAGGCCAAGCAGAGCTATGTTATATAGAGTAGAGCCAGGGCTGACTGTCAGGCCAGAGCCCAGGGTCCCCACAGTGCAGAAGGTACCAGACGAAGACACCTGTGCTCAGAGCTGTGTGACCCTGGGCAGGTTACGTAGCCCCTCTGATGCCTGGTCATCTCTTATCTAGTGGTGATCCTAATCCCAGGTCGGTCTCCCTTGTGAAGTTGTGGAGAGGTGGAAGCGGTCATGCCCTGAACGGGCCCCAAATGGGCAGGTCCCTCTGGTGTCTGATGTGTAGTGCTGCCTTCCTGCCTGGGGCTGTCCCCCTTCCTTGGGGGCCCACCTGTCTCCCTCCTGCTCCTCGCAGATCATCGGGACTCTGGAGGAGGTCCACATGCCGCAGAACGGGATCAATCACCCCGGTGTCACTGCCCTGGCCCAGGCGTTCGCCATCAACCCCCTGCTGCGCGTCATCAACCTGAACGACAACACCTTCACCGAGAAGGGTGCCGTGGCCATGGCCAAGGTGAGGGGGTGCGGCCGGGCCAGAGCAGGCCCCGGAGACTGGGTCTGGCTGCTGCCTTTGTGGTGGACCCATCAGCAGGTGGCTGCTCTCCCTCCTACCCGCCCACTTGGTGTGTATCCCATGGGTTCAGCCATGTGAACATCTCCAGAGCGGGGCGTATGTCACAAGCTAGCCTGTGCCCTTTTGGGCAGCTCTGCGTGTCCATACCACCACATCCTAAGCTGCCTTCATGCAACCCTGGCTGTCGGCGCTGGTTTTGTTCTCAGAGGCCTCTTGGAGGCTGCTTCAGCCTGTTTCCTCACTGATTCTTTCGTCAGCTGTTGATTGAGCCCCTGTCTAGCGCCCATCCCTGTACTAAGTGCAGGCCACACACAGTTGAGTCAAAGACTCTGCCTTCAAGGAGCCCTAATTCGAGGAGGGGAGGAAGTAGCTAATCGGCAACAGCACAGGGCCGTGAGCACAGTGGCTGGCTGGGTGTCCCATGACCCCACAGGAGTCTAGTAGGCCTGCCGTGGGGTGTTAGCAGAGACGTGTGCAAGGGTTGGGGAGCACACAGGAAGTTCCAGTCAGACGCAGGGCAGGCTTCCTGGAGGAGGTCACATTTTGGCCAAGTTCTCCAGGACAAGTGGACTTTGTCTGGACAAGGAGGGCGGGAGGGGTGTTTCAGGCAGAGGGGTCAGCAGCACGTGGGGAGGCCCAGAGATGGCAGGAGCCGTGCTCCATTGGGCCTGGTGTGAACAGGCCAGGGTTCGAGGTGTGTTGGAGGGCTGGAGGAGCTGGAGGGGGAAGGCAAGTCCTTGTGGCCTTGCCGACTCCTTGAGACGTGCTCCCGTGAGTAACAGGGAGCCACGAATGGGGCTTAGCCGGAGGCCAGGAGGCCACCTGGGGGCAACAAGAAGAGCTGATGAGTCCCCCAGACTGGATACAGGAGGGGCAGGGTGTGATGACCAATATGGGGTGTGGCACCAGCTCGAGGAGGGCCCTCACCCTGGTCCTCACTTCCCGCAGACGCTGAAGGCCTTGCGGCAGGTGGAGGTGATCAACTTCGGGGACTGCCTGGTGCGCTCCAAGGGCGCCGTCGCCATCGCAGACGCCGTCCACGGGGGCCTGCCGAAGCTGAAGGTGCTGGCTGGCTGGCTGCCTCCTCCCTCCGGGGTCCGGCTCCCCCACGCTCGGGGCGACAGCTGTGCGGGCAGAGCAGCTGTGGGGGGAGGTGGCAGGGTTGTAGCCTTCAAAGGCAGGTGGCCTGGGTTGATAGCCCACTTCTTCTACACCCTCCGCCTGTGACTCCGTGCACGTCTCCTCACCCCTCTTGAGCTGCAGTCTCCCATTTTTCAAAAAGGAGGAGGAGAGTGGTACGGGTCATTGCAATATAGCAGAAGTATACTGCACCCTAACTAGGGGGAAATGGAGGCTTCAGGGTAGTGGCAGGCCTCCCGGCCCGTGTTTCTATCATCCGCCTCTACCCCTTCCCATTATTTTTTAGGAGCTGAACTTGTCATTCGGTGAAATCAAGAGGGATGCTGCTCTGTCTGTTGCTGAGGCCGTGGCTGACAAGGTGGAGCTGGAGAAACTGGACCTCAATGGTAATAGGGGTGGTGGCCTCAGCCCAGGCCTGCCGGGCGGGCCCCAGCCCCTGGCCTGACCCTCTGTTCCCTCCCCTGCGAGCAGGCAACAACCTGGGAGAAGAAGGCTGTGAGCAGCTCCAGGAAGTGCTGGATGGCTTCAACATGGCCAAGGTGCTGGCGTCCCTCAGGTGGGGAATCTGGATTAGTGGCTCCTTTGTTACTACTTTTATTCATTCAGTAAACGTTGGTTGAGTCCCTGTGATGTGCCAGGCACTGTGTTGGGCATTAGGGATATGACAGTAAGACAGCCAAGGTTTCTGACTCACGAGACCTCGTTGCCACGGGCGAGGGATCAAGGAGTGAGACAGAATAATCAAGTTATCACATGTTTAGCAAAGGGACAAATGGGGGCTGAGATCGGTCACCCTTTGGAGTGGGTGAGTTGGGGAGGCCTCTGAAGGGATGACCTTTGATCATCAAGGTGATGTGACGGGCAAGGTGGGGCAGCAGTGATGTAGTGACGCGTGGGTAGTGGTCGGGGGGGGGGCTCGGCGTTGTTTCTGAAACCAGCCTTAGAGCTTGACTGTAGGAGGAGATTGATGCAGGCGAGTGGGGCTTCCTGGGTTCACAGAGGTGGGGGGTGGGGTGGTGGGGGGCTGCCTCCTCGATCGGGATGGGAGTTGGTTCAGCCCTCAGCACCCATCTCCGCCTGCCTCTCCAGTCTCTGCATTGGCTTCATTCACTTGTCAGGTCGTCGGTTGTGTCCCTCAGGGCCAGGCCCAGTGCCGCTGCTAGGAGCTATGCCAAGGTGGGCTCAAGGGGCTCCCAGTCCAGAGGACATGGAACAGCCTTCCTCAGAGGCAGGGCAGCCCCCTCCTTCGCCCTTAACCATAGCTTCCTGTGGTCAGCGAGATGTGGGTAGCACAGTCCTGGGCGTCTCAGCCTGGGCAGTATTCCTGCCAGGCCCTGGGCCGCAGCTGTGACAGGCGGTGTTCTTCATCTTCTCTGTCTCCCCAGTGGGGCCGTGGGTTCCTTTGGGACAGGGACGAGATTGAGGTCTTCCTTGTCTGCAGCGTGGGCTTCCCTGGGTGATGAGCAAGGAGGGATGGGCTCCCTGGTGACTCTGCGTGTCCCCACCCTGGCGGCAGCTGCGCCCCTCGCCCTGTGCAGGCTCCTGCCCAGCTGGGGCCTTTGGGTTCTCGGAGCCATCGTGGGCCACTGGGCAGGGAGGGTCTGCTTTAGCCAACCCTGTCCTCTGCAGTGACGATGAGGGTGAGGATGACGAGGACGAGGATGAGGACGAGGAGGAGGAGGAGGAGGAGGAGGAGGAGCCACAGCCGGGAGAGCAAAGGGAGCGGCCGACCGCACCGCCCAGGAAGATGCTGGATCCTGACGGTGGGGTGAGTCCCGTGGTTGCCATATCAGAGCCCTGGTCCCCCGAGCATGAAATCTTGAGACGTTTTTCACGGGGGTCATGGGTGTGGGATCCTCTTAGGCAGTGACTGCAAACTAGTTTTGACCGCACACTCTTTGTGGAAAGAGGAAATCATCCCAACGTAGTTGTATTTGTACGTACCTCAGTCTAGATGTGTTTATTCATCTATAAGTTATAACACACGTGACGCTGCTACGTTACACGCAGTCAGTAATTGTATACTGCAGTGCTGCAGGATCCTCAGCTGGTTGAATCCGCGGATACAGAGGGCCAACTGTAAAGTTATACAGGATTTTCCACTGTGCTGGGGGTATATAAGTATTTCTAAAAGAATAGGGTAAAAAACAAGCATAACTAGAAGTTTTTTTTCCTACTCATCTTGGTGACCCATAAGGATGGCCCCCATTCCAGAGACTGGCTGGCTTGGTGACTCAGCTCGGACACTTGGTGTTCCTTTCCTGGCCGGGAGGCTGGTGGACTCAGGGCTGCCACGTCTGTTCCCTCAGAGGTTCCCAAATAGAGCTTTGGGAGGACTTTGGGTTGGACAGATTCAGCAGCTGTTGAATTTGGCTTATTGTCCGGTTTTATGGAAGCAGTTCCAGAAATGGCTGGGCGTCTTTGGTTCTTTGGGCACCTCTGGTGCTCGCCAGCAGTGCTTACCCGGGCTGAGGCTCTAGTTCCTGGTGAGGCCACTTTAGCCCTGGAGTCGCTTCTGCAGCATCACACATCATGGCGAGGATCCACTTGGCTGCACCAGGCTCTTGGAGTCTGAGGGAGGTGGCTTGCCCCGACCCCAGAGGCTCTTACACAAGGAACCGACCAGGGCCAGCATCTGTGGGCACCCTACCCTTGGGGAACTTTGGGGAATTCTGGACTCTGAGCCTTGACTGGCCTGCATGAGGGGCATATGTTCTGGGTAAGGAGTCTGGATCTGGACCTCTACAGAGCCACCTGTGCCACCTGTCCCCCAGGAACCAGCTCCTGTCCTGTCCTCCCCGCCTCCTGCAGACGTCTCCACCTTCCTGGCCTTCCCCTCCCCGGAGAAGCTGCTGCGCCTCGGGCCCAAGAGTTCCGTGCTGATAGCCCAACAGGTAACAGCACTTCCGACACCAGACCTGTTCCGGCCTTGGCTTCCGGAGCTGCCAGAGCAAAGGTTCAGGCAGAGCACGGGATTTGGGGGGGCGGGGCACTGTCGATGTGGGGGGCGGGGACTACCACGTGTTGTTTTTTTGTAAGACACACACACACACACACACACACGTGTAAATGGGTGTGACCAGTGGTTGCAGATGTCTGCGCCCACTGCGAACACACTTGGGCTGCGAGGAAGGATAAGCCTGTGGCACCTCAGTGATGACTGGAATTCGGGAATCTTCCCAGGACTCTCATGTGAGCACACGCACCTAGGCTTCCCTCTGTGTGTTCTGCAGGACCAGCTGCTTCTAGAACAGCTGTCCCGCCCCCGGCCCCTGTGCAGGTCCCGGTCTACTTGAGTTCTTGCTCCAGCCTCACTTGTTCGTTGGTTGGGTCGTTACTTCGTTCATTCGGAGACAGTTATCGAGCACCTCCTGTCTGCTGGCTGCTGCTCTGAATACTTGGGCATGATTTTATCTAACCTTCTTGGCAACCCGGAGTGCAGACCCTTCCACTCTTATTTTACCGACGAGAAAACTGAGGCTTACAGAGGTTAAATGATAAAAACAGGCACGTCTTGTTTTACTGTGCTTCACGGTTATTGCGTTTTTTGCAAATTGAAGGTTTGTGGCTTCCCTGTGTCGAGCACGTCTATTGGTGCCATTGTTCCAACAGCATTTGCTCACTTTATGTCTCTAGATAACGTCACATTTTGGTAATTCTCACAGTATTTCATACCCTCCACCAACAAAAAGATTATGACTTGCTGAAGGCTCAGATGACAGCATGTTTTAGTAATACAGTGCTTTTTATTTTTTTATTTATTTTTTTTATGGGTGGCAAAGCTGTTATTATTTTATTACAGTAATTTTATTTTATTTTATTTTTTAACATCTTTATTGGAGTACATTTGCCCCACAATGGTAAGTCAGTTTCAGCTTCACAACAAAATGAATCAGCCATATACACACATACACTCCCACATCTCTTCCCGCTTGCGTCTCCCTCCCTCCCACCCTCCCTATCCCACCCCTCCAGGCGGTCACAAAGCACGGAGCTGATCTCCCTGTGCTATGCGGCTGCTTCCCGCTAGCTATCTACCTTACGTTTGGTAGTGTATATATGTCCATGCCTCTTTATCGCTTTGTCACCATTTACCCTTCCCCCTCCCCATAGCCTCAAGTCCATTCTCTAGTGAGTCTGTGTCTTTATTCCTGTTTCACCCCTAGGTTCTTCATGACATTTTTTTTTCTTAAATTCCATATATATGTGTTAGCATACGGTATTTGTCTCTCTCTTTCTGACTTACTTCACTCTGTATGACAGACTCTAGGTCTATCCACCTCATTACAAATAGCTCAATTTCGTCATAAAAAGAGACGAAATTGAGCTATTTGTAATACAGTGCTTTTTAAATCATGTATGTGGCTTTTTTAGACTTGATGTTGTTGCACACGTAACAGACTCAGACAGTGCACTAGGGTACCAGAAGCTTCACGACTCGCTTTGTTGCGGTATTTGCTTCATTGCTGTGGTCTGGAGCCACACCCGCGTGCCTCTGAGGTATGTCTATGCAGAGAAATAAAGGGCCACTCGCAGAGCTGCCTTGATATTTTTGCTTTTTATCCCCCGTTTATATTTTTCTGTACTCTTATTTTTTTCCCCCATGATAAATGAGATTATATGATGCAAACCTCCATGTGGCCCACCTTTTCACTTAATACCATTCACCATTTTCCTGTGTCAGTAAAACTCTTCTCGTGCCCTTTATCTCAGTGAGTGGATGTAGCACTTAAGCCATCCACTGTTTCTGTGGAGTCACATTCTTTCCACTTTTCTCCGTCGTCAGGGAAATTGAGGTCAGTTTCCTTGTGTGTTAAGTATCGTTTGCATTCTGGATTATTTCGTCAGGTTAGATTGCAGGAAGGGGATCTCCGGGTCACAGGGATAATGATTTTTAACGTGAATTCTCTCAGTGTGTGTGCACACCTGCTGTGGCCGGGCCTGTGCAGGCTCTGAGGAGACAGCGTGGGGCGAGGCAGGACCTGTCCTTGCCTATTGAAGGCCCATTTCTTGCCAAGGCCTCCTCTAGCCACAGGCACATCCCCACTGTGTGCCAAGGCCCTGGGGCTCTCACCCCTGGTGACCAGCCATTGTCTCCTGTGTCCTCAGACTGACACATCTGATCCGGAGAAGGTGGTCTCTGCCTTCCTGAAGGTGTCCTCCGTGTTCAAGGACGAAGCCACAGTGAGGTCGGCCGTGCAGGATGCAGTAGGTGCGTGGGGTGGGTGGGGCCCGGATGGCTCCTGCCTTTCGCTGCCCCCGGGGCTCGGGTCGGAACATTCTCCTCTCACCTGCTCTTCCACTGGGTTCTTGCCTTAGAGCCGGCCGGGTGCTCGCCTCTCTGCTTTTTGCAGTTGGGGAAACTGAGGCCTTTCCCAAAGCCATACAGTTCTATACGGTGAGAACTTGGGCCAGGTGGCGCCCACCGCAGGAAGGTCAGACCTCTCGGAGGAGGGGTGATGAGAGCCGAGCCCTTGTCCCCACCTCTGAGCCTGTGCACACACAGTCCCCTCCACCTGGAGGTCCCCCTGCTTTCCCCGCATCTTTCCCAAGGCTTCCCAGGATCTCTAGTGTGGCCAGGTTGGGCCAGGCAGAGGGGGCAGGGAAAAGGTAGAAGGGAGTGGAAACACTTGGGAGGCTTTCTCCAGGGTTGTGGGTGACACTGAAACGGGAGGGTCCATGGGAGGGGAGGCTGGGTGGGGTGGGGGTGGGAGTCTCCGTGTCTGCTCCCTGAGAGCCCCGCCCCACCGTGGGCGTTTGTGGGAACGGGTTACCTGAATTCGGTTTCCCAGAACAGCCTCGCTCGCTCGGAAGCAGGGGCCCAGGCGGTCCCTGCGGGCCCTTGGCCATGCCTCCCCCCGTCCCTTCCCATCCATTCTCCCTCCCCCACCCCCAGAATGGCTGAAACCTCCCCCAGCGGTGACCTGCCTCACTTAATCTCTGCCCAAGCCCGTCTTATCTGTGAGGCTAGGACAGAGAAGGGCCAAGGTATCACAGCTGGCAGGTTGAGCCCTTCGCCTGGTGCTAGCTGTCCCCTCAGTCTGCCACCTGTGTCCACATCCCACCCCCCGTGTTCACCTCCTGATGAGCGCAGGAGACAGGGCCCAGCCTGTGTGCTCAGGGGCTGCGGGCCCTTAGGCCTCTTTGCTGCTTCTGCCTTGCAGATACCTTGATGAAGAAGGCCTTCAGCTCATCCTCCTTCAACTCCAATGCCTTCCTTACCAGGCTCCTCATCCACATGGGGCTGCTCAAGGTGCGCTGGAAGGAGCGCGGGCCCCGGGGCGGGGGCGGGGGTGCACCAAAGGCAGCAGCATCCCGCACCTCGAGTCCTGCCGGGGCCTGTCACCCACACTAGCCCCAGGCCTGGGTCTGCTTAAGCAGCTTCGGCCTTCGTGACAGGATTTAGGATTCAGCTTGACCTTGGCCGTGGGGCTGTCAGCAGGGGCCAGGTGGTGGAGACCTGGGGTCCCCCAGGTGACCTTTTGAAGCTCACGCTGCCTTCTGCTGTGTGTTCCCCTTGCAGAGTGAAGACAAGATCAAGGCCATTGCCAACCTGTACGGCCCCCTGATGGCATTGAATCACATGGTGCAGCAGGAGTACTTCCCCAAGGCCCTTGCCCCTCTGCTGCTGGCATTCGTGACCAAGTGAGTGTGCCCTCGTCAGCTCACGCGGCCGGTGACCACGCGTGCAGGCCTCTGGTCAGCTGAGGCTTCCCTGGCCTGGTGACTGGGGCGTGTCAGAGGCCCTCACACCTCTCGGGCTCTCGGCATCTGTGTTTGAGTCTCACCACCCCTGTGCCCAGCTGAGGACACAGGGCTCGGGGACAGTGTCTCCCTGAGAGAGACGGGGGATGTGCACTGGCCCCATCTTGCAGACGAGGAAGCGAGCTCCGGGTCAAAGGAGGTGTTGGCCCACGGTCGTGCTGCTGACCCAGGTCCTGTACCCGGCAGCGTCTCTGGGAGCAGTTCTGTGTTCGTTCCCTCAGCTACCTAGGCCAAAGGGGTCTGCCATTTGGCCTTCCACAGCCGCAGGCCCCTCTCCTGGGGACGCCAAGTGCCCAGACACACGAAACCTTGGCCTCCTCCTGGAGCGTCCTGGGAAAGGTGGGGCGCTGGCCACAGTCGAGTAAGAAGGAGCCTCCAGACCTCAGGGCCCCTCAGGGGCGGGTTGGGAGGCTTGTCCCCATCCTCACTGAGGCCCTGCGTGGCCCCCAGCTGACGTCCGGCCATCCCCAGGCCTCAGTCTCCCCATTTGCCCAACCAAGGGGTGGGTGAGGTTGTCGCCTTGGGGGAAAGTGGGAGGGGGTGTAGGAGAAAGGAGGTGACCGCACCCTGGGGGACATGTAACACTGGTGGGTCCAGACCATCAGTCAGGGTGCTTAGAGCGTGGGACGAAGTGTCGTGGGGCAGCCCGCCTGGGGTGGGGGGTGAGGAGCATGCGCCAGTCCCCCAGGACCTAGTTGGCACCTCGGCCTCTTTGCCACCTGACATCTCTTAGTTCCGTGTGCATAGCAGCGCCTCCTTAGTTGGGCCTGACTCCCTCGCCGTGTCTGCCCCCCTCTCTGCCACCACACTCCCCCCACCCAAACCGCCCCTTGCACTGCAGCTGCTCCTCTGCTGGAGTCCAGGGCAAGTCCAAACCCTGGTCCTGGATCTCGTGCTGGCTGCAGCCTGGCCTCCCCGCAGCGAGGTGCACTCTCCCCACACCTGTTCCCTCTGCAGGAGATGTTGCCTCAACCCGTGGGCCTTCGCTCGGACTGTCTGGGGTGTCCCCACGTGGTGGCCCTAGCCCCCGCCTGCCAACCCCTGACGAAGCCCGGCTCCCTCTGTCTCCTTCCAACCCCTGGTTGGGACTGTTCGCTCTGCATTCCCATCATCCCCTGTGTGGCCCTTGGGCTGGGCATGGACACCCTCGCCCTTGATGGTCAGTTGACAGGCTGCCTCCTCCTGGCTTGTTGCCTGCCTTCCAGTGCAGGCCTCAGTCTATTCCACTTTAAAAGAGGGGGGCTTGGTAAGAGCTGCCCCCAGGCCTTGGGGGTGACTGAGCGACGGTGGAGTGATATGCATGCCCCCTTCCCTCAAGTCCCAGCCCAGTGGTCTGGGATCCAAGCCCGGACGGGACCAGGTGAGGTGTCCGTGGGCTTCGGTCCTGGCTGCACCACAGGCTCACCCATCCCCCTGAGCATCTTTCACCAGTTTCTTTCTCTGCAGTGAGACTGATGATCTTGATGGTAACCTGTTACTCGTAGGGGTCCAGGTGGGACTCCTGTGGTCCACTCTTACATGTGCACTAGTGGCTGCTGAGGGCTCCCTGGCACTGTGCACACTGGAGAGGCCTCGGAGAGCCTGTCTGGTGGAGAGCAGAGGCCCAGGTTCCCTGCCGGCTCGGCGGGCCTGTATTCTGGCCAGCTCTAGGCCATGTGGCCTCGGGTGTATCACCCGCCCCTCTTAGCCCCACCTACCCCCACCTGCAGAAGGTGGGAGCTACCGTCTCCCTTGCAAAGTCACTGTGAAAATGAGAACGATGGAGTCGGGTGTATATTTTGACCTCAGAAACGGCCCCCACTCCATCTTCACGGGGGAAACTGGCCCTGCTGTAGCCTGAGCTTCCTGGCCCCCAGAGGTCCCCGCCCCACCTGCTGACCCTTCTTTCCCCGCAGGCCCAATGGCGCCCTGGAATCCTGCTCCTTTGCCCGCCACAATCTACTGCAGACGCTCTACAAGGTCTAGACGCAATCTGGTCTCTCCCCATCCCTCGGCCTGGACCGGTGCCCTGGGAAGGGACTCAGAGGAAGGACTCTGGCCAGCAGCAGGGAGGGTCTTTGTCGCGTGTGTCGTGTCTCCTGAGTACGTGTGTTGGTGCGGCGTATGTGCAGGTGTGTGCTTCGTGTCGGGGTTCGCATTTTTAACGTCTCCCTGCTGGCCTGGCCCTGGTCCCGCTGGAGGGGAGCTGGCCCCCAGGCGGAAGGGCTGCAGGCTGCTCTGCCATTAAACTCACCGCCATCTGAGGACGCTCTGCTGATCTGTGCCGCAGGCGCCAGGCCCTGGTGGCTGTCCCCACCCACCTCGCCTTCCTTATCCTCTGGGGCTGCACCAAAGTCTGGGGTGTTGCTGTCCGTGTGCTGTTCCCTCCGTGTTGTGGCTGGGTGTTTCCTGCCCTGCCTGGGGCTGCTCACCCGATGGCTGCCTCTGCTTCCTGTCGCCAAGTCCCGGTCCTGCAGCCGCCACTCTTCCTACCATCCACCCACGCTGTGCTGAGCCCTCAGCCCGAGGGCCAGAGACTGCTGTGCGTGGGGCCGCGAGCAGAGGGCAAGACCCTGGTACCCACACCGTGTGGACAGGAAGAGAAGCCAGTGGGCAGACGCTAGGGTCTAGGCGCTGGACTTGCCTGGACGGTGCCGGCTCTGTGCCCGGTGGGCCCTTCTCTGGCTGCGAAAGTGTCTGACAGGCCTGCGTGCTGAGCTGGAGGGGGCATCTGGGCAGGCCCAAACCTGTTCTCCAGCCTGGGGGGGCAGGGCCAGGGCCCACTGATGCCTGAGCTGCATCTTGGGCACCCTTAAGGATCTGGGGCAGGGGCCGGGTGGGGGCTGGGCATGCCCTGTGACACCTTGCTTCCTCTCATGCTCTTTGTGTGTCTGGGCTGTGCCCGGGGCTTCACAAATAAAGTCATGTGTAGCAGCAGCGGAGACTTGAGAAGCTTTTCACCTAAAGTGGGCTGTTCTCAAGGTCTTGGTGCCTGGGGTCCCACCTCAGCATGGCCACTGTGACCCCATCTTGGTCTGTAGTAGGGGGGCAGTCCATCTTGCAGAAGAGCCGCCGGGCCAGCCCTGTCATGACCTGGGGCAGACCTGGATGCTTCCTCTGTTGTGGGCATGCCGGCTCCCATGGGACAGCTGGGTGGGTGGTACCCAGGAGGGGCAGCGACCCATAGGGGTCGGGGAGGGTGGTGGGACTCCTGCTCTGGGCAGGGGAGGATCTGAGTTGCGGCCTGTCTCACCTGCCTGGCCCCACTTCACCCTTTACCTGACCTCTGGGCTGCTGCTCCACTGGCCCCTTCATTGCCCCATTGGTGGGCCTGGCTGAGCTGGACGGTGTCCAGAGTTTGCCACAGGCCCTGCTGGCTGCACAGGCAGGGGCCCCTGGGCCTGCCTGGGAAGCTGCCACGGGGCCCAGAGTGGAGGGCACCACCCCTGGGGTCCTCCCCTCCGGCTGCCACAGCGGTGTGAGGATAGCCCAGCACTTCTTACTGCCCCTCCTAGACAGCAGGCACAGGAGCAGAGAGGTCCCTCCGACGTTTTTTAGGGGGCAGTGTGTCTTTATTGGCCACGGACTACTCCAGCATCTTTCTAGGCCGGGTGGCAGAAGCGATGCCCAGGCCCTTGCCCTCCCCTCCTCCCAGCTGATAAAGCAGGTGGAGGTCCGACCAACTCCACCCCCATCTCCTTGCCTGGCCCTGTTTTGAGCTCTGGGGCTGCAGGTGCAGCCCTCGGAGAGCTCCCAGCCTGGTGCAGGAGACCATGTGTGGCCCAGAGGAGACTGTGGGCAGTGAGGTCAGAGAAGCCTTCAAGAGTGACGGGTGTGAGAGCTGAGTCTTGAGGTTCAAACAGGACTTTTCACAGGTGATATTTGAGAGACGGAGAAACTGCAGCTTGGAGCCGAATAGGGGTCTGTCCAAGGTTTTCTGGCCTGGGTGTTCCTTCCCTCCAGGCCACCCGGGGCTGGCCCTTGTTCCTTCCTAGCTAATGCGGGTCCAAGCTTCAGATCAGACTGAGAGAAGCAGCACAGATCTCGTTTCCTTAACCTCACAACAGGTCGGCAGTGCCTGACTCCTGGGACCCAGGGACTGAGGAGGGTGCCCCGCCCCTACTCAGCCCTTCAGAGCAGCTCCAGGTGCAGGGAAGGGCCTGGGGGCCTCTACTTGCTGCTTACTGAGAAAGGAAATTTTCCCCCAGACTCAAACGCCAACCCTAAGATTACACAGGCTCCAGGTCCCTGAGCACCGTGATTTGGGGTCTGCAAGATCACAGATGCCTTTGCCTGGGCAGCCTGTGACCCCCACATACGAAGGCCTGCTCAGCACCAGGCTATTCCCACTAAAAGGAGCTCAGCTATGGGCCAGGAGCTCACAGACTTACCAATTCCATTCTAAAAGCTCAGACTGGAAAACCCCCAGGAAGCATGGCAGAAGGCACTCCTAGCAGCACTGTTTGATGGCAGGAACCTAGAAGTGACTCACAGGCCATCAGGAAAATGGACCAGGAGCAAAGCCGCACAATGCAACGTTACACAGCAGTGACAATGCATCCACTGCGGCTCGGCACGCACCGTGCACGCCATGGATGGATCAATAGTGACGTCGAGTGAAGAAAATCTGTCTAACGCCCTTAGTTCAAAAGCCAGTAAATGGAACGTGTGGGCATGTGTATGCGTGTGACAAACCCAGCTTTCAGGATAGGAGTTAGTCTGGGGAGGGCAGGGGACAGGACGGGGTGGAAGCACAGTTAGGCCACCGTCGTGCACCAAGATTCTAAGTGATCTAAATCTGTTTGCCTAAGGAGCCATATTTTTTAAAGGAAAATTAAACACAGGAGAGCATTTCTTGACACAAAAAGCACAAGCCATAAGAAAACTTGCCTATTTCAAAATAAAAAGTGAAAAACAATGACCAAAAATACCGTAAAAGTTAACAACAAGGTGAGAGAGTAGAAAGACATTGCGACATATATAACAAAAAGAAATTATGTTCGTGCCCGTGCGCCACAACTACTGAGCCTGCGCTCTAGAGCCTGCGAGTCACAACTACTGAGCCCACGTGCCATAACTACTGAAGCCCACGCGCCTAGAGCCCGTGCTCCACAAGAGAAGCCACCACAATGAGAAGCCCGTGCACTGCAATAAAGAGTAGCCACCGCTCGCCGCAACTAGAGGTAGCCCGTGCACAGCAACGAAGACCCAACACAGCCAAAAATAAATTAATTAATTTAAAAAAAAAAAGGAATTATGTTCAACTTTACTGGAAAATAAGGAAATGTGAAATAAAACCACAGATAATACCATTTCAGACCAGACTGGCAAATACGATTAAAAGAGGTGACACCAGGAAAGAGGTGAATCTGGCATGTCTTACACATTGCTGGAGGGATGTCAAACTACTAAAAGCCACTATAGACAGCAATTTGGCAGGTACTGAGAAAGCTAAAAATGCATGTAGCCCGTGATCCCAAATTCCATTTCTAAGGATCTACTTGAGAGAAACTTGTACGTGTACACAAGGAGACATGTACAACAGCAGCCTGATGAGGGATACCAGGAAATTAAGAAATAACCAAATGTCCGTAAGTAGAATGGTTAGATGATGGCATGTGCATGCAGTGAGATCTCATGTAGCAGTTACAATGAGCAAACCGGATGCAGAAGCTACCTGTATCCACTGAGTAAATCTTCAAAAAACACTGCTGAGTGAAAGAAACAAGTTTGCAAAATAATATGCACTGTTTGATACATTTTAAAAAATTAATGCCCTATATCGTAAAATTATACTACTTCATGAAAGTGGTTGCCTCTGGGTAGAAAGGGAGGAGAGAGAATGAGACTACACCTCCTTATTACCTGCGTCTGGGGCAGATTGCGCTCCTGCCTCTGTCCCATGCCGCTGTTGTGGAATATTTATAGAAGGGAATGCTGGAATTACTATATAAAAATGAACGAAGTTTTACAATATGCACCATAGGTGAATCTCACTAAAATAATACTGATTAAAAAAAGCCAGACAGGGCTTCCCTGGTGGCACAGTGGTTAAGAATCCGCCTGCCAATGCAGGGGACACGGGTTCGAGCCCTGGTCCGGGAAGATCCCATGTGCCGCGGAGCAACTAAGCCAGTGCGCCACAACTACTGAGCCTGCGCTCTAGCACCCCCATGCCACAACTACTGAAGTCCGTGCAGCTAGAGCCCATGCTCCGCAACAAGAGAAGCCACCGCAATGAGAAGCCTGCACACCGCAACGAAGAGTAGCTCCCGCTCGCTGCAACTAGAGAAAGCCCGCGCACAGCAACGAAGACCCAACAAAGCCAAAAAAAAAGCCAGACATAAAAGGATAAACACTGGGGACTTCTCTGGTGGTCCAGTGGTTAAGAATCCACCTTCCAATGCAGGGGACGCAGGGTTCGATCCCTGGTCAGGGAACTAAGATCCCACATGCCTCGGGGCAACTAAACCCGCATGCCGCAACTACTGAGCACTCGCAGGCCGCAACTAGACAGAAGACCACGTGCTGCAACGAAGATCCCGTGTGCCGCAACAAAGACCCGACACAGCCAAATAAATAAATATGGGGGGTAAAAAAAAGGATGCACACTGTGCAATACTGTTGATAGAATTTGCTGAGTGAAATAAAGCACATGCAGAAGTCTGTGTGTGAGGACTTCCCTGGTGGTCCAGTGGTTAAGACTCCGCGTTCCCAATACAGGGGGCCTAGGTTTGATCCCTGGTCAGGGAACTAGATCCCACATGCCGAAACTAGGACCCGGCACAGCCAAATAAATGTTAATAAAAAGTCTGTATGTGGTGTGACACTATTTCTTGTTTGTTGTTTTTAAAGCCAAAAAACAGTAATGAAAGCTGCATTTCCACCAGAAACACAGATCTAAAGTATCATAGGATCTGAAAAATCATAGCATACATAAAGGTTTTAAATGTTTGCTATGGTCTAGATGAACTATTTCATTTTTTTAAAAAATGCACATGTCCCCAGGAAGATAAGTATTTAGGTATTCTTTGCAACACTGTAATAACAAAATTGGACGCAACCTAAACATCCAAGATTAATGAATAAGTTGATACACTTATACAGTGGAATACTATACAGGTCAAAATGAATGAATATAACTAAGAAGAATCAATTTAGATAGTTCCCTGGTGTTGAGTGAAAAAAAACAAATTTACAGAATAATTTATGTACAGTGCTCAACAATGTATGTAAATGTATTATAAGCACAAACAGGGCAGAGTTAACTGTTCTTGAGCACCTACTATGTGCCAGGTGCCTACCTTAACCCCCAGAGCAACCCTATGAGCTAGTTACTGATACTCTGTCTTTTCACAGAGTAGGAAACTGAGGCTCGGTGAGGTGCAGCCCTGCCCAGGGACACAGCCGGAGGAAGCCTAGGTCTGGGACCCACTGGCCAGCCCCTTGAGGCCCCTCCCTGCTCGGCTAGTCCAGGGACTCGGGTCTCAGGCCTGGGCCAGGATTCTGAGCAAGAAGCCCTGCAACTTCAGCCTCTGCTCCTGCCATGCCCGCCCCTCACTCACCTCACAATGCCTCCCATTCAGCCCTGTCCCCGCTGCCAGGTCTGCGGGCTGGGAGGGGGGCTCCTGCTGGCGTCCAGGCAGGGACCGTTGCCAGCCTTCCCCTGTGCTGCATTTCCAGGCTGGACTGGCCGTGCGATCGGCATGGCGGGGTGAGTCTTTGGGCCCTGCGGTGGCAAGGTGGGTTAGAGAAGCTGAGTGCCTACAGGCAAACCCCTGCCCCTCTCTGGGCCTCTCAGGGGCTGGGGGACAGGGGCTCTGGGATCTCCCGGGGCAGAGATTCTCCAAGGGTCTCTCCGAAATGGGTTCCGAGGAAGACGGCGAACGTGGCCGCTCCCAGGAGCTCCCCTGGGCTAGTCCTCCAGGAGCCTGTCTGAGCGCTAGGCAGGCCTGAGGCCTGGACGCTTGTCCTTCAGGGATCTGTCCCCACACCCCCGACCTGCCCTGAGCCTCAGCCTCACTCCAGCTCTACAGGATGCCACCAGCCCCAAGGCCGGGCTGGACCCTGGGACCCCAAGGAAACTGAAAACCGCGTGGTGACAGCCAACCCAGTGAGTGGAACACGGGAGGCTCAGGGTGGGAGTCAGCCCAGGAATCAGGAAGGGTTGCTCAGAGAGCTGAGGACAGAGGGAAAAGTGGTGAGGCAGAGAGGAGGGAGCTGCTTTGTGCACTGATGGTGGGGGAGCCCGGGGTGACACTGAAGGGTCTGAGCCGGTACCAGCTGGGGAATCAGGAGTCAGGATTTCCCAGCAAAGGCAGTGAGGAGAGGCTGGAGGGATCTCAGCCGGGGGTGTCAGGGCCCGTCTGTGTCTTGGAAAGTTCCCTTTGGTTGGTGGTGAGCGGAAGTGGGGAAGCCAGGAGTGCCACCGTGGCGCGGGCCTCCCTGTGGAGAGGCAGGCGGTAGTTGTGAGGTAAAGGGGTCCAGCTGGGTATTGGGTAGACGGGGAGTGGATGGACAGACAGGAAAGTGGACAGACCTTGCCCAAAGCACAGCCCCAAGGCCATACCCGCAGTTCCCCCCATCCCAGGCCAGGCCAGCGGGGTAGCACTAAGATGAAGAGAGGACAACAGACGAATAAACAGGAGAGAAGTTGGAGCCCCTTGCTTGCCTGTCAGAGTGGCTCTGACCAGCCATCAAGGCTCCTCAGGGCTTTCGGATCCCACGACACCTGGTCTGCCAAGTCGTGCCAGCCCTGGGTCCTCCCGTCCGGCTGCCAGGCTGTCTTCTCGAGGTGGGTGCCATTACGCTCCCTGCCACCACGGTGCTGATGCCACTTCCGTCTGAGAAACGGCTGATTCTCTCTCCACTGCCAACCTCACCCTGGGAGGACACAACTCCCCCTGGACCCGGGGGTTTCTGCACAGCCTGGACACACCAACTGCATTCGGCAAGGCCTCACTGAGCCACTGGCAGACAATCAAAGGGACTTGCCAGGTTGCCTTTCTGAGCCTGTTTCCTCTGGTATAAAACAGGGATAACAATGCAACCTATGCTCTGGGGAGGGGTTGGAGGCTCAGGGTAATGACAGCTTCCCTGGGGCCAAAGGAGGAAGACACCTGAGGGGCTCTGGGACAAGAGCTGGGGCTCAGTGAGTGGACAGTGTGGGACCCTTGCTCCTGTGAACACCTGACCCTTCTTCTCTCTGCCAGGCCCCAGAGTGTCTCCGTGGTGCTGCTGCTTCCTCTGCTGCTGCCACTGGGGCCAACCTGGCATGCAGCTGCCCAGCGCTGCCCACAGACCTGCGTCTGCGACAATTCCAGGCGGCATGTGGCCTGCCGGCACCAGAACCTCACCGAGGTGCCGAATGCCATCCCTGAGGTCAGTAGGGCAAGATGGGGTGGGGGGGGGACAGCAGGAGGAGCCCGGGCTGGCACCAGTGGATCTGCCATTGCCGGGCTGGGAGGCCTTGGCAAGTCACTTTCCTCTCTGAGCCTCAGTCTTCACATCTGTAAAATGGGAATGATAATAACCAACAACAGGGAGACAATCTATTAAAAATGCTATGCAATTGGAACAAGTTAGGTGACCTATATAGATACAGCATTGAGTTAATTACAGGCCCTGTGGCAGAGAACTGGGGATATACTGGACTAAGGTATGGTCTCTGTCCTATGGAGTCAAGAGCTAGAGGAAAAGAGTGAAAGTAAAGGGGCAGTGACAATTCAATGTGAAAAGTGCTAGACTAGGGGATACCCAGGCGGCTGGGGAGGAAGGCTTCCAGGAGGAGGTGTCAGGGAGCAGGATGAAGAGAATGAAGGAAACGTGAGGGGGAAGAGAGTGTTCCAGGTGAGGGAACAGCACGTGCAAAGGCCAGGGTAAGCAAGGGGCACAGGCCGTGGTCCTGGTGCCGCTCAGCCTCCCCTACCTCTCCCTGCTCAGCTGACCCAGCGGCTGGACCTCCAGGGCAACATGCTGAAGCTGATCCCCCCAGCTGCCTTCCGGGACCTGCCTTACCTGACACACCTGGACCTGCGGCACTGCCAGGTGGAGCTGGTGGCCGAGGGTGCCTTCCGAGGCCTGGGCCGCCTGCTCCTCCTCAACCTGGCCTCCAACCGCCTGAACGCGCTGCCCCAGGAGGCGCTGGACGGGCTAGGCTCGCTGCGGCGGCTGGAGCTGGAGGGGAACCTGCTGGAGGAGCTGCGGCCGGGGACGTTCGGGGCGCTGGGCGCGCTGGCCACGCTGAATCTGGCCCACAACGCCCTCGTCTACCTGCCCGCCATGGCCTTCCAGGGGCTGGTGCGCGCCCGCTGGCTGCAGCTATCCCACAACGCGCTCAGCGTGCTGGCCCCCGAGGCCCTGGCCGGCCTGCCCGCCCTGCGCCGCCTCAGCCTGCACCACAATGAGCTGCAGTCCCTGCCCGGGGCGACCTTGTCCCAGGCCCGCGGCCTGGCCCGCCTTGAGCTGGGCCACAACCCCTTCACCTACACGGGCGAGGAGGACGGGCTGGTGCTGCCCGGCCTGCGGGAGTTGAGGCTGGACCACGGGGCCTTGCAGGCCCTGGACCCCAGGGCCTTTGCCCACTGCCCCCGCCTGCACACCCTGGACCTCCGTGGGAACCAGCTGGATGCCCTGCAGCCGCTGCAGGGCCCGGGTCAGCTGCGCCGGCTGCGGCTGCAGGGGAACCCACTGCGCTGCGACTGCCGGGCTCGTCCCCTGCTCCAGTGGCTGGCGCGTGCGCGCGTGCGCTCGGACGGCGCGTGCGGGGAGCCACGGCGCCTGCGCGGCGAGGCCCTGGACGCCCTGCGGCCCTCGGACCTGCGCTGTCCCGGAGCCGGGGCGGAGGAGGAAGAGGAGGAGGTGGCGGCCGCGCGGCCCCGTGTCCCTGCCGGCACCTCCAAGGAGAAGGCTGGGGCGGCCGGGCCCTGCCCTCGCGCCTGCGTGTGCGCCCCTGAGTCCCGGCACAGCAGCTGTGAGGGCCGCGGCCTGCAGGTCGTGCCCCGTGGCTTCCCCAACGACACCCAGCTCCTGGACCTGAGGCAGAACCACTTCCCCTTGGTGCCCCGAGAGGCCTTCCCGGGCCTGGGCCGGCTGGTGTCGCTGCATCTGCAGCACTGCGGCATCACAGAGCTGGAAGCAGGCGCCCTGGCGGGGCTGGGCAGCCTGCTCTACCTCTACCTCTCGGACAACTCGCTCTCCAGCCTCAGCGCTGCCTCCCTCGAAGGGGCGCCCTGCCTGGGCTACCTGTACCTGGAGCGCAACCGCTTCCTGCAGGTGCCAGGGGCCGCCCTGCGCGCCCTGCCCAGCCTCTTCTCCCTGCACTTGCAGGAAAACGCTCTGGACCGCCTGGCACTGGGGGACCTGGCAGGCATGCGGGCCTTGCGCTGGCTCTACCTGAGTGGGAACCGCATCACCCAAGTGTCCCCCGGGGCACTGGGCCCCGCTCAGGAGCTGGAGAAGCTGCACCTGGACAGGAACCAGCTGCGAGAGGTGCCCACTGCGGCCCTGGAGGGGCTGCCTGCCCTCCTGGAGCTGCAGCTCTCGGGGAACCCGCTCAGGGCCCTGCAAGATGGGGCCTTCTGGCCCGTGGGCCGCTCACTGCAACACCTTTTCCTGAACAGCAGTGGCCTGGAGCAGGTGGGCACAGGGGGAACAGGGGTGAGGGGAGGCAGCACGAGGGTCTACGCAGCTTGCGTTCACTCAACCAACACTGCCGCCCCTGCAGTGCCAGGCCCGAGGCTGGGCGTGGGGTCCCTGAGATGAGCCCGACCCTGCGCCTGCCCCAGGGAGCTCAGGTGTGGGCCACAGACCAGGAGGAACGCTGTGCCACACGGAGGGGCTTGGCAGGGAGGGCACTGCCGAGGCCTGGAGGAGGGCGGAACGTGGATCCGTGGGGTTACCTACTGTTGCACACTTTGTGGGCAGAGCTTTGCCAATATGCGGGGGTCCAGGCGTAGCAGAAAGAACCATGGACTGGGGGTCTGTGTGACTTGCAAAGGGCACGTGCTTTGGCAAAACCTGGGTTTCCACCCCAGCACTGCCCTTCCTGCCCATCTTGGGCTCTCTACTCCCCTTCTGCACGGGGAGCATGAGGCTCCCTCCCAGGCCTGGGGGTATGACAGGCCTGGCAGGAGCTCACACCAGGGCCTGGCGCCTTCTTGCAGGTTTCTCCGGGGGCCTTCTTGGGCCTGGGGCCTCGGCTCCAGAGCCTACATCTGCAAAAGAATCAGCTGCAGGCCCTGCCCGCCCTGCCTGGTCTCAGCCAGCTTGAGCTCATTGACCTCAGTGGCAATCCCTTCCACTGTGACTGCCAGCTGCTCCCACTTCACAGGTAAGCACCCCCAACTGAATGCCCCAGCTGGGGACCCAGCAGCTGCTCTCAGTCAAGCCCTGGTGCCATCTGAGCCCCTCTGGCGGGCGAGGATCCTTCCAGGGCCAGCTACCCTTCCTGGGGGAGCCAGACATCCACGGGGCTTGGGTGGGCTTCTCTGAGCCCCTGTTCCCTCATCTATAAAGGGGGAATGAAATCTGCCCAGCCTAGTGGGGTGGGACCTAGTAAATGTGTGAGAGCACTTTACGTCATTGCCTAAGATAAAGCAACAAGAACCGTGGAGTCTGGTGACCTGGGCTCAAATCCACCTCTGTGACTGACCATCTACCTTTGAGCCATGTGGCCTCTCTGTGCTGGCCCCTCATCTGGAAAGGGGATGATAGCGATTGCATCCACCTCCTGGTGGCGGTCGTAAGAATTACATTAAATTAGATAGCTTATCTAGATTGAACAGCGTCTGGGTCTTCAGCCCTCTGGAACTGTTTATTACTGGCCCCCTGTTACAGGGAGGGGATTGAAGGTTGAAATGACTTGCTCAGGGTCACATAATTGGTGAGTGGCCGAGTCCCACTGCCCCCACATCACTGAGGACCTCTTCGCTCTCCTCAGGAAAGCTCAGCACAGCGGCTTCCCCGAACCCCCTTTTCTCCTCAGGTGGCTCACTGGGCTGAACCTGCACGTGGGGGCCGCCTGTGCCGCCCCTCCCAGTGCCCGTGGCCAGAGCGTGAAGGCTGCAGCTGCTGTCTTTGAAGCCTGCCCGGGCTGGGCTGCCAGAAAGGCCAAGCGGACGCCGGCCCCCAGGCCTAGTGCCCAGAGGACCTCCATGAAGGGAAGACGGCAGGGAGCGAGCAAGGTTGGTTGGGGGCAGGTGCAGGGAGGCCTCGCTGGGTGGGTCAGGTTTTAAAGCCCCTGGGGTAGCAGGGATCTGACTTGTCTTGGTCCCAATTTCGTGAGGTTCTAGATCTGGGTAATGACCCTGTTGCTTCCGTTAAAAAATGTCTATCCCCCTCTCCTTACCTCCTCCACCTCTGGGCTAAGCCCAGAGTGGGTTTGTAAGGAAATGACTGTTTCATCCCACGGGACAATGGCCTTTCCGATTAAGCTGCAGCATCCCAGGACCCTGGGTATCCATGAGAACCCCACAGTGACTGTTACTGCTGGATTGCCATTGATTCGGCCTGTCCCCACCTGATCTTGGGGGCCTCGCTCATCCCTGGGGCGGGAAGAGCAGGAGTGCAGGTGTGTGGTTGGTGCCACGGGTCGGACTCCATCACCCCCTTGACGTTACGTTTGCTGTCCGGACAAACCCATTCACACTGGAACGCTCAGTTGTAGCAAAATCTCGCAGCTCATCAGAGAAGAGTGCGCAGGACATGGGCACCCCTCCACGTGGCGACCCATGCTGGGTGGTGAGGGGATGTAGAGGAGGCAGACCTTAGAGGAAAGCCGTGACCAGAACAGGGTGGGCTCTGGGAAGGAGGGGAGAGGGCTCTGCCTGCTTCTGGACCTGCAGCTTGAAGAGTTGGGGCACCTAGGGACCATCAGATGGTGTTTGTATCAGTTCCCTAGGGCTGCAGTACCACAAACTACCACAAGCTGGGTGGCTCAGAACCACAGAAATGTATTGTCTCACTGATGTGGAGGTTAGAAGCCTGGAATCAAGAGTGCTGGTGGGGCTGTGCTTCCTCTGAGGCCTCGAGGGGAGGGTCCTTCCGTGCCCTGTCCAGCCTCCGCGGGCCCCAGACGTTCCTTGGCTGTGTCAACACAAGCCCCGTCCCTGCCTCCACCGTCACACGATGTCTTTCCGTGTCTCTGCACATCGTCTTCCTGCTGGATGTGTCCAAATTCCCCCTTTTTATGAGGACACGAGTCATTAGATCAGGGCCCACCCTAATGACCTCATTTTAACTGGATCATCTCTGTGAAGACCCTATTTCGAAATAAGGTCTTATTCTGAGG
Source organism: Lagenorhynchus albirostris (assembly GCF_949774975.1). NCBI lineage: Eukaryota > Metazoa > Chordata > Mammalia > Artiodactyla > Delphinidae > Lagenorhynchus > Lagenorhynchus albirostris. The sequence continues at coordinate 7,939,306 of NC_083105.1, forward strand.
TATCTTTTTCGTGGGGACTTAATTCAACCCGAAACAGTGTTCTTTGTGGAGGTCGGCTGGGAGTGAGGAAGAACCCCTAAAAAGACCCCAGGCCGAAGGTGAGCATTCGGCCTTAGAAGCGAGCCCTGGAGCCAGGGTCAGTGACGGCGGCCATGCTCGGCGAACACGCGGGCGGCGCTTTCTGCCGGGAGTCGTGATGAATGGCACCGGCGTGGATGCTGAGCTCGACTCGGGAGTAGCAGCCCCGACGGGTTCACCTCCAGGTCTGGACTCTCATTAAGACCCCCACGCCAATCCCACATCTTGTAGCTGTGACAGGAATGGGGCCTCGCGGGCCACCCCATCCAACCACCCTTTCTGACACGGAGATACGCCACCAAACAGGCTTTTTGTTTTTACTTTGTTGAAAGTGGCAGCTTCCTCCCAGGAATACCAGGGCATTGAAGAAGGATAAGGGCCCTGAGCCCTGGCAGGGTGTTCTGGGCTGGGGGACTTGCCTGGCCGAAGGCACCTGGCAGACGAGCCTGGGCTTGCTCCCACTGCTGTCATTTAACAGTTGTCAAACCACCAAGTTACTGAACTTTAACGAGTTCTCTGTCTCTTATGCGTAAAATGAGTCAGCGTGTCCTCACGGGATTATTGTGAAGATGAAGCGAGCCGTGTGAACACCTGTACACTAGTGCCTGTCATGTGGGGCTATCACAAATGGTAGTGCCCTTGCTTCCCGTCCCTCAAGCAGAGCTGAGGATGCAGATGGGGGTGATAGTAAAGGAAGGTGTTTGCACGTGGCCTAATCTGCACCAGGGAGCTGCTGCAGGCTGTCAAGCAGTGGGAGCAGGGAGTGGAAGTGGTTCTGTTCTTTAGGCTATTTCCCAGCCATCAGGTGGCCCCGCTGCTGTGAGGCTTCAAGACCTGGTTCCATCCAAGGGCAACTGAGGAACAAGGTTCATTCTGTGCCTTGAGCTATTATGTCCCAGAGGTCAACACTTCCATCTGTAACAAATTAACCTCTAGGTCCCAGGAACACGTTATGTACACTTTGTCACATACTTGGGCTTTCTGGAACCTGTGGTTTTGGTAGGGGAACGGCTGAAACATAAATAAGGAGAATATAGCATGTTGTTGCTATGGAGACGGGGAGCTCCGGAGATGACAGATGACACTTGTGTTCTGCACTCTTCATGTGTGAACTCACCCAATTTTCATAACTGACACCGTCGGGTGGCATATCAGAACGCACTCTAGCTCTAAGAACAGAACACTGACAAATTGGACTTAAGCAAGAAAGAGATTCAATTGTCTCATGCAAATTAAGTATGGGAGGCCAGTCCAGGGCCACAACGGCAGCTAATCGTGCCCTCCAGCTCTGCCTGTCATGCTCACGGCACCTGTAGATTTCACTTCTCCATTCAGGAAGAAGCAACCGAAGGCCAAAATGCCATACAAGTCCTGTTTTCCTAGAAGCTCTTCAGTCAGAACTGGATCCATTAACGGCAAGAGCATCAGGGATGATGAATTATTCTCAGCTGAGCAGTTTACCCTCAACAAAGGCAGAGCTGAAGTGCGCACACATGCCACCTTCCTCCCCTGGGAGCTGATGCCACTGACTGACCCATCACCACTCAAGTCTGGTGTGTGTGAGATGGGGGTGGGGTCAGGCATGGTCCCTCTTTCCTGGGACCTGCCCTGTCCTTGGTCGTCACTGTGTTCCACACACACCTAGTCATGTTTTGGGGAACTCAGGCTGCAAGAGGGTGCTTTCTGGGCCTGGTTTCTATACCATGTGGGCCTGCAGAGTGTCTTTAGAAAAGGAGAAAGGATCAAGTTCTCTTTGAATTGACAGGAAATCAGCTCTCCTTGGGCTGGTCACCCCATCTCTGGGATGACACCCAACAGCTGGGTCCTGAGCACATCCACGGTCAGCACCCCATCTGGCAAGCACCTGACAGTCCAGGAAGCCAGATACCCACCCAGCACAGCTGCAGCCCTTAAAGGGGTGACACAGGGACCCACCCTGCCGTGCCGTCACTACCCAAACATGTAGAAGGAAAGAAAAGGGCTGAGGACAGCACCTGCCATCACCTTAGGTTCCAGGAAGAGGGTCTCTTGAAGAGAGGATGGATCAGAGGGAGGAGACAGTTTCAAAGGAGACTAACTGGGGAAAAAAAAGCAACTGAAATTTGGGCAGATGCTAGATGAACTTCTAGAAGGTACTTTAGAGAGAAGGGGATTCAAAACATGTTACAGAGTTAAGGACACGAACAGTGAGGAAAACAAGCCAGGAAGTGTGTCCCTTCCTCCAGGAGCTCCTCCAGGGCCACCTCAGCCAGCAGGGCTGACCACCCAACTCTGTCGTGGCCCTGTGACTTTCTGGCAGGGCCAGACCCGTCCCTGGTTAACAGGAGAATGAAAAGGACAGGTCCTAGCCCCCCTGGGCTCCAGAGCGGGTTAAGTTCAATGCTGGTGGCAGCCTCCCTCTCAGGGGATGTGTGTGCTCGAACACACATACACACACACAGACACACACGTGCTGAATGTGCTCGTACACACACACACACGCATGCTGGGTGTGCTCTCACACACACACACACACACACACACACACACAGAGGCGCGCTGAGCTCACCCCCCCCCAACCAACTTGTCCTCCAGTGTGCGGCCCCTCACCCCTGGCAGTTGAGGGACACGGTGGGTGTGGATGGAGGCTGGTAAGGAAGAGCTTCGGGAACTCCAGCTGGAGAGGGAGCTGCTCACAGGCGAGTCTGTGGGTCTCAGCAGCCCTAGTCATGCCGGCCGTGCCCGGGAGGGGGCAGAGGCGACAGGGCGGGTCCGGGAGACCCTGGGTGTTCATTCGCTGCCCAGCGCCCACGGCACCAGGCGGCATTCACGCGGAAAGGCTCAGTCTCCAGAGGAAAGTGGGGTGGAGGGGTGCTGGCAGTCGAGGCGCCCTGGGCTGGCTGCCAGCTGGGCGCTGGGCAGGCAACGAGGAAGTCTCAGTCGTCTGTCTCCTGTTTGATGTTCTCGATGGGAACGGGCAGCTCTGGACTCGGGGCCTTGTCAGGCGTGGCCACGTCGAGATGCTCTTCCTTTACACGCACGGTAATGACTGAGGAGGAAGAGAGGTGGGGGCAGGGAGAAGAGAGTGTGCCTGTAACTCCAGGAAGGGCACGGCCTCAGGATCTGGGGAAGAAATCAGGCTTCCTACGGATGGGCCCTCAGGACATGGCAAGGGGAGCCCCTTCCCCCTCTGTGGGGGCAGGCAGCACAGAAGGCCTAGGGTCCCGTCACCCCAGCCGGGCAGGCTGCCCACCCTGCCAAGCACATGAGGTGGAGAGGGCCATGCGAGACGCTCGGCTCCATTCAGAGCTGGGGGTGGGTGTCTGGGAAGCCCTCCAGGCCCAGTGGTCTGAGAAGGGTTGCTTGGTGCCCAGAAACTTCCCTTCAAACTTGACTCTACTCTTCTGTGCCCAGGTGGGGAAGGAGGGGGTCAGCCTCTGAGCACCGGAGCCGCCCCCAACCTCGACCCCGCGTGGGAGGCTCTTACTCTCATCAGGAACGGGCTCCGACGAGATCTTCTCTGCCGCCTGCAGGTCGTCCTCCAGCAGGGGCTTCTTGGACCCCTGTCTGAGGGGCCGGGTCCTGGTTGGTGGTATTCTTTTTCCTTTGAATAAACACAGAATTAAATCCGGGATAGGGATGCATCCACGTGGCGCACGAAGGCTGGGTCTTGCCCAGTGGTCAGGCAGCACAGCAGAGGGGAAAGCGCCAGTGTGGGAGGGCGAGGCCCCAACTCTGATCTCAGCCCCCAGGGCTGCGTGCCTGCGGCTCAGAGGCTGCCGCCAGCAAGGGACTGACACCCACCTCCCCCCACTCGCCGCCATGGTTAAGCTTCCCTTTTCGGATCCTCGCTTTCTTCATGTCTGAAGTGTGATTCCCAGCCCTACATTTTGAACGGCACAGGGTCCTGCCGCTTGGTCGCCTCCACACCCTCACAGCATCTTAATCCTGCCTCGGGACCACACTGTTTCCTCTCTGTTCCCTTCAGGACATCCTCTCCTCTGCATGATACCACGTCAGGAAGCCCACCTCACCGCACTGGCCTGCAGCTCAGCTTGGGGCCTGCTGAGAATGGGCCTGTCTGTGGAGAGGTCCCCAAGATCAGTGGCTGCCCTTCCTCCCACTCCCTGGGGGTCATGAGGGAACAACGACAGCCTCAGGGAGCAGCTTCCACCCGTTTCCTTTCGTACCTTTTACTTTCAAGCATGGCCTCTACACATGGCCTCCCTACACCCCAAATAGTCTCTCGTCTCTTTTCCTCGGTATCCTGACCATTGCCAGAGATGGAAGACTTACGCTCTGGGTCCCTGAAGACACAGGGTGATTGATGGCTGGGCCCGTGGGGCAAGGGGTGAAGGAGAGGGCGGGACCATGAAGAGCGCGACTTAGGTGGCGACACCCCACCTCCACTCCCAGGGACACAGGCTCAGCTGATCCCAGGTAGCTTTAGAGCATCACTTACTTTTCTTCCCAAACTGTTTCTTTTTCTTCTTTGTGGCCTCTTTGGCTTTCAGAGGCGTGGTGGGCTCTGTTGTTGAAAGTATGGAGAAGAGGTGAGGAGAGAGTTCTGAGAGGACACAGGCTGTAGGCACACCCCAAGATGCCTGTCTGCCCCTCACCGGCCTCCCTGACACAGGGGACGCCCCCAGAAGGAAAGCCAGAGCTGGGCAATGAGAACAGGGAGGGGGTTGCAGAGAGGGACTGGACAACAGCTGTCCCTTCTTCCCACCCTCATCACCAGGGCTCTCGGAGGGACCTAGGGAGTTTACCTGGGTGCACAAGGGCACGAGCATATGACAGAGTGGGCAAGGTCAAGGAAGGAGCTCTGCAGGCCAGAGGGAGAGGGAGACAGAGAAGTCAGGACAGGGAGGGAGACAAGGGCCACTCTTTTCTTAGAAGTGGTCCAGGAGATTCTCGATCTCATGCCAAAGAACGAGGTGGGCGTGGGGCGGGGGCGTGGTTGGCAGGAAGGAAGAAGAAGAGGAAAGTCAAGAGCCCCTTAGGGCTGTGAGAGCCCAGACCTGTGGCCACGGGCGGCTGGAGCTGGTAGCCGGTGAGCTCACACCAGCCGACGGGGTAGATGTCCGGGGACTCACAGTCTACCCACTGGTCATACTCGCTGTCCCAGCCATCAAAGTGGATGCTGAGGAGACGGTGCACCACCCGCTTCACAGTGGCCACACAGATGAGCCGGGGCTCCATGAGGTCCACGGCCTCCAGCTTCATGCCCACCTTGAAACCGTGGTTGGGGCAGTCCTGGGAGGGAGAACAAAGGCAATGACCAAGCCAGCCGGGGCCCTGCCCCAGCGGGGCAGACCTGGGGGAGGGAGCAGGGCTGAGCATGCCTGCGGGGGGAGGTTCCTCTGACCAGTGATCCCACTGCATTTTGTTCCCAGGCACTGGCCCTTTTGGGAAAGGGACCAGCTGAACTGTTCAGCACAGCGCCCATGTCAGAGTTTGGGACTTCTCCCCTGAAGGGGCGGACCTCAGTAGCAAAGACTCAAGAAAAGAGCAGGGCTGGGATTGCCGCTGCGGGAGGTGGGCAGGACTGGTCTCCTCACCGTGTTGAAGAGCCTTGACGGAGCTGCTTTCGCCTTGGTCTTCTCCAAGTAGGTCTCCCAGCTGAAAGTGTGAGCCTCATACCCTGTAGGAGTGGAAAGTGTAGGTGAGGAGGGGGGAAGGGAAGCGGGAGGGAGTCCCGGAAGGTCTCCCAGCACCAAAGGGGCGCCTGCAGCTCAGTCAGGACCCCCCCGGAGTCTCCCCAGCAGCCTTCTTCCCTCCTCCCCAGGCTGGTACCTGCTCTAGGACCATGGTCCTGTTGCACAAGTTGTTCACTGACCAAAGGGACAAGTGGGAGCTCTGCTCACCGAACCACATACCGGCCATGGGGCCGAGCCAGCCCAGAGTATGGGCTAGTGGTGACCCTGGGTAGCTCTGTCACCTCTCCAATCCACTCACAGACTTCAAACTCCAGGGGTCTGGCTTGGCCAGGAATTGGGGCCAGTGGCCCCACCCTGCTCCTCCCAACTGTAAGGCTCGTCTTGCCTTTTGGGGGTGTGAGCTCAATGTCATTCTTCTGGCAGAAGGTGGCTGGGAAGATGGCGTGGGAAGAGGCATGATAACAGAACCAGTCTGAGCCATCTGTGGAGGGCCCCCCGTCCACACAGATCATCAGGTAGCCATCCAGGAGGACCTAGCAGGTGGAGGGGAGGAGGGCAGACAGAACATGGTATCCTGAACTGCACCCCCATCCCAGGGTGAGGTGATACAATAGGGATGCAAGGTGGATGGATCCAACCAGAGCTGGTTCTCAGCCTTCCCCGAGCTGCTTCAGAGCACTCAGCACTGGTGTAACCCACGCTCGTGAGATCATTTAGCCTCCTCACTAGATAGCACGTGCTGTACCAGCAGGAACTGCATCTGTCTTCTTGTCAGTGTGTTCTCAGTGAACACACAGGCCCAGCCTGGAGATCTGCTGGATGGATAAATCGGCAAAACCCCCAGGAGGGCCGAAGGGTGGCTGTTGGCTCTTCAGGCTACAGCAATAACAGAGGTTTGCAGTGAAGTCAGCCCGGCTATGGCTTGGCTAGGTCAGCACTCAAAGGAGATGACATGTGGCAGCAGGGAAGCCTACACCTGACCCAGGACAGGCTCAGGCCAGGTGTTCAGTAAGCACCTGTCCAACGCACCTCTGACCCCGACACGAGAGCAGATTCTGACCCTGACACGAAAGCAGGTAGCCCAGGAGCAGCGAGAACTGGGAAGCTCTGCCACCTCCATGCCCGCAGAAAGCCATACTGGAGGCTCCCCCAGGCTCACCTTGCAGATGGTTGCCACGCAGATGTTGCCCAGATTCAGGGGGTCAATGGCTTCCAGTTTCATCCCCTCCTCAAACCAACCGCCTTCCGTGTAGACAGCTCGAACCTTAAAGGAACGGGGCACTTGGGGAATCTCCGGGCTGGCCCAGGGAAGGTGGGAAAGCAGGCCTCATCTGCCATCGGCCTGGGAAGGAAGTGGGGAGGGAAAGGGACATCCCAGGGAAGAGCTGGGGTCCGCAGGCCTGGAGTGGACCTGTGGCCAAGGGGACAGTGCCCAAGGGCTGTGCCTCACCTTCTTGAACAGATAAGGAACAGCATCACAGTAGATCTTCCGGAAAGTGGGATGGTGGGCCATGTCGCTGCGCCTCTCTTTTAGGGAAATGGCAGAGGGAGGAAGGGAGAAAAGGAAGGTGAAGCTGCTAACAGGGCCATCTCCACGCCTCCCCCAGAAATGTGCCCCCTAGACCAGAAGGTCTCTGTAGGAACTATTCAGCCCTTAGGACCCAGACTCTTCCCACATCACATGGAAAGGATGTGGCCTGTAGCCTCTAGTTTCAAACCAGTTTTTAACACTTCAACCTGAGTATCCTCAGTCAAGGCACTCAACCTCTCGGGATACTTGGTCAAGTCCTGCCATCCGCATGGTAGAGATGATCGCCTCTACCGTGCAGCATGGTTGTGGGGTGTAGAGATGTGCCCTCGCTGGCCAGGGACTTCTGCTAACCTGACAGCTTGATGCCATGGCCGACACGCCTTGACCAACCCACTGGGTGGATCAGGGGGCTCCACATGTGGCACCAGAAGTCATCATCGCTGTCGCCATCCTCGTAGAGAAGCCGTAGGCGACCCCCGATTACCGTGTCCACCACAGCCATGCGGGTCCGTGACACCTGGGACTTGTCCACCACCTCCAGCCGCATGCCCTGCCGAAAGGGGTACTTCATGCTCTCCACCATCTGCAATGACATCAGAACACAGGCCTGCTGGGGTCATGTGGACCCTCCCACCCACCTTCCTGTTCTGTCCCTTAAGAGTAATCAGAGGATGGGGAAGGTGGAGTGGAAGCACCGCACACACTGCGTCAGGAAGCAGGTAGATGAGCCCTCCTGTCCCGCCAGGTTCAACCCTGGCTCTCAAGTCCCTGGGATGATACTGATGATATGATTTTTACATGTGCACCAAAATGCCAGTAAGTCATTATGATAGGTATTACAGAACGCTTTTCAGACTAAGGAAACAGGTGCCCCAGAGAGGTCACATGACTTACCCAGAGTCACACGGGCTCGTGAGTGGCAGAGCTGGGCCGCAGATCTGGCTCTGGTGTCCAGCTTTGTACTCTTTCAGGGATCTGCACTCTGACCACACGGGCACCCCGCTCCCCTCTACCTGCTGGCCCCCACTGACGGCACACACAAGCCTCGTGTTTAGGGAACTGAGTGCCCCTTGCCTCCATACATCTAATTTCAGCTCCAGCCCCTCTGCGCTGCAGCTCTGAACGGCTCTCATAGCACCTCAGTAGTGATGCCTGCCCCTCTGACGCAGCAAAGGACAGTGACCAAGATGTCCACAAGCTGCTCTAGAGCCCTGGCGGCGGGGCCTGGGTGAGGAGACGGGAGATTCTTTGTCTGCTGTGACTTTGGTGCTGTCCTGCCGGGGGTAGAGGATGGTTATGTAAGCTCTGTAGGGCTTTTCCAGTACCAGGGCACTGCGGGCTCAGGGAGAAGCATCCCAGTCTCCACGTGACGCGGGGCTGAGCAGTGCTATTCCAAATCCCACCAGGAGGGGGAGCGGCCCAAGGGTCACAAAGCAGCCACCAGGACACAGATCTTTCACCCTCAGCTCAAGGGCTGGAATATACCAGGCCCATTTAGCAGAGGGAGAGACACAGGGTGAGAATTGGGCTGGGGTCCCTCTGGGCCGCCTCCCCGCCGCTGGCCTTTCCTGACAAGCTCCTTTCCTCTGTGCCCACTGGTGCAGCCCACGACCCGACAACGCTTTATTGCCCTCCTTTGTTTAAATTAAGGTCACACGCTGGAACTCAAGGTCTGTAAAGGCAGAAGCTAGGTTTGAGTCATTTCTATTGTACATTCTCAGCTCCAAGCACAGAACTAGGCACGGAGATGCGGGCCTGGATTACCATATAGGGATTGGATTTGGACTTGAGCTCCCTCCACAGACCCACCCCTCCTATCCTCTCCACCCCCCAATCTTCAGAGGCAGCTGCTTTTGCACGCATGCCCTGCAGGGACTGGGCACGTGACAGCTAGTGTGTGCTTGCTGACTGTTCACACAGAGCCCTGCTCTGCCACCCAGAATCAAGATCTTTTTAATTTAAGCAGAGATGAGGCCACCTTGACACTCCTGGTGGCCTGCACACAGCCACTTGCCTCATCCTAACACTAGGGCCAGCTCATCTTCAGTCGCCAACCCTGTCCACTGTGCAAGGTACTATGGGAAATATAGGAGAAAAAGCTTGCAGTTTTGTGGAAAAGACTATGATAATTAACAAAATATAGAGAGATGAAGAGCAAATGAGCACCACCCAGTACGTTCAAAGAAGGGAAAAACTGTTTTTGAGGTGCTTGGAACCATTACTCATTGAAGACCAGCTAAGGCCCACGGCGCCAATGTTCTCACCAGGCATCCGGGGCCTGGGGTGAGATGGCCCCAACTACCCTCCCATCTGATTTTCCACCGCTGGCTTCCATGCCCGCCCACATTCTACCCATCAAGGTAGAATTCAAATGCCATCTTCTCCACAAAGCCTCCCTCAATACCTGCTCGTCCTGAGGCCACAAGGCCACTTCAACCACAGTCACGGTAGTACCTGCCCTGCATCCCCTTGGCTCGCTGCTGTGATGCTTACCCAAGCAACATGAGAACAACACGTGTGGGCATCCGGGTCAGGGGCCCCAGAGACCCTAGATGTGGCCCAGGCACCTATGTGAGCGAGCCGCACAACAGCAGGCCTGGCACACAAAGGAGGAGGAGACTAAGTCTTCACTGCGTATCCTTGTGAGCCCTTTGAATTTTTACCATGTGTATGATTTTTTATGTTAAAGAACTAAATAATTTTTAAAAATTCAATGCCACACAGATGATTTTGAGGCACATCTCTGGTACAAAATCAAGGCTATTTTATATTCTTCATGGGTGTGACTTCATTTCCTCTGCCAGACTGGACGGTCCCAGATGGCAGGGTGCACATTCTCCGTATTTCCAGTGCCTTGTATACAACAAGTACTTAATAAAATCTATTGAATGAACGCTCCTGAAAATGCTATGAGCAAAGGTAAGGATCTAGAAGAAGAAATGGCAGACAAAGCCACATGATCAATGCGTCTGAGCAGGGAGGAGGCTATTAAGCTGGGAAGGCAGACGACACCCCCCATCCATCCTTAGGAAATCTGGAGCCGCTAAGATTGCTAAGCAAGGGAGTCTTAGAAAAAATACTCCAGTGAATAGCACGAAGGACAGATCAAACGGGATAGGGGCAGGAAGGAGATCAGTTAGGAGACCCACAGGGCTCACTGCCAGACCTTGATGTGGAAATCCACGGGAAGCGTCCTGGAGCCCACCAACCGTTTCATGAGGTAGCCCTTCCAGTCGGTGAACTTGGCATGGATGGCTGCAGAGACAGAGCAGAACCCTGAGCACAGACTGACAACACTCCCACTGATGGGGCACCAAAGCTGCCCCAGAGAGCAGCAGAGGGGCCTAAATAACTTATTTCTGCCTTTTCAGGCCAGCAATCACCATCTTATAAAACCGGACTCCCCCAACTTGGACCTGCCACAGGGCCTCTGGGACAAGGCAGGACAGGAAGCAAGGAGGCAGGTGGGCCCTGTTCTGGTCTAACTGCTCCCAAGGGCCCCGCAGGAACCAGGACAGTGAACGTTCTCATCGACTCACTCCGCGGGGGCACCAAGATCTTGCTGTTGATGGCGCACCAGCCGATGGGGTGGACATCCACAGTCCCCAGGTTGCACCAGAAGTCATGGCTGGCGTCGTTTTCAAAGCCTTCATACCGGAGCAGCACCCGGTACCCTGAGAAGGAGGGAACGGTGTGCTCTTAGGCCTTCGCTCTTCTCCAGCCTAAACAGGACTTGTGCTGCCTACTTCAAGAGCTCCTTCCACAACAGCCAGAGTAAAAACAAACCCATGCCACGTACTCGGAAAGCAGTACAGCACAGGAGGGAGAATAATTTTCTATAGCCTGATCAACCCTGGAATGAACTTAAAAGATGGGAGTTTCCAAACTCGCCAAGCCCTGTGGTCCCCTCTAAGGTAGGCAAGATAAAAGAACAGCAAGAAGGGAGGCAAAAACTCCAGCAGGCGGGTTTTTGTGTTTGTTTTATGAAGCTGATTTCTGCTCCGCCACTGCCTGTCCATCTGGAGATGTCACTGCCCAGGCCCGACCCTGCCTCGGCCGGAGGAACACCCACCTGCCGCCTGGATGACCGAGGCGATCCAGTACACACGGCTGGGGAGCACAGCATCGCTGTTGAGCACCTCCACCTTCATCCCCTTCATCACATCCTCCCACTGGTCATAGAGTGGGACCTGTAAGGGGGACAGTGAGCCACCTGGGCTGGCAGAGGAGAGCAGCTGGCTGAGGGGCCTCGCGAGAGTCTGCGTCCTTCCTCCTTCACCCCTCAGCATTGCCCCTCACTCCTTGTGTGTGGAAGGCCAGGCCGGGGACCAGGGATGAAGAGACGGGCAAGACGTGGTGGTGGGGCTGGGCAGAGACCCAGAGTCAGGTGGTCCTGGGTGCTAAGCTCTCCAGGGCCGCTCCTGGCTGCTATCCTCGCGGGCACACCATGGCTGCACCAGCCTGCGTGACAGTCACGGCGCCTAGCAGTTTCTTACCCTCACCACGTGCCAGGCGCCATTCTTGGCACAAATAGCACCTCTTCCAGTCATCGCTCCACCCGGGCCGTCAGGACCGCGACCCCGGCTCCCGCAGCGGTCGCCAGGCTGGCTCTCACAGAGCCGGCCGCCCACCCGCCGCTCCGGCACGTCCTTTCTCCATCTCTCCTCCTCCTGTTCACATGCCCCCGACAGCACTGGACTGCTTGGGGCTGCCTCCCCAGTATCTAATCCTTACTTTGCTGCCAGTGGCACTTTGGTTCTCCTTTAGGGAGATTCTCCTTTTTTCCTTCTCAGCCCTGGTTTCAGCCAATCAGTGTATCCCATTCCATCTCCCTGGCCGGAGGGACTGGGTTCATCACAGAACCCAGAAACAGTTATACTGCTCAGGCACGTTCAGGTGGGCTTTTTACAGAGTATATCGAGGCAGATATATTAGTGCAAGTATGATGCAACTCCCCGCAATGAAATGCCTGAACTGCTAGAGAATTCAGGAAATAAAGAGCTCCCCCCACTGGGAAAGACGTGCACCTTCACTAGCAACCAGACAGGAGAGGAGGAGTTAAGCTGCACCGAGTGCCAACCTCTTCCTGATCAGCACCTCCCCAGAGTTCAGTAGCAGCTCAGAAATTAGAGGCTAGGAAGTGGGTTTAAAGAGGCCTCCTCCTGGATTTCCCGGGTTTAGGAAATTGGCTTGAAAGACAAGAGAGCTCCCTCGGTTTCTCTCTGCGCCTGCAGGAGACCACCGCTCAGGCCTGCCTGCTAAGTTCTTCGGCTCCAAGCCCAGCCCTCCAGGTCTCAGCCTTTGCTGTTTCTCAGTGACAGGGAGTCGGGGAGCCTTTAGAAGAAGGGGCTCCAGGAGGCATCCACATTGGCCTCCCGGGAACCAAGGGGCCCAGGGCAGTTCACAGCACCAAGCTTTCAACGGGAAAGCACTAAAAATGGGGGAAAAGGAGAAAGGGATTCTCAAAGTTTGCTTCTGGATATCAAAGCACAAAGTGCCATTATGTAAATAAGCGAAGTGGGGAACCTCCGAGGGGCTAGAAGCCCGCATTGAGGGTCTGTGGGAGGACTTTCTGAAAAAGTGGACAGAAAGGTAAGCTGGAGGGAGCAGCAGAGCTGGGCTTCGAGCACCCAGACCTCACCCTGTTCTCTCCCGGTGCCGACGTTGCGAGGCAGGTGGGTGAGATGGTGGCAGCACTCAGGACCCTGCCCGCCCTCCCCTCATCCCCAGGGCACTCACGTGTTTAAAGCAGCTGACAGGAGCAGCCTTGTAACTGTGATCCTTCAGGAACTTCCCCCAGTCGAAACCCAAGACCAGCGCTGCGGGGCAAAGATGGAGAGGGTTAAAGGGTCGAAGCTGGGAGCTCCGGCAGCAGCCATTCCAGGACCCCGGGCCGGAGGGGCGGGGGCAGCAGGTCCCCTCCTCACCCCATACCTGCCCCAGCAGCGGCCATCAGGACGGCGGAGGGCCTTATCCAAAGGCTGCCAGACTCTCAGGAGTAGAGGAAACACTCAGAGGGAAATATGTCTGGTCTTCCTTCCCCAGAGAAAGACGGAAATTCAAAGACCCTTGGGCTTAAATTCCTCAGACCGCCCCCAACCTCTCATTGGCCACAGCCAATCTAAATGATGGGAGGTGCACACACCTAGGCCCCTCCAACCCTTGAGCCTGGGGGCTCAATATCGGTCAGAAACTCAGACCATCTAGCGCAGTCGGTCAGAAACTCAGACCATCTAGCGCAGTTGCTTCATGCCTACATTTGCTCAGAAATAGCTACACGAGCTCAGAAAGAGAGAAAGGTTCCTCCCTTATCCCATCACCCTTCTTCAAACAAGATCTGGGTCTCCACTGCCCCAGGGAAACAGAAGCCAGAGAGCTAAGGTAATGCAAAACAAAAGCAGCTAATCCTCGGCTTTTAAATTATCAAGAGTAGGGGTCTTGGCAATTTAAGAGTGATTGAGGGATCTTCTGGGGTAATTTCACAATTACCAGGTGAGGAAGATACAATCCGAAGCCAGCCCGGGCCGGCACTTTCTAGCTGGCCACCTCCTCCAATCCTCGCTCCCTGGGAGGCCACCCCAGTCCTGGCACTGCACCCAACCTGCTTCCTGAGCACCGGTCCCTGCAGTCTTACCGTCCTGCCCTGTTGGTGTCCCATCTGCGAGTTGTCCTGTCCCTTGGGAATGGAGGAAGGCTCCAATTTTGGCAGACCAGGCAGCTTTGTGCAGGACTTTGGCCTTCTTGGTAGGTGGTTTTCCCTGGAGGGAGGAGAGCGTGTGTAGCCTAAAGGCTAAGAACAAGGCTCTGGATTTGGACAGGTTTAAATCAGGCATGCTTCCAGTTAACCTCTTTGGGACTTCAGTTTCTTCATTTGTAAATCAAGATGATAACAATGATAATGCTTAGCTCAGAGGGGAGTTGCAAGGATGGGGGTTGCCCACACTTAGCTATTGTTCAACTGGAGAGGGGGGGTGGGGATTGGCAGAGCCACACGCAGGGAGGGGCACTTTTACTATCTTTTAAGCCCCGCCTCTGCCAGGAACCTCTTCTTGGTGTCGTCAACTCTCAGCCATCTCCTTCCTTTGGTGCTCCTACAAATTTATGGCAGAGAATGGGCTTCAAAGGGCTCGTGAACTGAACCATGGACTCGCTCTAGAACATACATGAATGTTCTAGAGAGAGTCCATAGCTTATCGGGTGCTCAAAGGCATCGTCCCCCAAAGTGAAAGGCCAATGATCTGGTCTGTAATTTGTAACTTAAGTACTGATCAGAAAGGCCCAGAGAATTTATTAAAGAGATGGGTGAAATAGAAATGTGGATTGAGGGAGTTCCCTGGCAGTCTAGTGGTTAGGGTTTGGCGCTTTCACTGGTTCAATCTCTGGTTGGGAAACTGAGATCTTGCAAGCTGTGAGGCGTGGCCAAAATTTTTTTTTTTAATTTGGGTTTAAATTCCAGAGACCTGGGTCCAAACCCTGGCTCTTCAATTTTATTTGTGTACCTCTAAGTAAGTTAGTAGAAATTTTTGAGCCCTTAAAATCGGAATCTTTAAAAATTCATTTTTTAGGGATCACTGGTTGGACTGAGCATGCCAAGCCCATAGCAAGTATCCCCAAACTATAGTTATAAACAATACCATTATTAGCTCACTGAGAAGGACTTTTCTATGCCTTGACTAAAATCTGCAAAATGAGGGACATAATAGTAACTGTCTCACAAAGAGAGAGAGTGTATGAGGCACTAAGTAGAAGAGCGGGCACTGCGACCCTCACGCTTCACAGGACAAACACCCGGGGAGCTCGTTAAAGACCCTGTGTCCAGGCTACACTCAGCCCCAATTAAATCAGAATCTTTGCGAGTAAGACCCAAGCATCAATATTTTTTAAGGTTTGCAGGTGACCCCAACGTGCAGTCAAGTTTGAGAACCGGTGCTGTGAAAACACAAGGCCAGTCTGCTGATTGTTCCTGTCTCAGTGCCCACGGCCCCAGGAAGGGTCTTCCAAGTGATGGCCTCTCACCTGTAATCTAGCCAAGATACTGGCTTTCTTGGAGTTGGAGGAGTAGCTCCTAGAACAGGAGACGCTGCAGAATCTCTTGGTCTTGGAGAAGAAGGCTTCCCTCGTACCCACGATACCACACATCTCACAGACAGCTGGGAAGAGAACTTAGCACATGACTCCCTTGATCGTCACTCCAAATCAAACAAAATGATGGGCCCTTCAAAACCTGGGGCACTGCATTAATCAGGTGAGTCCCAGGCCCCCTAAGGCTGACAGATTTGGAATAGAAGGTTTGGGTGTGTACACCTAAAGCTCCTTAGCACCCCTTGGCTATATGTGTCAATGGTGGGGCTAAGGAAAATCCATGAGGATGACTGGGGAAACAGGTGAGTGTTGGAAAGTCTGCAAAGAGGAAAATGAGAAGAAAAAACGTACCCATATCATTTAACTTCCGTGGGCCTATTTTCTTCTCATCTATAAAGAGACTGAACTAGATCAATGTTTCATCCCTGATATCACATCAGAGTCACTTGAGGAGCGTTTAAAAATGCCCAAGCCTGGGTTTCCCTGGTGGCGCAGTGGTTGAGAGTCCGCCTGCTGATGCAGGGGACCGGGTTCGTGCCCTGGTCGGGAGGATCCCACATGCTGCGGAGCGGCTGGGCCCATGGGCCATGGCCGCTGCGCCCGCGCGTCCGGAGCCTGTGCTCCGCAACGGGAGAGGCCCGCATACCGCAAAAAAAAAAAAAAAAAATGCCCAAGCCTGATTCTAATTAACTGGTCTGTGGTGGGACACAGGCATCTGTGGTTCGTTCAGAGTTCCCCAGGTGATTCTAATGTGCAGCCAGGCGATAGCACCCCTGGACTGGATGGTCTCTAATAGTTCGTTCCAGTTCTAAAGTTCTAAGATTCTAAGAGAATGGTTAGAAGAAGATAGAAGGGAGAAAGATAAAAGAAAGGGGAGAAAGGAAGAGAAGACAGGATGAATGGAAAGGAAACAAGTGGCAAAGAGTATTAGATTCTCCTCTCCTAAAGAGTAAAGGGTCCAGGGGACAGAAATGTCATCACAGACCATCTAGCCTCCCCATTGTCACAGGCAGTCCCCACACTGGAGGCCCTGGCACAGGGGTCCAGGAGCTGTGTAAGCATCACATCTCTGAAGCCAACTGTCTTCCAGATGATTCATAGGGATTCTCATCTGCCCACCCCTACCCTAACCCTCTAACCGGAGGTCACTTTATTCTGTATTTTCCCCCCTCTCACTTCCAACCCACAAGCTATTTCTTGTCCCTTCCCAGATAGTAACCAGATCACTTTAGGTGTCCTATATTCTCAATATCTAGAGAACAGGACAATCGCAAAAGCAGCACCATGTTAATGACTGGCATCTAATATGTGCTGAATAAATACTAATTATAAGAAAGAATGAAATCACAATTTGAAATCAGACTGCAGCAGAGGAAATGACCCTTGGGGATACTTGGGGTGCCTCTGCTCTCTCCTAGGGCCTTAGACATCAGATCAAAGGGCCCTTCACACCTGGACAGCTCTGCCCACCTGGCCTATGTCCCCCTCTCCCTCCACAGCCTCTGAAACCTCCCCCTCTTCAGGGGACACTCTGAAGGCACCTGGCTCAGAACCACTGCCATCCACGGAGCGGGGAGTCCCAGGGCTAAGCAAATGCAAGGGGGAGGTGGGCAGCTCCCCTGCTTCCCGATCCTCATTTTCTGCTTCACTTGACTCCTCGAGGTAGGAGCTGCTCTCACTGCCCGCACTGCTGTTATAACTCCGGAAACTGTCGTAGCCACCAAAGAGCTCCAAGTCATCATCTTCCTCTTCCTCCTCCATTGGTTCTGAAGTCTCCTAGTGACACAAAAGCAGGCAGAAGGAATTATGGTTGGCTTAGTGTATGGGAAGGGAAGCTGCAGATCTGCTATCAACTCCCTATCCAGTTCTTGGTCAAGTCAACACTTTTGGGCCAAGTGGCAGGCAGAATCAAATACTCCTTTTGCAAACACCTGGATCATTATTCTTGTTTATACATTTCTCAACTGCAAATCAAAAGAATACCTTAGGGGCTTCCCTGGCGGTACAGTGGTTAAGAATCCGCCTGCCAATGAAGGGGACATGGGTTCGAGCCCTAGTCCAGGAAGATCCCACATGCCGCAGAGCAACTAAGCCCGTGCACCACAACTACTGAGCCTGCGCTCTAGAGCCCACAAGCCACAACTACTGAAGCCCGTGCGCCTAGAGCCCGTGCTCCGCAATAAGCGAAGCCGCCACAATGAGAAGCCTGGGCACCACAACGAAGAGTAGCCCCCACTCGCCGCAACTAGAGAAAGCCAGCGCTCAGCAGTGAAGACCCAATGAAGCCAAAAATAAAAAAAAAAAGAATAACTTAGCAAGACAGAAAACATGTATTAGGAATTCACCAAGGTCCCTCTGTGGATTTATAAGTGATGACATTTTACCATAATTCAAACAGAATACACTGATGTGAAAATATCCTAAGCAAAGTGCCTCATGAAGACTTTCTGGGGAAGATGTATTTTAGAAACTCATTCTTCCCCCTTCCGCATATGTACACCAAAGTAATTTCAACTCAGAAACAACTTAAGTTAGACAAAAGTTAATTTGGGGCCCAGACTGCCCTAAAGAGGATATCAGAGGCTAATGACACGCCGGCTATAGCACTATATACAATAGCTTTGGACTCAGCTCTGATCCTAACTAGCTGTGGGTCCTTGGGCAGGTCATTTAACCTCTCTGCGTCTCAATTTTCTCATCTATAAAACAAGAAAAATATTTGGCTCCAGGAGGTGGAATGTAAATGAGATACTGTACATAAATCTACCTGGCATGTTGCAGAAAAGGTGTGAAGAATTTGGGCTCTAGGCCAGGGCTCCAACACCCTCCCCACTGCTTACTAGTTACTACCATCCCTACCGTATGACCTGCAGCAGGTCAATCTCAATGCCTCAATTTCCGCACCTGTAAATGAGGACAATTCCACCTATTACATAGGCTTTGGGGGAGAAGGAAGGGTTAATACGGGCAAGGCACTCAGAGCAGTGAGTTGCACACAGCATGTGCTCAATAAATGTTGGCGATTATTACTGGTTAAAAGCATGGGCTCTCAAACCAGGTACACCTGAGTTTGAATCCAGGATCTTCCACTTATTACCTGTGTGATTTTGCGCGAGATATTTAACCTTACTGCTCCTGGTTTCTCCATCAGTACAATGGAGATAATAACAAGCCCTCTAGAGGACTGCTGACATGCAAAGCCTAGTTCCATTTGCAGCAGTGAGTGACAGCTTTAAAACTGTGAGCTGTCATTCTTACTCTCCACTGTATGATTCTTTTCCTTTACCCTTATAGAGTTTTTGAGCGATTCCACTTTACATTTACAAACTACACATGCAAATGTGCTAGAAAGGAAATTCAAATATAAGGTGACCAGAAGCCAAATGATTAAAGGATACGTGGGTTACAGGTGGTGGTAGAGTGGAAAAAGCAAACCTGGTAGAGTTTTGGAACTTGACGGACTTAGTGCCCATCTCCTTCACTTTACAGCCCTGTGACCCTCCTGGGGAGTCGCACCACCCCACCAGGCCTCAGCTACCTGAACCACAAAAACGAGACACTGGGCTGTTGAGTATACTGGGAGATAATGCATGTGAACGCTCCGGACACGGAGGGTTTATTAAACTTTAATCATCCCTTACTTCCCATCAGGATGTGACAGGCCTCATAGTCCCTAAAGGACACCACCATGAGACAAGGAGGAGGAGGAAGATTCAGGAGCTCTCAGATTCTGAACCCAATTCCCCTTCCCCAGGCCAGGGAGGCTGTTCCTCCCTCAACTACTCGGCCCCAGCAGAACCGGAGCAAAAAGCAACGCCAATCGCCTCGGGCCCTGCTCAGCCTAACTACCTGTTTATCCATCCTTCCACCCTCCACCCTCCAGGCGTCGCTCAAAGGCCTAAAGAAGGGCCCACCGAGCAGGGCTCTCGGGGTTCCCTTTCCCAGTCACGAGAATTCCTCTCCCTCTCACCTCGACGCCCCGGGGCTTCTCCATGAGACCTAACAGTTTCTTCAACCGTCACCAGGTGCGGGAAGCCATATTGGCCTCGCTGCTCTCCGCGAGCGCACTCATTGGCCGCCTCCCAGAGCCCCGGGCCAATCACGCTGCAGAAAAGAGGTAAAGCCGGTTCGGCGCTCCCCTGTGCCCCTCCTCCCCGGGAGAGGGGGAAGCCGCGGACCTTATGGGACTTGTAGTTCCCCCTTGGGTGCGCTTGAAGGGGGGGTGTTGCTATAGCGACGTGAAAATTCCCCCGGCCCTAGAGCTGCGGCGGCTCGCGCGGACTGTTCTCGTTTCTCCACGCCAACCTCTTGCTATCACTCCAACTCCATTCTTCATTAACGTTATTGAATACCTAAGATAGGTACTGTCCAGGCGCCAGGAATAACCTCGGACTCTCCCTGATCAGAAATTTAAGGTGCCCTAGGGCGGGGATGCTAGCAGAGAGACTCTTCCGGTTCAGGCAGAAACTGGAATACTCTTATGCCCAATGCTGTAAATGTGCCGCATGCTCAAAATCCTGCAAAACTCCCTCTTACATCACCATCTCCTGAAAAAAAACTCAGATACGTGGCTCTCTGTCTCTTTCCTCTTGGATTTCCCACAACCTCCTTACACACTCGGAGTTCTAGGTGCTGTCGTAGAGCTTTACAAACATCTCAAATCAGGGATAATCAATCACCCTTTTAAAGATGAGGATGGACTTCCCTGGTGGCCAGTGGCTAAGACTCTGCTTCCACTGCAGGGGTACGGGTTCGATCCCTGGTACAGGAAGTTCCACATTCTACAGTGCGGCCAAAAAGGGGGAAAAAAAAAAAAAGAGGACGATGAGGAAACGGTGGCTCTTTGGGTTTAGACACTTTCTAACATCACACAGGATTGGACTTTAAGATTTAGTCCAAATTCTTTCCCTGTGCTATGCTGTACTCTAACTGAGAATCTAACTGTAATAAGTGGGACTCAACATATATTAAATATGTTTCTAAATTTGAGGTCCACCAGATATATGTGAAAGTCTTTCCTGATTTCTTTCTTTTCTTCAACACTTTCTTACCTCCAACCCCATATCTGTGCTATCCACAAAAACTGTTGGTTCTTTTAAAAAAATATTTATTTATTTGGGTGCACCGGGTCTTAGTTGCGGCACGCTGGATCTTCATTATGGCATGTGGGATCTAGTTCCCTGACCAGGGATAGAACCCGGGCCCCCTGAATTGGGAGCGTGGAGTCTTAACCACTGGATCACCAGGGAAGTCCCTGTTGGTTCTTCTACCTCCAAAATGTATCCTGTATTTCTCCACCTCTACCACCCTAATACAAGCCACTGGTCCACTGCAGCAGCCCTCCTACTAGTTTCTTAGTTTGAATCTTTATCTGCTTTAATCCAGGCAGGTGATCTTTTAAAATCACAAACCAGATCATGTTCATTCTCTTGCTTAAAACCCCTAATAGCTTCCCCTTGCACTTTGAATGAAATCCAAACAATCGACAATAACCTGGCCCCAGCTTTCTTTTCAACCTCCTCTTGTACCATCCTCTCTACATTTCGCTGCATCCAGCCACTCACCTCTTCTTTCTGTTTTTGACTGCCAAGCTTGAGTTGGCCTCAGGGCCTTTACACTTGCTGTTCCACTTGTATGCAATATTCTTTCCAAGGCTCTTCTCATGGATGGATCTTCATCTTTTTAGATTTCAGCTCAAAGTCACCTCGTCTGGGACCTTATTTAAAGTAGTTGTTCCCTCCCCTCACTCTGTATCTCTTCCCCCATTTTACAGTCCTTTGTAGCACTTGTTTCTGTCTGAAATGCTCTCATTCATTAGTTTACTTGTTTATTGCCTATCTCCTGCCACTGGAATGTAAGCCTCATGAGGGCTGGGACTTAAGTCTGTCTTGTTCTCTGCTGTATTTCCAGAGCCAAGAACAGAGCCTAGCATACACTAAGTGCTCAAAGACTAAAGAGCTAGTTAATGAGACTTCAAGGATTACAACAGGCTGCTGCTTTTTTCTCCCTGTTTCTTCATCAAAGATTTTTTAAAAATTGAGGTATAGTTGATGTACAATGTTATATAATTTTCAGATGTATGACATAGTAATTCACAATTTTCAGAGGTTATATTCCATTTATAGTTATTACAAAATATTGGCTAATTTCCTATATTATACAATATATCCTTGTAGCTTATTTATCTGTACATAGTAGTTTGCCCCTCCCCCCTTTCCTCTCCCCACTTGTAACCACTAGTTTTTTCTCTATATCTGAGTCTCTTTCTTGCGGGCCTCTCACTGTTGTGGCCTCTCCCGTTGCGGAGCACAGGCTCCGGACACGCAGGCTCAGCAGCCATGGCTCACGGGCCCAGCCTCTCCACAGCATGTGGGATCTTCCCGGACCAGGGCACGAACCCGTATCCCCCGCATCGGCAGGCAGACTCTCAACCACTGCGCCACCAGGGAAGCCCCCCCCTTTTTTTTTTAATAAATTTATTTATTTACTTTTGGCTGTGTTAGGTCTTCGTTGCTGCATGCGGGCTTCCTCTAGTTGTGGCGAGTGGGGGCTACTCTTCGTTGCGGTGTGTGTGCTTCTCATTGCGGTGGCTTCTCTTGTTGCGAAGCACAGGCCCTAGAGCGTGGGCTTCAGTAGGTGTGGCTCGCGGGTTCTAGAGCACAGGCTCAGTAGTTGTGGCGCATGGGCTTAGTTGCTCCGCGGCATGTGGGATCTTCCTGGACCAGGGCTTGAACCCGTGTCCCCTGCTTTGGCAGGCGGATTCTTAACCACTGCACCACCAGTGAAGTCCCCCGAGTCTCTTTCTTTTTTTTTGTATTCACTAGTTTATTTTTTAGATTCCATATATAAGTGATATCATACAGTATTTGTTTTTCTCTGTCTGACTTATTTCACTTAGCATAATACCCTCCAAGTCCATCCATATTATTGCAAATTGCAAAATTTCATTCTTTTTTATGCCTGGGTCATATTCCATTGTATACATATACCCCATCTTCTTTATCCATTTATCTGTTGCTGGATAATTAGGTTGCTTCCATTTCTTGGCTATTGTAAATAATGCTGTGATGAACGTTGGGGTGCATGTACCTTCTTGAATTAGTGTTTTCGTTTTTTTTCGGATATACAGCCCAGAGTTTTAATTTGTAAAATAGGAGTAAGACCACCTCATTGGGTTTTTGTAAGAATTAGAAATAATAAATGTGCAGTGCCTGCCACATACAGGGAAGAGTAAATGGTAGTTATTATCATCCTATTAGATGCTAGGTGGCAGCAACTAGAAGAGTAAACCTACCTAGAAGAATAACTTCTGTGAGTTGCTTAAACTTTTATAATTTTATAAATGCACAGCCGTGAATCTCACAGACAGAGAATCTGCTCCTGGCAAACAAATCAACTTATTCATCATATACTTATTTAGTGCCTACTCTGTGCCTGGGACCACACTGGACACTTGAGGAGAAAGAGGTGAACAGCTCTGTCCTCATGGAGTTTACTGCCTCCTGCAGGGAGATAGTGGAAACTGAACAAACATATAGTTCCAACTGAGAAGGAAATTAGCAGGGCACTGTGATGGAGAATAGGGAAGTGAGCACCTGCAGAGGGGGTGTGGGGAGAAGGCCTTGCTTGCAGGATGAGAAGGAGCCAGTTAGGAGAAGAGAGTTGCTGGGGAAAGGTCATTCCAGGCACAGACACAGAATTTAGAGAGGGAGGTGAACAGTTCCAGTTGGCAGGAGAATATAATGGGAAAGCTTTAAAGGTTTTAAGGAGGGGAGTAAATGGTTCAGATTATGTTTTAAGAGCTCACTCGCTGGGTGCTGTGTGGAGAATGGATTGGAGGTGGGTCAAGAGAAGCAGCAGGGAGACCAGTTAGAAGGCTCCTGGACTGATCCAGGGGAAGGACGATGGTGGCTTGGACCAAGGCAGACTTAGAAGGCATGCAGAAAAGTAGAAGAATTTGAGAAATATGTTGGAGGCAGTAATTAATTGTATGGAGTAGGTTTGGAAGAGGAGGAATCCAGAATGACCCTGGGCAAACCTGTCAGATGGGTAGACGGTGGGACCATGTTCTGTAGTGGTTAAAAACTGTACAAGGAATAAGGGAGTTTGGGTGGCTGAATAGAGGGAATTAAGAATTCTGCTTGGTCTAGCATGCCTCCAAGAGGGCAAGAAGGCAGCTGGAGCTCACCAGAGAGCCCTGACCTGGAGATGTAAATCCTGCAATTTTTGACAACCTCCCTTTAAGATAGAATGAGAGTCCCTAAATCCATCTTCTCTGTGATGTATTATTTTTCACATCTCAATGCATATATCATTAACAGTAGAGGAAAGCGGAAACTGGAGCTTTCCAGTTTCACACATTTCAACAAAAGAAACAAAATTACCAGGCTTTGGGGGAGGGAAGGAAGCTGAGGCAGGACCCCACAGTGACAGAAACTGTTGGCATAAGTTGAAATGGCGGTTAATTAGGAATTCAGTTGAAACATCTTATTAAACACAGGTTGCTAAGCAACAGTGGCCACCCTGAAACAGTGTGGCTGTTCCTTCTGCAGTGGAGCTCCTGGGCCTTGGGTCTGAGCTGTTGAAAAGTTACGCTTTTTGGCTGGTCTGAGCCATGCCTTTACACACAACCTCATATACTCCCTTCTTTTGGGGGGACTTCCCTCTGTGAGTCACTGTCCCTGTCTCTCTGGGATCATTAATCTCTCACTGTCAGATCCCAGTTAACAGCACAAATGTGCTCATATGTCACCCATTCTATACAAATAAATCCCTTGAAATCACCTCCTCTGTCCCTGGCCACGGTGCTATTACACCCCCCAATGTCTTGAAAGAATTGTCTGCACACACTACCTCCACTTTGTCTTCTCCTCACTTCGACACCTGTCCCCACACTCCACCAAAAGCACTCTGGCAAGTTCAAGTACAGCTTCTCTGATGTAGAGCCACATCTTTCTTCTCTCAGTGGCATTTGACATAACCGATGACTCCATGCTTCCTGAAACACTGTCCTTTCTGGGTCCCTCTTGGTTTTCCTCCTGCCTCTCTGGCCAATCCTCTCTCCTTTGCAGGGCCTTCCTCTTCTACCTCAACCCTAAGGAATGGTGATCTCCAGGGCTCTGTCCTGGACCTGCTTCTTTTCTCTTTACTTCTCACTGAAGGTGATGTCTTTCATTCTTTTTTAAATTTATTTAATTTATTTTTGGCTGCATTGGGTCTTCCTTGCTGCGTGCGGGTTTTCTCTAGCTGCGGAGAGTGGGCGCCACTCTTTGTTGTCGTGC
This sequence comes from Lagenorhynchus albirostris, assembly GCF_949774975.1. Taxonomy (NCBI): domain Eukaryota; kingdom Metazoa; phylum Chordata; class Mammalia; order Artiodactyla; family Delphinidae; genus Lagenorhynchus; species Lagenorhynchus albirostris. The sequence goes on from NC_083105.1 coordinate 7,963,917, forward strand.
CCGGGCCTCTCATTGCGGTGGCTTCTCTTGTTGTGGAGCATGGGCTCTAAGTGCGTGGGCTTCAGTAGTTGTGGCACACGAGCTCAGTAGCTGTGGCTCGTGGGTTCTAGAGCGCAGGCTCTGTAGTTGTGGCGCATGGGCTTAGTTGCTCTGCGGCACGTGGGATCTGCCAGGACCAGGGCTTGAACCCATCTCCCCTGCATTGGCAGGCAGATGCTTAACCACTGCGCCACCAAGGAAGCCTGATGTCTTTCATTCTTAATGCTGTAAATGCCATTTATATGCACCGGATTCCAATCTTCAGCCTGTGTGTTTGTCCTCTGAGTTGCAGACTCATATCCATCTGTAGAGATAACTTACATCGTAAACTGCAAAACAACACTTTATTCCCTTACCCCAAACCTATTTCTCTTCTAGTTTTCCCCATTTCAGTACTCAGCACCATCAGCCACTCAGGAACTTCCTCTTGATTCCCCCATCTTTATCGCTTACTTTCAATCCGTCAGCAAATCCCTATAATTCTCCAAAACCTATCTCAGATATTTCCTCTTCTTTCTATCCCTACTGCCACCCCTTAAACCCAGACCACTATCATCCCTGCTCTGGATTTCACTGAAGCCTCCTAGCTGGTCTCTCTTAACCTATCCTGTAAATTGGATTAACTCCTCTGCACCAGTGCTGTGCAGGCTGGGTGCTCGTTTCCATATCATACCACACCTGTCTGGCCTTCCCCCAGTTATTTCATAAGATCTTTGGGGAGAGGGCAGGACGACTCATGTTGAGGTTAGAGAGATAGGGAAGGGCCAGAGTAAGAGTTATCTTTTTTTTTTTCCTTGCGGTACGCGGGCCTCTCACTGCTGTGGCCTCTCCCGTCGCGGAGCACAGGCTCCGGACGCACAAGCTCAGCGGCCACGGCTCACAGGCCCAGCCGCTCCGCGGCATGTGGGATCTTCCTGGACCGGGGCACAAACCCGTGTCCCCTGCATCGGCAGGCGGACTCTCAACCACTGCGCCACCAGGGAAACCCTATTTATCTTTTTTAATAGAGAAAAATGTTTTCTTCTTTCTTCCTTTTTTTTTTTTTTAAATTTATTTATCTTTGGCTGCGTTAGGTCTTCGTTGCTGCTCGCGGGCTTTCTCTAGTTGCGGCGAGCAGGGGCTACTCTTCGTTGCGGTGCGCGGGCTTCTCATTGCGGTGGCTTCTCTTGTTGCCGAGCACGGGCTCTAGGTGCGTGGGCTTGTGGCGCACGGGCTCTACAGCGCAGGCTCAGTAGTTGTGGCGCACGGGCTTAGTTGCTCCGGGCATGTGGGCTCTTCCCTGACCAGGGCTCAAACCCGAGTCCCCTGCATTGGCACCAGGGAAGCCCCCAGAGTAAGAGTTATTTGTTCAAATGATTTACTGCGTATCTACTGTGCTCTGGACACAACAGCAAACGGGAGGACGGCACAGTTCCTGCCCTCTTGGAGCTTCCATTCCAACATAATCCAAAGGAAAGGAGACCAACGCTTTCCGGCCCCGACAAGCGGGGGGGCATGGTGCTAACCGCTTTGACACCCGGTCGGCCACCTATGACCCTGGGAAGGCCTCAGTTCTTCGCTTCATCTGCAAAATGGGATGATAACGGTTAGCTCCTGACTCTCTGTTGCTCCCCCGGTGGTAGGGGGTGGGGATGCCGCCTAAGTGAAAGGGGATCGCAATAACTGCCCCGCCTCCATCCCCAGAGGGTCAGGGTGGGCCAGTGGGTCACGTGGCCGGGCGGCGCTCGCCGGTTCCCTGCGCCAACCGCTGGCCACCCCGCCTCGCCCCGGGGCACGCCCCCCACGCCCGGCGCGCGGCCCCCGCCTCCATCACCCCGCCCCCGCCGCCCGTCGGCTGGAATCCTGCAGCTCGTACCCGTGCAAGCCCGGCTGGTGCGGGGAGCAGCGGCGCGGGCTCGCTGGGACCGCTGAACAGCGGGGTCCAGTCTGGGGGCGTCAGTGACCGCCGTGTAGGGTGGGGGCGCTGGGGTCGACGGGAGAACTACTGAGTTGGGGGCTACAGAGCTGGGATGTCCGCCCCCGGGCTGCGCCCAGCGTGGGGGGAGGGGACGGCGCGACTTCCCCCCCTCCCCCCTTTGTCTTAGGCTGAGGACAGGGGCTGCGCTCGGCCAGAGCAATGAGCACAGTGCCTGGCGCGCAGCGAGCCCTCAAACTATCCCGGCCTTGATTGCAACCCCAGCGCGGGGAGAAAACAGGAAAGGGAGTGATAACTGGGCTGACAGAGGCTAACTGCCATTATTAAGCACCCAGGCTGGCCAGGCGCCGTCACCACCCTTTCCTTCCCGCGGTGGCAGCCTTGGCACACAGGGCGCACGTGTGTCCTAGGATTGTGAAAGAGGCAGAGCTGGGATGCGAACCTGGGCCATTTGGCTCTTGCCGGCTGCGCTAGGCTGAGGAAAACGCGTTCTTGAACCAGCCTTTGAAGATTGAGAAGGTTTGATGGGTGGAGATAACTGAGCGAGCTCTGCCCCAGTTCGCTGTAAGACCTTGGGAAGTCGTTTGATCTTTGAGGGCCATACTTTCCTCCGACGTGAAAATAGCTGGACTTAGGAAGACTGAGAACTAATATGTGAGTAGTGCTTTGCAAAGTGTAGAGCACTTTCAAATACGTTGTCATAGATAACGCCTCACAATTAACCCACCAAGGGAGTGTTTTTATTAGCCTCCCTTTATCAATAGATGGAGAAATTGCGTCCTAGAGAAGTTTATAAGATCAAGGAGCAGGGGCAGAGAATTAATGTTGAATAAATCAAAGGCTTGTAGGATAACTGCCTTGGATGAGCATAAAACTCTGAAACTGAAACACCCTGTGGCCTCACCGGAGCTCCTAGCTGTTAGTTTAAAACAATACTTTGGCTGGATCTGCTTGCCCCTTCCCAGCTCCCAACAACTGTGTCCCAGCAACCCAGATCACCAGGCCGCAGCAGTTTTAACTCTTATTATTTTTTAAATGGTTTCTGGTTTGGGTTGGACCAACTACGAGGAGTCCTTTAGGCAAAGTCAAAACTGGGAAGTAGTCGGATAGGGGGTTGCCTGAATTCTGAAAATTCCAACTGAATGTTTTGGGTTTTCTGAGCAACAATTATTTTGAGGGCATTGGTGATACATAATAATTTGTGTCCTTCCTATTGACAGGTTCACCTTCTAGCAAATTACTGGAAGGAACATGAGAAATGTAAGTAGGGGTTTTGAAATCTCAGTTAAAGGAACCGAAATTGTTTATTTGTAGAATAATGGCAGTTAATTTGGTGATACCGTTTCTAGGGGTACAGTAAATTGGCAGGTGCTCATCAAATGCCCATTTTTGAGGGGTGTATTTACTAATACATGCAGTGAGGTCTAGGCAGGTGGCAGTCCGTCACCACAGACACTGACAGGTACCCTGAGAGATGCTATTTTTGTTCAGTCCCCATTGGCCTGTGAAAGGGAAGAGGGGCCAGGTGTTTTCTACTGTCTGTGATGTGTGTCAGGTGTTTTCTGGGCTAGGTCTTATCACCTATCATGTAACCTTGTTTTTCCTCACAACAAACTTAAAAGGCAGGAGGGTTTTTTTTTATCCTTTTAGAAATGAGAGTGAAGCTTAGGAAAGTTAAGTAAACCAGCCCTCTTGGTGCCGAAAAAACTTTTCACTAAACCACACTTTTCCCATTGTTGATCGATCCAGGTTCAGAGTCTGTGAATATTTAATGAGAAGCTACTTTTGCCAGGTGCCTTTGAGTATTTTATTGAATCCTCATGACAACCCACCATGCTTTTTGCTATTTCAGCTGATCACCTTAATATCAACTAGCAAGCCTTAAAAAAAAAAAAAAGAAAAGCCCAACCACTCCTACAGGGCAGGAGATAAGCATTTATAAATCCATGGTGATGTTGTAGTCCCTCTTTCTAAATATAATGTGGTGCTCTGGAGACGCCAACAGCAGTAATTCCTTTAATACAATCCTGACATCTCAAAAGGGGTGGTGCAAAGCAAAGTGAATTGCAAGAGCACATTCTTCCACTGACAACAATTAAATCTGAAAATGTCACTGGTTTCCTGTGATAAGTGCACTCGATATTGATTAGTGGGACTAACCACTGATCTGACACTTGGACCAATTAGGTGTTACTTATGAAAAAACATCTGGTGGAGATTCCAGCATGTCCAGTAAGAAAGGTGATTGGTAGTTTGTTAAAAGGCCTTTGCCTTCAGGTGCTTAAATCTGAGCATTGAGGGAAATAGTGACAGAGGCAGCCTTCAGTCTTTTTTTAAAATTTTTGGCTGCGTTGGGTCTTCGTTGCTGTGCGCAGGCTTTCTCTAGTTGCGGTGAGCAGGGGCTACTCTTTGTTGTGGTGCGCGGGCTTCTCATTGCAGTGGCTTCTCTTGTTGCAGAGCACGGTCTCTAGGTGCGCAGGCTTCAGTAGTTGTGGCTCGCAGGTTCTAGAGCGCAGGCTCAGTAGTTGTGGTGCATGGGCTTAGTTGCTCCGCGGCATGTGGGATCTTCCCGGCCCAGGGCTCGAACCCGTGTCCCCTGCGTTGGCAGGCGGATTCTTAACCACTGCGCCACCAGGGAAGTCCCAGCCTTCAGTCTTAACCCTCCTCGAACCAACCTCCACAACTCAGAGGTTGTTTTAAAAATATAAATCTGATCAGGTCATTTTTTTTTCTGCCTTTACTGGAAAGGCACATATTTTTGTTGTTGTTTTTATTCATCCCAGACTTAAAAAAATTTTTTTTATTGAAATATAATTGATTTACAATGTTGTGTTAGTTTCAAGTGTACAGCAGAGTGATTCAGTTATACACATGTATATCTATTCTTTTTTAGATTCTTTTCCGTTATAGATTATTACAAGATATTGAGTATATTTCCCTGTGCTATACAGTAGGACCTTGTTATTTATTGGACATTTGTACAGCCAAGAAGTAGATCAGTGGTTGCCTGGGGTGGAAGTGGGAACAGGCATTGACTGCAAACAGACAGGAGGGGTCTTTTGGGGTAATTGAGATCTAAAACTGGATTGTGGGGATGGTTATACAACTCTTTAAATTTACTAAAAATCATTGAATTGTACACATAAAAGAGATGAATTTTTATAGCATGCAAATCATACTTCAATAAAACTGTTAAAAAAATAGAACCCCTTTTTTGTTCCCCATCTCTTACCCAGTCAAGGCCCTGAATGCTTGGAAGATGTCCACCCTCCAGCCTCTCCCAATGTGCCCACCATGTTCCTTGCATGTGAGCCATTCTGGGCTGATTGCAGGTCTTTGGATAAAGATTTGGTCATCTCGAGGCCTTTGCACATGCTGCCCCTCAGCTGGCCTCTCCTTTCTGTCCTTATCTGCCTGGGAAACACTTTACTCTCTTCCTTCAAGACTCAGCTTGAGCATTTCCTCTGCCAGGAAGCTTTCCCTGATTTTTGCAAGCCAAACCAAGTGACACTGCTATTATTTTAAATTAAAAATTTACACGCCTGGTACCCTCACCAAACAGCCCTCTAACCATGATCTGTTCATGTCTAGAGCCCAACAGGTGTGACTCATAGGAAGATTGTTGAAGAAATACCTGTGTTGTCAAGATCACCCTTTAGAGCCTACCGTATCCACACATACAGATGGGGAGTGATCCATTTGTCTGTTCATTCGTGAACATTTAGTGCCAAAGTACTTATCCCTCTGGATTCAAAAATGATTAAGATGAGACACTAGTCCTCAAGGAGTTCCCCATCCAAGTCCTGACCCTGCTCTGTCTAAACGGAGTGGTCTCAGGCAGGTTACTTAATCTTATGTAAAATGGGTGTGGAGTAGTACCTGCAGTCACAGGTATGTTGAGAGGATTAGATGGGTTTTTACTGGTAAAGATCTTCAGGCAGGACCTGGCACAGTAAGTGCTCAGGGAATGTTAGGTAGTCCTACAGGGCGTGGTGGGCTAAGGGATCAGGGGACAGATTCCCGGGGAAGGTATCACCTGAGCTGGGTTGTGAAGAATAAGTAGAAATTACTTTTTTCTCTTTACCCTGAAGCATGTTGAGTGAAGTTTTAGATACTTTGTTAAAAAAAAAAAAAAAGACTCTCAGCTTTATTGTTAACTGAGAAAGACATGGGGACAGACAGGCTTAAGTCATTTGTACACACACAGGCAAAGATGAAGGACCCTGACCTTGGTGGAGGTACCCATTCCCACGGTTTGCCCCAGCCTCAATTTCCTAAGAAATCCTGTAGAAAAGTGTGGTGCAAACTGGAACTTATGTGCTGAATTCAGCCTGCAAAAGTGTTTTGTTTGGCTGGTACTGTGGTTATAAAATTTTTTGAAGTAATATTTAAATGTTACAAAAAATAATCTGGATTTCCAACTTTTCTTTTTTAAAAAATTAGAATATGTGGGGACACTGGTGCCTACACGGTGGGCAGCACTTGGCTGGGGCTGCTAGTTTTGTTTCCTTTAGACGGCATTTGTCCTCTCCGGCTTGCCAGTCCCCACTGTTTACAGCATGCATGCATCTGTGCTGGCATCTGGCCACTGAAAGCATGTAAGTCTGTGACTGCTGCTGGCTTGGAAGAAACTCTTGTTATCTATATAGTGTTCATCACCGAACAGAGCTACTGCCCCGGATACTGTCTCCTTACTTTGTGGTTTAGAATGGACAGTCTAGGGCAAAGGATTCCTAAGAAATCATTTTCTTCTCCCAGTGCCAGCCCCCTGCTGACCAAAGCCATACTTCTTCTTCTTCTTCTTCCTTTTTTTTTTTTTTTTAACCACCTTTGCTTTATTGCTAAGCACTTCAGACAGAGTTACTGATTTTGGCGGTGCCTTTTGTCTTTTTGCTCACGTTTTATTTATTTATTTTTTTATTGGCGTATAGTTGATTTTCAATGTTGTGTTAGGCCATACTTACTCTTAAACATGACCCATCTTTCCAGGGTTTGGGAGCATGTAAAAAACAATGGATATGGAGTAGAAGGCTTGGATCTGTTTTTTTGTTTGTATTTTTAAAAATTTATTTATTTATGGTTGAGTTGGGTCTTCGTTGCTGCATGCAGGCTTTCTCTAGCTGCGGCGAGCGGGGGCTACTCTTCGTTGTGGTGAGCGGGCTTCTCATTGCGGTGGCTTCTTGTTGCGGAGCATAAGAAGCTCTAGGCGCGTGGGCTTCAGTAGCTCTGGCATGTGGGCTCAGTAGTTGTGGCTCGTGGGCTCTAGAGCGCAGGCTTAGTAGTTGTGGCACATGAGCTTAGTTGCTCCGAGGCATGTGAGATCTTCTGGGCCCAGGGATCGAACCCGTGTCCCCTGCATTGGCAGGCGGATTCTCAACTACTGTGCCACCAGGGAAGTCCCTAATTTTTAAAATTTTAAAAATTCTTCTCCCGTGCCAGTGTGGCTTGCAGGATCTTAGTTCCCCGACCAGGGATTGAACCTGAGTCCCCGGCAGTGGAAGCGTTGGAGTCTTAACCACTGGATCACCAGGGAAATCCCCCTGCTTAAAATTTTTATTATTAATTTTGCTATCTCTTTATTTTTCTGATTTTCAAACAATACATAAAAATACATAAAATGGAAATTTAGCCCCCCTCAAAATCTGTCCCCCCACACCCCATAATCACTATTAGCGGTCTGCTATATTTTTTGCACTTTTTAAAAGCTACTCTGCACTGCGTGCTCGATGGATGCCAGGCTCTTGACTGAGCTCATTACGTGCGTCTCTTTTGCTCTTTGCAGCAACCCTATGAGGTTATTATCATTCCATTTTACAGATGAAGACACAGATGAAGACCTAAGATGAGTCTTAGGTTAAGTAATGTATTCAGGGTCGCACAGTGAGGGTGCAGTGGGAGCATCCTCACTGTGTGTGTTCCAACACATTTCTTTCCAATTCCAGAGCCGTTTTTCCTAACCATCTCAGGGTGAAGCCTCCCTAAGAAGACCACCAACTAGGAACTAAACATACTCCCCTGGAGAAGTGTATTCATAAAAGTCTCCTCCTTCTGCATTGTTCTCCATTCATTAGATGTTTCCTGAATGGTGCTGTGCAGGGGTTTCAGAGGTGCTCTCGGTCCCTGCCCTCTGTGACTTCACAGGTGAAGGTTATAGATCAATCAGTGAAGTATTGGAATTATGTGCAATTTACAGTAGTAATAGAGAGGAGAGAGCAGTTCTTGGTGGATGGGAAGGGAGGTGTCAGGATAAGTGATACTTAAGCTGTGTCTTGACAGATGAGTTATTGTTTAACAGGTACATGGGGGTAAGAATACTTTGGCATAGACAAAAGCATGATAAGTTGGAACAGTGGTTTATTTGGTGAACTGAAATAATATAGCATGGCTGTAGGCTAGGTCATGGGGAGGCAGGCAGGGTGCCGAGTGCGCAGGGCCTTTGGGTGTTGTTCTGAGACTTTGGGGTTTTGTCTATAGGCAGGGGAGCCGTTGCAGTGATTCTGAAAGGGGAGTGACATGACTGGTTTATGTCCGAGGTAAAGTCCTACAGCAGAGTGAGGATGGATTGGAGCAGGTGCAGCTGGAGGCAGGGAGGCCAGGCAAAGAACAGTTGCAGTTGGTTCATCGGAATGAGTGTGGAGATGTCCAGTAACTGAGCGCAGTGATAACCGCTGACATTCACTGAGCTCTTCCTGTGTGGTCAGATTCTGTGCGAAGTGCTCTGACTGGGTTCTCTCATTTAACTTCCACAGTTCCGCCTAAGCCCAAGTGTTGTTGTCCATCCCCCTTCTCCAGGGGAGGAAGCTGTGAAGATGGCTGGTATAAGGTCACACAGTGGCTGAGTGGTGGAGCCAGAATTCAGATCCACGACTGTCAGAATCTAAAGCCCTAAGGCTGCACATCTGAACCTAAGCTGCAAATGTCAACACCTGTGACTAGTACGAGGCCGACTGTCCTGAGCTTCGGACAGCAGGACCTTTGTATGAAGTGCAGGTCTAGTTGATTCTACATCTAAGACACATCCCAGATCTGTCCTCTTACGTCTGTCCCTCCCCTCAGATGAAGTCACCCTCATTTCTTGCCTGAAGTCCTATAGTAGACTCTTGTCCCTAAAACCTATTCTTACAACTGCCAGACTGCCAGACAGATCTCTTTAAAAAGTAAGTCGGAAAAAAAAAAAAAGTCGAACCACGCCGCCTTCCTCATTTAATCACCCCCTTGCTCCTCATCAGTCTTTTTTTAAAAAGATATTTATTTATTTATGTATTTTGTCTGTGCTGGGTCTTAGTTGCAGCATGCGGGATCTTTGTTGTGGCATGCAGACGTCTTGGTTGCAGCATGCAAACTCTTTTTTTAATTTTTATTTATTTAATTTTTTTTGCGGTACGCGTGCCTCTCACTGCTGTGGCCTCTCCCGTTGCGGAGCACAGGCTCCGGACACGCAGGCTCCGCGGCCATGGCTCACGGGCCCAGCCGTTCCGCGCATGTGGGATCTTCCCAGACCGGGGCACGAACCCATGTCCCCTGCATCGGCAGGCGGACCCTCAACCACTGCGCCACCAGGGAAGCCCAGCATGCAAACTCTTAGTTGCGGTATGCACGCGGGATCTAGTTCCCTGACCTGGGATGGAACCAGGGCCCCCTGCCTTGGGAGCGTGGTGCCTTAACCACTGGACCACTGGAGAAGTCCCTCTCATTACTCTGAAATAAACTCTGATTCCTTACCCTGCTGACCTGTAAGGGCTTCTACGTGATCTGTCAGCTGCCTGCCTTGCCAGCTTCACTCTGCATCATTCTCTCCCCCTCTCACTGAATTCCAGCCCTACTGACCTTCTTTCTGTCGCTGGAACATGCCAGATCTGTTCCTTGGGGAATTTGCTTTTGTTCTTTCTTTCTAGAATGTTCTTTTCCTGAATATTCTCATGTCTGGCTCCTTCTTACCATTTAGGTCTTAGTTTATTTTATTTCTTAAAGCAAATTTATTTTCACTACTGGCTTGTTTATTTTTTATTTTAATTAGTTAATTAATTTTGGCCACACTGCACGGCTTGTGGGATCTTAGTTCCCTGACCAGGGATTGAACCTGGGCCCCTGGCAGTGAGAGTGCACAGTCCTAACCACTGGATCACCAGGGAATTCCCCTAGGTCTCAGTTTAAATGTTATCTCCTCAGAAGGGCCTTTCCTGAGCCCCCAGGGTAAAGTAGTTCATGAAGCTCTCTATCACATCCCCCTTTTTGATTTTCTTCATTGAACTTACCACAATGTAATATTCAGTGTTTGTTTGTTTTCTGTCTCCTTCCACTAGGATAAAAGTTCCCTGAGGTGTAATAGCTAAAACTTATAGACTACTTACCCTTGTTAGGCACTGTTATAAGGGCTGTAATATATTAAGTCTTTAAATCCTTATAGCAGTTCTAAGAGGTGGATACCTTTATTATCCCCATTGTGCAGATAAGGAAACTGAGTCTTAGGTAGGGTAAGTAACTTGCCCAAAGTCACACAGCTACTAAGTGACAGAGCTGGAATTTGAACCCAGGCAGTCTGGCTTTAGCATCCACTCTCCTAATCGAGTGAAAGCAGGGACGTTGTCTTTCCCACTTCTGTATCCCAACACCTTGGACATAGTGTGGCTTTTAGCAGGCTCTCACTAAAAATTGTGGAATGAAAGATTGTAGTCACAATAGAAATGTAATTAATTATAAACCAAAACCTAGGAATTATCCTTGATTCTGCTCTCTCCCACTCACAGATCCATCTACAAGTTCTGACTGAACTACTTCTCACCACAAAACATATCCCGATATGTCCACTTTTCTGCATTCCCACTGCTACCATCCCGGTCCAGTTCACGACTGGCTTTCTCCCCGACTACTCCAAAGACCTCCTAAATCACTGGCCTAGGGTGACTCTTCGACCAAATGATGGATGTCTACTGAAGCAAAGAGCCAGGTGTGTGATTAGGGCAGAAATGTTTATATATGCTGAGTGAAATTTTGCTAGCTGACTTATACCCTAGCAATTACTGATTTGAGTGGGGAATATTTAAGACCCTCTGTGGTTCTGCAACTATGTGTTGAGGTGCTCTGAGGCATGGCAGGGACCTCTCAGGGGTGCTGAGGGATATTTTAAAATCTTAGAGGAAACCTAGTGTGTTGGTTTGCCGGGCTCCCCTAACAAATTACCAGGACTGTATGGCTTCAACAACACAGTCCTGGAGGCTAGCAGTCCAAGATCAAGGTGTCAGCAAGTTTCATTTCTTCCAAAGCCTCTCTCTTTGGCTTGCAGATGGCTGTCTTCTTGCTGTACCTGAAGTGGTCTTTCTTTTGTGTGGGCATATCCGTGTTCTAATCTCCTCTTATAAGGGCACCAGTCATATTGGATTAGGACCCACCCATATGACCTCATTTTACCTTAATTACCTCCTTAATAGCCCTGTCTCCAAATACAGTCATAGTCGGAGGTCCTGGGGGTTAGGACTTCAACATGAATGAATTTGAAGAGGGGACACCATTCAGCCTGTAACACAGTGCCGCCTGATGCTGCACAGACTGCTGGCTTGAGGCAGTTTCAGCGTTGGCTCACACTGCATTCCTTCTGATAATGTCTTATATTTGCCAAGCCGAGGTTTTGGAGGTTGTTGTGATAAAAAGCAAGTACCGTGTGTAAGTCAATATGGAAGAGGAAAAGAGAGTGGGGTGTCCAGTCTGATTTCGAGGTTTGAGACAGTGTGCGGCGCCCAAAAGGCACTAAATTGTTAGGACATAAACACTTACTGAGTTTGGGGCTTCCCTGATGGCGCAGTGGTTAAGAATCTGCCTGCTAATGCAAGGGACATGGGTTGGAGCCCTGGTCCAGAAAGATCCCATATGCCATGGAGCAACTAAACCCGTGCGCTACAACTACTGAGCCTGAGCTCTAGAGCCCGCAAGCCACAACTACTGAGCCCACGTGCCACAACTACTGAAGCCTGTGCGCCTAGAGCCCATGCTCCGCAACAAGAGAAACCACAACAATGAGAAGTCTGCGCACCGCAACGAAGAGTAGCCCCCACTCACCACAACTAAAGAAAGCTCGTGCGCAGCAATGAAGACCCAACACAGCCATAAATAAATAAATACATTGATTTTTTTAAAAAATAATGAGTTTTTTGGGGCTTATCTACTTAATGACAGAACTATTAGGTATTTCTTTAGGCCTAGGGGCATCATGAAGCAATTATTGAGTCACTAAAGGCACGTGAGTGGCGGAAATTTGGGAACATTTACTCCAAATGAGTCAGTGGATCCCGGAGATCAAAAACACCAGCGTTAAGTTTTTAATTATACAGACTTCTCCAGGTGCTCCCCAAACCTACTGAAAAAGCATTTGGGAGTTGAGCCCAGGATCCACTGGTGTAGCCTAACCCCCTCATTAAGGCCCAGAAGGGGAAATCTCTTGCCAGAGGTCATACAGCAAGTTAGTGGTCGAGCTGGGATTAGAATCCAAATTCTAATGGAATCTGTCAGATTCTCCTCCCCTTCATCAGCATTTCTGATGTCCATACCTACAAATGTTGTCACACCATCTGCCACTTAAGCAGACATGGCCCTGACCTCAAAGGCAGATGGCAATTACATGGACAAACTCCATACTGAATACGTGAGTGTGCGTATTAAAAGTTTATATCATACAAGACCTACATGAGGAAAACTACAAAACTCTGATGAAAGATACCAAAGAAGGATTAAATAGTTATTTCCTGTTTATGGATAGGAAGACTCACGATATCACGTCATGATATCAGTTCTTCCTAACGTGATCTATAGATTCAATTCAACCCCAGTCAAAATCCCACTAAGTTATTTTGTGAATATTGACAAACTCAGTCTAAAGTTTGTAGGGAGAGGCAAAAGATCCAGAATTAGCCAACTCAAAATTAAAGAACAAAGTTGGAGGACTGACACTACCCAACTTCAAGACTTCCTATAAAGCTACAGTAAATCAAGACAGCGTAGTATTGGTTCAAGAATAGACAGATCAATGAAACAGAATGGAGAGCCCAGAAATAGACCCATATAAAAATAGTCAAATGATACTTGGCCCAAGGAGCAAAGGCAATACAATGGAGCAAAGATAGTCTTTTCAACAAATGATACTGGAACATCTGGACATCACATGCAAAAAAAAAGAATCTAGACAGACCATACACAGTTTGGAAAGATGAGCTCAAAATGGATCATAGACCTAAATGTAAAACAGAAAACTATAAAACTCCTGGAAGGGACTTCCCTGGTGGTTCAGTGGTTAAGAATCCGCCTTCCAATGCAGGGGACGTGGGTTCTATCCCTGGTCAGGGAACTAAGATCACGCGTGCCACGGGGCAACTAAGCCCATGTGCCACAACTAGAGAGGAGCCCACGCGCCGCAACGAAGAGCCCGTGCGCTGCAACGAAAGATCCCGCGTGCCACAACTAAGACTCCATGCAGCCAAAAGTAAATAAAAACAAACAAAAAAAACTCCTAGAAGATAACATAGGAGAAAATCTAGATGATCTTGGGCTTGGCAATGACTTCCAAGATATAACACCAGGGCTTCCCTGGTGGCGCAGTGGTTGAGAGTCCGCCTGCCGATGCAGGGGACACGGGTTTGTGCCCCGGTCCGGGAAGGTCCCACATGCTGCGGAGCGGCTGGGCCCATGAGCCATGGCCGCTGAGCCTGCGCTTCCGGAGCCTGTGCTCCGTGACGGGAGAGGCCCCAATAGTGAGAGGCCTGTGTACCGCAAAAAAAAAAAAAAAAAAGATATAACACCAAAAGCATGATCCTTGAAAGAAATAACTGGTAAGCTGGGCTTCTTTAAAATTAAAAACTTCTGCGCTGTCAGGAGAATGAAAAGATAAGCCACAGGCTGGGAGAAAATATTTGTAGAAGACATATTTGATAAAGGACTGTTATCCAAATTATACAAAGGACTCTTAAAATGGAATAATAAGGAAATAACCTGATTATAAAATGAGCCAAAGATCTTAACAGACATCTCTCCAAAGAACATATACAGATAGCAAGTAAGCATATGAAGAGATGTTCCACAGCTTGTGTCACCAGGAAAATGCAAATTAAAACAATGAGATACCACTGCACACCTATTGGAATGGCTAAAATCTGGAACACTGACAACACCAAATGCTGACAAGGCTGTAGAGCAACAGGAACTTTGCTGATGGGAATGCAAAATGGTACAGCCACTTTGGAAGACAGATTGGCGGTTTCTCATAAAACTAAGCATAATCTCACCATATGATCCAGCAATTTCACTCCTTGGTATTTATACAAAGGAGTTGAAAACTTATGTTCACACACAAACCTGCATACGATGTTTATAGCAACTTTATTCATAATTGCCTAAACTTAGAAGCAACCAAGATTCCTTCAGTAGGTGAATGAATAAACAAACTGTGGTCCATCCGGACAATGGAGTAGTATTCAGTGCTAAAAATAAATGAGCTATCAAGCCATGAAAAGACATGGAGGAATCTTAAATGCATTTTACCTAGTGAAAGAAACCGATCTGAAAAGTCTCCGTACTGTGTGATTCCACCTACATGACATTCTGGAAAAGGCAAAGCTATGGAGACAATAAAAGGGTCAGTGGTTGCCAGGGGTTAGGGGGAGCGAGGGATGAGTAGACAGAGCACAGAGGATTTTTAGGGCAGTGAAAATACTCTGTATGTTACTGTAATGGTTTGGTTTTCTTTTTTTTAATTTTGGCCATGCCGCATGGCTTGCGAGATCTCAGTTCCCCAACCAGGGATTGAACCTGGGCTTCTTTCACTCAGCATAACACTTTTGAGGTTCAGCCATGTCATATTTATCATAGTTTGTTCCTTCTGATTGCTGAGTAGTGATGCACTGAATGGATGGATCTCAGATTGGCTATATACTCACCATCTGTTGGGCTGTTTCCATGGTTTGGCTATTACGAATAACGCTATCAACATTCACATGAAGGTCTAAAACTAAAAAATAAATTAAAAAAAAAATAAATAAAAGGGAATCCCTTGGCAGTCCAGTAGTTAGGACTTGGCGCTTTCACTGCCGAAGGCCTGGGTTCGATCCCTGGTCAGAGAACTAAGATCCCACAAACGTGCAGCGCAGCCAAGAAATGAAAAACAAACCAAAAAAGCCCAACATTCACATGAAGGTCTTTGTGTGGACAGAGGTTTTTCTGTCTGTTGGGTAAATATCTAGAAGTGGGAGTCCGGAGTGGTGTGGTAAGTGTCTTTTAGAAAGAAAGAAACTGCCGAAGTGTTTATAGCATTTTACATTCCCACTAGCCATGTGTGAGCGTTCCTGTTGCTCCATGTCCTTGACAGTACTTGATCTTCTCAGTCCTTTTATTTTATTATTATTTTTTTGCGGTACACGGGCCTCTCACTGCTGTGGCCTCTTCCGTTGCGGAGCACAGGCTCCGGACGCGCAGGCTCAGCGGCCATGGCTCACGGGCCCAGCCGCTCCACGGCATGTGGGATCTTCCCGGACCGGGGCACAAACCCATGTCCCCTGTATCGGCAGGCAGACTCTCAACCACTGCGCCACCAGGGAAGCCCCTCTTCTACTTTTGAAGGAGTTTATGTAAGATTGGTGTTTTATCTTCCTTAAATATTTGGTGTGGCTCTATATGCTGCGCGGAGACCCTCTGCACCCCTGCGAACATGGCGCTGCGAGTGGTGTGGCGCGGAGCGTGCAGGCCGCGGTCTGCAGCCTGCGCGCCATCTCTGCGCCCAACGCGCCCTGCCGCCTCGGCCCTGGGGACTGCGGGTGGGCGCCGTCCGGGCGCTGCGCACCGGCCCCGCACTGCTGTCGGGTCGTAAATTCACAGACAAACATGAATGGGTAAAAACAGAAAACGGTGTTGGAACAGTGGTAATCAGCAATTTTGCACAGGAAGCTTTGGGAGATGTTGTTCACCGTAGTCTGCCTGAAGTTGGGACAAAATTGAACAAACAAGACGAATTTGGTGCTTTGGAAAGTGTGAAAGCTGCTAGTGAACTCTATTCTCCTCTCTCAGGAGAAGTAACTGAAATTAATGAAGCTCTAGCAGAAAATCCAGGACTTGTCAACAAATCTTGTTATGAAGATGGTTGGCTGATCAAGATGACACTCAGTAACCCTTCAGAACTAGATGAACTAATGAGTGAAGAAGCATATGAGAAATACATAAAATCTATTGAGGAGTGAAAATGGAACCCCTAAATAAACTAGTTTGAAACAACTTAACCTAGCATAGTTGTCTTAAATTAGTGGTGGATTTTTAAAAAGCAACTTTTAGCAAAAGAAACTGCTTGCAACAATGTTGCCTGAAAAAAATACCCCTTAACTTCCTAATGATTTCAGATAAACACTATACATCTTTTTCACAACACCCTGTGATTTTTAGGCTAGTCTCCAGTTATAATACTTAGAATTCCTGAAATTATCTGTGGTAAAACTAGTTACAAAAATTATGTAATTCAAGGATAACATTGTTATCTTAACCTTATATAATATTGTAACTTGCTTACAGCCGTCCCTGGATTTGGGTCAAAATACTCAATGAACTTGCCACTGGAAATAAATGACAGTGGAGAAAAGTTTGTTAGTTGTATAGTGTCCAGTGAAGAACATTACTGTCTTAATTTTGCAATATACTGTGTTTGCTGGTGCTATTTTTATACAGTGAAGCAACAGCCTTGCAGGAAAATAAGAAACAGTTTAATAATAAAATATTCAACTTCTTAAAAAAAAAATTGGTGTAATCACCAATGAAGCATCTGGGCCTGGAGTTTTCGAGTGGGAAGGTTATTAATTATAAATTCAATTTCTTTATTATAGATCTTGAACTATTCATATATTTTATGTTTTTGTATGTTTTGGTAAATTATATTTTTCAAGAAATTTATCCATTACATTTAAGTTGTTAAACATATTGGTGTAAGGTTATTCATAATTTCATCTTATTCTGTAGATTTTGTAGAGATGTCCTGTTTTTCATTACTGTTGTTGGTGATTTATGTTTTCTCTCTTTAATGAATCAAGAGATTCATCAGTTTTATTGGATGCTTATTCCATTTACCTTTAATGTAATCACTCATATGATTGGATTCCAGTCTGTCATCTTGATATTTGTTTTCTTTTTGTCCCCTCTGTTTTTTGTTCTTTTATTTCTCCATTCCTGGATTGTTTGGGTTAGTTATTTTTAAGTAATTCATTCTTTTTCTTCTATTGACTTTTTAGCCAGTTCTTTGATCATTTTTTAAGTGGTTACTTTAGGGATTACAGTATCCGTCCTTAATTCATCACAGCTGATTCACGTTTAACGAAACCTTTACAACAGTATCATTGTATTTACACCTTTATTGTCCTTTGTACTGTTGTCATTTATTTTACTTCTATATATGATATAAACTTAGTGATCCACTACTATTTTTACTTTAAAAAGGCAATTGATTTTTTTTTTAAACTTTTTTTTTTAAATTAATTTATTTTGGCTGCATTGGGTCTTCATTGCTGTGCATGGGGCTTTCTCTAGTTGTGGTGTGCGGGGGCTACTCTTCGTTGTGTTGCGCGGGCTTCTCATTGCAGGGGCTTCTCTTGTTGCGTGCAGAGCATAGGCTCTAGGTGTGCGGGCTTCAGTAGTTGTGGCATGCGGGCTCAGTAGTTGTGGCTCGTGGGCTCTAGAGCACAGTCTCAGTAGTTGTGGCGCACGGGCTTAGTTGCTCCGCGGCATGTGCGATCTTCCCGGACCAGGGCTTGAACCCGTGTCCCCTGCATTGGCAGGTGGATTCTTAACCACTGTGCCAGCAGGGAAGCCCGGCCATTGATTTTTTTAAAAAATTTAAGAAAAGAAAGAACAGTAGTATTTTTATTTACCCACATTTTGCCATTTTCAATGTGCTTCTTTCCTTTTTGTGGACCTGAATTGTTATCTCTCCCTCCAGCCTGAAGAATTTTCTGTAGCATTTCTTGGAGTAAGAGTCTCTTGGTTACAAATTATCCCAGCTTTTGCTTTTCTGAAAATGTCTTTGTTTCATTAAAATTTTTGAAAATTGTGGCAAAAATACACATAAAATTTACCATTTAAAAAAGTTACCATTTTATTTTTTTAAATTAATTTATGTTTTGGCTACATTGGGTCTTCATTGCTGTGAGTGAACTTTCTCTAGTTGCGGTGAGCGGGGGCTACTCTTCCTTGCGGTGCACGGGCTTCTCATTGCAGTGGCTTCTCTTTGTTGCGGAGCACGGGCTCTAGGCACGCAGGCTTCAGTAGTTGTGGCACGTGGGCTCAGTAGTTGTGGCTCGCGGGCTCTAGAGCGCAGGCTCAGTAGCTGTGGCGCACGGGCTTGGTTGCTCTGCGGCATGTGGGATCTTCCTGGTCCAGGGCTTGAACCCATGTCCCCTGCATTGGCAGGTGGATTCTTAACCACTAAGCCACCAGGGAAGCCCCAGATTTACTATTTTAAAGTGTACAGTTCTGTACCATTAAGTACCTTCATATTATTGTGCAACCATCACCACCATCTATCTCCAGAACTTTTTCATCTTCCCAAACTGAAACTCCATCCTCATTAGACACTCCCCAATAGAATAGAGGGCAGACTAGAGCCCAGAAGTAAACCCATGCATGTATTGAATATGATCATATGAGTTTCAACAAGGATGCTAAGACCATTTTATGGGGAAAGAAGGTTTTTCAACAAATAGTGCTGGAACACAGTATTGTAAATTAACTATACTCCAATAAAAATTAATTTAAATAAATAAAATTAAAAGAAAAAACAAGTAGTGCTGGGAAAACTGGATCTCTACATACCAAAAAAAAAAAAAAAAAAGGAAGTTGGACCCTTACCTTTACATGTACAAAATTTAACTCAAAATGGACGAAAGAACTAAGAGACCTCAGAGATGTAACTATAAATACCTAAGTGATCTAATTATAGAGACCTAACAACTAAAACTGTAAAACTCTTAGAAGAAAACAGGAGAAAACTTCATGACATTGATTCAGCAGTGATTTCTTGGATATAACACCAAAGCACAGGCAACAAAAGTAAAAATCCATTAACTGGACTACATCAAAATTAAAAACTTCTTTTCATCAAAGGACACAACCAACAGGGTGAAAAGGCAACCTATGGAATGGGAGAAAATATTTTCAAATCATGTATCTGATAAGGGATTAATATTTCAGAATATGTAAAGAACTCCTACAACTCAACAAAAAAACCCCAATTAGCCTGATTAAAAAATGAGCAAAGGAGGGACTTACTTCCCTGACGGTCCAGTAGTTAAGACTCCACACTTCCACTGCAGGGGGCACAGTTACGATCCCTGGTCGGGGAACTAAGATCCCTAGCAAGCCGCGTGGTGCGGCCAAGAAATAAAAAAATTTAAAAAGTTAAAAAAAAAATGGGCAGAAGACTTGAATAGATATTTCTCCAAAGAAGATATACAAATGGCCACAAGCACGTGAAAGAGTGCTCAACACCATCCTTAGGGGAAATACAAATCAGAACCGCAAGAGGAAATAACAAGTGTTTTTTGAATGTGAAGAAAAGCAGTATGTTACTGGTTGGTAGTGTCTTTTATAGTGCAAAATAAAAATAGTAAAAAGAAAAAAAAGGAAAATAACAAGTGTTGACGAGACTATGGAGAAATTAGAATGCTTTTGCTGCTACTAGGAATGTGAAATGGGGGAACAGCCACTGTGGAAAACAGTATCCAGTATTTCGAAAAACTAAAAGTTTCAGGGCACTTCCCTGGTGGTCCAGTGGTTAGGACTCTGCGCTTCCAATGCAGGGGGCTCGGGTTCGATCCCTGGTCGGGGAACTAAGATTCCACATGCTGCATGCTGTGGCAAAAAAACCCCAAAGATGAAAACCCTAGAAGTTTCAGATTTGCGAGATGAAGTGTGTTCTGGATGTTGGGTGCACAACCGTGTGAATGTATCTAACACTACTGAATGATAACACATAAAAATGGTTAAGATGTTTAATTTTATGTTATGCATATTTTACCACATTTAAAAAATATTTGAGAGAGAAAAAAGTACACGAATTCCAATTTCCAGTTTTTGGTGATAATGAATAATGCTGCTGCTGCAGACATTCTCATACAGGTTTTTGTGTGAACATAAGTTTTCCTCTCTCTAGGGTAAGTATCTAGAAGTAGGATTGCTGAGTCATAAGATAAGTGTATGTTTAACCTTACAAGAAACTTGACGAACTGATTTTTGTAGTGGTTGTACATTTTGTCACACCAATGTGTGAAAGTTCCAATTGTTCCACATTGTCACCAGCACTTAGTATTGCCGTTTTTTCCGCTCCGTTCTAATGGGTGTGTAGTGATGATCTCATTGTGGTTTTAATTTGCATTTCTTAATGTCTAGTGATGTTGAATCTCTTTTCCTATGCTTATTTGCCATTTGTATGTCTTTTTCGATGAAGGGTCCAGATCTTTTACTCATTTTGAAAAATTGAGTTGTTTGCCTCGTTTCATTGAGTTTTTTTTTTTTTTTGCGGTACGCGGGCCTCTCACTGTTGTGGCCTCTCCCGTTGCAGAGCACAGGCTCCAGACGCGCAGGCTCAGCGGCCATGGCTTACGGGCCCAGCCGCTCCGCGGCATGTGGGATCTTCTCAGACCGGGGCATGAACCCGTGTCCCCTGCGTCAGCAGGCTGACTCTCAACCACTGCGCCACCAGGGAAGCCCTCCACTTAAGTCTTGAACCCTCAAAGTCATCCACGAGGGTTGGAATCAGTTTCTTCCAAACTCCTGTTAATGTTGATATTTTGACCTTTTGCCATGAATCTTATTGGCAGCTAGAGTGGAGAATCCTTTCCAGAAGGTTTTCAGTTTACCTTGCCTGGATCCATCAAAGGAATCACTGTCTATGGAAGCTACAACCTTATGAAATGTAGTTCCTAAAAATCAGACTTGAAAGTAGAAATTACTTCGTGATCCACAGGCTGCAGAACGGGTGTTAGCAGGCATGAGGATGTTAATCTCATTACATCTCCATCAGAGCTCCTGGGTGACCAGGTGCATGGTCAATGAGCAGTACTATTTTGAAAGGGTTCTTTTTTCTGAGCAGTATGTCTCAACTGTGGGCTTAAAATATTCAGTAAACTATGTTGTATACAGATGTGCTATCACCCAGGCTTTGTTTTTCCATGTATAGAGCACAGGCAGAGTAGATTTAGCCTAATTCTTAAGGGCCCTAGAAAATCCAGAATGGTAAATGAGCATTGGCTTCAACTTCAAGTCATCAGCTGCGTTATTCCCTGACAAGGGAGTCGGCTTGACCTTTGAAGATGTGAAGCCAGGCATTGCTGACTTCTCCTCTTTAGTTATGAAAATCCTAGATGGTGTCTTCATCCAATATAAGACTGTTTTATCTGCATTGAAAGTGTTGGGTGTAGCCATTTTCATTAATCATCTTAGCTAGGTCTTCTGGGCAACT
This sequence comes from Lagenorhynchus albirostris, assembly GCF_949774975.1. Lineage (NCBI taxonomy): Eukaryota > Metazoa > Chordata > Mammalia > Artiodactyla > Delphinidae > Lagenorhynchus > Lagenorhynchus albirostris. The sequence goes on from NC_083105.1 coordinate 7,985,342, forward strand.
TGCTGCAGCTTCTACATCAGCTTGGTGTTTCACCTTGTACTTTTATGCCATGGAGGTGGCTTCTTTTCATTAAACCTCATGAACCAACCTCTGCCAGCTTCGGACTTTTCTTCTGCCGCTTTCACACCTCTCTCATCCTTCCTAGAATTAAAGAGCGTTAGGATCTTGCTCTGGATTAGACTTTGGCTTGAGGGAATGTTGTGGCTGATTTGATCTTCTTTCCAGATCACTAACTTTTTTTTTCAAACCAGTAATAAGGCTGTTTCGCTTTCTTATCATTTGTGTGTTCATTGGAGTAGAACTTAAAAAAAATTTATTTGGCTGCGTCAGGTCTTAGTTGCGGCATGCATGTGGGATCTAGCTCCCCGACTGGGGATTGAATCCAGGCCCCCTGCATTGGGAGTGCAGAGTCTTATCCACTGGACCACCAGGGAAGTCCTTGGAGTAGCACTTTTTAATTTCCTTCAAGTATTTTTCCTTTGCATTCACAACTTGTCTGTTTGGTGCAAGAGGCCAGCTTTCAGCCTAATCTTAGTTTTTGGCATGTCTTCCTCACTAAGCTTAATCATTTCTAGCTTTTGATTTAAAGTGAGAGATGTGCGACTCTTCCTTTCACTTGAACACTCAGAGGCCATCGTAGGGTTATTAATTGGCCTGATTTCAATATTGTTGTGTCTCAAGGAATAGGGAGGCCTGAGGAGAGGGAGAGAGACGGGGGAACGGCCAGTCTGTGGAGCAGTCAGATCACATACATTTATTGATCAAGTTTGCCATCTTAGATGGGCGCAGTTCGTGGTTTCCCAAGACAGTTACAATAGTAACATCAAAGATCACTGATCACCATAGAAAAAATAATAATACTGAAAAAGTTTGAAATATTGGGAGAATTACGAATATGTGACACACAGAAATTAAGTAAGCAAATGCTGTTGGAAAAATGGTGCTGGTAGACTTGCTTGATGCATGGTTGCCACAAACCTTCAGTTTGTGAAAAAACGTCAGGGACTTCCCTGGTTGTCCAGTGGTTCAGACTCAGTGCTTCCAATGCAGCACAGGTTTGATCCCACATGCCACACTAAGACCCCGTGTCAGTGTGGCAAAAAAAAACAACCCCAAACCACCAGTATCTGCAAAGTGCAATAAAGTGAAGCAAAATAAAACAAGGCAGGGGACTTCCCTGGTGGTCCAGCAGTTAAGACTCCGTGCTTCCAATGCCAGGGACTCAGGTCCGATCGCTGGTCAGGGAACTAAGATCCCACGTGCCACATGGTGCAGCAAAAAAAACCAAAAAACAAAAAAACAAAGCATGCCTGTACTTTCTTAACAGTGTTAGATCCCAGTCTTCTTTTTTTTAAAAATAAACTTATTTATTTTTGGCTGCGTTGGGTCTTTGTTGCTGCACACGTGCTTTCTCTAGTTGTGGTGAGTGGGGGCTACTCTTCATTGCGGTGCGCGGGCTTCTCATTGCGGTGACTTCTCTTGTTGTGGAGCACGGGCTCTAGGTGTGTGGGCTTCACTAGTTGTGGCGCACAGGCTTAGTTGCTCCATGGCATGTGGGATCTTCCCAGACCAGGGATCGAACCGGTGTCCCCTGCATTGGCAGGCGGATTCTTAACCACTGTGCCACCAGGGAAGTCCCTTCCCAGTCTTCTGATCTGTGAACAAGGATGTCTTTTTGTTTATTTAGGTGTTTAATTTCTTTCAATTATGTTCTATAGTTTTCAACGTACAAGTCTTGTACTTCTTTTGTTAAATTTATTCCTAAACATTTTATTCTTTTTGATGCTGGCCTGTGTGCTGTTTAAGCAGGGTGACTTCATCATGAACATAACATTTCGGAAAACCATCTGTCTAGAGATTAGGTTCTTTGGTTGGAAAAGAAGCCTGGAACATACCTTTATGATTCCTGTTTTTTCCCCCTTTCAGTTTTTAGTCTGTATTTTGAATTTGGTTGGAATAGGGCCCTGTGTCACAAGGGCTTCTGTACAGTGAGAGAGAGCCAGGATACGGGGAAGGCAGGCTTTGGAATCCAGCAGACCTTTGGCTTTCTCTGGCTGTGTGACCTTGAGTACACATCTGAGCTGCCCTTTTCTCATTTGTCAGTCTTTGGAGCTGTTTTTGAGGATTCAGTGAGCTAAGTAAATGAAAAAGCACCTGGCTGCTGCTTGGCCCCCATTGGGCTCATTTCCTAGACTGATGTCTCAGAAACAGCCCAACTGGAAACTTGGGGCTCCTTTTAGCGCTTCTGAACTTTTCATTGTGATAATTTTCAAATACACATAAACATCGAAATCACCTTCCTGTATTCCTGACTGTGGATTAATTCACATCTTCCCCCTCCTTAGCACTGCCTCTGGCCTGGCGAGGACAGCCTGTTTCCCCTCCCCGTTTAATTTCTGCCCCCACTTTCTCCTTGCCACACTGGGGTGAAAACGTTAACACTTCAGTCCAGCTGTCTTTAGCCAAAGAGCCTAGGACTATGAACGCTGGGAATTTACTGCTTGGAAATGGGTTAGAATCCTAACTATTTCCCTTTTGAGGGCTCAGATCAACCCTGGGCCCCTAGTTGTGGGGACCATTATGGGGCCCTTTCTGTAACAGGCACTCAGCATCTTCTCTCTGGTCTCAGTCAAGTGGACCTGAAGCTGGTTTTCCCACTAGGATCTGATTCTTCACTCCTCTGGGCAGGGTCCCTCCTCACCCCTCTCCACCGCTTCCCATTCATCTCCCCCACAAGGTCCAGTTTCATGCTACCCTTCCCGGAAACCTTCCCGATTCCCACCAGCCAGAAGCTTTTACCCCTGCTGCCTGTGTCCCCTGCGTAGACCACTGAACACTATTCTGTTTTATCTTGTTTAAGCATCATTCTGTCTTTTCTTCTAGATCTCGAGCTGGCTAGCCTGAGGGAAGGGCTGCACCCTGTCCACGCGTGTTGTCTGGCCTGGCACAGGACACAGGTGCTGCACGTACATCTGCTGGACCACTGACCTGAGGCAGGTGGACACCTGTTAACATTTTCTGGGGTGGGCGCCGATTAATGCTTAGTGTGCGGGTTCACCGCACATGGAGGTACTGGTTATTTTTCCTGAGACAATGTAAAATAGTGGAAAGGACAAACAGGAGTCTGAATTATGGTACTTGAAGAGAGTCTTCTTTAGCCCTCAGCAGATGATCGAACATAGTCAGTGTAGAAGCTCCGTGACAATAACAAGGAAGACCTGCCGAACGATGCCAGAGCAGCTCACTCTCAGTATTCTTCTGAGTTTTCAAACTTGTTCAAAGCCGATGTAATGTTCAGTTCGAGGGAGGACTGGTAACCTCTCTTCAGTGCCCAGCACAGTATCAGACTCTGCGTTGTCATCTCTCTCGGCCTCCTGGGTTTATTTCCACACGGTTTCCTTTCCTACAGCCTCATTCCCCTGACGATTTCCTGACTGGCAGGTAGCAAAAACAAAGTGTAACAGAGAATAGGGATGTACTGTCAGCCCAGCTCCAAGTGCTTTTTCAAGGAGTTACTTGTGACTTAGGCAGATATGACCCCTCTTAGGTGCTCATTCTTAGCCCTGTAAGATGAGGGTGATTGGAAGACCATGAGGTTATCCACAGGGGACCACAGAAGAAGGACCTGTATCAAGCTGATAAAGGCTAATTAGTATCAATTCCAATTGATAACATTTAGCTGGTATTTGTGTTTTCCCCTGAACTTTGGACAAATTTACCAAAATCTGTTTTTTAAAATCTATTTTATCACAAAATCACTTCACGTAACAGTTAGGGAGGGCTGTAAGCTAGTGCTTGCACCCCCCCTCACCAACCTGAATCCTACACATCAAGCATGCAAACTGAGGCATTCTAAGATAAAGATGCAAGAAGTGAAACAAAGTCAGGTGTCTGTCTCACACAGTTTATTTAACAATAGGTAATAAGAAATCAAATTTAACAGTCTATACAGTGATCCAAAGTTCATATTTATAAGTAATCAACTTTAATCTCATGATTTACAAGTTGAGGGTTTTTGCTTTCTATTTTCAAGTTTTACAGAAAGTGTGTGTGTGTGTGTGTGTGTGTGTGTGTGTGTGTTTTGGGGGTGGACAGGGTAAGGAGGAAGAAAGCAAGCAAAGAAGAAACCCCAGGGACATTTTGCATGTTAAAATCATCCCACTGGAATTGTTTCTTACCCTCTTTTTAATTTTTTCCTTTGTTAGATGTAAAAATAACGAAAAAAATTCTTTCAAGAAACAGAACCACAATATATAATACATCAATTTGGCAGCTGCCCCTGTATATTTTGAAAAAGTCATTTTTCTCTCTACATGTACAAATTACTTTAATACTTGAAGTTTTTACGATCAGACTTACGGAATAGAAAATTTTCTGGAGCACAAAAGTTGACTTGAGGGGACTTTTTTTCCTTTTTTTTTTTAAACATTTTTAAAAGAATGAACATCTTTGCACCCAGAGAAAAAAATTGGTATTTTAATATATATTTATATATATTTATATATATATAGAATGTAATTTTAAAGTAACATTAACCCCTTTTGTCCTCTGGTTTTAGAAATGTTCTTTTTTAACTCTTCCATAAAGTGAGGAAAATAGGGAAGAATGTCAACCATCTGCACCAGTAAATAATAACTATTAATATTACATATTTTCATTAATTTAAAAAAAATAATAAAACCTATTGGAGGTGCAAGGCGGGAGCATGTGGTTGGCTTCACAGACCTCAGCCTCCTCCCAGTGCACACTTGAACCAAACACACAAGGAAAAAAAAAAACCAGGCTGGTGGGGACCAGCCATAACAAAAATAGATTCTTTGTGTTCTATCAATCACCCCTCAGGTTCATTTCGCATGTTTGCTTTAAACCACAAACAGCTACCGCACAGTTCTTGTGTGTTCCAAGGAAAATTGTCTTTTAGATAAGAAAGATTCAAAAAAATTGTTTTCAGTACAAAAAGTCTTAAGAGAAAATAATTTTTTTGCTCCCAAAATACTACAAGGTGTCTCTAGTGTATGTCTAGTGTACTCTGTGAGAGGTTTGAATTCAAGTCTGAGTTGTCGGTGCTGAGTCCCAGGTCCGTGGCGCTGGCACCATGGAGGTTTGCCATGCCTGGATTGCTAGTCAGCTGAGAGAGCATCGAATTCTGGTCCGGGCTGGCAAAATGCCCTTGTTCCATGGGGTTGCCCTGGGCAGCGACCAGTCCAGGATGTGGAGAACTGGTCTGTGGGGAAACGTGGTGTGGAGAAGGCTGAGGCTGCATCCGTGGGGAAGGACTGGAGTGGGGGGGCTGGGACTGTGGCCGCGGAGAAGGAACAGGCTGGGGAGACCGCACTTGATTGGAGAGAGATGGGATCTGCTGGCCTGGAAGGTGCGGGGACTGAGCCTGACTCGGGAGCATATGCTGCTGGGGGCTCATGGGGTTGGGCTGAGCGGGTGACCCCATCTGTTGCTGAAGGAGTCGCTGCTGATAGGCCTGCAGGCCAGCTCCTGCCTCTGCCCCCAGGGCCTGGGGGAGCTGGCCCAGCTGGCCCCCGCTCCCTTGCTGCAGGTGCTGCATGTGCTGCTGCATCCGGGGCGGCGGCGGCGGCGGCTGGGGGGCAGGGTAGCCCAGGCCCTGGGGTGGCTGAAACTGGCTGTGGCTGGCCAGCCCAGGCCCGACTCCTGGCCCCGCTCCCTGCTGCTGCTGCTGCTGCTGCTGCTGCTGCATCATCTGCTGCCGCCTCAGAATGTCTCGGAACTGCGCCGGCATGGTGCTGTGATTCATGCTCATCTGCTGAGCCTGGGGGCTCATCCCCCCCATGGGCGGCGGGAGCTGCTGCTGTGGCGCTTGCTGCTGTGGCAGGCCGGCCCTCTGGACGCCCGCCTGCATGGGATTCAAGTTCGGCATGGCGGGGCTGGAGTGGACCCCCTGCTGGCCCGGCATGGCGGGGGGCTGCAGCCCTGGCTGGCCCTGGGGCACGCCGGGCTGCCCGGGGAGGGGCTGCGGATTGGAGTTGGCGTACTTGGCAGCCCGCTGCTTGATGAACGCAGCCAACAGCTGGGGGTTGGCGTGAAGGATACTAAGCACCTGTTGCTGCTGCAGGGGGGAGCTGGGAGACCTGAGAGTCCGCAGGAGGTTTTGTAAGGCTTGTTGAGACACAGTGCCCGGTTTGAGAGGGCTCACACCTACCTGGCCCAATCCCGGTTGGGGAGCCATGTTCAGGGGCTGACCATGCTGTGACACTGACATCATGGCTGGCCTGGGCATCCCGGGCTGCAGGTGCTGGGGCTGAGGCAATCCTCCTTGGGCCCATGGTGGTGGCTGCTGCATCCCTGTGGGCCCCACCCCTGGCTCCAAATGCCCGCCGGGACCTCTGGCCATGGGGGGTGCGTTCATACCCATGGGGGCCATCGGCGTCATCTGGGGCATCTGGTGCTGGATCGGCCTTTGAAAAATTTGCACATGGGCCATCTGGCGCTGCGTCTCGGCTGCCCTCTGAATCTGCATCGCCATTTCCACCGCTGCAGGAGGGGGTCCTGGGAGGGGTGGCTGAGCAGTCTGCGGAGGGGTCGGGGGGGTGGCCTGGCCGGCTGCCTTGCCCTGGGACACCGGGCCAGCAGCCTGAGTCCTGGGCAAGTAGGGCGGCATGCTGGCCGGAGGGGTGGGCTGGGGCTGGGAGGGGGGCTGGGGTGTCTGCGGGGTGGTCGGCTGCTGGCCGGTGGGCGTGGTCGGGGTCGCAGGCGTCGGGGAGGGCAGGCCCTGCTGCTGCCCCACCACGCCAGCCCGCTGCATGCTGGCCATCCTCCTGCGGAGCATCTGGGCTTGCTGGAGCCGGTGCTGTAGCTGCTGCTGCCGGAGCTTCTGCTTGATGTTGAGGCAGAAGGGCACAGGGCACTTGTTCTCCTGGCAGTGCTTGGCGTGGTAGCAGCAGAGGGCGATGAGCTGCTTGCAGATGGGGCACCCTCCGTTGGTCTTCCGCTTGCAGCCCTTGGTGTGCTGCACAACCCGCTTCATCTTCTGGCAGGAGGGCAGGGAGCAGTTGGCATTTCGGCACTGGCAGGCGTGGACCAGAGACTGGATGCACCGCTGGATGCTCAGGCGGCGGGAATCTCCCGGGCTCTGGGTGGCCGCGGCCTGCTGGTTGTTGCTCTCGTCATCTAACCCGAGACCGAGTTTCTCCATTTTGTGGTCATGGTTTTTAGTGTTATAGCAGGTGATACACAAATCATAATCCTGGGGGAAGACATAGGTGCAGGTCAACTCTCCAGGATTAAAGTCATTCAAAAGTAGTTACATACTCTGCTTGGGCTAAAAAGCCCCGTTTTAGAGAAAGCCTCTAATCAACTACTCAGATTTGAGACCAGGCCCCACCCACCCCATCCTGTTACTCACCAGTGGCCCCGGAGCCCAGGAAGGCCCTCCAGGCCTGCATAACCTCTGTCTGAATCGCATCTCAGGCACCCGGAAGCCCCCCCGCCCCTCCCCTGCCAGGGGCCTACCTCGCACACGGTGCAGTGCCAGCGCGTCTCCACGTGGTGCTTGCACTCGTTGCAGGTGTAGACGAAGCGGTCCTGGCTCTGGGTGTGCAGCTCCACCAGCATGCACATGGTGGACCACTGGGCTCTTCGGAGTGAGGAGAACTCCAGGTGCTTGTCCCTTGCGAGGGTGAGAAAGGCATCCCGCCCGTCCATCAGGTCGCAGGGGATGAGGGGGTCGGGATCAATGATGGGAGGCAGGGAGTTGGCGGCGGGGCCGGCGATGAGACGGATCACAAAGAAGACCTGCAAAACAGACAGTCTCATCCTGACTCTGGCGCTAGAGCACCACGGGGCACTGGACCAGATGCCGCGGACGGGGGGGGCCAGGCTGTGCACCTGGGGGGCCAGGACACCTGGCTTAGTTTTATGACCACCTCGCAAGGTTACACGACATGGCCCTCTTTCTCCTGCTTCACTACCTCTGTGCTCTTCTCCGGGACTTGTCTACGATGGGCCTAAAGAATCTACATCTTATGTTTTCTACCTCATTCAATAATTTTTTCAAAAGAAGACTGGTCGGGTACAGCACCGTACAGTGGACATTCTGCCTCAAAGTGGTCTACTTTAAGATACAATCCATGATTTAACCTGACTCTAATCATAAGGAAACAGAAAAATCCAAATTGAGGGACATTCTATAAACAATTGGGCTGGAGTCTTCCATGTCATGTTAAGAAAGTAAGGCCAGGAACCAAAACATGGCGACTCGGCATGGAGCAGGAGAAGCAGGCCCGAGACGGCAGCAGCGGGCGAGGTTCCTGAGCGTGAAGCCACAGCGCACTCACACAGAAAACGCCCTCCTTCCTAGAAGGGACTTGCTGCAATAAAGATAAAGAAAATGTAGCAGAATGTTAACAGCTGGTGAATCTAAGTGAAGGCTATGGGAGGGCACCTTCTATATAACTTTCCTGTAAGTTTGGAGGAAAAAAAAAGTTGGTAGGGGTGGGAAAATTAAAAAAGCAAAACCTCCTTCATCCTTGCTACAGAAACAGCAAAAGTTGAAGTTTGTTCACTGAAGTTTAAAGACACACAACCACCATTAATTCCCATAACCATTGGTGTAAAGGCTGCAAGAGGAAGCTCGGATTATATATGTAATAATAAAATGTAAAATGGAACCTTCAAGAGATCAAGAACTTGTAACTGCTGTATTGCCCACTATATTCTACCAGTTTTTCAGAGGCTGAAAATCTGTGCAAACTGGCAGTAACATTTGTTATATACTTGGGCAGCAATGCTGGCATAAAACAAGAGTCTAGAAAAAGAACACAGGGACTTGCCTGGCAGTCCAGTGCTTAAGACTCCATGCTTCCACTGCAGGGGGCGTGGGTTCGATCCCTGGTCGGGGAGCTATTAAGACCCTGCATGCCACACAGTGTGGCCAAAAACAAAAACTTGAAAAAAACAAAAAAAAGAAAACATAGGACAAGAGTGCACACACTGACTAAAGACATATAAAAACAGATGCCGAAAGTTAAAAACATCAAGGGAGGACCGTGATGTGTGTGTGACCTTGTAATACTGGGTGTGACATTGTGGCTCAAAGAAAGCACTCATAAAGCAAGGAAGAGCATTTTGAAAATGCCTGATCTAACAAGTAGGGAATGTCTGCAGCAACCCATTCAAAAGAGGTGCAGATAAAACCATCTGGTGACTCCCTAGGAAATCTTCACTATGGCCAACCATCCAATAACAACCATTATGACTGATTCCACTGTATGTCACCCTAGAGCTAAGACAATACTTGAATTTAACCTAAATTGACGACCTTAGATTCTAACTCCTAACAGGTGACTACTACCCACATCTTCTTCAGATGATGTATCCACAACTTAAGTCACACCTATTATGACATACTCTAAGGGCTTTCCCCAACTGCTGTTATGATAGAATTCTGTGACACTATATATTGCTCAAAACAGCTGACAATCATTATCTAAGTGAGGCATCCACACCTTAAACCAAGACTTCAAGTCCCCTCTCCACATAATGGCCTCTTCCTATAAGAACTTGACTATGATGTCTGAACAGAGTCATACATGTTAAAAAACAACAACAACAACAAACTGACATGAATTACCCTTCAAGACTCCTCATCTTAGCAATGATGACGTTGGGGAGAAAAAGTCCAACACACCCAGTTTTACTCCCAAGCTACCTACAACAATAAAGCAATTTAAATAATGAAATAATTCAAAGTTTTAACTTTGCTGAGAAGGTGTTACAGGTGCATATATGAAAGTTTAACTTTTCTTCAATTCTCTACACTTCCCAGTTCCCTTTCAGGAAGGCAAATATTCATTCATTTTGCCAAAGTTCCATTACAGACAAAGTGGAGTGGCCAAATGGAGTTCTAAGGAGCTTGGTCTAAAACAAAACAATAAAGATACCCAACAAGCCAATCTCCTGAACAACGGACAGAAATACAAACATAAAAGGATCACAAACAACAGGGTCAGACAAACTATGCTTACACTTTCCCAGCACCATCTAGCTTTATAACAGCTACAAATCAAAGACGGCTTACGTTTCCTATTCTCAGCACCCACTCTAGCCATCCTCTTTTTGCCTTCTTTCCCCTCAAATGATTTTCTTCCTTCTGAATTTCAAATGGTCTGGTGCTCACGTCATAAATACCAACCACGGTGGGGAGCTTTTGAGAAATCCTGCCCTGTTCTTTTCCATGCTTGGTGGCTGTATCTTACCTCTTTATGCTTCTCCATGGTGGCATACAGTTTTTGCGAGAGGTCATTGGATACATTGGGCATGCCTGGCTTCTTCTTATTGCCCCTACTCAGGCTGCTCTTGTTTTTGCTAGTTTTCTTATTATTCTTCTTTTTAGCATTTTTGCTGTCTCCCTTTGTCACCTGCAGGTTAGCACAAGAGGACGAGAAAATGTTAACTATTTGTTAAGAGATTTAAGAAAAAATAATGGTAAAAAGACTCCATTTTTTTTTTTTAAGACTCCATTTTTGAAACTAGAGATCATAACCTTCCACCTTACACCATCTGCTCTCTTCATTCCTCCTCTCTTTTTTAAAGCTGTTATTTACAGTAAACTAAAGTTTACTAACGTTTTTGCACTTATTTTCTCCCAGTGAAGAATGTCTCCACTAATGTCTCTTCGTTAAGACAATGGCAGCCTTAGCTTTTTGGCCAGAAGAACCCCGCAGACCAAGGAGACACCTCAGGTGGACCCAGGCTATCCCAGATTTGAGGACAAGAACAAGGAGTGAGTGGCAGTGTGGGGTAGTGAAGTGCACACAGGAGCAGGGAGCCAAAGGCCTTGGCTACATTTCCTTCTGCTCACTTTCTAGAATTTTATGGGCCTACTGTTAAAAAAAAAACTTGAAAAACGTTCAATCGAGGAGTTTAAACTGCAGGCTGTAAAGGGTTTTTATTAGACTATTTAAGGGTGACTTTAATAGTTCAGACTCAGCAAGGGCAATCTAGATAAACTATGGGGAAATAAATGACAAGGAAAAGCTCCTCAGATGATCCTTCTACAACATAGGTTCTGTTTGGGGACTGGCAAACTCTGGCCCAGACCTGTTTTTTTTTCCCCCAGACCTGTTTTTGTATGGCTAAGAATGATGGTTTTTATATCTATAAAGTGGTGTTTAAAGAAAAAAAGAAAAAACAGAAAAAAAAGAATGTGCTGGAGACAATATATGACCTGCAAGGCCAAAATATTCATAATCTAGACCTCTGCAGAAAAAGTTTACCAACCCCATGCTCTAGATGGGTAATTTTCTCAGTCTTCCATTACTAGAAATCCAAGATTCCATTTAAAAATGAGGTCTGGTACTTCCCCGGTGGTCCAATGGCTAAGATTCCGTGCTCCCAATGCAGGGGGCCCGGGTTCGATCCCTGGTCAGGGAAGTAGGTCCCGCATGCCATAACTAAGACTCTGCGGAGCCAAATAAATAAATATTTTAAAAAAATGAGGTCTGGGACTTCCCTGGTGGCACAGTGGTTGAGAATCCGCCTGCCAGTGCAGGGGACAAGTGTTCGAGCCCTGGTCTAGGAGGATCGCACATGCCGCGGAGCAACTAAGCCCGTGCGCCACAACTACTGAACCTGTGCTCTAGAGCCTGCGAGCCACAATTACTGAGCCTGCGAGCCACAACTACTGCAGCCCACGTGCCTAGAGCCTGTGCTCTGCAACAAAGAGAAGCCACCGCAATGAGAAGCCCATGCACCGTAACAAAGAGTAGCCCCTGCTCGCCACAACTAGAGAAAGCCCGTGCACAGCAACGAAGACCCAAAATCAGCCAATCAATCAATTTATATATTAAAAGAAAGAGGTCTGATGCTAAAAAAGGCTTAAAACCACTCAACTAGAACCACAGTAACTTATCTACGCCAATATTTCTTGCCCAACTTGAAGAGCTGAGAGCTTTAAGACCATGTTGAAAACTTAAGCTCACTTCTGGGTTATACATGAGAATAGGTAGAGGCTGGAAAGGGAAATGCAAAGCCCTCACATCTGTGCTTTCGTTGCTCGTGTTCTCCTCTCGCTTTCTCTCTTCCTCCTCCTGTTCCAGTTCCTTAATGCTCTCTTCCAGTACATTGGGCCAGAAATCACCTTCAAAGTAAGGCAATTCCTTCGCGCTTGTTAATCGATCTTCAGTAGCTTGTTTAAAAATATCCTGTGAAAATATCCGTGTACAAATAGGAATTTATATATTAAAAAAAAACACGTTTATTATACAGAAGCAGTCATAGCTAACGGATGCAAGAAACATGAAGAATCAGATGTGTCTTCTGGAAGATGGCAGAGATTTTACACCCAAGTCTGATGTCCGGGGAGACATTTAGTGTCACAAACAGTGAAAGGTCTGGTCTGAAATCAGTATTTCTGGTTCCTCTTTCCTCTACCCACGAGGACAGGGAAATTATCCGCCTTTACATAACCAAGTGGCAAACTATCCTGTCAGGAACAATGGCAAAGGCAGCATCATTCACACCGTGGCTTCTACCACTCTTGAGACAGAACGCAGTGCGACAGGAGGCATGCCCGCCTTGCACACACCCTTGAAGTATCAGCAGTTCCTACTGAGAAATATGTTCAAAACAACCCCAATTACAATTACTGGAAACCACATGGTTAAAGAATGATTTGCTGGGCTGCTTAGGAAAACACCCATTTCATGTTTTCCTCCCCATGAGTAAAAACAGATAAGATATTTAGTAGTTCAAGTTTCTTAACATGGGATACCCTACAATCACAAATGGCTATTAAATATTTTGCCAGATCCACTCATCTTAGTAATTCAGGAAAGAAAACACCCGCTATCAAATTAGCTTAATTTTACAAATTACATGGAAGAGGGAGAACAAACAGGAGATTTCTGTTAAGATAGTAAAAAGAGCAGAATACAGAGCAGCAGGATTAGTCAAGCCACAGTTCTATCATCCCCCCCACCTCCTGACCTTGTAGTCGTGGACAATTCGCTCGGATACAGCCTTGTCGAGCATCTTTTTGTACCACTCCTGCAGTCGCTTGGGCTTGGGTATCTTCTGGTCGGGGGGGTGGCAATGGAAGATGTAGTCGTCTCCTTCACTTGGGGGGCATGCCCAAATATGCCCTGTTGTATACCTAACAACACAAAGAGAAGGAACATTCAAGAGAAAGATCACCCATCCTAGAAAGAATGTTATACTTTAAACTACAAAATGGAGTCAGTACAGAAACCAATAATTTCCCCGAGATAACATGAAGTGTGCAATCCACATCAGACCAAAAGTCTTAGGCCAGGGACTTCCCTGGTGGCACAGTGGTTAAGAATCCGCCTGCAAATGCAGGGGACGCGGGTTCGAACCCTGGTCCTAAAAGATCCCACACGCCGTGGAGCCACTAAGCCCATGAGCCACAACTACTGAGCCTGCGCATAGCAACAAGAGAAGCCACCATAATGAGAAGTCTAGACACCGCAACGCAAGAGTAGCCCCCGGTCGCAGCAACGAAGACCCAACGCAGCCAAAAAAAAAAAAAAAAAAGTCTTCCAGGCCAGAACTAGGCATAACCCTGGATCAAAAAAATCCCAAATTTGCATTTTGCATTTAAAGACCAAACAAAAGCTACAATGCAAAGGAAAATGAATCCATGTCAGCAGGAGGGCTAAATGAAATGCAAACTGTTAAAAGGAATAACCTGCAAGGTGAGGTGGTGAGGTGCTAAATATTCTCAAGTACATATATACCTTGAAGGTAAGGAACCAGTCTGATGAATTTTTTTTTATCCCCAGACCTTAGTGTGATTTTGGTTTTGATACTCAGGTGCAAAAGGACCAAGTGCAGGTTAAGGTTCTGGCCCTTCAAATCAAACTGTACCTAATAGCTTAACTGAACAAAATAAATCTGGGATGGGTGCAACTACGGTCAAAATATCCATTTCTTTCCCACTGGCAAAATTAACCAAGGGTCTCCAAATTATAGTTCCATTAGATGAAAGCCAAAGTTGAGGAAAAAAAGACCAAAAGTCACATATTTGCATGTATATCTCACCATAATATCAGTGGTGATTAGTTTAAAACTAATTAAACAAGTTGTTTTGCATTTGTTTTTATGCTTACCCTAATTTCTTGACGTATTCCAAATACCCAATTAGAATTTCATGATAGACTGCAGTCCTCAAGCATTTAGGACGGAAGAAATGAACACTGTCCAGGTATGATATGTAAACTCTCCTATACCAAACGAGGAGAAAGAAGCCAGGTCAAGTCACGCAACGAGTTCCTACTGATGTGGCTAAAAACACCTTCTCTCTTTTCTGTGCCCTTTGCTGACCTTGTCATTTTTAATGCTTATCACACAATATTACAGTTATTTAGGTAAATGACTAGATTGTGAACCCGTCGGGGGGTTTTGTGGGCCTGTGGCTCTATTACAGTCTCAGCACCTAGCAGGGCCTGAGACACAGTATAATCAGTCAGTATTGAGCAATCCAAACATTCTGGCAGCACTCTTATTCTGGCCTTTATACTATTTTGGAAATGGAGAATTCTAAACCATATTCTACCTCATTTGTATGACATTCTTTCACGTACATCTCAGCAAGGTACTTGAAACAACCTAAACTTAATTACATTTTCTGAAAAGTCGTCATTTTGTGTTTTAAGCTGCTGTTCACATCCCTTTCCCTATTACTATGACCACACAAGAGCAGTATTTTCTAGTTTTGTTTTACTTCAATACTACACACTTGAAAACTTGCATTTCCAAAACAAGCACATCAAATATTTTCTTGTCCATTATGCTTGTTTACCTTACTATAACTTCAAACTCCCACGCAAATTAGAAAGTAGCCATAGTAAAGTCTTACCTCTGGTTCGGCGGGGGGCAGTCAGAACCATACTCTTGAACGTGCATGCCAAAGAAACACAAGTCAACACCATCAATCTCCTCAAAGGCAAAGAGGGCTTTCGTTCGATATGGAAAGGATTCTGCCATCTCTCCACTGTCTACAAACCTATACAATTCATGTTGGAGGGAAAGACCACAACGTTTCATTCAGATTAGATTCATCAACAGTAACTGTGTATGAGCAACTGTGGATCCACAAAGAAAAGGGGAAATTATGAGGTACCTTGCTTTCATGCCTGGTTTGACTTCCACAGTTTTGTCAGAAGCATGAACTACTCTAACGGTGACCTCTCCTGACTCAGGGTGATTTTGTCGCCTCAGAAAGTCATTCACACGATTCTCCAGAAAGGTGCCAAGCCTGGTAGATGGCAACCCTAAGAATTTAAAAGTTAAAAGTTCAGTAGTATCTAAGGTGCAAATTTATTACTATCAGTCTTAAGTTTCAATACCAAATCTCATTTCTGCTTTTTCAATACTAACAAGATTATTTGCTAGATTTTGTTAAGTTAGCAATCTAGTTAATACTTAAAAAAAAGATTTAATGTGGAACACTTTACGAGTCTATCATCCTTACAGAGCGCCATGCTAATCATCTCCGTATCATTCTGATTTCAGTATATGTGCAGTTAAAGCAAGCAGGGTAGTTAATACTTTTTAAATGTTATTTTCCCCAACTTTTTATTTTGAAAAATTTTCCTTTTCAGAAGAGTCAAAAAACAGAACAAACACTCATATGCACTTTGCCTCAATTGCAGTAATATTAAACAACTGTCGGGTGCTTTGATAAGCTTTACAGAGGATTAAAAGCAACCTGTAGATCAGCAAAAAACTGCAAAGGCATCACTCTACAAAACTAAAACTGACTGCCATCCCCACCCAACTGAAAAGATCAGACAGGTCTAAATGCAGTCCCGACTAAGGGTATACACAAAACTGAGGGAATCAGTTTGAGGGAATTCATGAGATGGCAATTCTGGGAAAGTATTTCCACATCTGGCCTCCATCAGGATACATGCAGGAACAAGAAAAACATATATCCTCCTTCCTATAAATAACTAGGTCTAATGATTTTCACACCAAAAACTACATTACAGTTCAACTTTAAGTACATCATGGAAAAATTATTTGGTTTTAACTTTGGTTAAATATTTCAAACAGGGGCTTCCCTGGTGGCGCAGTGGATAGGAATCTGCCTGCCAATGCAGGGGACACGGGTTCGATCCCTGGTCGGGAAGATCCCCCATGCCGTGGAGCAACTAAGCCCGTGCACCCCAACTGCTGAGCCTGCGCTCTAGAGCCTGTGAACCACAACTACTGAAGCCCGCGCGCCTGGAGAGGCCACTGCAATGAGAAGCCTGTGCACCACAATGAAGAATGGCCCCCACTCAGAAGCGAAGACCCAATGCAGCCAAAAAATAAATTAATTAAAAATTTTTTTTAAAATTTCAAATAATGTTGAAACAAAATAATTCATTCTGGATGTTTATTTTTAACTATGCTTCAGTGAAGCTTTGCCAAATTTTACCTGTAAGAATGAAACTTACTTTTAGCAGAAAACTTATTTTCTTTTCTAGTTCGTGCAGTCTTCTTTAAACAGCCATCACAGACAAATCTAAAATGTAAACCAAGACTTTGCGTAAACAACTTAGAGAAACACTTGAAGTAACGTATGCTATAGAATCTATCTTATTGTATGTGTAAGGTTGAAATTTAAAAGACAACCTGGGAGCAATATTTCTAAATACACAACAAAAAGTTAATGTAACCAATATACACAGAGCTTTTAGAAAACATTAAGAGAAAAAGGATAAAAAACCTAATTGCGGGCTTCCCTGGTGGTGCAGTGGTTAAGAATCTGCCTGCCAATGCAGGGGACACAGGTTTGAGACCTGGTCCGGGAAGATCCCACATGCTGCAGAACAACTAAGCCCGTGCGCCACAACTACTGAAGCCCGCACGCCTAGAGCCTGTGCTCTGCAACAAGAGAAGCCACCACAATGAGAAGCCTGCGCACCGCAGAGTAGTCCCCCAGCTGCTACAGCTAGAGAAAGCCCGCGCGCAGCAATGAAGACCCAACACAGCCAAAAATAAAAAAAAAAAATAGAAATAAAAAACCTAACTGAGAAATAGATAAAAGACATGAAGAAATGTGAAGGGCATATAAAGTGGCATACACGCACAAAGATGCTGAAGAATCACAGATTAAAGCAGAAAATTTGTGTCATGGCCAATCACATTGGCAAAAGTCTACATGCTACCGGTGGGAATGTAAATACGTTTTGAAAGCAGCACTAATATTTTTTAAAAAAAATATTTTTTGACTACGCTGTGGGATCTTAGTTCCCTGACCAGGGATTGAACCTGTGCCCCCTGCATTGGAAGCCCAGAGTCTTAACCACTGGACTGCCAGGGAAGTCCAGCACTAATAGATTTTAAATGTACATTCTCTTTGTTTTTGCAATTACATAAGGATATGTGCATAAGTAGAATTTAAGTACTCATCAACGCCTGGCTGACCTTCAGTTGCAAGGATCATTGCAACTCCCTTAATTATCCTTACCCACTCTTAATTAAGGAAAGCACTAAAAAGGCCTATCTAAAGACAAGCCATATAAACATCAACTACTGCGCTTTTCCTTAGTGTTTTTTTCTGGAAATTTGTTAATTAGCCTCTTCTTTCCTGTGACCTCTGAACTAGCATCAACAGTCAGTCCAGGGGACTTTCCTGGTGGTCCAGTGGCTGAGACTCCACGATCCCAATGCAGAGGGCCCGTGTTCGATCCCTAGTCAGGGAATTAGATCCCACATGCTGAAACTAAAGATCCTGCAGCCAAAGTTCTTGCGTGCCGCTACAAAGATCCCACATGCCACAACTAAGACGCGGCGTAGCCAAATAAAGAAATGAATGAATATTAAAAAAAAAAAGTCACTGGAGGGAAAGCAACCTAGAAAATAAAGCTCTTAAAACAACAACAACAACAACAACAGTCCAGGAAAAGAGCAGAGAGTAGATATCCATTCAAATGAGTCATTTAATACACAGATACTCCCCCAACGCTTCCCTTGGAACAGAGCTGGGATCAGCCCCATTCCTGGACAAAGAGAGGTAGCCCATAGCAGTAAACACATAAGTGTCACAATGGACAAAAATCCACTCACTGCCCATGAAAGGCATTGATGATGTGCACCCTGGGTAAATATGTGGAGAATATTCAGAAACAGAACACGAGGCCCAAGAATACCTAGTTCATTGAAGTCTGTATCTAGTCATTTTCATGCAACTTTGCCTTTCACTGGACAACACCTAGTTAACTATTAACCAACTCCCCAAAGGATTTTATGTTTGCTTGCTTGCCTGTTTATTTATTTATTTATGGCTGCGTTCGGTCTTCGTTGCTGTGTGTGGGCTTTCTCTAGTTGTGGCGAGCAGGGGCTGCTCTTCGTTGTGGTGCACGGGCTTCTCATTGCGGTGGCTTCTCTTGTTGCGGAGCATGGGCTCTAGGCGTGCGGGCTTCAGTAGTTGTGGCGTGTGGGCTCAGTAGTTGTGGTGCATGGGCTTAGTTGCTCCACGGCATGTGGGATCTTTCAGGACCAGGGCTTGAATACATGTCCCCTGCACTGGTGGGCAGATTCTTAACCACTGTGCCAGAGAAGTCCCCTGGTTAGGATTTGATTTAAAATCTTTTGGGGGACTCTCCTGGTGGCACAGTGGTTAAGAATCTGTCTGCCAACACAGGGGACACAGCTTCGATCCCTGGTCTGGGAAGATCCCATATGCCTCAGAGCAACTAAGCCCGTGCGACAAAACTACTGAGCCTGCAAGCCACAACTGAGCCCATGTGCCACAAGTACTGAAGCCCGCGTACCTAGAGTCTGTGCTCCGCAACAAAAGAAGCCCCTGCCTCGCCGCAACTAGAGAAAGCCCGCGCACGGCAACGAAGACCCAACGCAGCCAAAAAAAAAAAAAAAAACCTAACCATGGTCACCATTCAGTATGCTGTTCAGTGCGATGTTCTCTCAGAGGCAGAAACTGAGGTGGCTCCTTGGCAACCTGCATTATCCATACCGTCTAGTTTTTCTACTACAATGTAAGTAATGTTCAAAATCTAGCAGGTTTAACTGTGTCTAACATCTCCTTGCTGGTTTCCAGGTGCTACAGACTTCCTGTTACCCTCTACTGATAAATCTTTTGTATTTACTTTTGATGCACAATGACCACTAAAGAATTTAAAACAGAATAAAGTATTTGTATATGGATTAAAACAATGCAAATAAGAGAAATATCTATATTTTTGGATTCTAGGTTATTTAATATTTTAAAACTGGATTTTAATGATCTTTTCCCAAACCAGAATAATTCTAGGGACTTCCCTGGTGGCGCAGTGGTTAAGAATCCGCCTGCCAATGCAGGGGACACGGGTTCGAGCCCTGGTCCAGGAAGATCCCATGTGCCGCAGAGCAACTAAGCCCGCACGCCACAACTACTGAGCCCGCTCACCTAGAGCTCATGCTCTGCAACAAGAGAAGCCACCGCAATGAGAACCCCATGCACCACAACCGAGAGTAAACCCCGCTTACCGCAACCAAGAGTAGCCCCCGCTTACCGCAACTAGAGAAAGCCCGCTCGTAGCAATGAAGACCCAACACAGCCATAAATAAATAAAATAAATAAATAAATATTTAAAAAAAAAAAAAAAAAAAAAAGAATCTGCCTTCCAACACAGGGGACATGGGCTTGATCCCTGGTTGGGGAACTAAGATCCCACGTGCTGCGGGGCAACTAAGCCTGCGTGCCACAACTAGAGAGCTTGTGCACTGCAACTACTAAGCCACAACTAGAGAGAAGCCTGCATGCCACAGCAAAGAGCCCGCCCACCGCTACTAATACCCAACACGGCCAAAAATAAATAAACAAAAAAAAGAATAATTCCAAGAGACAGTAACTTTGAAGATAAAACATAATCATTGCAGAGAAGACAAACTTCCTAAAATTCACAACAAAGAAAAAGTCTAGGGAAAATACTGATGTCTCACCCAGATGGCCAGATGATCTCATGATGAAGGACACAGATCTGATGCATCTTTCTTCCACACTCCGTACATTCAACAAACCTGGAAAGGAAAAGTCAAAATGTCAAGATTAAATCCAAAAATTTAACCAAATCAAAACTTCCAATATTTCCCAATTTCTGACAATTCAAAAGATAGCCAAAATCACGTCCAAAGAATTGAAGAATAGGTTTTAAAAGCTCTTTAGTGTAACAGGTAGAGCAAATCTCAAAAGCAGTTTAGTCATTAAATATGAACTGTGACTATGGAATAAAAAGTGAAAGATCAAGATGACTGCTGGTTAAACTTCCAAGTGAGTCTGACACCATCATATCCATTCCAGGAATACCTAGAATACCAGTACATCTCTGTACCTCTGAATACTTCTGAAAGGCCTCACTATAAAGGAGGGGATTATGAACTGGTTTGAAAATACAGAGGACAACAGGGCTGGAATAATGGCACTGAGCAGAGGTAGCTTTGTGCTTCACTCAAGCCTATAAAACACCAAAATATTAGGTAGATTTAGTGAAATGTAAATGAATACTAACCATATGTAAATTTTAGCACTTCTACCATCTCTGTTAGATGTATGTTATAGATTTAGTCCAAGAATATAGAATCATCTCACTGGCTGTGCAAACCAAGAGAATGAAAGGAAGAAGGAAAATCAAAGTGTACTGACTACTCAAGGAGAACTACTTACAGTTCAGGATCCAGAGTGTCATTTTTTCTCTTCGAAAATTGTTCTTTATTTATTGTACTAAGGAAAAGAAGAGGGACACAATGAGAACAAGCAACACAGAAAGATTAGCAGTCTGACTACTGTTCTAATTACCAAAGGGCAAAAACCCCACCCTGTAAGTGGATCATTTAAATCTAAGAATATACCAAGGATACAACAGTACATTCTTGGCTCCCACAAAATGCACATTTACATGCCTATGTTTTTGGAAAGGACTTTATAGTAAATCTGTTCCCATTTACAGGAAGAGAACCCAGTAAGAACTAAAAACATGAATTTGTTCTTCTTTTCCTTTTAAAATCTTGCCTACTACTCTTAGTGTTAGGTATTTACACCTTCTAATAGTTTAATGTTCCTAGACTGAGCTACGTATGAAAGATACTGTGTATAGAGGGAGCTAAACCACTATTTATAAAAAATACTAAAATTTCAGGAGTCTAGTCAAATTCTTTATATTAATAAAAAATTTCAATGTTAAGAATACATTAAAAAATTCATTAAAAAATTTCCACATGGCCTCCTACTCTGAAATCTAGCCTACCACACTGCTCATAGCCTCACAAATACAGGAGCTAACAGCCTTATTCTCCACCTAGAACAAACTGCAGGGGGCCCAACTTCGACTACTGTGACTCTACCTCACAAAAATTAGAAATGAGGACATTTCCCCATTTAAACTGTTTTCTATTAGTTACAGGCTAGAGATTCATCGCTACCTGGCCTAAGGTCTTGCTACCCAAAGTGTGTTCTAAAGACCAGCAGTCTAGAAGGACCTGGGAACTTGTTAGTACCGCATACTCCCAGGCTCACTGCTGACCTGAGGAACTGCAAGAGGGGTTTCTACACTCTTCACAGTCAGAGTGGTGCTGTCCTAAGGTACAGAACATGTGGTAAGCCACTCAGTAGTACCCATGGTAAGGCTGCCTCCCTTTGCTGCATCAGATCTGACTTCCCTGGTTTAGCCAAGGTCAGAAAAATCTCTTAAGGTTCAAGGGGACCCAGTATCTACCCCAAGACCAGTACCAGACCCCACTATATTATATGTCAATGGTGACTGAAGAAAAAGTACAACTTGAAAACCCAATTTGAAAACACTAACCAGTTTTTCTCAGAAGCCCTGTTTTTACTAGTAACATAACAATTCCATACTTTTTGGGGAAATGTTCTGAATTGACTGTTTATTATAGGTTAAACCGGAAAAGAAGCTGAAGAATATTAAAAGGACACCAAATAGTTCTTTCTTCCTAAAACAGTCCAAATTTGTGTGTGTAAACTAAATCTTAGAGATCAGAAGTACTATGAGGCAGTTTAGGCTATGTTTAAAAATTTTTCTTGGCATTTACCAAACCACAAGAGCATGCGAGATTGTGAATGTCCAACCAAGTCTCTTTCTAATAAATCACTCTCACAAACTCCTAAACCCCTAATGATGTTAAATGACACTGACGATTATAATGACTTTGGTATCGTTAACCTTTATGAGAAGGCTGTAAGGTGGTTATATTTGTTCAATTCCTCTCAAACTCAAAACAGTTAACAATGAAGTTCCGTTGCACTACAGCCTTTCACTTTTTAGGAGAAGCTGATTATTTCCCTATAGAAGAAATATATCTGAAATGACCATCCAATATTGATGTATTCCCTAGATCAGTACCGACACAACTCACTGCTGTGATGGAAATATTCTCTATCTGTGCTGACCAATATGGCAGCCACTAGCCACAGATTGTCTACTGAAATTGGGAATTTTAAATTTTATTTACTTTGAATTAATTTGAATCTAAATAGCTACCTGTGGCTATACGATACTGGACAGCATAACCCAAGACCACTTAGAAGCCTGAGCATAATCACCTGACAACAAACTGAGAAATAAGAGAATACTTTCCAAAATAATATAGTTACTTACGTTTGAGGCTGGGAAGGGTCATCCCCCAAAGAAACGCTCTCCCCTTGGATTTCATTGAAACACTTCTCACAGAAATGATACCTGTCGGCAAGAAGGCCATACTGGGGTGAACTGTTCCGTTCACACAACACAGCCCAAGCCAAGCAACGAAGCCACCAATCACAGCAGGCCAAGAGGGGGACGGGAGCAGAGAGCAGGTCATCAACGGCGACAAGGACATTCAATGATGCAGATTTATGGGCACCACAGTTTGGGTTTTGTTTTTGGTTTTTGTTTTTTGCAATCAAAGCCAAGTGCAGACAACGACAAGCATGAGGGAGAAAAAAAAAAACACAAAACAAACGAAGAAATGAGGGATTGCAGGACAACAAAAAACATAAAAGCAAGACAAGACAACACAAAGCAGAAAGCCAAGGCAAAGCACAGATTAGCATTAAATATCTCAATGGGATCACAAGTAGCAAATGATTACAGCAAATAAAACAAGCAAGTCTCACACAGACCTACAGCCTTTCATTTTAGTAATTTATGCTACTTGATGCAAATAATCGAAAGTAGGATAAATATACTGTGGAGAGAAGAACTACTACTCTATTACCTAAACATAGCAAAGAAAAAACCTTCCCCACTTCCAAAGAAAAAAATCCACTATGGATACAGTACCAGGAAACAATCATCTAGAAACAACTGTGGTCTGAAAAAACACCCCAAATTTCCTTTTGATCCCAAGGAAGCCACATAAGTACAATAAAAAGTCTGCACAAGCAGTTAAACACTGATTGTAGCCACCAACTGACATAGTTGAAGAGGGAAAAGGCAGTGGTGTATGCAGATACATGATTATATATTCCTGGGCGCTGTAGATTGGTGCTTAAAATCCAAAAAAGGTACATAAATGCCAAGATTATAGCATGAGATTACAGCATGCCAGCTGTCACTTGCTTTTTTTTTTTTTTTTTGGCGGTACACGGGCCTCTCACTGTTCTGGCCTCTCCCGTTGCGGAGCACAGGCTCCGGACGCACAGGCTCCGCGGCCATGGCTCACGGGCCCAGCCGCTCCGTGGCATGTGGGATCTTCCCAGACCGGAGCACGAACCCGTGTCCCCTGCTTCGGCAGGCGGACTCTCAACCACTGCGCCACCAGGGAAGCCCAGTCACTTGCTTTCTTGAACAACTTGAACCCCCACTTTTCCTAGGTTTTAAGGAGTAAAACACTATAGATTCTTATGACTACAAAGCATTAGGGGAGTGCACCTAACTTTTTGTAAATAAAACAAAAAGCTTAAGTGACTTTTTCAAAGCTAGAAATACATCTGTAGCACACAAGTTCAGCAAAAAACGACCACCATGGGTTTGGGTCATCAAAGTATTGACTGTCCAGCCTTGCTTTTTTATTTACATCCCATGCCAGCTATACTGTTGGCTGATTACACAAAATAAGAGACAAATCATGATTAAGATAGATTAGCAAATCCAATTTGTGTGATTACAGCCCTTATTTGAGCAGGAGAAAATAAGGCAGAAGTGTCTAATTTATTAGAAGCCTACCGTCCATGGTCATATGCAAATTTTTGTAAGGAACAGTCTGGTACAGAGGTCTCTTTAATGTGCCCAACAGAGGCAAAGCAAATACCCTGGGATCCTTTGTTTTTACATACTCCAAGAAAAACTTAGGTATCAGCTGCACACAAAAAGGAAACATTTCCTAAAAGATACAGCTGGCTAGGAAACTTTTGGTTAAAGTTTTCTGGGTGGTTTTGGGAATGGCAATAGATGGCAGCAATTTCACAGGGAAGTAGACCAATTAGTTTGAAACTTTTTTGTTTTTGCCTGAGGCTGTGGTGAGCTATACAAGGACAGTGGGAAAAAAATATGGGGCCTGGGACGTAATCCCAGGTATGCCACCAACTCATAAAGTTGCTTAACTTCTTAATGCCGTGGGTTCCTGCCTTATAAAAATAAGGGCCCAGAAAACTGATACCAGAACTTGTGCTGTACAGTTGTTTTCAAGCAAGTTACACATGAACCATGACTGTATGTGTGCTGGTCCATCCGCATGCACTCCCTGGACACGCGGACACTCTGACCATGGTCCACACAGGTCGAGCTTACCTGTTCTGGTAACTGTAGTAAGTGGCATCACGAGGGATTGTGCATAACTGTTTGCCATAGCAACAGAGTGTCTGTGGAGAGAACTCCAACTGCAAAAGAAACCATTTGTTAAATATGGTTTGAAGGGCAAGCTAAAATATTTACACTGGCAAGTAAATCAGAAACAGAAGTTAGTGAAGCCTTACTTCTCATTATGTCTCTTATAATGGGTTATTTCAGTTTCCAAGACAGTTCACTGAACTAAAACTAATCTTGTTTGCTACTGTTTTATTCCACCACTCTGAGGTAAGCTTAACAGTCATATCCTTCCACCATTTACCAAAGAACTGAAGAGGACAAGAGGAGTTCAATGTGAATTGCCATGTACAGGAAAACTAGTATATGCCACGCCCTGTGCACCACAGGTAAATACGACCAAGTCCCTATCCAAGATGAACTTACAATTTGATGACTCAGGATTCTAACTGGCAAGTTTTCCATGCAGTTCTTATCTGTGCAAACATTTCTTACCTTTCTGCCACAGCAGTATCCAAGGCTTTGCATGACTGGGTCAATTTCTTGCTCAAAGACCTCAGACAGCTTGGAGCAGTATTTGTACACCCGTGATGTTTTCCGATTATATAACCAAGCATTGTTGAACATAAGCCAAATGTCATCCACATACTGCCAGGGCTCCTGATACTGTCCAGTGTCTAACTTCCTTTTGATAGTAGAAAGATCCATGGGGCTCTTCACAATATCAAAGTAATCCTAGAAGGACAAGTGACACCAAACAACATTATCCAAAAGTCTCACTATATTCAAGGTCCACAGCATATCTTGCTATAATCATTATAAATTTTCTGGATAATGTTGAGTCTCTGATGTGTCTGTATTTCCAAAGAAATGATCGATGCCCATCACTTTTTTAAATCATTAGTCTACAGAGATATGAAGCAGCCAGGGGCAGAGAGAATAACAACTACTCTAGATTTTGTAGGAGCAAGCTGATCGTCTACAGGAGCGATTCTAGATACTTTACCATAGTACATGTGTGATCAACTTAAAAGACCAAGAAATCAAAGACCCTTCACATTTTAGTACTAGATGCAGCCTACAGATGAAACTAAGCCCAGAAAATATTGGTGATCTGTCTAAGGCCACAGAAAAATATAGGAAAAAAAAAAAAAGATTCTAACACATTTTTGCCCCTCGAAGCACTCCAATGACTTATCCAATACAACTTAAAATACTCAAATGAAACCTCCCAGCAGCCTGGTGTATAAAGGCAACTTTAAAAGCAGATGAAGCTAATTTGGATCTATCTTTCCTATCATGAACTACTGCTACTCAAGTGATAAAAATAAATAAACCATATGATCCAGCAATCTCACTCTTAGATATATACCCCAGAGAAATAAAAAGATACACACACCAATTTGTATGTAAACATTCACAGGTGTGCTATCCCCAACAGCCAAAAAGTATAAACAACCCACATGTCTATCAACTAATAAATGGATAAAGAGAATGTATGCACATCCATATGATGAAATATTGCTGGGCTGTAAGAAGGAATGAAGTATTGATTTGTGCTACAATATGGACAAACTTTGAAAACATTACGCTAAGTGAAAGAATCCAGTCACAAAGAACCACATACTGTAAGACTCTCTTTGATGAAATGTCCAGAAGAGACAAATCCACAGAGGCAGAAGGCAGACCAGCAGTTGGTTGGTAGTAGGGGCTGTAGGTGGAAATGGGGAGTGACTGCTTATGGAAATGGGGTTTCTTTTTTGGGGTGATGAAAATCATCCAAAACTGACTGTGGTGATAACTGCACAATTCTGTTAATACACAAAAACCATTAAACTGTGCACTTTAAATGGGTGATTTGTACAATATGTGAACTGTATCCGAATAAAGCTGTTAACAAATTTTAAAAGAAAAGAGAAGTACCACCACATACTTACAGGGATTCCTAGAAGCTGGGGGTCCACAGGTTGACGAAAGGGAAGGGATTCTGGATCCTGTCGGTAAAGTGCCTCCAATGTTGGCATCAATGCCTGTCGTAACTCTTCAGGTTTGAAAACTTAATAAGAGTATATTTGAAATTAGTTACCAATTAAGCAAAAGAGGAAAAAAGGTTCAAGTCAAAACTATAAAATATATCTCAAGGCTCAGAAAACACAAAATTCTCTACCTTATCCCCATGAAATATCACTAAGGGTGTTTCTATTTCCTGGTTCAGAGAGATCCTTTATAACACCTTGTCGAGGGGCTTCCCTGGTGGCGCAGTGGTTGAGAGTCCGCCTGCCGATGCAGGGGACACGGGTTCGTGCCCCGGTCCGGGAAGACCCCACATGCCGTGGAGTGGCTAGGCCCGTGAGCCACGGCCGCTGAGCCTGCCCATCTGGAGCCTGTGCTCCGCAACGGGAGAGGCCACAACAGTGAGAGGCCCGCGTACCGCAAAAAAAAAAAAAAAAAAAAAAAATCCATCTTGTCTAGTCACCTTTAAATACCCTTCATGGCTCAGATAATTTCTCAGTCAGAAACCCAGTTAAGATAGTCTTGACCAAGTAGAAACAGAATGCTAAGCCTTCCAAAAATTTATGAAAAGACTTGTCAGAATGTTCCAAAAGATACGACAGGCGGGGGATGCTGTGAAGCAAGAACGGAAGAAGCCCTCCTTCCTGGTATCAGCATGTAACAAGTCAGAAATTAGACCTGGTATTGTCTTATCGCCAAAGGAATCAGAGCCACTGAAGGCCAAGAGTCCTTTGAAATGTTTGATGTTTTAGAGCTTCAGCAGAAGACGTATTTACTATTTTAATGGCAAACGTTAGGTTCCAGTCTAAAGAAAGAACTAAATTGTTATTGCCAGAATGATGGACTCAGTTGATCAAATTATGCTCAAATGTGTTCTCAGTATGTTTCCCAAAAGTCAGGAAAGATTTGCTGGCATGTCCCAAATGGAATTAATTTAAACTACCATTTAAGAAGCTGGCCATTAAGGGTCCAGTTCGAGCTTTGAATCAGTCTGAGCAGAGAGGCCTTATTACTTCTTCTATTTACAAATTAATTTTATCTTCAAGGGGGTATATCTGTCAGTACCTTGAGTATTTTTTCACCACATGGTGGGGGCTGACATGAAAAAAATCAGACAGACGGGAGAATCTTCTTTGTCTCATACTTTGTTGTGCTTTGAGCAAATTTGTGAGATTAGCTGTTTTAAAAGCAGATTCCTAATATTAAGATTGGGTTTGTTGCAGCCTAGATCAAAATAACATCTCCATATATAACAAACATTTATTCATTCATTCATTGGCCATGCCATGCACATGCAGGATCTTACTTCCCCGACCCGCGGGGGATCAAACCCATGCCCCTGCAGTAGAAGCGTGGAGCCTTAACCACAGGACCGCCAGGGAAGTCCCAACAACCTTATTTTTAAATGAAAATAATTTTTTAACCCCATCATTTTAAAGTATATTGTATTCATGGAGCACTTTTGTATACGTCATCTTCAGGAGCCAGCAGATTCCTCTTTGAGATAAGTCCTACCTGTGCCATTGAAGGGGTCACTAGAGCCACGAGAAGTTCCAGTCCTAAACTAGTTAGTAAACTAATTTCTGTGGGAATTGTTTAACACTCTCTGCTAAGCATTGCTGCTTGCTTGGCTTGACTCATTAATATTCAGTAGCGTGGTTCAGAGCAGAGACTCTGAATCAGCCTGCCTGGGCTGAGTGAGCTGGGAAGTGTTACTTGACCTTGCTGAGCCTCAGTTTTCCTGCCTGTAAAACAGTGATCAGTAACCTCACAGAGGGGCTGTGAAGTTCTTAGATGAGACACGGCAGGTTGTAGCACAGTGCCTGGCGCACAGCAGGTTAACAAAAAATATTATTATTGCTATTATTTCCTGCATTTTAGTCAAGAATATTATTTAATAATTTCTGTCCTCTAACAAAGATAAATTTGAGAAATTGTTAGCCACCCAGTGACTGTAGGATGCACATATACCTAAAGGAAAGAAAATTTCTTCTCCAACATTAGCAATAATGAAGAGACCAGGCCAAGGGCTCCAAGCTTAATGAAATCACATTAAAATTCAATTCCAAGGCCCAAGAAATCCAATCTCACTCTACTAAGGTCTTTGGTTTTTACTCTGTCTCCACAAACACAGAGCCTAAGAGACTCACTCTTCTTTTTTGACTGTCCTGGGGCTGGAGATGACTGGGCTGCTGAAGTACTTGGCTGGTCTTCCTCCTCTTTTGTTTCAGTTTTTAATTCAGTGCCTCTCTCTTCTGTTTCTGTAGGTTCCACTTTACAGTCTTCTGCTTTAGTCTAAAAGGCAAGGTAGGAATTTTTGGTTTTCTAAAGACATGTAACTGAGAAGCAATAACATCATTATCTTACTTACTCTCCCCTGTGGATGTAGCTGAAGACCCTTTTTCATATGGAAATCAATAAAATAAGACCTAATTATAGAATACTTTCCTGTAACATGTTTGAGTTCCTAGACAGAGGTCCTAACCAAAAAACAGCAGTAACTGCCCTACTCTCACCTCTGGAATATCCTCTGGCTGAGTATCTGCTGGTTCTGGTGCATCCACTTCCATTTTAGCCTCCATTTTCACTTCCTGTGAAGGCTGCTTCTCAGGAATGGCCTGAGAATTCACTTCCGTGCTACTAGTAGATGGAGGGTTTGATACCTGACCTTCGATGCTTACAGCTGGCTGGGAAAGCTGGGTAGAAAGAGGGGGAAAAACAAAAAGTTTGCCTATTACACACAACAAGATGGCATGATTAACTACCTATCTTTAGGCTAGTGTCATTACACCCACTGATGGTGCTTTCACTTACTCAACCTATTTCGCCCCCTTGAAGTAAATTACACTCAAGAATAGGAGACTGAGGACTTGCAAATATAGGTTGGTTGGTTGCAGATAGAAGAGTAGGCAACTGTTTCTTCAGTAACTCATTCTGTGGCAGTGTGCCTGGGAGGGGGGTTTCAGAAATGACTACCTCAGAGGAGTTCATGTTTATAGAAAAATGGAAAGAGAACAAGGATGACTGGCATTCTTTTCTTTTAAACTTCTCATTAGAAAAGGTTTCAATGTACAGGAAAGTAGAGAGAATATTATGAACTCCCACAATAAGCAGCTGTTTTGAATCATCACACTTTAATGGGATAACTAGCAATCTCTGTTTTTCCCCTAAGTCTTCCAATAAGATATCTCATAATGAGAAATTAGTATTTTCAGAAACTATCCTACATAGAATTAAGTTTCCTTTCTGCATCCTGCCTTTCCTTACATATCAGAAGCTAAGATGAACCAGTCATGGATAAGCAATGTTTTATGAAGTAGCTATAACTCATGAGGATCCTCAGCTTGCCAGTATGACAGAGAACTGAAATATTAGTATCAGTGATCAAGTAGAAAGTTTTAGATTGTGACACATAGAGTTCTATTAGTAAGAATGCAAGTATTAAATGTGCATTTGGATCTCTACTATATAGATAACAAGCCTTTCACAAGGAAGCTACCGGTTTGTTTCAGGCCCATAGTTTTCTAATCTCTTACATGATGAATTTTCTAACTTTGGCTAGTACCACAGACACTCATAAATCGATGATTTTGTTCATTTGCTCTTGAGTACATCAGTTCAGACTGTATGAAAAGATTCTTTAAATATCTGTAAAATTCACGTGGGGTATTAAATGTACTGTCGATGCTCTCCCTTTGTCACCTCTCCTTACATGCCTTCGAGCCTCGTAATACAACATGACCATGGTCAACATACGATCTAAACAAAATCTTTTGAGCTCCTCCTATGTTAGGTACGACAGCAAGAAAAAAAGAGAAAGAAGGTCTGTAACTATAAACAGATTCTAGTCTAACTGCGGAGACAACAATAAGAGAAGAAACAACACAGAAGAGAAACAGCACAGAGAATTCCCCGGCGGTCCAGTGATTAGGACTCGGCACTGTCACTGCCGTGTGCCCGGGCCAGGATCCCTGGTTGGGGAACTAAGATCCCACAAACCATGTAATGCGGCCAAAAAAAAAAAAGGGAGAAAAGAATAAAGAAACAGCACAGAAGCAGTGTAAAACTACAGCACAGCTGACACGATCCTGCTTAAAGCCCCGTCTCTGCTTACTGGAGTTGCCGGCTGCGGAGGCAGCAGTGGTGCCGTCGGGGTGGGCACAGAGGCTGCTGTACTCTGCTGGGACAGAGGCTGCTGCTGCGCCTGGTCAACTGAAGGAGCAGCAGGAAGTGAAGGCTGCACTTGGGGAGGAAGTTGCGTTGGTGGCGGTGTAGGCGTCTGTCTTGGAGGAGGATGTAGAGCCTGGGACTGTGGCCCAGGTGGCATGGCTGGAGGTGTAGGAACAGGGGCTGGAATTGCTGTTGCTGGTGGCTGCTGAGCCCCTATGCTTGGGGGAGTGTGGTGAGGGGTTGGGGTACGACTAGGTACAGGTGAGGGTGAGTTCTGATGCAGAGCTGGTTGAGGGAGAGGGGGACAGTGAATGTGGCTCCCTTGGGACCCAGGAGGCATTATAGGAGAGTTCACAGGGCAGGAAGAACTGGACATTTGTGCCTGTTAAAATGAAAAACATAAGACGCAATTCAGAACAGAACTGAAAATCCAACCAATACAGTATGTAATTAAGTAGACTTAGTAATCCTTTCATGTTCAGAATACCATGTCCATAACTGTTCTTATTAAAAGCTTAATCATCTATTTCCACCCATTATTTGCTGTCACCCTTCTCTGTAAAAACCCAAATTAAGAAGTTCCAGGAATCACGGAAACAAGTTTAAAAAAACAACAACAACAAAAAACCCATTTGTGAGACATACTTGAGACACTGGTGCTTGACTGCCAGACGGAGCCAAAGGCATATTTGTTACATTCATTCCCTGTGTTGAGAACTGAGTCTGAGGAAGGAACTGGCTCTGGCTGGAAGGCTGCTGCATGCGAGGCCCATAGCCCATAGGCTGTACACACATACAAAAACAAAAACAAAAAAACACAGAGCACCAAATTGCTTTTTTTCAGTTATTCTACTATAGCTGGAATTACCAATTGCTCTGGCTCTGCTATGGGGAGGGTGGGGTAGGAAAGGAAGAAAGTGGTGCTACAACAGCTGATGCTCATGCCAAGATAATGGAGAACAGCCTCACAGCTTACCTAAGCCCACCGTCAAGAAATTGCACAAATGCATCTAGAACGAGGCACATAGGTAACTGCCTATACACTCCGTTTGTTTTATAAGTGAGGAGAGCGAATCACAATTTCATGAGGTCTTTGCTTACGTAGGCGGTATTGTTAAAGCACAAACTATAAGACTCCATAGTGAGTAATTATGGATACCAAAGGCCAAGAACTTCAAAGTCTAAGAAAGGTATTTGTTTCATAGGTTAAAATGAAGAATAAGACCCCTCATTAAATACAGCAGACTGGTGCTAGACAACTCCAAAGAGGCTGAACAATTGATAGTACTAACTAACTCTGAGAGGCAGGGTAAGGGTTGGGGACAATATTGAAAGCTGGATGACAGGTTTAGAATTTGCACAAGGAGCAGTGAGATGCTCAGAGGCCATCTTCTCCACGCTCTAAAATCAGGCAACTGCCCCTCCATCACCCTTGACAGTTTCCTGCCTGGGTAGGTTCTGTGTTTGGGGAAGAGAAGCATTACGGAAGAGAGATGACTGTGTCAAAGTATGCAGACTACTCAACACTGAGACTCCAGGCAGTGGCGACTGGCTGCTCCTACAAGCTTTCTAGTACTGTGACTATATATGAACAGTATTTGGAAGGAAATCTTTCTTTTAGTGTTTATTTTATATAAATTATAATCAAGAAAGTCCTTAACGATACAGGATCCTATAATAAATATACTTTAGACACCTGATTTTCCCACTTAAAGCTGTAAACACCTTTCATGCCATCATATAAATTCTGAAATTATTGCTTATGAAGCATTCCAATTTACAGATGTACTGTAATTTAAACATAATCCCTTACAGTACATTCAGGCTATGGCCTTTCCCTAAAACACAGTACATAACGTAGCATCCTTAATATGCATTTTCTTCAAATTATCTTTTTTTTTTTTTCGGGACGCGGGCCTCTCACTGTTGTGGCCTCTCCCGTTGCAGAGCACAGGCTCCGGACGCGCAGGCTCAGCGGCCATGGCTCACGGGCCTAGCTGCTCCACAGAATGTGGGATCTTCCCGGACCGGGGAACGAACCCGTGTCCCCTGCATCAGCAGGTGGACTCTCAACCACTGCGCCACCAGGGAAGCCCTTCAAATTATATCCTTTTAGTATCTCAAGAATTATTTATGTAGGATAAATTTCTAAAAACAACGCATACAGGTAAAAGAGGTAGGTGAAAATTAAGGACTTTAGTATTCTCTGCCTAATTGTGGTATATGGTTTAGTTTTAATTATTTAATCATGTCTATATTAAGGGTAAATACAACAGAATTATAGGAAAAAAATCAGTGTTAAGAATTAATTATGTATAGTTAGCTGTTTAAGCAAGTGTGAGAATTTGTTCTCTGAAAGAAAAAAGGATTTTAAAAATGTCAAGTAAAGGCCAAAGATTACTCAGAGGTCAAACTTACCGGGTTGAGAGTTCCAGGTTGAGCTAACTGTCCATGGTGCTGAAGAGGAGAGGTTTGCCGGGGTCCAATAGGGGGCTGGGGCATACTCATCTGGCCAAATTGATTCAAACCTGTGAGTAAGTGTAAAATATTAGATCTGAACACCTTCATGTAATTGGAGAATAAAAGAGTTCTTATTTATGATTCTATGTCACTGTATCAGGACAAATAAAGGCACCTGCTTCCAACTGTGAATCTCTGTTTAATTCACAGCAGCCACAGAAGGGCACTGTTAATGAATGTATGGTCTCTGAACCAAATTTTACAATCTGGAATAAATTTCATCTTGGCTAGTTGTTTTTAAATGGATGCTTGATCATTTAATGTCTTTTGCCCCTTGACCTGTCAGCCAATCTGCTCTTCACCCTTCCTTCCTCCCTGGGCTCCCACTCTAATAAAAGGCTTTCTGATTTCTCAGGCAGGTAATTATGATAGCTGCTGCTGGCCTGCGGCAGGTGTAATCTTGTAATACACTAGGAACTCTGTTAAAAAAAAGCCATGGTTAAGTACACCGATTTCCCTCATAATTTACCAGGTTGTGGAGTTATCCGAGGCATCATCTGGTTTGGCACACTGCCACGGATCATAGATGGATCAGGTAGAGGGCCATCTAGAATGGAATACAGAAATGGTTAGAAATGCATCTTTTAGGCAGCCATTCCCCTTTAAAAACTAAAGTATAACTTACAGAATTCAGTCTGAATATCAAAAAAATAAAGCTATGAAGTAGACAGGAACCTGAAGAAAATGTTATTTCTGGAACACAAGAAAATGCCTCCAAATGGTTTTAGTACATTTCTTTATGAACCAGGGTGCTTTCAGCACTCACAGGACAATAATATAAAAGCTCATATTTAAACAGACTAATACAGCATTTAATATGCTGTTATTTGATCAAGCCTGATTATTTCATTGGTATGAAGAATACCTCTATAGACAATAGCCACAGATTCTATCCAGTGACCAAGTTTGACTGTGTACCCCAATAATGTGTTTTTATGCATACAAGCCCATTGTGAACACTGACTTTAAATAATACATATTACACTGCACTTTATCTCATCACGCAGCTCTTAAAACAAATACAAAAATAGAAATAACTAAGAATGATGAAAATATACATATGTATATACTCTAAATGTATATTAAGGAAACTAGCACCTTTAATATGAAAATAGTTTCCTTGGTTTGCTCACTAATTATGTTTATGGTATCTTCCGTTTTTTTCTTCTTTCTTTAAAGCTTCCAGGTAGGGCTTCTTTGGTGGCGCAGTGGTTGGGAATCCGCCTGCCGATGCAGGCAACACGGGTTCGAGCCCTGGCCTGGGAAGATCCCACATGCTGCGGAGCAACTGAGCCCGTGTGCCACAACTACTGAGCCTGCGCTCTAGCGCCCTCGAGCCACAGCTACTGAGCCCGCGTGCCACAACTACTGAAGCCCGTGTGCCTAGAGCCCGTGCTCCACAACAAGAGAAGTCACCGCAATGAGAAGCCTGCACACTGCAATGAGGAGTGGCCCCCGCTCGCTGCAACTAGAGAAAAGCAATGAAGCAGCAACAAAGACCCAACGCAGCCAGAAACAATAAATAATATAATAAATAAATTCATTTTTTAAAAAAAAAAGCTACCAGGTAGTATTTACTTTAGAGACCTTTCTCATTTCATTTTATATTTGCTTCAGTATTCTCTGTAGTACTTTTGATTTTTTGGTTTATAGTTTAAAAAATTTGGATTCTTCTACAATTAATTCCTGTGTATGGGGTAAGACAGGAATCTCAGTCTATAAACACATACTTAGGGCTATTCAGTTCCACTAATATTTATCGCTACCCTACTGCACCAGTACCATCCTGTCTTTATTTTAACGTAACACTACAGTTTAACATCTGATAAACTTTTAACTTGGCTCAAATTTCTGAAGAATTCAAGTAAATTCAACCACACCCAAGTATCTCAAATTTGTCTACTTGTCTCTGTATCTTAGTTACTGCCCTAGTTCAAACCATTAGCACTGAGGCAGTGTCCACAACTCTAGTCTTGACTTTGTTTCTGAACAATTGTTCTCGTACCTACTCAAAAAATACCTGCATTTTCCCTTGCTAGTGGGGCCTCTGTGTATGCTGTTCCCTCTGCCAGAAATGCTATTCTCAATTCTTTTCACATCATGGCTCAATGAGAAAATATATCTAGCACAACACTGCAGTTAACAAATGAGGCTGCTAAAAGTTCTCCATTTGACTACTTCAAGGCCTGTGGGGGGTGAATTTCTCAGCCCACTTATAATCCACTAATGGCCTAAGAGTTGGTACCTGCTGGCTCATTTGGCACTATCTATAGGTAGCCAGCTTTCCCTGACTCAAGAAACATAGGTTTTCCCTATCATAGCCTTTCACACATCATTTAAGTAGCCTGTATTTTTCCTCACCGTTGTGTACCCACACCATATTTCACTGCTTGGAACCTAGTAATGAGTCAATAAATGAATAATGGAATGCATGATCATCCTGGCTATCCAGTTAATTCATTAGGTCAAGAAGGCTGAAACTGTCAAGATGAATTTCAAATGCTGCTTCTA
The DNA here is from genome assembly GCF_949774975.1 of Lagenorhynchus albirostris. NCBI lineage: Eukaryota > Metazoa > Chordata > Mammalia > Artiodactyla > Delphinidae > Lagenorhynchus > Lagenorhynchus albirostris. The sequence goes on from NC_083105.1 coordinate 8,021,275, forward strand.
AAAAATAAACAGTTCTTAGACTTTGAACATATTGGGTCAGGAAGAAAGTGTGACAACGTAAGTAACATATTGTTTAGGATGTATCAAAGCCAGTAAGGCATTTGAACCTGCTCAGTCTACATCTATTGGCTGGCTGCCTACCATATGCAAATCAGTGAAAACCTGTGGACTATCACTTCCTAGGTGTCACTATGACAGAATAATATCTTTGGCACTAAAAATGATGCCATATTGTCAAGTCATGTCCAGAAATTTCAATATACTGTTCAGCTTACTGTTTTTACTAGAGAATGAATTATTTTCTTTGAAAAGGCAAAAAAGAGTCATTTGAAAGCTCAAGAATAGTTACACAAGCTAATGCAAATTAGTGAATTTGGTTAGGTACCGTTTTATTTCAGTTTCTCCCCAAAATAAATATAATAAAAAGCACTTACTAGAAGTCATTCCTGGTTGTGGCTGCCCCATGTTAGGCCCTGGGTTCATGGAAACTGGCACCATGCTTGCAGCACTTGGTAGCATGTTCTGTTTTTGTAGTCTAGTCCTTCGTTTTTCTTCCAGTTCTTTCTGGATCTTATAGATCTTCTCAGCTAGCAGGTGGTAGTATTCCGCCTTTTTGAATTTTGAAAATAGAGATGAGGAAAAAAGGGGGACTACCATCAGGTAACAAAAAATGAACTAAGAACAGACATTAGCTTCATTTAAAAAGGTAGGCAGAAATGAAAACGGAGAAGAGTAAATCTAATCTACTTTCCTACAACATTAAAAATATGAGCTCATGTTTGGAATGATCATATGAATAGCTGCTATATAATGAACCTACATAGTAAAGCATGACTTTTCAAAGTAGGTTTACAATTTACAGCATGTGGGAAGAATATGCTACATTTTGAAAAAGTGCCAATTTAGGGAGGAAGGTTCAACTGATACAGAAATACTACTTGAGATGAAAATACTAAGCAGCTGATTCACCATATTCTAGTGAAAATAGCACAGAGCTGGTAACAGCTCAACCACTTTTTAGCTGACAGAAGGACAACCCAGATAAAGTGCCACATGAGTGCACTGTATTATTAAGAGGAAAAATGTAAGATTCTTGACGTACACTTTAAGAAAACTGCTTTGTTATCGTGACTCCACAGTGAGAGTAAGACAGGATGGCTAAAGGGTGTCCTCTAAAGTATAGTATTCCGTGTATGTGCAACTAAGAGGAATAAACTAAACAGCCAGAAGAGGTCCACTTTTGCCTTGAGTAGGAAAAAACAGACGCTCACTCGATTGTTCGCAGATTCATACATGTCCCCTTCCACTTTCCGGGCATATGCAACCAGGTTTTCCATCCGTCTGTCTTTTAAAGCAGCAGGATCCGGAGTAGGAAATATGGCTTGAACACTAGGAATAGAAAATCCTTCTACTATTATATCATGTCAGCATTTTTTTACTCACCATATAAGTACACAGTATTTTAAATGTCTTCCTGATTAGTATTTACTCATTTTTATACAACGAACACTTTAGGTAAAATTTTAAAATGAGGTATGAGATGTCTTCAAATATAAATTACTGACCAAAATGAAAGTGTCTCTCTGTGGTAATGAAAGGGTTTTCCTGATCAGAATTAAGAAATGACTCCATAAAAATACTTTCTGGTCCCAGTCACTCTAACGTAGAGCAAGAAACTTATACTGTGGGACCTCCCTGGTGGTACAGTGGTTAAGAATCCGCCTGCCAATGCAGGGGACCCGGGTTTGAGCCCTGGTCCGGGAAGATCCCACATGCTGCGGAGCAACTAAGCCCGTGCGCCACAACTACTGAGCCTGCACTCTAGAGCCCGTGAGCCACAACTACTGAGCCCACGTGCCGCAGCTACTGAAGTCCGTGTGCCTAGAGCCCGTGCTCCATAACAAGAGAAGCCACTGCAATGAGAAGCCCATGCGCCTCAATGAAGAGTAGCCCCCACTCGCTGCAACCAGAGAAAGCCCGTGCACAGCAATGAAGACCCAACGCAGCCAAAAATAAATAAATAAACAAATAAAATTAAAAAAAAAAAACTTATACTGTGCTATTTGCATAAAGGAAGTGAGAAAACCTGACCTTTGCCAAAGTACCAACAGCCTTAAGATCCTTCTACTCTCTTCATTCAGCTTAGTAAAATAAAACTGAATAATCTCTACAAAATCTTAAATGATCAAAAACTTGAAGTGAAGGGAACAAAAATGCATAATAATTCTGCTAAATTCAATGTCTTTTGCTCTCTAGCAATTCCCTGCAAAATGCTTGGCACTAACTTTCCTGAAGGTTGACAAAATGTGATGTCAGCTACTAATTTTATCATCTGGACATCTCATGTTCAGTTGTGTATTATACCTGAAATAACCAAGTGGAGAAGAAATAAATGGAAAACCCGAATTAGTAAAAAATTTGCAAGCACATAATAAACATTTAACGTCAAGTCAGATGATCAATCCTAAATAATCTATTGTGATCACAAGATAAGTTTGTTTTGGTTATTCCTTATTAATTCAGTATTAAAATCTCAGAGTTTTCTCCTTGTGTCAAATTCCATTATTGATGCTATCATTTGAGAACTCCTAAATGAAGCTCAAGTTGAATTAGTAGGCCAATGTAACATAAAAATAAGAAGATAAAAGACAGACCACATGGTTCTAAGCCAATACAAAATTGGATGAATTGAAGGAGATCCCTCTATTAAGTGTAAGGGAAATGAAAAAAGACTGATTCTTCCAAGAAAAAAAAAAAAATGCTGCATTTTGTTTGAAGTATAAGCTCTCTAATCAGTAAGGGCAGAGCTCTATCTTTAGGATACTGGGCACATTACATTTTACCACTCTATAAGCCTTCCCCCTCTTTCATCCAACAAGACAGTGCTTGTGAGGCAGTGTGCCTGGCATACATAAACTTCACACCAAACAGTGCAGGGGTATTTCACATACTACTACAATGTGCACATTTGGAGGACCAGAAGACCACAGAGAGACCACCCAAACAGATTCAATTTGTCAATAAAAGCTTTACCAAGGATAACAACAGAAGACAGTGTTGCCTCTACCATTCTAATGATCTAAGACCTAGATTTTCTTTTAAAATATGAGTTTTGTTAAGATAGCATTAAATGAATAATTTTTTTTTTTTTTTTTTTTTGCGGTACGCGGGCCTCTCACTGTTGTGGCCTCTCCCGTTGCAGAGCACAGGCTCCGGACGCGCAGGCTCAGCGGCCATGGCTCACGGGCCCAGCCGCTCCGCAGCATGTGGGATCCTCCCGCACTGGGGCTCAAATCCGTGTCCCCTGCATCGGCAGGCAGACTCTCAACCACCTAAGCCCTAAATGAATAATTTTTAACTAATATATATTGATTATTGTTGCTAGGCAGAATCATTCACACACCATTAAAGGCTGAAAAACTCCTAACAAATGATGGTGAAAATGTTGAGAAGCAGAGAATAGGAAGCAGGAAAGCCATAGAAGTAGCAGCAGCAGCAGCCAGGCTATAGAAAAATCAGTAATATTTCTCTTGTGTTTAAGTGCCTGGCAGATTGGTAGCATGTTGACCTGGTAACTCCTTATGAATAAGACAAGCCGACAATCTTACAGTTTGTGAACAAGATGATTTCGAAGATCCTGAGTAATATCTTCATGCCATTGTTTCCGAATTCCAGTACTGGATGGTTGAGCTGCTGTTGGCATAGGACCCAGGGAGGCCACACTGGCATTTTCACTCATCATTGGGCTTTTAAAAGGAGTGAAATAGTTTTAGTGAAGAAGGGTAGGAGAAGGAGGATCTCATTTAAGTAGAGCTGACAGTGATGACTGCAATAGGACCAATACACTATGACAAGTCTATTTACACATAAAGAAGTCTGGGGGAAATGGTGTGTATGTATTTGTACTTGTGTGAGGGAAAAGAGTTAAACCCACAACATTTCTTTGTGTGAAGGGGTAGATGATGTCTTGTGTTTAAAAGACTAAGTCTTGTGTTATAAGACTAAGTTGTCACTTTGACACAGCTTATCCCAGGGAATCCACTGGGCAATGGATTAATTGTTAACACTGGGATAGAGCAAACTCGTTTTTTAAGCAGCTGCATTTGGAACTTTCTACTGTATGTGGGAAGGTGTCAGTTACCCCAAATAATTGATACAATTTCTAAAGAGGTTATAGAGAGCCTAAAGAATAAACTCAAACATATTATTTGTCTTCATTCATCAAGGATATCTTCAAATCAAGCAAACTAAAAAAACTCAAGGAATTCTAACAAGTGTCTGAAATCTGACAAAGGGCACAACCCAAGATAAAACTTACTTTTGAGAATTTATGGCTGAATGCAACATCGAGTCAGAAAGAAGATTCGACGTTTGAACCCCTACACCTCCATTTACTCCCATAGGACTAGCACCTAGGTCAAAACAAAAAGCAAGACAGAGTATTTTAAATACCAGCAACAATAAAAACAACAAAAACGGATGAAGAGAAAGGAAAAGCTATGAAAGTACTAGAAGAAAATATCACAGAAATTTTTATCCTTTTAAAGTAAGACCCAAAACAGAAGTCTTAAGGACATTTAGAAATTTGAGTAATAAGTAAAATAATCACCATAGACAAAGTCAAGAGACAGAAGACAAATCGGGGGAAAAAATGCTAGCATTGTATATAATAAACAATCATTTGCGATATAATTAGCAACACAAATATAAAGGCTAATACACAAAGTACCTTTACAACCCAGTGAGAAAAAGATGAAGAATCCAAGAGGAAAGGAATAGGCAATTTACATAAAAAAGAAATCAACAGCTTTAAAAGTATGCAAGTATGTTCAACCGCATTTAAAGTAAAACTTAAAGTAATATATTTTTCATGTACGAAAATATGAAAACTTTTTTTTTTCTTTTGGCTGTGCGGCTTGAGGGATCTTAGTGGCTTATGGGATCTTAGTTACCCAACCAGGGATCGAAACTGTGCCCCCTGCAGTGGAAGCCTGGAGTCCTAACCACTGGACAGCCAGGGAATTCCTGTGAAAACTTTTTTATAAAGTCTGAGAATACCAAGTGTTGAGAAAGGTTTGGGAAAAGAAGCATTTTCAATAAAAATTCACAGATGTGTAAACTGACCCACTCTTGGGAGAGCTATCTGGTAACTGCTAAACAAATGAAAAAATGCGTGCATATATTCATTGACTTAGGATTTCCACTTGATATTGTCTTACAGTTATATATGTATGGACAGACATAAGAGTAATGATGTTAAAAGGAGCTAAAAAACTAGAACCAAAATTGTTTAGGGAACTGAATTAATATATGCAGGTGCTTTCATAAGCACAATCTATGTAAGGACATGTATGATGACCCCTAGGGAGGGGAATGAAAAACAGTGTTTGGGTTAAACATTTTTAATTGAATACTCCTTCAAATTGGCTTGAATAGCTCTATGTACACATATTAACTTTTTTGATTAATGATTTTAATGAATATTATTTCTTTAAAAACAAAAAAACAAACAATATTTACACTAAACCAGATTTTCGTGTGGTTAAAAATTTTTCTGATATACAATTTTATTAATATACCCTCCAAGATATTAAAAAAAAGAAAAAACTTCCGTAAAATGAAAATAATTGACTAGATTTCTAGACAATGGCTAATAAAAATCCTGTTGCCTTCTTTCATCATGCTTCCCAAATGCTTAGGCAGAACTCTGCTTCTGACATCATCAAGGCAGGCTCTAAAATGTAGTTGCTGGTAATGGTCTACTTGTCACTATGAACACTCCACGTGTGAATACTCATTTTTAGAAAAATTACGTACCCTTAACACAGATTTGTTTTACTGGTCGTAAGAATATGAAGGTAAAAGAAAAAGTGATTACACTATGTATCAATTTGCTTATCTTACTGCCTTCTGATGGCACATGAAAACACAGCCAAACATTCCCTCTGAAGTATCCGGGTCCATTACTGCAAGTAATGGCTCCATAATAACTTGAGAAGGATACCCTTATATAGGTTCGCATTCAAGACCCTAAGAGTGAGCATTCACTTGAGAATACAAAAATGTAGGAAGAAAGACACTACTGGCACTGAGAGAATAAGTCAGAAAGAAAATGAACAAAAAAAGAATTCAAGGCACCTAATATTCAGTGAGAGTGTGTGTGTGTGTGTGTGTGTGTGTGTGTGTGTGTGTGTGTGTGTATTTTAAAGCCCTAGGGGGAATCCTAAGCCATAGGAGAATACGTATTTTTTCTAAGCCCTAACACAATCTTTACAGAATAAGTGAATTCAATAGAAACCAGAAGATTAAGAATGTGGTCAAATATGGTCATGGAAGGCTTACAGTAAAAAGCTCTAATATGGAGTTCTGGAGTGGATTCCCTCTTGCCCTCCCTGTTACAGAGTCTCTATAACCTGATACACGTAGTAGAGATCTTGCTATTTTGCCTATTTAGTCACTTACCTGCCCATCCAAACTAGAGATGTTTCAAAAGTAGGGATCATGCCCCCTTTAGTATGTTTTTTTCAGCACACAGCACATCTAAGTGAATGCTGTTTTTATTCAAATGCCCTTGTCACTCACAGGTACGTAAAATTTATAACTCTGAGAATGTCCCTGCATTACAGGACTTTGGTATAAAAGGAAAAATTACTTCAAAGGAGGCCTTTGACTATCTGGCTTGTGCCTGAAGAAAAGAAACCATGATGACATTTTGTTTGTTTTACACCAGTTTTCAAGATGGGCTCTGACACAACAAAGAAATATCTGAGGTATTCTAAAAGTACTGGCTCACAATGATGATTATCATCAAAAAGGCACCGTTAACTCAATAACAAGAAATGGAAAAACCTGATTAATCTTAATCCTAAAACATTTTTTAAAAAGACACTGAGAAAGGGGAAAAAAGAAATCCAAGAAGCTAGTTAACTTTCAAATAATCTTGTGGGTATATATAAATGTACATGCAAATACACAGATGATACAAGAGAAGATGACAAGAACTAAACTGGTAATTATACACAGAAACTTGAAAAGGTAATGGGAAACAACCAATTACAAAAATGAAAATCTAGGCCAGGGGTAGACAGCTGCATTGGGTCAAGATCCTAAAGCTCAAGGAAGATGCACTCTACATAACTTTGAAAGAGAGAGGAAAAAAGCAATCATAAGTCGGAGGGGGGGGGGAGGAGGGAGGGGGAGGGGAGGAGGGAGGGGAGGGGAGGGGAGGGGAGGGGGAAGGAGAGAAGGAGATGGAAAAGGGGGGGCATGAAGTCCTCAGATCTCTCTTTTAATAAATAAGAGCTTGAAAACAAGCCTGAAAAGGCAGGAATGCTCTTCATTCCGGTTTCTAGTCCAGTTTTTAAAACTCCTTTCTCAATAACTGTTTAACAAGTTAGCATTGCTTGTTATGAAATAGTGTACATTTCCTTAAGTTAAAAATAAAAATCAGTAAGATTTACATTCTTACAAGAGTAGCGTGCCCAATTTTCTCATTTAGAATCAAACAGTTTGCAGAAACTAAAGCCTACTGCACTTACTAATAGAGGGATGAAAATGGGTTTCAAAGGAAAAAGCATGGTAGATTATTCCAAATTAGACAGTTGTCTAATTACAGAAGAACTTCATCATCAAGAACAATTTTAGAATAAGAGGCAAATAATTAAAAGTTATGGGCTTACCTGTGCTGGGCATTTAACAATTTATATAAAATTGCTTAGATGTTCAACTGCCTGACAGTAAAGGGATAGTCATAGGGCAAATCTCCTTTATTTTACCATACAATTAGAGAATAAAAACTACCCCCAAATCAGGATATTAAAACACTGCTCACACTTCCCCTTCCCTCTCAGTTTTATTATAGGAAGAGGTTAGGAGAACAAGTGTATTTGATAAACTATTTCAAAGGCAAACGACTACTGCTGCCAGATATGCAGAAATCTATATTAACAATAACCAAACATTTCAAATCAAAAGAATACTACCAAAAGAATACTTCGAGCCAAAACAGTTTCTTTGTGGCATTTAAAATATCAAAAAATTTGGAAACTTAAATGTCCACCTGTAACACACTGTTCTATGCGACAAAATACTATACAAGTATTAAAAAGGATACATTAGACATGGAAACGGAAAGATGTCCACATTGTGTAAAGAAATAAGTCTGTTATAACACATGGGATCCCACTTCTAGAAATATAAACTAATATATGTATAACAGGATTAAGAAGGATATAAACCAATAGCAGTTGCCTCTGGTATGTGGATTACAAGGGGATTTCTACACTATAATCTTTTAAAAGTTACTTCAAAAAATTAATCATGTAACAAAAAAAGTAAGAGAGGGAGACATGGAGAGAAAGAGAGACAATAAAAGAGATAGACACACACACAGAGACTAAAATAAACAAAGAAGTTAACCTTGCATATTACATGGTATGTACACACACAACTGGTATCACATCTGTCACTAGGAGGACACAGACTTACTCATGTTGCTCATGGGCCGCATCCCCTGGGGAGACTGTCCAGATTGCTGGTTCTGCTGGTTCTTTGCTTGCACCTGGGGCTGTGTTGGCATCTGATTTACTTGATAGGGTAGTCCAAGGGCTGCATAAGCCCTTTCTATAGAGCTGGGATCAATCTGACTAACAGTGCTTAGGCTGGGAGTAGACTGTTGACCCACCCCTAGAGAGCTAGTATTTCCAAGTCCAACTGGTGCTCCAGTCAGAATTGCTAGAGAAAACAAAAGAAACAGTATTACAACATTAAAGATGGTGAGAAAGAAAACACTAGGATGTCTGAGTGAATTTTAAACACAAAATTATTGTTACGTGATTATGAAATACACACATCTTGTTTCCCATTATTTCCTTGAAAAAATTTCTAGATGCAGAACTGATTGGTCAAAGGGGATCATTGGCATGAAAAGCTTTTGATCCAAAATATCCAAAAGCCTTCCCACAGGCTGTATCAATATTCCCATCAGAGTGTATGAAATGCCTCAGAGCCACACAAAAGCCAACACCAGGTAGCATCATTTCTATCAATGTGACAGGAGAGAAATGGTACTTTATTTCATTCCTTAATTTAACAGGGAACTTTTTGGTATTTCCTCCCTCTAGTGAACTATTTCCTAGTCCCAATTCTCTACTGGGCTATTTATGATTTCTTCATTAATTTATGGAATTTAATTACTTTTTAAAAACATGCTATATATACAGTTCCAAATTTATCTTTCAATCCTAAATGCTAAATGTTTTGTTTCTAAAGGAGGTGTGGTGGCTGCACTTTCTACTTTTGACTTGTCTTTCCTCTAAGAAAAGCTCATCACCCCAGGCTTCTAAAAATAATCTCAAACTTTCTTCTTTCTTTTTACATTAATTTCAAATTATCTAAATATTTATATCACAGGTATAAAAGAGTAACTTGCCCAATGTCAAAGCAATGATCTTTCTGGATCTTATTTTAGGTAATAAGTACTTCCATTCTAACCTTATTAATATGAAGTTAGTGGTAAGTGGAAATAATCTAGTGTGATAGCACTAGGCAGTCAAAGAAACTTCACACAATCAAGAGGTACTCTACCATCTCACCAAGTTGTACTGGTGAGTCTAAGAATACTTTTGATATAAAGCTTCAAAAGATTTAGTCACTTACACTGTTGATTTCTCTTATCTCCAGCATTTTTAAGGGGTAGACACACAGGACAATCATGTCTTGTACAATTCTTCCAGTGTGAAATGATTTGTCGAGAAGATGCACAGTGTGCCACTAAAAAGAAGAAAAATGATTATTTTTTCAAATGCAGGTTATATTTTTATATTACTGTTAGCTAACTTATCGATCACATAATGAGTGCTACAAATGCTATTAACTCATTGCATATTCATAACACCTCTATAGGGTAGTTATTAATCCTCCCACTTTATAGTTGAGAAAACAGGCAAAAACTGGTTAAGTAATGTGTACAAAGTCACAGAGCACCCAAAGTGGGATTCAAACTCAAGTGGTCTGGCTTCCAGAGCCTCTATTTTTCACCACAAAGCTGTGCAATCTACTTTACATTATAAAAACCTGGGGACTTCCCTGGTGGCGCAGTGGTTAAGAATCCGCCTGCCATACAGGGGTCATGGGTTCGATCCCTGGTCCGGGAAGATCCCACATGCTGCAGAGCAACAAAGCCCGTGCGCCACAACTACTGAGCCTGTGCTCTAGAGCCCGTGAGCCACAACTACTGAAGCCCATGCGCCTAGAGCCTGTGCTCCGCAACAAGAGAAGCCACTGCAATGAGAAGCCTGCGTGCCACAACAAAGAGTAGCCCCCACCTACCACAACTAGAGAAAGCCCCCGTGCAGCAACAAAGACCCGAGACAGCCAAAAATAAATAAATTAAATAAATTAAAAAAAAAACCCTATAAAAACAGATTTCTCTTAAAAAAAAGAAATGGTACAAATTAACTTATTTACAAAACAGAAATAGAGTTACAGGTGTAAAAAACAAACTTATGGTTCCCACGAGGGAAAGGGAGGGGGGGATAAACTGGGAAATTGGGATCGACATATACACACTACTATATATAAAATAGATAACTAATAAGGACCTAGTGTATAGCACAGGGAACTCTACTCAATATTCTGTAATGACCTGTATGCGAAAAGAATCTAAAGAAGAGTGGATATATGTATATGTTTAACTGATTCACTTTGCTGTACAGCAGAAACTAACACAACATTGTAAATCAACTATACTCCAATAAAAAATTAAAAAAAAAACAACACACAGATTTCTAATGACTCTATAAACATACAAATTGTACTAAGTTGGGTAACATTCTTTTAGTATTGGCCTACATGATAGTTAGCAAACCCTCAATAATATTTAAAGCTATGCTGGGGCAAATAAAGGTCAGTATCACCCCAAAAGGGAAGAATCTAAAGCTTCCTCTCCTACCACATCTCTAGATACTCATTCACAAAATGATTCTGAATTTTATCATAATTAAATACAGAGTAAGGCATTATCAGTAAGGAGTCTCAAAAGAGAAGAGAGAAAATGTGATCAGCTCTAACTGTAAAAAAAAATATTAATTGCTGAGCACAAAAACCTTTTGAGCCCACTCACCTTGGCAGGACTTGCCTGACTGGCAGTGTGTCATGTGGTTAAGGACGTTCTTCATTGTACGACAGTGGGGAAGGTTGCACTGCCTCACTTCCCCATTGGCCTGCTCTCGCCGCTGGCACTTGTGAGCGTGCAAAAGGAGAACAAGCTGCTGCTGGATGAGCTTGCGCTTCTCTGGATCAGCTGTGTGTGCTCCAGAACCCATCCCTTGGGCCACCGGAGTCACCAGGCCTGGCTGCTGGACCTGCGGGGTCTGCTGCTGGCCCTAAGGGATAAAACAATAAAGATGCATTTGATGTTAGGTGTCATAGTTTGCTACCTCCTTAATAAATACGGACTTGGAGATTTTCAATGAAAACCTTTAAGGACAGTCTACCATGTACCAGACCCAATTTTTTGACACAGGGGATTCTACGATAAATGATGACTTCTACCAACAAGCAGCTCAATTTAACAAGAAAACAAATTGCTATATTAGCAAGCAATATAATCAAAGTATGTATAACATACAGAGAGCAAAAGAAAGAGAAGGACAACTGTAAAACAACTATACTCCAATAAAAATTTTTTTAAAATGTGTATTTGTATTTGGTTGCTCTGAAGCAACTCTTCTGAAAACAGAAAGAGAAGGACATGGTAAACTCCAGTGCGAGGGGGGGAAAGGAAGGGATCTGTTGTGAAGAGCGTGTTCAAGTTAGGTTTTGAAGAATAGTGAAGAGCTTCTTGGGAGAGCTGGCAGGGGCCTTTCAGGTGGGTGAAAAATTAGTTTCTGTAAACCCTGGAAGAAATTTGGTTTTTCCTAATAAAAAAGTAAACATTTCTGGAGGCAGAAATGACATGTTTTGTTCATCTTTGTCTCCAGTACTTAGTGAAGTATCTGAAATATAGGCATTCAATGACTATGGGACACAAAGCAAAAAACCTAAAACATCTGAAAAGGAAATAAAATTCCTATAGGACAATTTTTTCCAAAGATGGACATGGACTACCTGACACATTTACAAATGGAGATAGTTTTACTTTAGAAAAATAGCAACGTTAGAAGCTTTGGAGATTTTACCATAACAAAAATCACTGTTAAAAACAATCTGTAACTTTGAAAGGGAAGTTACTTCTGTGTTATAGCATCAGATACAAATCAGTAGATGTGGTAATTGAGAGTTGGAATCCTTTTTCAGAGAGTCCTTCCCAAGAGGAAAAAGGTTCCACTTTTGTATCCTACAAAAAGAATTGCTCACAAGGAGAAGCTGCATATGGCAGGACCCCAAAACTTTCAGTGTAGCAGCCCCATTTGCTCCTATTTGGACAGCATCCTTACTGGTCAATACTGCAAGTAAAAAAACACCAGGTGAAATGGAAGGAAGGCACAAGCTTCCTCAATCACAGGGGCCATCCATTACATCCTAGTGTGTATAGTATAATAGAAGACATAAGAGGTTTAACACAATTCTGTTAAAGTGTCAGATGGAAGACAAATTTGTAAACAGATTACTACCCACCATGTTGGGCATTCCTCCACCAGGAGGAACTGCCTTTTTGTCCATTGCAAATGGAGATAAGCTATTTGGTAGTACAGACTTTGTCGGAATCTGTAGACCAAGGCCACTGGCTCCAATCTGCTGTCCAGAATTCTGAGTATATGGTGAACCGTAAGGATTAGGGTTGTTCATCATTCCCATCTAAGAACAAGAAACAGAAGAGAAATTAAATCTTATTCCCCACACTAATAGGAAATTACTATTTCCTTTCCTTTTCCACTTCCTAATTTACAAAGACAATTTTAAAAGAAACTCTCTGTATACATAAACAGACTATAATCTAGGGAGCTGAGGTACAGTAAATTTAGAGCTGTTTGCTGTAAATATGCGATAAACGTTTTAGAAAAATGTATAAGCGTCTTCATTTAGCTATATCTACTAAGCAGGCTCTGCCATTCATCTCCACTTTTAATGCACTAAATAACTTTCATTTAAGGTGCAAACTATAACTTAATAAATTCAATTCAACTCAATAAACCATCTAATCCTTAAATATATTAGAGAACTTGATATATCAAAATGCTTATTCCAGCATTTTGTTTATATAAAAGGTAGAAGATTGGTAGCCTGGGGGGATATGTACTTTCTTACTTAGGGACAGGATAGAACAGTGATTTTAAAACTTTTTCAATCTGAATCCTTTAGGTATAGCATGCAAACTTCAAAGTCTGCACCATTTCTTGCTGTCTTACACCTAGCTGCTTTATTAAATTGCCTTCTTGGCTCTTAAAGTAATCTGAGTGTATGTGCAATCCCTATGTACTTTAAAAAGTAAGTTTCGGGAATTCCCTGGCAGTCCAGTGATTAGGACTCCACATTCCCAATGCAAGGGGGCACAGGTTCGATCCTTGGTCGTGGAACTAAGATCCCACATGCTGTGCAGTATGGCCAAAAAGAAAAAAGAAAAAAAAGTAAGTTTTTTCCTGTGTTTATGTAAGTCCACGTGGAACCATCATACTGTATAATGATTAACTTGAACAGAGCATTAATTATTCAAAAACCAAATGTTTTACTGATAACAATGATGCAACTTACAATTCTATCCTTCCACATAAGACCCCACTGTAAGTCCATCATCACCTACTAGGCAAGCACTCAGAATGAAAACTAATGACACTACAGCTACTGTCCAATTAAAAGGAGTCATACTAGATTTCTATATCCTTCTCAGAGAGATCCAATTCTATCAAAGGGTCCTTCAAATTCTGCCTCTAGCCACCCAATCCCCATCATTCCCATGTATACATGCCCACTGTCACTGTCCTAATACAAAGCTCTTCATCACAGCTTTTGTAGACTGTGACTAACAGGTTTTCTTGCCTTCTGTCCTCACTTGGTTTCTACTCATAAAGGGGGAAAACCACGGTATACCAGACCTTTCATGATCTTCATGTGAACTGACTACTTCTCCATGGTATCCTATCTCCTATACCCATTAACTTGCAAACCTGAGAGCATCATGCTTCTTGAATCGCCAGCATTTGCTTAAGATTTTCCCTTTCCCTACAACTAGGCAGTTGAGTGGCACACCCTCCTTTCCTATTTTTTACTCCTGAATGCTAACCTGTAAAGGAAATAAAATATTAAATTCGCAAAGAGGCAGGAATGATGATAGGGAACGAGACTGAGGGAAGTGGCATAGTGTGGGTGAAAGCATAAAAAAATGAGGCAGCATGAATGGGAAGCATCCAGAGTAAAAAATTTATTCAGTCTCCAATAACTGGAATTTCCTACGTGAATCTGGCCAGAAAATCAAATACAAAAACAGGCTTAAATGCAAAGTTCAGGTTTCTTTTGGTAGTTTCCAATGTGGCTGGGAGTGCTGCTGCTACATATTGCTTTTTTTTTTGCGGTACGCGGGCCTCTCACTGTTGTGGCCTCTCCCGTTGTGGAGCACAGGCTCCGGACGCACAGGCTCAGCGGCCATGGCTCACGGGCCCAGCCGCTCCGCGGCATGTGGGATCTTCCTGGACTGGGGTACGAACCCGTGTCCCCTGCATCAGCAGGCGGACTGTCAACCACTGCGCCACCAGGGAAGCCCTACATATTGCTTTTAAAGTACTAATATTTATACTAATATAGTCCCAATAGTATGCTCACCTACACCTGGAGGAGTATTTTACTTGTATTTCTTATTAGCATGGAAATTCATGGTAGACATAAAATGAAAGCCATTTAAGAGTCCATAATTTATATAGATAAAATGCTGGGATTTGTAAGATGCCTTGATGTCTCCTGTTAATAAGCTAATACCTTCATCAAACACGTCCTAGTAGAATCTGGTCCTTCACACATTTGTTCACATGGATATTGCCTTGACTGCCTACACTAACCGAGTTTCAACCAATTCCTGACATTGCTTGTTCCCTCAGTCACAATGCATTACCTAGAAACTCCAAGTTCACTCTGTAGCAGACTACGGTCTCAAATATACAGATTGCACTAACTGCGGGTCAGCTGGCAGTAATTCACTCCTGACACTTCTGGTCACTCTGACCAACAAAGACTCTCTCAGGCTTTTTGTTTACCTATCTCCCTCAGAGTTCTGCTGTCAGTGTTAGAAAATGAAATGCAACCAACCCCCCCCACCGCTACCCTTTCTATTTACCCACCCCCCACTACTCCCCCGCGAAATAGAATAGGAAGGGAATATACTGTACTTAATTTCTGCTACACTGTAGTTAGTTATTTGATCTTGTTCCCTTCTCTATAGCTAATGGGATCCAGATGTCCAACTAGTTAACTACCACCTACCTGAACAGCAGCGATACAGATCTCCACCTAAACTGAAAAGGCAGAGGACCAGGAAGCCACAGTCCTAGGCAACTAAAACCAAAGGGCCTGCAGGGGACTATTTTATCTTTCTTTAAAAATAAATCTGACACTACAGGTTGTTTCTTAGTGTTCAATACATTAAAAGGGAACACAGGAACACATAAGACACACCATGGTACCAAACACTGACAAATAAAAAAGTAGTGCCCAATATACAACAAATATAACAGTTTAGGAACATTTAACATAGGGACAAAAATCCCTTAATAAGACTTGCAGGCATCAACAGTAGTGCACACTGATACTAAATGTGAAAATGTGACTCCGTGATTCACCAAATAATAACAAATTAAACAACATCCTGACATGTCCTCCAGCCTATCAGATTTGATAAATACATCTATATCCAAGTCATTCGCCAGGCACTATGTTAACCATGGCAGGGGCAGGGCAGCACGTACAATGATAAACAAGGAAGACTACAGGGATCTCTCAGAACAGAACTGACAACCAATCTTAAACGTTTTCTAGACTCAGTCCTATTACTCTTATACCACTGCCTTAGTTTAGTGGGGGGCGTCATCACCCCACAGGGACTATTTTTCAAATTGATACTGTACACCTAAAACCACACCCATCTAGATCGTAAATTTGGGAATAAGATCCTCCTCTTTAGAACCCATCAGGATATGGCATTAAGATCTGTCTTTTTCTCTCTCAACATGGATTATTCCTCCCTGCCTTATACTTAATACCCTCTTAACTGGCTCTTCCTACCTGCTTCACTCCTTGCCTATCCAAGAACACACAAGAAAGACAAAGATGCAACATATCAATCACTGCTCTTACTTTAAAATTTATAGGTTAAACACTCTTTAATATCACATGCCAAAGCCCATCACAAACTGATGTTAATTTTAAGAGAAGAGCTCCAAAAGTAACAATTTACATCAACTTTCAAATATAAAATATAGGTGGGATTTCCTTGTTTCATTTAAAACAAGGAAATATTTTAATAATTAAGTTTTTATATTTGAATTGCCCCTTTCCATGAAAATATAAGCTCCACAGGTACAGGGATTTTTGTCTGATTAATTTACTGCTATATATCCAGTCCCTGAAACAATGTTGATACAGAAATTTGTGATTTAGATTAGAAGTAGGACAGTGCCCCACTCTCAACCTAGGCCTTCTCCCAATGTGCCTTTCCTTCCTTTATTTTTCTTCACAGCACTTACCTGGAACACTATGAATTTATATCTTATGTGTACACTAGAAAGTAAGTTCCGGGCTTCCCTGGTGCAGCAGTGGTTAAGAATCTGCCTGCCAACGCAGGGGGCATGGGTTCGAGCCCTGGTCCGGGAAGATCCCACATGCCGCGGAGCAACCAAGCCCGTGCGCCACAACTACTGAGCCTGCACTCTATAGAGCCCATGAGCCACAACTACTGAAGCCCAATGTGCCTAGAGTCCGTGCTCCGCAACAAGAGAAGCCACTGCAATGAGAAGCCCGCGCACTGCAACGAAGAGTAGCCCCCGCTTGCTGCAACTAGAGAAAGCCGGCACGCAGCAATGAAGACCCAACGCGGCCAAAAATAAATAAAATAAATTTATATATATATATATAAAAAGAAAGTAAGTTCCATGAAGTGAGTTTATTCACTGCTCTATCTTCAGCATCTAAGCTAGGACTCGGGGCTTCCCTGGTGGCGCAGTGGTTGAGAGTCCGCCTGCCGATGCAGGGGACATGGGTTCGTGCCCCGGTCCGGGAACATCCCACATGCCACGGAGCGGCTGGGCCCGTGAGCCATGGCCACTGAGCCTGCACGTCTGGAGCCTGTGCTCCGCAACGGGAGAGGCCACAACAGTGAGAGGCCCGCGTACAGCAAAAAAAAAAAAAAGCAAGCTAGGACTCAGTAAATATTTGTTCAATCAGTGAAACTTTCAATGTCTGTCATCCCTGCCCCCCCACCCCCCATATAAACATCAGGAGGGCAGGGACTCTTCACAGGCAGGTTCCTAGAAATCTAGAAGAGGTACCTAATAAATATTCTACCTTCTTGTTTCTGGTTCTCACTCCAAGTGTTCTAAGTAAACCACATCAAAACAGCAACATAAAAGTGACAGAAAGGGAGAACCTATAGAGTAGATAGTGATGCCAAACAGAATTTTTTCCTAAGTCAAGATGTCAATATTCTTTATCCTGTAGCAAAAAAAAAATATTTAAGGGCTTTCATTTATCTACATGTGACCTCAGTGCCCCCACTCCCAATTCATCCGTATGTCTTCATTTCATCCTTGAACTCTCACCATCATTATTCTCAGGAATATAGAAGTCCCAATGCCTGCTCAAATTATTCCTCTTACAGAGCAAGCTTGCTCCTGACTCCTTGTGAAAATCTCTCCCATCTCTAGTATCACCTTCCAAGCGAAGCCATCTCTTTCATTCAACAAGTATTTACTAACTACATGCCAGGCACTGGCAACCATAGTGTGATACCATTTTAAGAAAAAGGAATAAAATGTGTATGAAAAATATGGTGGAATAAACATCCAACATATGCTTATAACATCTTAATTATACATACAGAGTACACATTTAAAAGGTTTTTAAAAATATATTTAGCATTCTCTACTTAATAAGGCTAAGAAAGTAGGCTTTTTAAAAAAGAAAAGGCTTTCGGACTTCCCTGGCAGTCCAGTGGTTAGGACTCCGCGCTTCCACTGCAGGGGGCATGGGTTCGATCCCTGGTCAGGGAACAGAAGATGGAGCAAGAGTGCCAACACAGCACTCAGGATAGGCCCAGGGATGGGGAAGGCCAAGAGAACAATTCACACCACATGGCCCCTCTATGAAACACAAAACCTATTTTTCTCTAAACCTTTCAAATAACAGCCAAAATCAGGATAACTGGAAGACCTGGAATGTTGGTTGAGGCTTTATAGTAAACTAATGCATCTTAATTTCCATCAACCATTAAGAAAAAAAAATAACACATCTCTTAAAAAACAGGGACATCCCAAGCAATCTTCAGGTAGACAAATAAAGTCTACCTGAAGATAATATAATGCTGGCTATCTCAAAACTGTGTTGTCTTTTTTTTAAGGAAGGCTATGAAGGCTAAAATGAGATGAATTAGAAATGAAATGAAAATATTCTAATACTTGTGCCACAGGGAACAGGAATTAGCTGGCAATCATTTGTAAAAAAAAAAAAAAGTATTACTTACATTTAATATAAGAGCTTCATAAAACTTGTGACAACACAGTAGATCCCTGGCATATAATATGTGGGAAATGATACATGATGTAAGAAGATTAAACATGAACAGTAAAGAATAAATGAATAACTGACCTCAAGCCCTCCTCCTCCATCACTGGAGCACTGAAAAACATACTGACGGTACACAGAAACCAGAACTGCACTTACCTTAAGAGGCTGGGGCCCTCTCAATCCTGTTTGTCCTCCCATCTGGGGAGAGCCTTGCTGCAGTGGCTCAGTCATTAAGTTGCCAGCATTTCCCATGCCTGGGTTTGGGTACTGCATATTAGGTCGCCCCCGGCCTGCTCCAATTGAACCGTTCATGACTTGATTAGGCATCATCCCTTGTCCATTGCCTGCAGTCAACATTCCAGGATTCATGCCAGCATTCATCCCTGTGTTCATTCCCATGCCAGGCTGATTTACTGGACTGTTCATCATACCTGTTGCAGATGGTGTGGGACCCTGATTTGGTCCACTAGTGCCCATCCCCATGTTGGGAGAAGTCAAGCCTGCCTGTGCCATTGGGCTTTTGACCATGCTATTTATCAAACTTAATCCAGGACTGTTCTGTTGGGCCTGGCTGGCCATGCCTTGGCCTGGGCCACTAACCCCCATGTTGAGGTTAGGGGAACTACCAGAACGTAGCAATTCTGACAGTTGTTTATGTTTAGAGGCTGCATCTTGTACCATGCCAAGGCTCGTCTGAAGCTGACTAATATCACCACCATTGGTTAGTCCCAATTCTGTAGAGTTGATTAATTCATCTGGTAAGTCGTGCTCCAAGTCAAATAGAGAGCCAAAATCTAAAAACAAAGAGGAAAGATAAAGGTTAAAGTATGACAGAGTCAAAATTACAAAGTTCTCTATACTTTGTTCTTGATAAGCATTAAATATCATTTCTAAACCTCACTCCATGGAATACTATCTATTTTTATTAGTTTTTCATATTATACTAAAAAAAGGTGTTTTATATATATATATAAATATATATAAATTGTCATGCCAACAAGTTTGAACACTTATAGACTGTACCTAAAACAAGACCAGAGAAAAGGGGAATACATCTTACATGGGGGGAACACACACCCATTACATGAGTTGCCAAAAGTTTGTACTGACAGTCATGCAAAAGATACACAATTAAGTTGTGTACCAGACTTCCCTGGTGACACAGTGGTTAAGAATCCCCCTGCTGGGCTTCCCTGGTGGTCGAGAGTCCGCCTGCCGATGCAGGGGACACGGGTTCGTGCCCCCGTCCAGGAAGATCCCACATGCTGTGGAGGGGCTGGGCCCGTGAGCCATGGCCACTGAGCCTGCGTGTCTGGAGCCTGTGCTCCGCAACGGGAGAGGCCACAACAGTGAGAGGCCCGCATACCGCAACGAAGAGTAGCCCCTGCTCGACGCAACCAGAGAAAGCCCACGCACAGCAACGAAGACCCAAAGCAATAAAAAATAGATTAAAAAAAAAAAAGGTGTATACTATTCCAGAATTCCTTAGAAGAGCTTAAAATAACTTATCTATACACAAAATAAATTCAGAACAAAAGATTTAAAATATAATAATAATAAAAAAAGACAACTGATAAAAAAGATCTCCCCTTTGTAAACCATTCAGTGTAAGCTCCAGGAAGACAGGAGCTGCTTACCACTTTACCAAATTCCCATCACACAGTGCCTGCTACAAAGCTGAATGAATTTGCTTTGACCTGACTTCAGACTACAGATTAGTTTTCCTTAACCAAAATCTAGCTGAACAGGATACAAAACCATGCCTCTAGATTCTTCAACAACTGACAAACCACTACCATTCCACCTCTGCCCCATCCCTGAGAAAGAGGATGCAAAAATTATGGATTAACCTAGGTTTCTCATCCTTGGCACTATTAAACATTCTAGGCTGGATAATTCTTTGGGGAGAGGGGGAGATTGCCCTATGCACTGTAAGATACTCAGCAAATCCCTGGTCTCTCCTCTTAATACCAGTAGTAGCTCTAACCCATTTGTGACATCAAAAATGTCTCCATATATCACCAAATGTTCCCTGGAGGTGCAAAATTGTCCCCTTGGTTGACCTGTTGACAGTACTAACTCATTATACAGATTGAGGTGTTTTGAGTTTTAATTCTCCAAGTAGTTTTAACATTAAAAGGACACTTCTGGGTATTTAAAAATTAAATATATTTGAATCTACAACTGATAATCCTATTAAAAATAACCCATCCATCAAAGACAAGATACCACTCTAATAATGATCGTGTTGGTCCAATTACCCTTGGTTCATAAGTGCAATTCTTCCTCTATCTGTCCTTCCTGTTCTTTTGCATTCTATCATGGCACTGAAATTAACATGTGTGTCTATATTTCTCTCCTCCTCTCCTGCCATCTCTTCCCCATCACCACCCCTCACCCCACCTATGCACCCAGACTGTAACTCCGGGAATAACATGTCTTACCACTTACATACCAACTCCTTGCCTAATGCCCAACAGAGATAAGCAACTGGTCATATTTTAGTTGAACTGAATTATACCCCAGGATCTCAGGACATGATTTAGAGTCCAGATTTTTACAGAATTATTCCTTTGGAAAAATCATGTGCCCCTCCATCATAAAAATAAAATGTCTTATGAATAGTTGTGGAATATGAATAAGGTTTCAAATAAAATTTACCTGACATCACTACTCAAAAGGCAACTGCTTAATATCAATATAATGATATATTTCCTTCATTATTTCCTATTTACATAATTCACAATACTGGAATCATATACACTTTTAAATAAATAAATAAATAAAATTATTTATTTTTGGCTGTGTTGGGTCTTCATTGTTGCGCACAGGCTTTCTCTAGTTGCGGCGAGTGGGGGCTGCTCTTAGTTGCGGTGCGTGGGCTTCTCATTGCGGTGGCTTCTCATCACTGAGCACGGGCTCTAGGCGCGCGGGCTTCAGTAGTTGTGGTACGTGCCTCAGTAGTTGTGGTTTGCAGAGAGCAGAGCTCAATAGTTGTGGCACACAGGCTTAGTTGCTCCGCAGCATGTGGGATCCTCCCAGGCCAGGGCTCGAACCTGTGTCCCCTGCATTGGCAGGCGGATTCTTAACCACTGTGCCACCAGGGAAGTCCCCATATATACTTTTAAGCAATTTTGCATTCTACTTTCCCCCTGGAGTATACAAGGAAACATTCCATCATCAGCATATTTTTAGTGTTAAACATTTAGGAAAAAATAAAAATAATCTCTACCTATTTAGAAACTTAAAAAATACACATGGGGTATTCCCTGGCAGTCCATTGGTTAGGACTCTGCTTTCACTGCTAAGAGCCTGGGTTCAATCCCTGGTCAGGGAACTAAAATCCCACAAGCCATACAGCACAGCCAAGAAAAAAATAATAATAATAAAATAAAATAAATCAAAAATACACAGGGACTTCCCTGGTGGCACAGTGGTTAAGACTCTGTGCTCCCAACACAGGGGGGGCCCGGGTCCAATCCCTGGTCAGGGAACTAGATCCTACATACATGCCACAACTAAGAGTTCACAAACAACAACTAAGGAGCCCACATGCCACAACCAAGGAGCCGGTGAGCTGCAACTATAGAAGCCCGCCTGCCACAACTAAGACCCAGTGCAACCAAATAAATAATATTTAAAAAATTAATCAAAAATCAAAAATCAAAATACACACATACGTAAGTGATAAAGGAGAAATCACAAACTGAGAAATAATAAAAATACTACATTTCAAAACTTAAAGGTTTATGTTAGAAAATAAAGCTTGAAATTAACAAGTATCCAAGTTATTATGTTAAAAAACAGTAAGAAGAAGATGATCAAATATAAAAGCAATTAAAAAAATAGAAAAATGGAGATAGAACTGAGAGGTTATTAACAAGATCAGAATTTGGTTCCTTGAAAAGAGTAATAAAAGATAAACTTCTGGGAAAGTTAAGGAAAAAAGACAATAAAAAGAGAAAGTGGTCCTACTAATCAATTTCACACAAAAAAACTGAAGAAAGAAAAATGAATAAATTCCTCATAAAATACTCAATAGGGCTTCCCTGGTGGCACAGTGGTTGAGAGTCTGCCTGCCGATGCAGGGGACACGGTTTCGTGCCCCGGTCCGGGAAGATCCCACATGCTGCGGAGTGGCTGGGCCCGTGAGCCATGGCCACTGAGCCTGCGCGTCGGGAGAGGCCACAACAATGAGAGGCCCGCGTACCGCAAAAATAAAAAATAAAATAAAATAAAATACTCAATAAACTTCAATTAAAAAGAAATTATATAGGATAAGTGTCCTAGCTTCTCCAACAAATCAATGGCATAAAAGGGGGAAGGAAAAAAAAAAGAGAGAGAATGAGAGAAGCTGTTATCATTCAACAACCAAACATACCTCGTTTGGATCCTGATTCAAACTAACTGGAAATACATTTTAAGAGAATCAGGATAATACAGACTGAATAGTGGGTAATATTAAGAAATTATTAATTTTGTTAAGTATGACAATAGCATAGTTAAGTTAAAATAAGTCCTAAGAGACATATATTTAAGTATTTCTACTGAAATGACAAGTCCGGGATTTGCTTTTAAAAACTCCAGCAGAAAAAAAAAGGGTGTGTGGGGGGGTGGTGGACAAAATGATCAGTAACTTGTAGTAATAGGCACATAAGAGTTCTTTCTACTGTTCTACTAAATTGAATTATCTCATTTAAAAAACTTTAAAAGGAGACAGAGAAAACCTGAATAATCCTATTACTATTAAAGACTTATTGGTTAATTTTTCCCATTAAGACCAGAACTAGATATTTTTACAGGCATGTCCTACTGAACTTTCAAGGAAAAGACAATTTAAGCTTATACAAACACTTCTAGAAAATAGAAATACTCTGAAAACCACATATGGCCAGTAAAAGAAAAGGAAGTCATGAACACAGAAGCAAGAATCCTTTAAAAAAAAAAAGAGAGAGAGAGAAAAGAAAAAAAAGAAAGAAAAAAAAAACGAAGAGCAAATCAAGTTTATCAGTGTTTTATAGATGTAATATTCATGATCGAGTTGGGATCATCTCAGGAATCCAGAAGGAGGGTTTAGCATATTCACTGTAGTAACAAAGGAGAAAGAAAACATTATATCTATCTCAATGACTATAATAAAAGCACTGGCTAAAAGTCAATACCCAATCACAATTTTTTTTTTTTTTTGTGGCTGCATTGGGTCTTCGTTGCTGCACATGGACTTTCTCTATTCTCTAGTTGGAGTGACCAGGGGCTACCCTTCCTTGTGGTGCACAGGTTTCTCACTGTGGTGGCTTCTTCTTGCTGTGGAGCACAGGCTCTAGGCACGTGGGCTGCTTCAGTAGTTGTGGCACACAGTCCCTAGAACAGGGGTGCTTCAGTAGTTGCGGCCACAGGCTTAGTTGCTCCGTGGCTGCAACTACTGAGCCTGCGCTCTCGAGCCTGAGAGCCGCAACTACTGAGCCCGTGCTCCACAACAAGAGAAGCCACAATGATAAGAAGTCTGTGCACTGCAATGAAGAGTAGCCCCTGGTCACTCCAACTAGAGAAAGTCCATGCGCAGCAACGAAGACCCAATGCAGCCAAAAATAAATTAATTAATAAAAAAAAAAACTGATGGGAAGAAGGATATATGTATAACTGAATCACTTTGCTGTACACCTGAAACTAACACAACAGTGTAAATCAACTATACTCCAATATAAAATAAAAATTAAAACAAACAAAAAAAAATGATAGGGCTTCCCTGGTGGCGCAGTGGTTGAGAGTCCACCTGCTGATGCAGGGGACACGCGTTTGTGCCTCGGTCCGAGAAGATCCCACATGCCGCGGAGCGGCTGGGCCCATGAGCCATGGCCGCTGAGCCTGTGCGTCTGGAGCCTGTGCTCCGCAACAGGAGAGGCCACAACAGTGAGAGGCCCGCGTACCAACAACAAAAAAAAATGATGGGAACTTCCTTAAACTGATAAAAAGGTCTCTTCCAAAACCTAAAAACTGACAGCAAATATGGATAATGGACCAACATTAAAAGTAGCCTCTTTAGCATCAAAACAAGACAAAGATACCCATAACAACCACTTCTATTCAGTGTGAACTGGAGTCTCTAGCCAAAGAAATAATATAAGAAACACTCATGAGTCAAGATTGAAAAGGAAGAAACACAACTTATTGTATGCAAATGATATAACTGTCAACATGGAAAACCCAAGGCAAAGAAGTAGAAATAGTGAGAGGGTAGCCAGGTGATTGAACATACCACAAATACAGACAAATTAAATTGCACTTCTATACATGAGCAAAAAATGATTAGAAATAAGTTTTAAAAACACAATAGGGGAAAAAAGATCTGACAACGTTATTAGAAAATATGTGTAAACTGTGAAACTACAGACCACCTAAACAGGACTTCCCTGGTGGTGCAATGGTTAAGAATCTGCCTGCCAATGCAGGGGACAGGGGTT
Organism: Lagenorhynchus albirostris; assembly: GCF_949774975.1. Classification (NCBI taxonomy): domain Eukaryota; kingdom Metazoa; phylum Chordata; class Mammalia; order Artiodactyla; family Delphinidae; genus Lagenorhynchus; species Lagenorhynchus albirostris. The sequence goes on from NC_083105.1 coordinate 8,046,441, forward strand.
CGAGCCCTGGTCCAGGAAGATCCCACAGGCCGCAGAGCAACTAAGCCCGCGTGCCTAGACCCCGTGCTCTGCAACAAAAGAAACCACCGCAATGATAAACCCACGTACCAAAACAAAGAGCAGCCCCTGTTCACCACAACTAGAGAAAGCCTGCGTGCAGCAATGAAGACCCAAAGCAGTCAAAAAAAGACCACCTAAATAAATAAAATAACATCACAAAATCACAAGTGTCTGGATACAAACCCTCAATGTTATATAAAGACTTCAATGCTTCCCCAATATTGATCTAGATTCAATGCAATGCCAATCAAAATTCTAACAGTTTGGACTTCCCTGGTGGTGCAGTGGTTATTCATCCCCCTGCCAATGCAGGCGACAACGGTTTGATCCCTGGTCCGGGAAGATCCCACATGCTGTGGAGCAACTAAGCCTGTGCACCACAACTACTGAGCCTGCATTCTAGAGCCTGCGAGCTACAACTACTGAGCCTGCATGTCTAGAGCCCGGGCTCCGCAACAAGAGAAGCCACTGCAATGAGAAGCCTGCGCACCGCAACAAAGAGTCACCCCCACTTGCCTCAACTAGAGAAAGCCCGCGTGCAGCAACGAAGACCCAACATGGCAATCAATCAATCAATAAATTCTAACAGTTTTTCAAAGAACCAGACAAGATGATTCTAAAGAACCTAGTTTCCACCTCTGTGTAACAGGAAAAGTACCCACTTCACAGGTTATTTGTGAGAATTCAATGAGTTAATATAAGTAATTGGAACAGTGCCTGGCATATATTAAGCACTATGAAAATGTTACCTCTATTATTATTTAGTGGAATCATCACTCTATTAGGAGATAAGACTAGCTCATAATAATAAGAACAAATTTTTTTCAGGCACTCTCAATGTGTCAGGCATTGTCTCTGTGGCTCCTCAATAACTGTATTATTCTCATTAATCCTCTAACAACTTCAGAAGTAGTTAACAGCCACATATATAGAGTCCATTGAGGAAAAATCAACTTCAGTAATACCAAAGTCTTACTCCAGGCTCTAGTCTTGAGGACTTTAATTTAACCTGTACTACAGCCAAATCTGCTGCACTTGGTTGTTGTTTCATGTTTATTATGCAAAACATTTAACATCTCATTACAAGGTTAGGCTCCATTATGAAGCAGACAGGAAGGCTGGCATTGGTAGACCTTGACAATAAAGGTTATAGGGTTGTTTTTTAATGGCAATTCTGTATTTTCAACAGACTTAATTGTAGTGTCCACTACAAAAGATCCACTCAGGTTTCAACTCAAAGACAGATTCAAATACTATTTCCTAAGATGGCTCACTTTGTTACAACCTCAACTATGCACTTTGTATCTTCTATCTTTTGTTATAGCTAAGTATTTGTGTGCACCTTACTTCTTTAGCAAATCATAAGTATTTGAAAGATAAGGGTCTCATTTAACAGATATTTACATTTCCCATAGCACCTAGCACATGCTCAAGGAGTAAATTTGATAATAAACATTTCCAGCAATTCTGCAATTGCATACTATAATTATTTTTATCTGATTGGCAGTTCACAAATCTATAAAAGTTCTCTTAACCTTTCCTTAAAACTTGTAATTTTCAATGACTATATTAATTAGATTTGGAAGATTATATAAAAAAATCATATATACTTTGACCCATGATTAAGCAGACCTTATTATTTCATTTGATATCACTGACTGTCATTATCACTCCTAAGCTGTTATGATTGTGCCTCAAAGTTCTGGACATTTACGATTCCTAAATGCCATCAGCCATCACTGGTATCTAACCTGGCACAGCTCAAAGGGTCCAAGTACCTGGATTTACACCCAATTCTACAAGCTGACTTCATTTACCAGTTACTTTCCAAATGTGAGCTCATGTTACTTCTTCTATCAGAAGGCAGTAAAACTTATTCTACTTCCTTCATGGAGTTGTTTTAAGAACCAATGAGATGGGTCTTAAATATTTTAATAGATTCTAAAGCATATAAATTATGCATCTATAAAAAATGTGTAAATTTATTAACCCCCTTTTTAAAAGTTATATACACCAGGTGGGACAGAGCAAAGGATCCTTTAGGATCATCTAGTAGTGTTTATTTGGAAACACAGACAGAATAAAAAGCAGAACCATATTGGGTGAGGAGGAATTGGGAGAATGAAGATGGATTTTCCTCAGGCTTCTTAGAACACTGCCCCTCCCAGGGAGGGCCCAAGTTTGAAAATTACTGATTCTCCCATATTATAGATGCAGTAACTGATGCATCACTAGCTTCCCTAAGATTGTACTATTTTGTTATTGAGTATGGACTCTATTATAAAGTCCCTGGATCCCAGCAGAATATTCTTTCTATGTAAGTAAGCAAACAGACTTCATTTTTAGCAGCTGTTTTAGATTATTCAACATTATGAGAACTATCACTTTTCTAAACATTTTTAAACTGAGAAAACAATTTTTTAAACAAAATTTAAGTATTTCCAGACTAAGAAAAACTACTCGAACTGTAAATAATCAATTCTATACTGGTAGGATTAAGAGTACTAAAGCTCAAAAACCTAATATGTGGATTTTATTTTAGCCATCAAATTTCCAATCTTTCCCCATTAGGTCCTTCTGCAAGGGGCTTCCCAGAAAAAAACCTGGCCGCAAGCTCACGAGCAGCATATTGGAAAAAGGCTACTAAAAATAAGAGACTATGTATTTAACCAGTTTGTCATAAATAGCAAATAAAACCCAATGGACTAAAACTAGTAGAAAAGCAAGTCTCAAATTAAAAGCAATATGTATGAAGATGCAAGGGAAAAATAATTAGAAATTTAAATGTCATAATTCAAACAAATCCTACTGAACAGTGGGTTTTAGTACTGACCAGCCTCAATCCACCCCTCTTACTAAGCTCCTCAGGTTCTTCCTTTTTGTTCAAGGAAAGGGAAAAAATAAAGGTTCAAATAAATCACCTTCTCAGGCCCCCATCTCAACTTGCTCTTCATAGGGATTAGTTCAGATCAGTTGAATAAAATTTACGTGTTCAACAAATAAAAGAAGCAACCTAGAGGGTCCTACACATAATAGCTTGGGATTTTTACTGTAGAGAGAAAATTGATCTACTAAAGAATTTTAAGCAGAAATATGATATGAACAAATCTGCATTTATTAGAGTCCACTGAAACAAACAAGATGAAGAATAAATTGGACAGACAAATCTAGAGTCAGGGAGACTGGTGAGGAGGCTGCTGTTAAAGAGGCATCAAAGAGGCCAATCAAAAGACTCTCTGACTAGGGCTTCCCTGGTGGCACAGTGGTTGAGAGTCCGCCTGCCGATGCAGGGGACATGGGTTCGTGCCTCAGTCCGGGAAGATCCCACATGCCGCAGAGCGGCTGGGCCCGTGAGCCATGGCCGCTGAGCCTGCATGTCCGGAGCCTGCATGTCCGGAGCCTGCGCTCCGCAATGGGAGAGGCCGCAACAGTGAGAGGCCCGCGTACCGCAAAAAAAAAAAAAAAAAAAAAAGGACTCTGACTAGAGTTAGGGAGTTAAGGAGAGAAAAAAAGAATGACTCCTAAGTTTCTGGCTTGGATAACCTAAGAGTACAGTTATCCATATGGGCAATCAGAGGAATACATGGCAGTGTGAGAGAGAAATGTGGAGCTTAAGTCACCATCAGACATTAAAGGGACCACTGGAAATGCCAGTATTTAAGGGACATGATCTTAACCTGCAAAGGATGCTAAAATTCAACATTCCCCAGCCCATCCACCAGGAATCCTGGAAATCAGTTTCCAAAAGGAAATGTTAGTGGTGTTCCATGCTCGGCAGAAAATTCACTAAATATAGGTAATAGGAGATATTTAGTAAACTAGGTAACAACAAAAGCCAGACTGCAATGGACTGAGAAGTAGGAAGTAGAAAGTAAATGACAGCGAGTACTTCTTCTAGATATTAAGGTGAGTTCTTACATATTTGATTTGCTGACCCCCCCTTTCTCTTTGATTAGACATTTACAAATCTGAAATGTATCCCATTACTATTAAACTATCCTATGACAAACATTTCAAGACAGTATCAGAAACAACTTGAAATGAACAAACTCACACTATCTCCAGTAAGACATTTCCTGCTTACTTTCTAAAATATCAACTAATTAACATCATTTGGCAGGCTACTTCTACCAAATAGTTTATTGACAAATTCCCATATATGGTTCCCAGATGCTCAAATACAAAATGACTTTGAGTAAAATGTTTCTTCGGGACTTCCCTGGTGGTCCAGTGGTTAAGACTCTGCTCCTACTGCAGGGGGGGCGCAGGTTTGATCCCTGGTCAGGAAACTAAGCTCCTGCATGCAGTGCAGAGCAGCCAAAAAAAGAAAAAAAAAGGAAAGTTTCTTCATCTGAGTGTACATTCAGTCCAAACACGGTGACATGAAATGTGACTGACAGGACAGAATTAAATCTGATTTGAAAAGTTTAGCATAATACATTAGGTTTATCCAATGAACTGTGTATTAGAAATGTGATAATTTAAACAAAAACGAACTTGGATTGAGCATGTGGGAAACTAGTATTGAGTCAAAACATCCTTTCATTATTACATACTGATTCTGTAGGTCACCCTTGTTGTCTTCTTAGTTCTGTGGTCTTCACAGCAGATTTAGCTATATCATCTCTTGTAAAATAAATACTCAACTCACTTAGCCTTTCCAAAAAAATCAAAAGATCAAGACAATTCCACGATACATGAGAAATTACACAAATGTTCCCCACCATGAAATATGTAAGTGAAGTATAACCTTCAAAATTAGGATTACTAACAATATAATCCCAAATACTGCACTGAGTATAAACAAAAGATTTTAAAAAGTTACAAACTAGGATGCAGAACTGAAATAATTTTGGCTCAAAATCTAATTCTAGGGCTTCCCTGGTGGCGCAGTGGTTGAGAGTCCGTCTGCTGATGCATGGGACACGGGTTCGTGCCGTGGTCCGGGAAGATCCCACGTGCCACGGAGCGGCTGGGCCTGTGAGCCATGGCCGCTGAGCCTGTGCGTCCGGAGCCTGTGCTCCGCAACAGGAGAGGCCACAACAGTGAGAGGCCCGCGTACCGCCAAAAAAAAAAAAAAAATCTAATTCTACTGCATAACAGTACCTCTTTCAGTTACAAATTTTTTTCCCATTTAGAAGGCTCAAACATTATTTGCTGAATAAACAGGCTTATTTTTGTACTTCAGGTAAGCTGAATTCAAATAAAAACTCAGTTGGGTTTTAAACTGTGTACATTAAGCAAAATACCCATACGAATTATTCTAAAACTAGTCAATTCTCAAGTATCTGCTTAAAAGACAGAATTCATCCATCAACTCTCCTCCTTTCAGTTAGTTTTCTCTGTGGCATTAAAAATGCTTTTTAAAAAATGAACATTCCAGATCTCAAAACCTTTCTTTCATCCCAGTGGTGAGACCAGAGGACGAGTAGGAACTAGACAAGTGAAGAGTGGAAAAAAGGAGGACAGGTGAACAACTCAAGCTGAGCCACAGCAATTGAAGTCATTCAGAGGAGGGGGAGCCAGGTGAGTGATGAGGTGGGCAGAGATCTGAGATTTAAAAAACTAAGGATTAGAGATGAAAGTCAAATCTACAGAACTCTAATAATTCTTAAAACAGTTTGGCTAGACATGAAAACTATCAATCTCACAAAGATCTCTCCTTATTGGTTTAGGGCACTTCTACTCTTACATTAACTCAGCTGTTTTGGGTGCTTAACAAAGTATGACGTTTTAAAACACCGTGGCCTTTAAAATGAGGTGATTTTGTAAATTTCATGAACTTATCAGGTTAAAATAACCATCCTAACTTTCATCCAGTACTTTATTTCAGAAATGGTATTTAATACTCCGTAGATGAAGCAGAATTAACCTAATCATAAAAAACCCACCTATCAAGGAAGTAAAGGTGCATAAACACTTAAAACTACAATATTGAATTTGAAGGACACTACGAAAATGTAACGAGGGCTTCCCTGGTGGCACAGTGGTTAAGAATCCACCTGCCAATGCAAGGGACACGGGTTCGAGCCCTGGTCCGGGAAGATCCCACATGCCATGGAGCAACTAAGCCCATGTGCCACAACTACTGAGCCTGCACTCTAGAGCCCACGAGCCACAGCTACTGAAGCCCGTGCACCTAGAGCCCGTGCTCCGCAACAAGAGAAGCCACCACAATGAGAAGCCCGCGCACCGCAACGAAGAGTAGCCCCCACTCGCTGCAACTAGAGAAAAGCCTGAGCGCAGCAACGAAGACCCAACGCAGCCAAAAAAACCAAAACCAAAAAACAACTGGTAACAACCTGTGGGTTATATACAAATTTGATCGAAGATGATAATCAATATTAAGTTTCACAGGATCACATAGCTATGCATGTTGGCAGCTGGTGAACTGTGAAAGCTAATAGAGCCAAAGGGCAAAAGTACAGGTTAATTTGAAAAATATGCATTTTAAAAAATTAATTAATTGGTTGATTTTTGGCTGTGTTGGGTCTTCGTTGCTGCACGCGGGCTTTCTCTAGTTGTGGCAGCGGGTGCTACTCTTCGTTGCGGCGAGCAGACTTCTCATTGCAGTGGCTTCTTTTTGTTGTGGAACACAGGCTCTAGGCGTGTGGGCTTCAGCAGTTGTGACTCATGGGCTCTAGAGAGCAGGCTCAGTAGTTGTGGCGCACGGGCTTAGTTGCTCCGCAGCATGTGGGATCTTCCTGGGCCAGGCTCGAACCCGTGTCCCCTGCATTGGCAAGCAGATTCTTAACCACCGCGCCACTGGAGAAGCCCGAGTATAGTAACATTTTGAGAGAAGCTTTGCAGTGAGGGTTGGATTTGTTTGCCTAATTGGGGTTTGCTCCAAGGGAATGCCTATAGGGGATCCTAGATGGTGAAACTATCGTACCATTTCTGAAAAAAAAAGAAAAAGTCTCCTAGAAATTGTATATCTGTAAAGAGAAAGGGGAGCGTGACTTTTAAAAAAAATCTGCTACATTTTCTACATGCATGACAACTGGTAAACAAAACTTGGATCTTAAGAAAATAAACAGTTCACTTTGTTAACTACAATTTACCAAAAACTTCAAAGACAAATGATAAGTGCATTTCAAGAGATAAATGACAAACCCTAAGTCTTCCTGCCATTAGGTTCCCTCCCTGCTACTGATCCTGTGCAGTGTCACTAGCATTACTCTTTCCCTGACCATGTCACTCTTCTCATAAAATTTTTATCCAGATGGTGAGATGAATGTCAAATTCCTTAGCATATTTGTCTTTCCATATTAGGACCCTAACATCCTTTTCCATCTGTCTCCCATGAAAACATTCCACCGTATGGTCTGTTCCAGTCACATAAAAACCACTTGTATTTGTTCCACCTGAAATACCACTCCAACTTTCCCTACTTTTTTTGTCTTGGCTGCACCGCATGGCTTGCGGAATCTTAGTTCCCAAGGAGGGACTGAACCCGGGCCCTCGGCAGTTAAAGTTCTAACCACTGGACCACCAGGTAATTCCCAACTTCTAAGAAAAGGTAGGTCATGCTCTCCTACCCCCATTTTAATATACATTTTCTATATGAAGTTTTCCCCCAATACTCCAAACCCATCCTGTCAGAAATAATCCCTATCCTCTGCCTTTATCTAAAACATTTAAAACTTATCAGAGTAGGGCTTCCCTGGTGGCGCAGTGGTTGAGAGTCCGCCTGCTGATGCAGGGGACACGGGTTCGTGCCCTGGTCCGGGAAGATCCCACGTGCCGCGGAGCGGCTAGGCCCGTGAGCCATGGCCGCTGAGCCTGCACGTCCGGAGCCTGTGCTCCGCAACAGGAGAGGCCACAACAGTGAGAGGCCCGCGTACCACAAAAAAACAAACGAAAAAAAACAACAAAAAACCTTATCAGAGTATAACTCATGGGAAAACTGTGTGGATACGTGTACTACCAACTCCACCAGATCCTAAAGGCTTTGAGAGCAGAAACTGCACCTTGATTCATCTTTACATTCCAAATACCTAAAACTTGGTGGGTAGTCAATGTTTCTTGGCTCGAATGAAAGGTGCTCCAAATGAAAACAGTGACTACCCAATTCAGGAGAATCACACAACTTTAAAATACGCAAATTTAACTCATCACAACCCCCCCCCATCCATATCCATACACAAACACTTCTCTAAGTATTGAATAAATGACATCCTCACCAATTCTGCTACCCAAGCTTGAAACTTGGGAATTACCCTTGATTCCTCTATGGCAATATTCTGACACTAATTAATTAATCCCCAAGTTCTGCTGACCACCCATGTTCTCTCAAACCTTTTCACTTCTTTCCGTGTACTAATCCAGGCCACCCTCATCACAGCTGGAATTCTGAAACAGTCATCTCACTGGTCTCCCTGCCTATTTTCCCCTGTTCCTTTCCAAACCATTCCTCGCTTTAGTCAATCATCTAAGGTACAATTCTGTCCATCCATTTAAAAGAGCTAAAAAAATCTAAACTCCAATAAGCAGTAACTCCAATAAATCCTGCAAGATTGGCCCCTTGCTCACCTCTACAGTTATATTTCTTGCTATCCCCCAGATAGACGAAATTTACAGATTCCATGACAGACCATCTCTTGTTTTCAACCTGGGCTCACTCTTAGAAACCCTTTATCCTTCAAATCCCAAGATCAGACACCGATTTCCTCAAAAAAAGCCACTAGAGCAACAGTAACTACAGGTTAGGTACCCGTTTCTCCCACTGTACACCGTGCAAATACAACACTGTACATTGTACATATACAACACTGGTCACATCAGACTTGAATGTCGTTCTTTCCCCTTATCTACAAACCCCAGGAAGGAAGGGCCCACGTCTTTCTGGATCACCAGAGTATTCCCTGTTTTGAGTTGAAATGCCGGGCATACAGAAAACGTTGGTCCAATACAGGACGTTGGTCCAATACAGGACAACTGGCAGCTTGTCAACTCTTTTAAACTAGTATTTTTCAAATTGTGAGTCACAAGCCATAGTGGGTCATGAAATCAATATAGTAAGTCACAACCACCACTTTTTTTTTTTTTTTTTTTTTTTGCAGTACGCGGGCCTCTCACTGCTGTGGCCTCTCCTGTTGCGGAGCACAGGCTCCGGACGCGCAGGCTCAGCGGCCATGGCTCACGGACCCAGTCGCTCCGCGGCACGTGGGATCTTCCTGGACCGGGGCACGAACCCGCGTCCCCTACATCGGCAGACGGACTCTCAACCACTGCACCACCAGGGAAGCCCACGACCACCACTTTTTAAAACATGAAATGCAATAGAAAATATCAGAGTATATTGTAAGTAGTAAGGCTAGGTAGGATAAATATTGTTTGCTCATTTCCTGAGACAGGGTCTCTGGTTCTCCATGTAAAATGTAGTTCTTACTTGGGTGTGGTCAAAAAATATTGAAAAGCTCTGCATTGCCCCTTCTACTTTTCTTCCTCCTCCTTTAAGAATGTCTTCTTTTAAGACCCAGATAATGCACTTCCCTGGTGGCACAGTGGTTAAGAATCCGCCTGCCAATGCAGGGGACACGGGTTCTAGCCATGGTCCGGGAAGATTCCACATGCTGCGGAGCAACTAAGCCTGGGCTAAGCCTGCACTCTAGAGCCCACAACCCACAACTACTGAGCCCGCATGCCACAACTACTGAAGCCCGCGCCTAGAGCCCGAGCTCTGCAACAAGAGAAGCCACTGCAACGAAAAGCCTGCACAACGCAACGAACAGCAGCCCACACTCGCCACAATTAGAGAAAGCCCGCGCACAGCAACGAAGACCCAACACAGCCAAAAATAAATAAAATGATTAAAAAAAGACCCAGATAAATAAAAAATAATGCTCAACCACATGATTCTTTAGAAAAAAGCCATTCTTACCTTGATCATTTCCAATAAGAACAATCTTATTTCTCATTATGCCTTAAATATTTATGTTCATTTCAATTACTTACATATACAAGATTCCCCTATGTGACAATATATATACTTTTATTTTAACCTCTGCTGCCATATTCTTATACTCTCAAAAAACTTAATCTTTGAATAGATGATGTATACGCTAACTCTGCACCTTAAAAGTAAGGCTCTGTAAGCCTTACTTTTCAGACCACTCTCAACTTCACACATTTTGTTTTCTCTTTACCCAATCTATCTGTATACCCATTAAAAAAATCCAGCACTGCTTTTTGGGGATATATTTAGCAGTAAAGTTAAAAACAGTTAACACTTAATGAAAACATACTATGCTGCAGCAAACACTGTCCTAAGTATTTGACAAAGAGAATTCTCATTTACTATTCCTTACCACAATCCTACAAGGTGGGTACTACAGGTGAGGAAGTTGAGACAGAGAGATTAAGTAACTGGCCCAAGGCTCACAGGTAATAAAGGCAGGTCTGGGATTTTAACTCTACTAGTCTGACTCCAAAACAAATTCTCTCACCACTCACTTTTTTCCAGCAGTTTAAATTTTATACTCTCTCTCAACTAAATTACTCCTAATTGCCTTTTGGGGCATTTATTTAAAAACATCTACATCTAGGGACCTCCCTGGCGGTCCAGCGGTTGAGGCTTCACCTTCCAATGCAGGGGGTGCAGGTTTGATCCCTGGTCAGGGAGTTAGGATCCCCCATGCCTCGTGGCCAAAGAGCCAAAACATAGAACAGAAGCAATGCTGTAACAAATTCAATAAAGACTTTAAAAATGGTCCACGGGCTTCCCTGGTGGTGCAGTGGGTAAGAATCTGCCTGCCAATGCAGGGGACACGAGTTCGATTCCTGATCCGGGAAGATCCCACATGCCGCAGAGCAACTAAGCCTGTGTGCCACAACTACTGAGCCCGTGTGCCACAACTACTGAAGCCTGAGCGCCTAGAGCCCATGCTCTGTGACAAGAGAAGCCACCGCAATGAGAAGCCCACGCACCGCCATGAAGAGCAGCCCCCACTCGCAGCAACTAGAGAAAGCCTGCGCGCAACAACAGAGATCCAACGTAGCCAAAAATAAATAAATAAAATTAAAAAATAAAAATGGTCCACATCAAAATAATCTTAAAAAAGAAAACAAAAAGATCTACATCTAAAAACAAATGATATCCAAATTGTTCAGAAGAGGCTTAAAACCTCAATGTTTATTCTCTTAAACATTTTTTGAGACCTGAGCAATAAAATATTTTACCATTAAAATTTCAGAAGAAAATTACCATCCATTTCATGAAAAAAAATCATCTGCAAAAGCCAATGTTTTAAATATTTTACACGTGGCATAATTTAAGTTTCAACTTGCCCATTAATTTCTCTAATGCTTGCCACACTAAAAAAAATTCAACTTCAGAAATTCTCTAAAGAGGGACCCTAAAATTTCAAAAACACACAAAACAAGTTGTCTTATTTTTCCATTAATTGTTGGGTGTAAGAACTGGCAGAATAACTCTTGAATTGCTTTTGTAAATATACCAGGAAGAAGCATTTTACACTTCCACTTGTATCTGCAACATTCTTCCTACTCATTTTCTTTCTTATTTACCACTTAATGTCCTTACAAAAACACCACAAGGCACTAATTTTCAACTTCTCGTTCCCCCCCCCCCACTTTATAGAATAGACTAAGGAAAAGGTAGAAAGCAAAGTAAAACAGAGAAAACAATGTCGCAACCAAGGCAGAAACCTTTTCCTCCCTCCCCATCATCCAATCACTGGACATGCGAATACATTTCTTACCTCTGTAACAGAATATGAACTCCAGCTGAAAAAGGGAACCCTTGTTGTAACACATACAAGATTTACAACGTAACAAGTCACCTTAACTTACTATCCACCACAGATAGCTTTCTTGAAGCCCTATAAATGAACTTACAAAGCCTTGAGAGTAAGCAACTGCCAGAGTTCGAGACACTTAGTAAAACGTTTTGCAATTTAGCAGAGAGGTCGGCAATACCTCGCTGGACCAAAGAGCAGTAACTCAAAAACTTCAGAAGCAGAACTCTCATGTAAACGCTGATGCCCGAAAAATAAAATTAAAACACAGTATCACAGGTTTAAGAGCTAACAAAGAAATGATCTCCAAAAAAAAATATTCTAGTTACATGCTAAGACACAATGGTGTTGAGAAAGTAAAACTGACATTTAAAAAATCCTTGCCAATGGAATATCACTCAGCCATAAAAAGAAACGAAACTGAGATATTTGTAGTGAGGTGGATGGACCTAGAGTCTGTCATACAGAGTGAAGTAAGTCAGAAAGAAAAAATACTATATGCTAACACATATACATGGAATCTAAAAAAAAAGGTTCTGAAAGTGTAAAACATAGCTAGTGGGAAGCAGCTGCACTGCACAGGGAGATCAGCTCGGTGCTTTGTGACCACCTAGAGGGGTTGGATAGGGAGGGAGACGCAAGAGGGAGGATATATGGGGATATATGTATACATATAGCTGATTCACTTTGTTATACAGCAAAAACTAACACAACATTGTAAAGCAATTATACTCCAATAAAGATGTTAAAAAAAAATTCCTGTCACAAAAAAATCTATTGTGTACACTAATCTAGGGGTCAAAATGCAGATGTATCTGCCCTGTGCCTTCAAAATGAAAACGGGCATAAAATCCAAGCCAATTTTGACACATGGGTACACAGCAGGGCCACAAAACCATACCAAGACCAGAAGAATCTTTTACCCTACTAAATATGCCAGATCCTAATGCCGACACGCCTCTTTCCAGAGTCTGTTCTTTCAGCCCATACAGCATCAAGTGTTCACAAAGCAGTGACAAAACATGTCCTGTGAGCAATGAAGGCTATATATCATCCTCATCATTCCATCACACAGGTGATTATCAGAAACAGGTTCAAGAAATATTTGAAGGACAATGTATTAACTATTCTGGTCAATAATTTTACCAAAAAATTTTTGCAAATGGTTTTTATGATGGAGTAGTAATGGAGGTGTTAGGACAGGAAGGCATTTGATTCCTCAAACAGTTTTGATCTAACCATGCCAAGTTAAATAGTATTTTCAATGTATCAAGTGCAAAGATTGAAACAGGAACATAAAAATACAAAAGTGGTAAGTCTTTCTCCCCATTCTAACATGTAAAACTTAAATGTAATTCAAATTATTTTTATCAACCTAGAAAATTTTTAGAAGAATCTTTGAAAATTAAATAAGTCATTTTTATTCTGCATCAGTGGATAACCTTAGAAAATCAAATTTTGGGATTTAAGTACTAATTTGTTTTGTAACACTTTAGTTTAGCATGTCGACCCAACTGGGTTCCAATTTTCTTTCCTATAAAACTGGAACATGCAAACACTCTTGGCAGGTACACTTACACTACTAAAACTGCAAGCCTCAATCATTTAAAAAAAGTTTCTGGAGTCTAGAATTTTGGGATAATTTTGAACAGTTCTAAATAAAATTAATCAAGTACGAAGGAATAATTTACATTCACATTTACAAAATATGCGGCAACTCAGAAGTAAAAATGTAGAAATTACAAGTTTAAAATGTAATGTTTTAAAAAATGAAGAGTCTCTGTTAAAAGTTGACTGCAAACTTATACTACACAGTGCTAGATGCAAATAAAAATCAAAATGTAATGGTGCCCAACTTGAAGTTCACAGGGGGACAGTATATTCTTAACACTCATTTCTCCCCTTCCCCCATCAAAAAATCCAAACTGGTTAGCATTAAAAATTGGATACCAAAGAATTCCTGGAGTAGAATCTTAAGGGGGGTGGGGGCAGAAAAAATCAACCTACACTAGAAAATTTAGAGAAAGATAAACTCTTAGGACTAAGACTGAATTAATCTCAGTGCTGAGGGTTTTATATTATAAAAACCCACTTGATACATTTAGCACTGTTACAATGATTCAAAGATATTTCAAGTAGCAAAACAGTTCCTGTGCATTAGTCAGGTGAGACAGCACCAAAATGAGTTAAAGTTACCAAATACACAGATCAAATATGGAGACTGCAGCAGTGCACCTGAACAGAGATATCTGAACAAGAGAGCACAGCCTCCCTTTCAGACCTTGCATTACTCTAAGACTAAACTGTTCCAATCAGGAGTCATCAAAACAGTACAAGTAAAAAGTTTTCTCTACAATATTCCCAGTCACTGGCTAACTCAAATGTAAAATCCATTACCATATTACACAAAAACTAAAGAAACAAAACAAAAATCTACAGGTGAAAAATGTGTCTAAAGGTGATCTAAAAGTCCTACCAAGTGACATTTTAGTAAGTACAAAGGAATACAATACTCCATATGGGTATGAATTCTGAGGAAAAAACACAGGTTTTAAAAAAAATCCCTGAAGACTACAGAAACTTCAAGGAATGAGGACAGATCAAAGTTCATGTACTGCCAACGTTACAAGCCTGAAGCAGAGGAACTCTGCAAAAATCCTCAATCTTTGCAGGTTACCTTAAACTCACGATACACCTTTCTTATAAAAGCAAAGAATCCAAAGCATTTGCCATATCCTTACGTTTTTCACCCACAGAAACGAGCCTACTTAGAACCACGCTTCTTTAGAAGTTCTCTACAAACTCAAAGGGTACATTTAACTCCATTATGCACTCTCACTGGCAGATGGAGGAATGACGTTGAGCCTGTTTTCTCAGGGAGTTAAAGAGATGCTCCGTAGTAAGGGGGAACATCTTGTAGACTGTCAGATGGCCAGCCATTCTTCATCTTCATTACCCTGGAACCTCAAACAACTAAGACAGCAAAAGAGAAGGTCGGTGGCCATCAGGATAGCATCAAACTAACTGTAAGAAGGGAATGATGGAAAGAAGTCTCCCCGAATTTCTCTTGACAAAAGGGCTAGTCCACAAATGAGTGAAGTAAAAAATTTGAAGCGCTTTTTAAAACTAAAATCTGGATCTCCACATATGTTTAAAGTGTAAAAAAGACAAAACACACAAATACAAAACCTACTGCACATTTAAAATTCTTGTATTATCAGTTCATGTTTGCAGTTCATGATTGGGACTCTTTCAACTTTTAATCTTGATTTCCAAGTACATAACTCCATAAAATCTGTTAGCCCCCCATCCAGCCCTCCCCAAAGAGAAAGTAACTGCAAACTGCAAAGAAAATGCCTCTGTCCTCTCTCCCAACCTAAAACCCCCAGAGTTTCAGACGTTTTGGTCTGGCACCAAAGAAATGAGATGGAAAATGAACAGCGCTCCATATTGATTTTTAAAGCAAATGGGGGTGTGGGGGGTCGGCAAAAAAGCTGGGAATGGTAGATAAAATAATTCATACCAAATTTCGGGTTTGACGTTTAACTTCACGTCAAACCTGAAATCCTGGATCACACACACACAAATAAATAAAACCAAGATTTTTTTATATCCTCATCCTCAACAGAAAATCTCATGTAAAGAGAAATTCTTGAAGAGTAGAAAGCAGAGGAAACGGGACAAGTACGATCAGGAAGAAAGGATTCACGATTCCTCATTTATCAACAACAGAAAAAGTAAAATTGCAAAAAAGGCCCTTACACTCAAATGCACTGGCATTTCCAAAATTAAACTGAATGGGAACAACAATAAAGGCCATTTCTGCAGCACCACTCAATACCTCTAATTCCAGAACACATAGCGATATGACATAGTATTGCAATAAATGTATTAAGAAGGAAAGAAAATGGTTGGGCTACTGGACGCCTTCGACCAGTTCATTCAAACACCTTTAAAATCAATCAAGAGGCAGAGAACTAGGAAGAGAGAGAAAGAAAATATGGACGAATAAAGCTGCGAGGAGAAAAGATTAAGGAGGAGGTGGAAGGCCAGGGTTCCCAAGACTAACCTGTGCCATCGCTGGCGGACGCCGAGAGGGCCGGAGATGAGAGTTTAGGCCGCTTGGCTGAAGGCGGCCCCGGTTCCACCACATTCTCGGCCATTTTTAATTCTTTCGGAGATACGGGCGAGGAAAACGAGAATCCCCGGGAAATCTCTTCTTCAGGCCTGGGTCCCCGCCCGGATCCCTGGGGTGGGCTTGGGGGGCTCCGCCGGCCCCCGAAGGGGGTGGGGGAAGTTCCTTTTTCTCTTCGCCGGATCGCGGTGGCTGAAGAGGGATGCGGGCTCGATAGAAAAGGTAGGGGCAAGTGCGAGGGGCCGGGCCTGAGCCCAGGCCCGGAGGAGGGCACAGGCACACAAATGCGCCGAGCGCGTCCGCTGCGGCGAATCCCCGAGAACTCGCGGCTCTAGAGGCGCAGTCCCCGGCCCGCCACGGCCGGCCCCTGCCCAGCCGAGGTCTCTCGGAGCTCCGCCGCCGCCATCAGCTTCTTCCTCCTCGGCGCTGTCCTCCTCCTTCTCATCGCCACAAGGAGGCGGGGGCGAAAAGGGGGGAGAGGAGGAGGCGACGAGAGACACTCACCTCCTCCCGGTGCCCCCTCCCGGACCTGAGCCCCCACCCTCCGAACCCTCCTCTTGCCGCCGCGCTCCGCGCCGCCGCCGCACCGGCCACTAATGGCCGCAGAGAGCTCGCCCGAGCCGAGAGCCAGGCTGGCGCCGCCGCCTCACATCGCGCGGCGGGCGGCGGAGGCGCGGCGAGGACGCCGGGCGCGGAGCTCGCCGGCGCAGAGGGCCGAGGGGGCCGGGCCGAGCAGCGCCGCCAGCCCGCGCCGACGCCGAGGCCACCGAGGAGGCCCCGCTCTGGCGGGCAGCGCAGGCGGCTTCCTCTCGCGCCGCGCTCTCTTCCTTCGCCCTCCCTCCCGCGGAAAATAAATAAATACGGCCGCCGCTACGGCCCCCACCCCCGGCGGCCAGATGCCGGGAGCGCCCGCCCCCCGGGGCTCCGCTCGGGGCCGCCCTCGGCGGCGGGCTAAGGCGCCGCGGGGCGCGGGGTTATGTAATGGTCCCCCCTAGGCGTCGACGCCGGCCCGGCTCCCGGGCCGCGGTGGGGGTGTGTGCCGGCGGGAGGGGGCTGGGGGTCGCCTCAACCCGTGCGCCCCGGGCCCCCTGCCACTGTCTCGGCCCCTGCCGCCTCTCTCCGTCCCGGCTCTCCTCCGAACTCTCGCTCCCGCAGTTCGCACTCAGCCCGGCACCCCGCTTGCCCACTCTCGCCCGCTCCCTCTCGCCCTCTCTCCCCCCGAGCCTAGCACACAAACAAGATGGCGGCTGTTGTTTCTTCCCTCTGCCGAATCCTCCTTACAGGCTAGCGGTAGCAGCGGCGGCCGGAAATGAGCCAAGGGGGGGGGTGAAAAAAAGGGGAGGGGTTGGGCCTCCAGAGGGAGGTGGCAGTGGGCGGGGCCTGGGCCCGAGCCGCTCTCACAATGGGGGAAGAGGACCCGGGGGCGGGGCCGGCTCCAATCACGGGATCCGCCCAAGGCCCCAACGCGGTTGGCGCTTCCGCAAACTCCCCCGGCGTCACCCGGTGGCTCCCTTTAAAGGGGAGGATTTGAAGGGGGGGGTCAGGGGCGGGCTCGGTATCTATTTTCAGTCGGTGGACACTTACGGGGGACTGTGTCTGGGTTGGGTCTCTGCGTAGGAGATCGGTGGGAACTGGGGGTGACGGGGCTGGCAGCTACTCGGGGAGGACGACAAGTCGCCGCACAGGTGGCCGAATGGGAACGCCATGGGGATGGCCCTGCGCCCCGGGCCCTTTGGCGGCCTGACTTCCGAAGCCGGTTGAATTTACCAGGCAGGGGAAACCCCGCCGCCCGGTATTCCAGGCCAGAGACAGTGCGTTCCTCTCCATCGCTTTCCCAAAGGGAAGGGCTCACATCCAAAAATCACGCCAATTACGAGTTGTTTCCTTTTTCTCTTAATTTTAGTTTTTTGACAATGGACATATATTATTTTGATAACCAGGAAACAAAAATCACAGCAGTGGGAAGATGTTTTAATACCAGATCTAAATTCATTTCTTACCCACCGTGTATCCACATTACCCCTACCAGTTAGCAGTCTCACCAAAGGAGCCTTGAATTATTTTTGTGAACCACATCCAGGACCTGATGACATTTTAGGGTGTTCCTTTTAACCCACTCTCAAACCAGCTTAAAAAAAGACCATGTTTAGGCAGTGCCTTAAAGATAACGTAATTAGGGGAAAAAAGCAAAAACATACTATGCTAAAGGTAATGTAAGGATGGAAAAAAGCAAAAATGTAACGATGAAGGAAAATGCTTGAATATAAATAAAATGTGGTGTGTGTGATAACAGTTTTGCAGAGGAGGGCCTTGCCAGCATTCTTTCACATTCCTACAGGTTACAGGATTCCTCTGTGTTTGGCCTTGGGTAAATTGGTGGCAAGATCTCCCCAAGGAAACCCCCAAACCAGTATCTATGGAGATAGTTAAAAGCTTTTAAACATATTTCAAATCTTATGGTCCTTAGGTGATGTATGCTTGTCGTCCAGGATACTTTGATTTTTGTTGCTTTTGTTTATTGCCTTTTAAATGAATGAATAGGAGAATAAATAAAAACCTAGGAGTGAAAATCTTAATGAAGCAACTCGGGTTGCCAGCAGGGATGAATTCTGTCCTGTGATTTCAGGCCTAATTTACCCCAAACTTTAGTGGAAAACCAGGCAAATTGAAAAGGACAGTACCGACTAACCTTAAAGTTGTTACAGGATGGATTCACCATGTTGGGCTAAGGTCAGAACTGGCCTTCAGGAATGATTCAATTATCTTTAATAGTTTATACCCACAGTCACAGTCAAGAGGACAGAGGAAAGAAATGTGGACAACACCTGGAAATTTTGCCTGTAATTTCCTCGTGGGAGGTGGCTCATCTGATTTTTTGACCTTTGGGAAAAGATTTGCCTAGTTTTGCAGAGGATGCAGCTTGAGGCTAAACAGCATTCAAACAGCCCTGGCCCATCTAGCCCCAAATACTGTGGGACTAGGTATAGGAAACTTATCAAGGAAGATCTGAGGAACATCTCATGAGAAAATTCTGCAGAGAGGAGTCAGGGGCCATGGATCTGCCCGGAAGGGAAGGCTCTGCCTGCTGTGAATGGGGAATTCTGAAGCATGGCACTCCTGCTTTACCCTGAGTTTGACGCTGAAGTCAATCCTATTGGGAGTAGCTGGAGGAATGTTGTCAACACAAAAGGCAATCAAGGTGAAACTGCAGATGTTTTCAAAAACACAGAATTGAATCTTCAGCTTGGATTATATCTAGCCTAATCAAATGAAAATTTAATCAATTGTGGAGTGCTACGTGTAGGTGAAGAGAGCATTCAGAACGGTGCGGTGGCTGGGTGGTGGGAGAGAGTGGGGAAGGGAGACACACCAGACAGTAGAGCCTGGCAGGTGAGAAGTCAGCCAGGACTGGGTTTAAATTCCGGCTCTGTCACTTGGCAGCTGTGTGACTTGGCTCCTCATTGGGAAAATGGATTTTTTTCTTTTTTTTTTTTTTTTTTGAAAATGGATTTCTTGATTAGACCTACTTTACTGCTGTGAAGACTAAACAGGATAATTCATGAATAATGCTTAACACAGTGCCTGGCATACAGTAAGTACACAATACACCTTAGTTGTTTCTGGTCATTCCTTCTAAAAGGGAAAAGGTCTTACCTAACTCAGAGAGTTGCTAGGAGAATGAAAATGAGATCACTGCATGTAAAGTGATTAGCAGTGCCCAGAGCCTGGCGATTGCTCCTGGGCTACCACACTGGCCTCTCCATAGTCAGAAGGAAACGTCTCACAGGGTCGTCCAACTCCTTTAAGTCATTCTCTGTTCACCTCGAAACATCTAATCACTAATCCAGCTTCCCAGGTACCCTGATTGCCAAAAGGAGACCCCTAGAGAGTGGCACAAGAATAGGAGAAGAATGATATTACCCCAGGGTGAATCCATCAGTTGCGTCTGGTCGAGATGCTACCCATATGACCCACTGGTACGATAGCCTTAGTTCATCCCTGCCCGCTTTCCCCAGGATCTATACCTCTTGTTTTGTGTTTCTTATATTCCTATGTCCCTCTATTTGTCCAGCTGGATATCTGGGGACCATCCATGAATCCACATAGTCCTCCCTATTCCTTCTTCCTCACACCCAGTCAAGTCCTGTGGATTCTACTTCCTGAACTATCTTCCAAATCAAGGATGTTGAACCATGTGCAAGTATTGCCTATTCACAAAAATTAAAAAAAAAATACTCTTGCTCTTCCCTGGTGGTGCAGTGGTTAAGAATCTGCCTACCAATGCAGGGGACACAGGTTTGAGCCCTGGTCCAGGAAGATCCCACATGCTGCGGAGCAACTAAGCCCATGCGCCACAACTACTGAGCCTGCACTCTAGAGCCTGCGAGCCACAACTACTGAGCCCACATGCCGCAACTACTGAAGCCCGCGTTCCTAGAGCCCGTGCTCCGTGACAAGAGAAGCCACTACAATGAGAAGCACACGCATCACAATGAAGAGTAGCCCCCCGCTCGCCACAACTAGAGAAAGCCCCCGTGCAGCAACGAAGACCCAATGCAGCCAAAAATTTTAAAATAAAATAAATAAATAAATGAATCTTTAAAACACAACAAAACAAAAAAAACCCTTTTATAGGTGTGGCCTCAGCAAAGTTTTTCCAAAGCACTGTCATCAAGAGAAAAGTGGTTCACGAACTTGGGTTGCTCCTGCAGATGTGAACATGGACAGGATTGTGAAAGTGGCCGCACATCCTTCACAAGGAATTATTGATTTATATATTATATACTCTTGTAAAGTGTTGCCGACATTTGCAAGAACACTTTTTTTTTTTTGTGGCTGCGCTGCACGGCATGCGGGATCTTACCCTGACCAGGGATTGAACCCTGTACCCCTGCAGTGGGAGCACAGAGTCCTACCCACTGGACCACAAGGGAAGTCTCCACATTTTTTTAATATCACACATTTAATAAGATCTGTTCTTTTTTTTTTTTTTCCTTTTTTTTGCTGTACGCGGGACTCTCACTGTTGTGGCCTCTCCCGTTGCGGAGCACAGGCTCCGGACGCGCAGGCTCAGCAGCCATGGCTCACGGGCCCAGCCGCTCTGCGGCATGTGGGATCTTCCTGGACCTGGGCACGAGCCCGCGTCCCCTGCATCGGCAGGCAGACTCTCAACCACTGTGCCACCAGGGAAGCCCCTGTTATGTGTATTTTACCAACGTTTATTTAAACATTTTTTAAATGGTTAAAATGATAAATTTTGTTTCATATATACATTTTGTTTTAAAATATAGATGTGTATATATATATTTTTTACCACAGTAAAAAACAAACAGCTTTACAATGATGGGATATTATGCAGTCATTTAAAAACTAGTAGGTAGATATGCAGTAACATAGAAAGATATCCATATATTGCTAAGGACAAAGAGAAAATTATAGGACAGCAAGTAAAGAATGGCTCTATTTTTACAAATGTAATTAATAATAATAATGGGTTAGAAACAGAGTGAATATGCACCCAACTGTTACCAGTGTCGGGGTGAGAGCAATGATCTGGGGAGATTTCATTCTACATTATGAATTTTGTGGTGTGTGAAATCAGAACCAAAAAGTGTTTTTTCAAAAACCTTCAATAGTTCCTCTTTGCTGTTACGGTAAAGTTTCATGTTCAAGAAATGGCCCTTGCCTACCTGTCTCATTCCTCTCAACTTCCTTCCTTGCAGGCAAGTGGAATTATTTTTATTCTGTTGTGCCATGCTTTCTCTGTCCCTGGGACAGTCACACGTACATTCTTTCTGTCTGAAACACTCACCGCCCTCATCCCTTTTCCCCACTTAATTCCCAATCACCCTTCAGGTCTCAGCTCACACATCCCTTTTCTTGGAAAGTCCTCCCCCATCCCCCCCCCCAGTCCAGGTTACCGACTCCTCCCATGCCCTCCCATGGTGAGCATCCTACACTTCTAAACTGCCCCCCATTTCACACTGTGACAGTCCCTGTTGGCCTTTCCCTGTGGCAGCAGGAAGGATGACTATATAGTCCATCTCTCTCTCCCCAGCTCCTAATTTAGGACCTGATGCATAGTTAGAACTCAACACAAATTTCTTGAACAAATTAATGGATACCATTGACTTGTGAATCTGGTCTGGGTTGGTGGGTCTCCCTGTCCATCCTCATCTGTTTTTCTGCAGTGACAAGGATTTTCTGGCCTTGAAGAAGAGATGGTCTTTTTTCTCTGTCCATCAGGGTGCCAGCCAATCTTCCTCTCTCCTGAAGTCTTGAATGTCTTGACCTGGATTGTTTATAATTACAACAGAAGGAGAATATTTGTATTCATTAATGATCTGGGAAACTGGGGCTCTAAAGCAAGTAAAATGTCCTTCATGAGACCCCAAACTGAGGCAGAGGGAAGGCTTGAGCTCAGGTCTTCCAGCATCACATACAGGCCTCTTAGCACTGAACACTTAGGGTGGGAAGCAGCTTCCTCATATCTCCGGCACCTCATACAGGAACTGCCACAGAATTCATAGCCAATGAGTGTTTGTTGAATGAATGAATGAATGAATGAATAAAGGAAGAAGAAAGTTCTATACATAAACACACACTCATAGTATCTCTTCTATAAAATCAGAAGACAGAGTGCCAAAGCCACAAAAGCAGCCACAGAACTTGTAATTGTCCATGTCATTAGGCACAGTGTCCCACCATTAAGACTGAAGTGGACGAGCATAGTCTAAGGTAACTGAGGAACTTGCGTTCCTTATACCCTGAAGCAACCTTTACTGAGCATCTTCTCTGTGCCCAGCACTTTGCTGGATATTGTGAATTCCAACATGGGAAAAACACTATTCCTCTCCTCTGGGCACACTATCTGGTTGGAAAGAAACTCATAGAGGTAAAGTTCCTGGACAGAGTGATAGGGGCTCTCTCAAGGCAAACAAGGATGGTTAATTCATGAGTGAAAGCACTTGTCACATTGGTGCCTCTACGCTGCTCACCAAGGCTGGAGCATATGCTAATGAGAACAGCCAGGAAGGATTGGATACCAGAAAAGTGGGCTTGGCCAGGCCACAAAGGACCCTGTGTGCCATGCTGGGAAGTTTGGGCTGAGACCTAAGTCCTGATTTTTTGTTTGGGTTTTGTGGTCATTTGATCTATAAATTAGCACATCTGTACAGTAATTCAGTGGAATATTAAAATATGTTAGTAGTATTGCAAATAAAAATTTGATTGACTGCAAAATAAGAAAAACGATGACCTAAAATTTGCTACTTTGTATTCTAAAAGGGAGCTCCAAAGGATGACAAAAGAGACAGATATACAAATAAGATGTTTTCAATGCCTTGTACTCCTAAGTTGAGTGTAACTATCACCAAAACGTGTGGGTTTATCAGACTGTGACGCTACCTAAAGGATCTCAAAATAGCTCTGCTCTGCTGTCTGCGGCAGAAAAGGTTCTGCTCTATTCGGCAGTAGCTCATTCTTTACTATTGTTGCTATGTGACAAACTATTGGCTCTCAGTGTTAATCCAAGCCTGCTAGAGAAGGAGGGCGGGCAGAGGGCTCTGAGAGAAGCACCTTTCCCAGAATCTAATGTAACAAACGTGTCCTGAGCATTTTCAAGATTCCCGCACGGCCCCTGGCCCTGAAGATACAGATATCCAGTTCAGTTCAGTGACCATTTATTGAATAACTCCTATATGGGAGGCACTGTGCTGGGCTCCAGGGATAGAAAGATAAATAAAATTCCCATGGTTTTGCCCTCAGTTGCTCACTATTTAATGGGAGAGATAGTTTTGTGAACAGGAAACTACAATCTAACATACAAGATGCAATGAAAGAGGCTTGGATGCTGTACAGACACTCAGAGGGGGTGCTTCAAGTGAGGTCAGCTTTGGACATGGTGATGTGCTTGTGGGAACCCATATGGAGATCTCCCATGGACAGCTGGATGTACAGTTTTTAGGGAAATCAAACTCGGTCCTTGCCCTGGAGGGTCTTGCTATGGAGTGAAAGAAACAGAAATGTGAATATAATAGATCAATTACAATACTCTGTAGTGAAGGCTAACACAGGGGTTCACAAAGTTGATGGTATGACTACCTTGGCCTGGAAGTTGTGATGTCCCTCTAGGAGACAGCCTAGGAGGAGCTGAGTGTTGAATGATTCAGAGTGGTTATCCTTGTTGGAAAAAAAAAAAAAAAAAAGGAGAGGGTTTTGTGAAATAATTGAGCAGCTCCTCTTTGGCTCTGTAGTCTAGGCACAGGTAAGAGGAGAGTGCCCAGAGATGGCACAGCAAACATAAAGCTTAGAAGCTGGACAATGGCCACTGGTAAAGTGGCTTACTGGGGAGCTGAATGTATCACCTGGTGACATAAGATGTTTTGGGGTGTTGAGGTCATTAGAGGCAGACAAGGCAGCAAACCCAGTGTCCCCCACTCTGCCAACCTACAGATATCTCATTCTGTAGGACTTCAGGTACACGTCCATGAGACTCAGGTGAAATACCTGCCGTGTTCTCCTACCTGCAGCCTCATTGCAGGTTTATTCTTTGCACTACTTCTTTGGCTCATCTTGGCATAAATCATAGTCAGAGCAACTTCAAGTCAAGTCCAAATCAATATTCTCACTCATCCTTGAACATTAATTAAATTCTGTGCTTTGACCCAACTCAGCTTTCTAGGTAAGGGAAACAGACTCTGTAAAGGCCTGAAGTCACTGTTGCCGTAGCTAAAAGTGTGTAGAGCAACTAATAGGAGATTCGTGAAGTCATGTATTAATTTATCAAAATTGTTTGAATTGGCACCTCATGTGGCAAACAAAGGGTTAACGTATCCACAGGGCTCTTGCGAAAAGATAAAGGAAAAAAAAGTAGAAAAACATTGGGCAAATAACCCTCCCCAAGCAATAAACAGTTGTGGCTGACAAACCTTAAGGTGACTCCCGATAATTCCCACCTCCTGGTGTCCATGCCTCTGTGTAATTCCCTCCCCTGAAGTGTGGGCAGAAGCTGTGGCTCACTTCTAACCGGTAGAATATGGCAAAGGTAACGGGATGACACTCCCAGATCATGCTGTGTTACGTATGACTGTATCAAGAGCAGCCACGTTGAGGAAGCTCACCTGGCAAGGGACTCTGGGTGGTCTCGAGGAACTGCAGGAGGCCATCAGCCAACACAAAGCCAGAGCGTCAGTCATACAGCTACAAGGAAATGAATTCTGCAACCATCTGAATGAGCTTGGAAATAGATTCTTCCTCATTTGAGCCTCCTAATGAAACTGTAGCCCAGTCGACACTTTGTGCGGCCCTGGGAGACGCTGAAGTAAGGACCCAGCTAGGCTATGCCTGGACTCCTGACCCACATAAACTGTGAGATAATAAATATATGTATTGTTTTAAGCCACTAAATTTGTGTAACTTGTAATGTAGCAGTAGAAAACTAAAACAATACAGGAAAGGAAATACCAACAGGACTTTTTTTTATGCAAATGTATGTATGTATGTATTTTTGTATTTATTTATTTATTTAAGCCTCTCTGGGTGGCTTGTGAGCTTTTAGTTCCCGAATCCTCGGCAGTGAAAGCGAGGATCGTAACCACTGGGCCACCAGGGAATTCCCCATGCAAATGTATTTTTAAGTAGGTGATATATTAACATGGTTTAGCACTGTAAAAGACAGCTTTTTCGTCCTACTCTTGTCCCCCAGTGACAATCTTTGTTACCAGTTTCTTCCGTATGCTCCCAGAGCTAGAGCTAATCAGTGCACATATGAGGAAACATGTATATTTCTTTGCCTTTTTAAAACTATTTTCTTTTAGTTAAGTGGTATTATACATATGCTATTCTGAACCTTTATTTTTATTTTTATATTGTGAAATACATCATACCCACAGAGGAGTGTATGAAACATATACATACATTTTAAAGACAAAGCCAACACACTGTAAAACCGTCATCCAGGTAATGAAATAAAATAAAGCCAGTATCTTAGCAGCCCTACCCCTGGCTGAGTGGCCGCTCCTATCACAAACCCCTTGCTTCTCAGAGGACGTAACCACTACACTGACTTCAGTCATTATCATTCCCTAGTCTTTTTATTTTATTTTATAAATTTATATTATTTATTTATTTATTTTTGGCTGCATTGGGTCTTCATCGCTGCGTACGGGCTTTTTCTAGCTGCAGCGAGCAGGGGTTACTCTTCATTGCAGTGCGCAGGCTTCTCATTGTGGTGGCTTCTCTTGTTGCAGAGCACGGGCTCTAGGAGCACGGACTTCAGTAGTTGTGGCATGTGGGCTCAGTAGTTGTGGCTTGCGGGCTCTAGAGCACAGGCTCAGTAGTTGTGGTGCATGGGCTTAGTTGCTCCGTGGCATGTGGGATCTTCCCGGACCAGGGAACAAACCCGTGTCCCGTGCACTGGTAGGCGGATTCTTAGCCATTGCACCACCAGGGAAGTCCCCCTCCTAGTCTATTTAATATGGTTTTTCCTCCTATGTTTGCATCCTCAGACACTGTACAGTCGTTTAGCTCCACCCATTTTTGATCTTTATATAAGGAGAATCATGCTCTTCATTTGTGACTTATTTAGCTTGCTTTTTTTTTTTTTTGCGGTACGCGGGCCTCTCACTGTTGTGGCTTCTCCCGTTGCGGAGCACAGGCTCCAGACGCGCAGGCTCAGTGGCCATGGCTCACGGGCCTAGCCGCTCTGCGGCATGTGGGATGTTCCCGGACCGGGACACGAACCCGTGTCCCCTGCATTGGCAGGCAGACTCTCAACCACTGCGCCACCAGGGAAGCTCTAGCTCGCATTTTTATGCACCTCGGCCATGAGGATGAATGAAGTTGTGAGTTGTTCATTCTATTGCTGTACGGTTTTCCACTGTTTTTAACAAACTACAATTTATTTTTCCATTCTACTATGGATGGACATTTAAGATTTGACATTTTTGTTCCATTGGGAACAATTCTGCTCTGAAATTCATTTACATAACTCCTGGTATACATGGGCAAGGCTTTCTCAAGGAGTATAGATACCAGGATTGGAATTTCTGCGATATAGGGCATTCATATCTTCAGTTTTTCTGAGCAGTTTATCAGTTTATACTCCTGCCAGCAGTGTATGAGAGTTCCTATTGCTCCACATCACTGAGGACATTTGGTATTGTCAGACTTCTTAATTTTAGCTACTCTGGTGGGAATGCAGTGCAGTCTTGGTGTGATTTTAATTTGTATTTCCCTTAATGCCTATTAGGAGTTCTTCTTTTATGGAGTGCCAGTTCAAGCTTTTGTTCAATTTTCCGTTGGTTTGTTTGTCTTTGTCTGATTGATGATTTGTAATTTCCCATTTTGTCGTTGTCCTTTAACTTTGCAAATGGATCTTAAGTATATAGGATGTTCACCTTCAATTATGAAAAGAGATGATAAAACTATGATGACGTTCTTTTTGTTATTATCAGATTGGGCAAATATCAAGGAGTTTGATGATATTCTTGGCTGCCATGTGAAGAATGTATAGTAGTACATTACAGACGGGTGTGTAAATGGGTGAACTTCTATGATATCAGCGTGGCACACCTAACACACTTTGAAATGTATGTATGGTTTGACTCAGCCATTTCATTTCTAGGAATTTATCCTGTGATATACAGCTGTTCCCCAACTTACGATGGTTCAACCTTAGGATGGTGCGAAAGTGACACTCATTCAGTAGAAACCATACTTCAAATTTTGAATTTGGATCTTTTCCCGATTTAGTGGTATTTGGGAGAATTGCTCTCTCAGGATGCTGGGCAGGGCAGCAGCTATGGCTCCCAGGCAGCCACGTGATCACGAGGGTAAACACCCAATACATCTACAACCATTCTGGACCCAGACAGCCACCCTGTTTCTCACTTTCAGTACAGTATTCATATAATGACATGAGATAGTCGACACTTTTTATCAAATAGGCTTTGTGTTAGATGATTTTGCCCAACTGTAGGCTAATGTAAGTGTTCTGAGCACGTTTAAGGTAGGCTCAGCTAAACTTGATGTGTTGTAGGTTTAGGTGTATTGAATGCATTTTTAAAAATAAATTTATTAATTATTATTATTATTTATTTTTGGCTGTGTTGGGTCTTCGTTGC
The DNA here is from genome assembly GCF_949774975.1 of Lagenorhynchus albirostris. Taxonomy (NCBI): domain Eukaryota; kingdom Metazoa; phylum Chordata; class Mammalia; order Artiodactyla; family Delphinidae; genus Lagenorhynchus; species Lagenorhynchus albirostris. The sequence goes on from NC_083105.1 coordinate 8,074,520, forward strand.
TGCACGTGGGCTTTCTCTAGTTGTGACGAGTGGGGGCTACTCTTTGTTGCAGTGCACGGGCTTCTCATTGCCGTAGCTTCTCTTGTTGTGGAGCACGGGCTCTAGGCACAGGGGCTTCAGTAGTTGTAGCGCATGGGCTTAGTCGCTGCATGGCATGTGGGATCTTCCTGGACCAGGGCTCGAACCCGTGTCCCCTGAATTGACAGGTGGATTCTTAACCACTGCGCCACCAGGGAAGTCCCTTGAATGCATTTTTGACTTATAATATTTTCAACTTATGATGGGTTATAGGGACATAACCCCATCTTAAGGTCGAGGAAGGTCTGTATTCGCTTATGTGTGAAATGACACATTCAAGGTTATTCAGGATAACATTGTTATAATAGCAAAAGATTGAAAACAACTTAAATACCTAGCAGCTAAGGACTGCTTCAATAATTTATGACGCATCTTTACAAAGGACCATGCAGATTTTTAAAAAATTTATACAAGCTGAAAAGGAATATCTTTCAAGATACATTGTTAAGCAGGAAAATAGCCAGGTGTAGAATACTGTGTATAATACTACAGTATATATGCACATATGCTTGTATTTGCAAAGAATATCTTGAAAGGATCCTCAAGAAAATAGGTATAGTGGGTGATTGGGGAATTAGGGTGGAAAGAGACTTTTTTTTACTGTATGTCCCTTTGCACCTTTTGGATTTTCTACTAGGTGCACATATCACCTAAAAGTAAGTTAAATAATTTTAAAATGTATTGAGCTCCAATTATGGGCCAGTTCTGTGCTAAATCCTAGAGATATGGTGGTGACCAAAACAAAGACTTTGCCTTGTGGAGCTCCTCGTCTAGTGATGGGTGACTGTCCCTGAAACCATCATTGGGGTGATATGTGATGAGTGCTATAATAGGGGACATTGAGGCACTTTGGAGGAAAGTGACACAAAGCAGGGATGTCTAACAGAGCCTTGCAGGTGAGCAGGCAGCCTGATGTTTATGTGAGGAGCAGAAAGAAAAGGGAGCCAGCCTGTGGAGGTGGCTTACAGAGACCACAGGCCCCAGCAGAGGAAACAGCATTTATGGAGGGAGAGCAGAGCTCTGTCCATTTGAGGAACTGAAAGAAGTTCGGCTCAGCAGGAAGTTGACAAGAGCAGAGTTGGTTTTCAGAAAAAGCCACAGTAGAAGTATGGGGAAAGGATTGAAAGGGGACAAGAGTGGAGTCCAGAAGACGTGTTAGGAAGCTTCTGCCGTCATCAGGTGATAGAGGACAGGTGGCTGGATCAAGATGGTGGCCGTGGGGATAGAAAGGATGGGACAGATGCCAGAGATATTAAGAATATAGAATTTACAGTCCTGGTGGTTGGATGACAGGGTGAAGGAGAGAGAGGATCAGTATAACAATAAAGGCTAATATTTGGTAAGGATTTACCACGCGGTAGTACCTGCCCAGCACTTGGCGTGACTCCGTCATTCAGCCGTCTCGGTGATCTGGAGAGGTAGGTCTGCCACGATGAGAGTGTACAGATTTAAAGGAGGTTAAGGAACTTGCTTGAAGTCACATAGGTACTATGTAGCAGAATCAGCATTTGAAGCCATATATCTGGCTGCCAAGTTCATGCTCTCGACCCATCTCTTAAGGGTGGCTCCCAGGTGTCAGGTTTGGGCAAATGAGTGGCTGATGACGCTATTTATTGAGAGAAGAAGGTTTGAGGAAGAAAATGGACATCTATTCTTCTAAGTTAAGGTTCCTGCAAGACCCTACCTGAGTAGGTTAAGTACAATAGGCAGTTTTACATATAAAACTGGAGAAAGTTCTGGGCTGGAAATTTGGGTATCATCAGGATACAAATAGTGCCTGAGGTCAAAGGAGTGGATGAAAGTAGACGGAGACAAACTAAGTAAGAGCAAAGAGGAGCCAGTACAGTTTTTTTCTTTAGCAAGGAAGTCACATAATTCAATCTTGTTTATAGGAAGGTAACTCTGGTAGCAATGTAGAAGATTGGCTGATTCGGGGACATACGTAGTAGAAAATCCAATACATGTGTTCATGTTATCATTTAATCATCTTCCAAGCATCACTACACACTTTGTACCAGGGATCACCAAGCCCAGGGAACACAGAGACAAACCAGACCCTGTCCTTGACCTCGTGAGACTTTGGGGCCAGGAAGGAGTGAGATTAGTGAACCTCGTGTTACAAGAGGAGTAGGTGGGCACAGGGTGCTGTGGGAGCACAGAGGAGGGAGAGGAGATCTAAATCCACCTTGGGCAGGGGGTTCCATAATAGAAGACATGGCTAGGGGTTTCCTTGGTGGTCTAGTGGTTAGGACTCAGCACTTTCATGGCCAGGTTCAATCCCTGGTTGGGGAACTGTGATCTCACAAGCTGTGCGTCGTGGTGAAAAAAGAAAAAAGAAGACGAAGAAGCAGAAGAAGCAGCAGAAGACATGGCTAGAGGTTCATTACTTCTTGATGAACAAGTAAGAGACACCTAGATGAGTAACAGGCAGACCATTGTAGGCAGAGCCAGCAGGGTGGGTGAAGGTACCACTAACTTAAAATGCTTCGTTCAGTAACTTCATGGGATTAAGTGAGACTGGGGCAATGGGTGCCTGTGTGGGGAAGGGAAGTAGATAAGGCTGGAGATCTGGATAAGCTCCTAAAAAGCTGGGGTGTGCTTAAAGAAGGAGATTGAATTTTATCCTGAAAATAGTGGTAAAACTTTGGAGGTAAGCAGGGAGGTTATGTGATCAGATTTGCCCTTTAGAAAGATCCCTGTGGCTGCAATGTGGGGAATGGGCAGGAGGAGGCCAGATGCCCAGCAAGAAAGATAGCTGGGAGGATGCTGCGGTGGGAGTGGGGAATGGTGACAGTGATCCAGGTAGAAATGATAAGGACTTGAATTCAGGTGTATGTACTACTCAGCTCTCTCTAAGTTATGCTGCATAACAAACAACTTTAAAATCTCATGGCACGGCTTCCCTGGTGGCGCAGTGGTTGAAAGTCTGCCTGCCGATGCAGGGGATACGGGTTCGTGACCCGGTCCGGGAAGATCCCACCTGCCGCGGGGAGGTTGGGCCCGTGAGCCATGGACGCTGAGCCTGCGCGTCCGGAGCCTGTGCTCCACAACGGGAGAGGCTACAACAGTGAGAGGCCCGCGTACCGCAAAAAAGAAAAAAAAAAAATTTCATGGCATATGGCAACATATACTTATTTTTCCCTCATGTAACATGGAGGTTGCAGGTTGGCTATCCCTCTGCTAGATGCAGCTGCACAAATCTTTTCTTTCTGGAACCCGGGATGAAGGAACAGCCACCTTCTGAGACATGTTGTTCTCATAGCAGAGGGTTGGAGAAAAAGCCCCCCAGTCAAGCCACACAATTGCGTTTAAAGCTCTGCTCAGTTGTGACAAAGGTCACATATACTTAAATCCCACTGGCCAAAGCATATCAAGTGGCAAAATCCAAAGTCAGTAGGCCAGGGAAATTTGTTATGCGTTGGAGGGAATGAATGATTGTGAACATATAAGACAGTTGATAGCAACCTGTCGTTGAGGACAGAAAGGAAAAATTGATTAGAATCTTGTCATTTGGTGGATTTGATTGGATGTGCCAAGGATTACCTCAGGTGGTTAAGTCAAAGGTGGTACCACTCAGTAAGAAAAGGGATACAGGAAAAGGGATACAGGAAGAGGAACCTTGTAGTAGATGATGCTCAACATCAAATCTGGCTTCTTGTGATAACGGTACCCTGGTTTTGCTTTAAGGGAACCATTCCTCCCCCACTTTCAACCGTTATGCTTTGGGTGAAACTTCTTCCAGCCCCTTACCAAGGGTGGAGCATGTGACCTAGTCTTAAGCCAATAAGAACATTCTGTACCCTTGAACACAATAATCGGTTCAAGATGGGTTCATGACACAAATCTGGTCAATCAGAGCCAATGAGGCTCAATTTTAGGTCTTTAATTTGCTGACTTGAATGAGAAAGGCCAGAGTTATGGCAGCACCACAGGAATGGAATAGAGCCTAGGAATAGAGTCAGCACAGAGGAAGCAGGACAGGGAGAAGATATGAGACTGGTTCCTGGTAATACCACCTGAACCTTGACCAAGCCACATGTGGAGCAATCCCAGGGAATTACGAATTCTGAGCATCAGAAACCCAGAGGGAAAAGCTAGAGAATGAGTGGTTCATGGAGGTAAGAATAATCCAAGCAAGAGATAATGTGGAATTGAAGTAAGTCAGTGGCTTTGGAAATGGATAGAAAGACTGAGTGAGAAACATGTTTGAAGACCATGGAATTTGTCGGCTCACAGCACATGGGGGTTAATGGAGAGAAAGGTGAAGATGATGATGTACTAGTAGAGAGCGAGAAATATTTGGAGAGATGGTGAAAGCATTGAGATCAACAGTACAGGGCTTCCCTAGTGGCGCAGTGCTTAAGAATCCACCTGCCAATGCAGGGAACACAGGTTCGAGCCCTGGTCCGGGAAGATCCCACATGCCGCGGAGCAACTAAGCCCGTGGGCCACAACTACTGAGCCTGCGCTCTAGAGTCCATGAGCCACAACTACTGAAGCCCGCGTGCCTAGAGTCCGTGCTCCGCAACAAGAGAAGCCATTGCAGTGAGAAGCCCGCGCACCACAACAAAGAGTAGCCCCTGCTCGCCGCAACTAGAGAAAAGCCACGCACAGCAACAAAGGACAAAAGCAGCCAAAATAAATAAATAAATAAATAAAATTTATTAAAAAAGAAAAAAGAGTACAGAAAGTGGGGCATTCTTTTTTATTTTATCTTTTTTTTTTTTTTTTTTTTTGGTACGCGGGCTTCTCACTGCTGTGGCCTCTCCCGTTGCAGAGCACAGGCTCCAGACGCGCAGGCTCAGCGGCCATGGCTCACGGGCCCAGCTGCTCCGCGGCACGTGGGATTTTCCTGGACTGGGGCACGAACCCGTGTCCCCTGCATCGGCAGCCAGACTCTCAACCACTGCGCCACCCGGGAAGCCCAAGTGGGGCATTCTTGAGAGTCAAAGAATAGGTTCTATTTTGGACACGTTCAATTTGAGGTGCCTATTGCGGACAGAAAGGCTGGTATGGAACGTGATAAACAATGGGTCAAAAATGGGCTTCCCTGGTGGCGCAGTGCTTGGGAGTGCGCCTGCCGATGCAGGGGACACGGGTTCGTGCCCCGGTCCGGGAAGATCCTACATGCCGCGGAGCAGCTGGGCCCGTGAGCCGTGGCCGCTGAGCCTGCGCGTCCGGAGCCTGTGCTCCGCAACGGGAGAGGCCACAACAGTGAGAGACCCGCATACCGCAAAAACAAAACAAAACAAAACAAAACAAAAACACACAAAAAAGAATGGAGATGTAGACTCGGAAAATGTCAGTATATAGTTAAGAGTAGAAGCTAAGGGGTAAGTGCGCTTTCCCAGAGAAAGCTGATACAATTGGAGTGGAAGGGAGTCATAGGCCTTGAAGAATCACATCCTTTAAGGAGCTGGCAATGATGGTGGAGAAGTGACAAGACTGAGAGGCATGACTTGGGAAAGGGAAGGGCAAAGTGCTGCCGGCACCAAGGACTCGGGGAGTCTCCGGAAGTAAGGGGTCTTTCCTAACACCCCCCTCTCCCACACAATCTATACCCAATCCATTGGCAAATGTGATCAAGTCTATTTTAAAAATAAATCTCAAATCTCTCCCCTTATCTCTTTCCCCACTGCCAGCATGTGGTCTAAGCCACCATTTCACCTGCATAAGAAGACGCATTCACTGGTCTTCCTGCTGCTACTTTTGCCCCCTGTCAAAGTAGTTCTTCCATGCAGAAGCCAGAGTGATCTTTTCAACACGTTAATTGAATCAAATCACTGCTCCAAGCCCTCCAGTGGCTTCTGCTGTGCTTAGAACGAAGCCCACAGATGACAGGGAACCAGTGGAGGGCTTTAAGTAGGGGAGTGACACAATCAAATTTTTGAGAATTTGGAAAGCATCTGAAAGTTACTGTAATAGGCTGGCGGAGTGAAGAAAGAACAGAAGCAGAGACTCCAATGAGGAAGCTGTTATACGATGAAAGAAAAGGTAGAGGGGATGGATTTAAGGAATATTTAGGCAGTTGAATCTGTAAGGTTGGTGGTTGAATGGCTGGCTCCTTGAGGGCTTGAGGTTTCCTGTTAGGGGACAATAGTGCTATTAGCCAGGAATAGGAGACAGTGGCGCATCTAGGCAGCTGTATGCTGCAGGGGCAAACTGGTCTGGCTTAAAATTCAGGGTCACCCATCTCCCTGGGCCTTCAACAATGCTGAGAGTATTACCAAGCATCTCTGGTCAGCTCTCTCTCCAGGTCTCCACAAGATTATTGCTAATCTTTCTTTTTTTTTTTTTTTCTGCTAAGCTATGTACTCCTTTGCCTTCCCGTTTTACTCTCAGTAGATGGCCTTGCTTCCTACCGCACAGAGCAAAGATAAAGCATCAGAACACAACTCATCCACATCCTTAGGCCTGGTGTCTACCCCTTCTCTGGTTTCAGTACTATGGCAGAGGGCTTCACTGGTGGTGCAGTGATTAAGAATCCGCCTGCCAATGCAGGGGACATGAGTTGAAGCCCTGGTCCGGGAAGATCCCACATGCTGCAGAGCAGCTAAGCCTGTGTGCCACAACTACTGAGCCTGAGCTCTAGAGCCTGTGAGCCACAACTACTGAGCCCATGTGCCACAACTACTGAAGCCTGCGCGCCTAGAGCTCGTGCTCCACAACAAGAGAAGCCACCGCAATGAGAAGCCCACACACCGCAATGAAGAGTAGCCCCCGCTCTCTGCAACTAGAGAAAGCCCACGCGCAGCAATGAAGACCCAACACAGCCAAAAATATAAATAAATAAATAAATATATTAAAAAAAATACTATGGCAGAATGGACAAAACCCTCCCTAGATTAGAAGAGAAGTTTGGGAAATCAGAGATCTAGTCCAGAATGATGCTATCCTTCCCTGGTAGCTCAGATGGAGGCATTATCATATATCATTTTTATGAAAAAAATCCCCAGGAGGAAAGCAAATGCGTTTTGGGGACAGAAAGGCTAAGGAATTTTTATCATTTCTTAGGGAAAAGGGCAAAATCATATCAATCAGAGGAAATCGTGTTTTTCACCGGACTAGACAGTGTGGAGTTGGAAGAAATGAATTCTGTGGTGAGAAGGTGAGTTTGCCGTTTGGTAACTGAGGAGCGAAACAGCTACAGATATGGCTGATACAGAGATTCAGCTGAAGGTCTAAGATTTTACATCCCTGTTAAAAGTCCAGAGCACTCCCCCACTACCCTTAATCCCCTTGGAAAGTAGTAGACACCCAAGCAGAAGAAGGTTCCACTGACATCCAACTGGAACGTGACACCAGAAGAGCTACTCTCATGCCTGGAGGGTTGGGGAGTCCCAAGAGGCAGGAATGGGGCTCAAAGTGAGGAAGGGCTTAGGGAAGAGGCTGACCGAAGATCCAGAGGAGAGCATGAGGGAGGATCCACTTGAAAGAAAGGGAGCCCTTCACTCCTCCCCAATCTCATTTTCTGGGCCTTCCTACTCTGCCTTCAAAATGCTGAGTGGAGGGACTTCCCTCATGGTTCAGTAGGTAAGACTCTGCTCTCCCAATGCAGGGGGCCTGGGTTTGATCCCTGGTCGGGGAACTAAGATCCGGCAAGCCACGTGGCGCAGCCAAAATAAATTAAAAAAAAAAAGTGCTCAGCTCCCCAAGACTTAGACCTTGGCCACCTAATACCACTCTCTATCCCTAGGCAGCCTTTCAGTGCCATCTCTACATATGTCCAGTACATGTTTGTTGAATGAATCGTGCATAAATGAAGGTGAAGATTTCTGGAGCAAGATGATGTTATGGGGTCAATTGTGTTCCCCCCAAATTTGTAAAGTCCCAATGCCCAGTATCTCAGAATATAGCTTATTTAGAGAAAAGCTCTTTAAAGAGGTGATTAAGTTAAAATGAGGCTGTTAGGGTCGGGCCCTAATCCTATATGACTAGCCTTCTAATAAGGAGAGGCAGAGACACCAGCGATTGGAGCACACAGAGAAAAGGCCATGTGAGGACACAGGGAGAAGGGACTGTGATACTGTGATATAAGAAATATATATTTGGTCTTTGTCTCCAGTTCATGGCACAGAATTCCTAAAACCCTGAGTGATGGGGGGAGAGGAGTGTCTTTTGTTATTCATAATAAGCTCCTTTCAATCATACCTGAGTTTATGCTAATGATGTACTCTTGGTGGGCCCCCTGGGTAGCTTCAGGAGCTACCAGAAGCCCACCAAGCTTGGGTAGCCCCTTACCAGAGGAGCCAGCCATGGGATTAGAGAGTTGGAACTTGCAACTCCATCTTCACCCACCCAATTCTGGGGAGAAGGGCGGGGCTGGAGATTAATCACCAAAGACCCGTGATTTGAGCATGATTTGGCTGCATTGGGTCTTTGTTGCTGCGCGCAGGCTTTCTCTAGTTGTGGCGAGCAGGGGCTACTCTTTGTTGGGGTGCGTGGGCTTCTCATTGTGGTGGCTTCTCTTGTTGCGGAGCACGGGCTCTAGGCACACAAGCTTCAGTAGTTGCAGCGCATGGGCTCAGTAGTTGTGGCGCATGGGCTTAGTTGCTCCGCAGCATGTGGGATCTTTCTGGACCAGGGCTCGAACCTGTGTCCCCTGCATTGGCAGGCGGATTCTTAACCACTGTGCCACCAGGGAAGCCGGAAACATTTGTTTCTTGAAGTTTCTGTAGGTTAGGAATCCAGTAGCAAATTAGCTGGGTGGTTCTCTCTCAGAGGCTGCAATTAAGGTATCAGCTGGGGCTGCAGTCATCCCAAGACTTTACCAGGGTTGGGGGGGGAGGGGGGAGAGGGATTTGCATCTGAGCTCACTCATGTGGCTATCGGCAGGCCTCAAAATTTCATTTCCAAAAAATTGAAAAAAAAAAGATCCATTTCCAAATTCCCTCAAATTAGGCTCTGCATGAGACAGCCTCACAACATGGCAGTTGGATTTCCTCAGAGTGAGCCATCCAGAGAAGGAGAGAGAGAAAGCACCCAAGACAGAACCACCATCTTTTCATGAACTAATCTTGAAAGTAATATTCTACCCTTCTCCTGTATTACCTTCCCTAGAAGTGAATAAGTAAATCCAGCCCATGCTCAGGGAGAGGGTGTTACACAAAGATGTGAATACTGGGAGACAAGGATAACAGGGAGTCATTATAGAGACTGCCCACCACAGGGGGCATGTGCTCACCTCTTTACCTTTTCCTTCTGCCTGATGGCTAGAAGACAGAGATGGTGGCTGGAACTCAAGCAGCCACCTTGTACTGTGAGGTGATCTTGGAAGTGGAAGGTGTAAATGGCACAGCAAAAGGATAGAAAAAGAAGCCAGGGTCCCTGTCATTGTGGAGAACCATTCCCTCCATGTGCTGTGTGTCTCTCAGTTTTTATTTAGAGAAAGAAATACTCTTATGTTGTTTAAGTCATTGTTATTTTGGATTTTCCAATTGCTGCCAGCCAAACCTAATCCTAAGTGATCCACGTTCTCTTTGGTGTGGCCCTGGAAACTACTCCAATTAGTAAAAGGGCTGGTTTCTTATTATTTCAATGCTTTAGATATGATCATTACAAGGACTTGCTCTTATTTTTTTAAAAATTTATTTATTTATTTATCTTTTTTTTTTTTTTGGCTGCGTTGGGTCTTTGTTGCTGTGCATGGGCTTCCTCTAGTTGCAGCAGCTTCTCTCGTTGCGGAGCACGGGCCCTAGGGCTTCCTTAGTTGTGGCACGTGGGCTCAGTAGTTGTGGCTCACAGGCTCTAGAGCACAGGCTCAGTAGTTTTGGTGCACGGGCTTAGTTGCTCCGCAGCACATGGGATCTTCCCGGACCAGGACTCGAACCCGTGTCCCCTGCATTGACAGGTGGATTCTTAACCACTGCGCCACCAGGGAAGTCCCCAAGGACTTACACTTGATGTATGTTCGTTGAAATCACTCTCATTCTCTTGCCCTCTCCTTTAAGTTCAGCCCAAACTGTTCTGTGTTCCCTCACCTTTGACTCATCCTCTCTCTCCTTTCAGCTATTTTCCCATTAAGAGGCAGACACTTGGGGCTTCCCTGGCGGTCCAGTGGTTAAGACTCTGCTTCCACTGCAGGGGGCGTGGGTTTGATCCCTGGTTAGGGAACTAAGATCCCACATGCTGCCACAAAAATAAAAATAAAAAATAAATAAAAACAAACTAACAATAAAACCCACAGCATTAAAAAAAAAAGGCAGATACTTGAATATATTTGTAGAACGTGGAGAAGAAATTGGCATAGAGAAGGAAATTAAAAATCCAGAAGGGAGTCAGGAATACCTGGCAGAATAATGCCCTAGAGCAGGGGTCGGCAAACAAGAGCTGCCAGTTTTTGTAAATACAATTTTATTGGAACACAGCCCCACCCATTCGTTTACCTATTGTCTATGGCTGCTTTCTTGCTACAAGGGAAGAAAGGCCCGCAAAGCCTAAAATATTTGCTATCTTGTCCTTGACAGAAAGTCTGCTGACTCCTGCCTTCCAGGAGGCAGGGGCGGGGGTTGGGAGCACAGAAGGAGTCAGAGATGCCGGTGAGGCTGGAGAGATAATAAATAGTGCAAGAGAGTGACTGTGGGCCCTAGCCCAGCAGGAAAAGCAGCGTGATTAAGGTGAGGCCGAGAGAAAGGAGAAAGATTCAGGGTGGACAGATGGGGAGGCTGAATGCTTCTGAAAGGCAGAGGGAGTGGGTGTGTGTAACATCCCCTGGAGGGGATGTTAACGACTAAGATTGCCCAGGTGCTGAGATCCTCATGACAACTGAGGCTTTCGTCCAGACCCCCTGGTCAACCATGAGCACAGATCTCTGGCCCCTTTGCCTTCCATTGTCTGCCCCTGCCCCGGGCCCAGATGCCAGAGTTTTCAAAGAGTGAACAGTGACAGGAGACGGCATGAAGAGACCAAGGACTAATGGCGAAGAACTGGCAGGAGGAGCTTCAGAGTTAGAGCCCCGGGCGGAGCAGGTGAGGGAAGCCGGAGGAGCCTCCGCTCCCGCAGCTTTCGGGACATCGCCAGCTTCTCCAGCCCCAGTGAGAGCAAGCTGCTGGAAGTGCGGGTCCAGGCTGAGGGCTTTGTTTGCCGTGAAGGGGGAGCAAAAGGCCGAGGAGAAAAGGAGGGAGGAGGTGTGATGGGTGAGGGAGCTTGAAATAGCCTAGTGTTGAGCAAAGCAAAGAAAGCAAGGCAATGGGTTGGATTTCCACAAACTTAACTCCAAGATCAGTAATATGTAACTATCATATTTAGAGCATTAAAACAATCAGTGACTAGCTACTGAGAGTCCCTGTAAGAATTAGGAGCAGAAAACCTCAAAACAAACAAAACAAGAATTAATTTTTTCCTCTGGTAGAAGTCCAGAGGTAGTTAGTTCATGGTTGGCATTAGTGATTCCAGCCGGTAGCAGAGACCCAGGCTCCTTCTACCCGCTCTGCTCCGTCCATCTTCCTTTCCTAAGTTATCTCTATTCCGAGATCTAGCAGCCATAGCATTTCCATTCCAGTCAGGAGAAGGAGGAAATGGGAGAAGGAGGTCCCTATAAGGACCCTTCCCAGAAACTTCAGCTGCCGTTACATATCCCATTGGTGAGGACTTTTATACAACTACACCTTGCCACAAGGCAGCCTTGGAAATATGAATTTCATTCTGAGTAGACACATGCACACCTAAATTTTACAGACCAAGTAGAGAACATACAAGGAAACAATTTTCTCTGCCACATTCCATCCTTACATCTATATATACAAAAGACGGCCATACATCCCAGTTTGCATGGGAGAGTCACGGTTTACACTGTTATCCCACATAATTATTAATAGAATTCCTTTTCACTCAAAAGTCAAAAAAAAAAAAGGAAAAAGCTTGGTGGTTCCTCAAAAAGTTAAACATAAAATTACCATATGATCCAGCAATTCTACTTCTAGGTATATACCCCAAAGGATTGAATGCAGGGACTTAAACAGATACCTGTACACCCATGTCCATAGCAGCATTATCCGTAATAGCCAAAAGGTAGAAACAACCAAGTGTCCATCAACAGCTAGAAGGATAAACAAAATGTGAACTATACATACAATGGAATACTATTCAGCCATTAAAAGCATGAAATACTGATACATGCTACAACATGGATGAACCTTGAAAACATTATGCTAAGTGAAAGAAGCCAGTCACAAAAGGACAAATGCTATATGATTCCATTTATATGAGTTACCTAGAACAGGCAAATCCATAAAGACAGAGAGTGGTTACAAGGGCTGGGGAGTGGGAGAAATGGAAGTTATTGTTTAATAGGTACAGGAGTTTCTATCTGGGATGATGAAAAAGTTCTGGAAATTGATAGTGATGGTAGCACAACAATGTGAATATATTTAATGCCACTGAACACTTAAAAACTGTTAAAGTGATACATTTTATGTTATGTATATTTTACCACAATTTTTTTCTTAAATTTATTTATTTATTTATTCTTGGCTGCTTTGGGTCTTCGTTGCTGCTTGCGGGCTTTCTCTAGTTGCGGTGAGCAGGGTCTGCCCTTCATTGTGGTGCACGGGCTTCTCATTGTGGTGGCTTCTGTTGTGAAGCATGGGCTCTAGGCACATGAGCTTCAGTAGTTGTGGCACGCGGGCTCAGTAGTTGTGGCTCACGGGCTCTAGAACGCAGGCTCAGTAGTTGTGGCGCACAGGCTTAATGGCTCCACGGCATGTGGGATCTTCCCAGGCCAGGGCTCTGAACCCGTGTCTCCTGCATTGGCACGCAGATTCTTAACCACTGCGCCACCAGGGAAGTCCCATTAAAAGTGAAAAAAACCCTTAAGGTATCTACCCAAGAGAAAAGAAAGCATATATGTCCATACAAATACTGACAGTTCAGAGCAGCTTTTTGTAATAGCCAAAAACTGGAAATAACCCAAATGTACATCAAGAGGTTAATGGAGGGCTTCCCTGGTGGTGCAGTGGTTGAGAGTCAGCCCGCTGATGCAGGGGACACCGGTTCATGCCCCGGTATGGGAGGATCCCACATGCCGCGGAGCGGCTGGGCCCGTGAGCCATGGCCGCTGAGCCTGTGCGTCCAGAGCCTGTGCTCCACAACGGGAGAGGCCACAACAGTGAGAGGCCCGCGTAACACAGAAAAAAAAAAAAAAAAAAAAAAAGAGGTTAATGGATAAACAAACTCTGGTATATGTATACAATGGAATACTTTTCAGTAAGAAAAAGGAATACACTCACAATACCTGCAATAACATAGATGAATCTCAAAATAATTATGTTGAGTGAAAGAAGCCATATAAAATAATTTATGCTATATTTATATATTCATTTATATAGAATTCACATACTTTCTAGAAAGTGCACACTACTGTATGGTGACAGAAGTCGATTGGTGGTGGCCTGCTGGGGGGTACAAGGAAGGATAGGAGAGGAGGATAACCAAGGAACACACGGACGCTTTGGCAGAAGTGATGGATAAATTCATTATCTTGATTGTGGTGACAGTTTCATGGGTATATACAGGTATATACTATGTCAAAACTTTTTAATTTGTACACTTTAAATATGTGCAGTTTTTTATATGTCAAGGATACCTAAATAATATTATTAAAATAAACATGCACACATAATTTCATTAACATATGAATAAATAATATTAAAAATAATTTTTAAAGAAGTGTCCTAGTTTGGATGATAAATTAAATGGTCACCCTATATATATTCTTCTCTCCACTTATGAAACACATTCACCTGATCCCCAATAGAGAAACTCCCCAAATCCCACTGTGTTCAGCTCAAAGTCTATAACCTAAGTCTATAACTACCCACTGGGTCCAGATAGAGGTGCAACCTATAAGCTAAAAGACAAACTGTCTTTAGTTATGTACTAGTGGAGTAGGAACAAGGTAACCACAATAAAAATGACTGTTCTGAAAATGAGAGAAATGTCCACTATCCCCCAAGGACACAGGAGAGGTTGGTGTTGGGGAGATGCGTGTTGGGGCCACAAGGTTTTCAGTGCCTGTTTCACTTCTGGTGCAGGTTTGTAGCCTGGGAATGGCTTCAGGGTTGAGTAGTCACAGATGTTTTCAGGCCAAACTGGTGGTTACTTGGGTAATACAGTAGCACCCCCTTATCCACGGTTTTAGTTTCACTTACACTTTCCCTGGTTTCTGTTAGCCAAGGTCAAATGCCATCCGAAAATATTAAATGGAAAATTCCAGAAACAAACAATTCATAAGTTTTAAATTGCACACCGTTCTGAGTAGTGTGATGAAACCCTGCCCAGTGTACCTTTGTCCTGCAGGGACATGAATCACCTGTTTGTCCAGTGCATCCGCACTGCATATACTTCCCGCCCCTTAGACATTTAGTAGCCTTCTCGGTGATCAGATCGACTACTGTGGTGTCACAGAGCTTGTGTTCAGGTAACTCTCATTTCACTTAATAATGGCCCCAAAGAGCAAGAGTAGTGATGCTGGAAAAAACAGTATGTATAGTGTTCAGTACTAGCCATGGTTTCAGGCATCCACTGTGGGTTTTGGAACTATCCCCCCACGGTTAAGGGGGGACACTTAGCAGCCCTCCAGACTATTTGCTTCGTGTGCAAATGACCACAGTCAAAGACCTCACCTAGATAAAATTTTTAGGCCGGGAGAGTTTGGTCTACAAATGAGCCTCTGTGCTGAGTTTAATGGCAGCCGCTTTCAGTGCTTCTAAAACAGGGTGGGAAGGCAAATTCCTTAATCCCATTTTTTGCCTTCAGGCTCCTGGCCTCTGGGGGAAAGTTAGCCTTATCTCTCACTACTGCTCCTAAGCCGCTCCTCATAATTGCCTAGGTTTGAAATACCAAAGCAGAGGGCTTCTTTCAGCCCCGATTGTCTCCATGTTAGGGAACCCTTGGACAATTTGGATTGGGGGCTGCCAGCAGAGTACATTCCTTTCTATCTCTGCTGAAGACTGGAGCGCTTCTGTTTGTGTGTGCCCTGCTCTCTGAGGACTCTTGAAAGCAGAAAACAGCACCCAATGCACACGATGACTGAATATTCCCTACCAGTTCTCCAGTATTCCTGCCCCATTTGGAACCTGCCTTTCAAGGGCGGCCGGCACTTGTGACCCATTAGTGTGTTGTGAAGTCAAGTGGGTCACAGCCAACTTTTTTTTAATGAGGTGGAATAGAATAGAAAATATCAGATGCCTGCAGCCCAGGGCAGGAATAGAAGCTCTACTCCACGAAATTCCCTGCTCAGCTGCTTCCAGCTCCCTGGGTCACCCTCCATTGCTGATGGGTGGCCTTCAGCTTCAGGCACCAAGTTAATATCTGCAGACCAGGCAGAAAGAAGTTTGTCAAAAGATGGAGAAGTAGTCAAAGGGTACGCCAACAGTCTTTTATTTTCTGTTCCTAGAAGCTGCCATATAACACTTCTACTTGTATCCCATCAGCAAGAGTTTAGACACATGGTCACATCTAGTGCAAGGAGGGTGAGAGATGTTATTTTCATTCTGGGTGACCGTGTGCCCACTTAGTGATATTCCAATAGGAAAAAAGGAGAGAGGATGTTCGCTATAAGGCAACTAATAGGATTCGTGTGTAGATTCAAGGCATCATGAGGGATAACCAATTCTTTCTTTATTTTTTAACCAGTGATTTCTTTCAAAACTCTCAAAGCTATTCTCACATGGCTAGAAGAAGACACCTTGTTCTCGGTCTGCATTTGACCCATTTCCACCTCTTTGACCACTGGATATAGTGCTTAAACTTAGAAGTAGAGTCAAGATTCCTAGGTTCAAATCCAGGCTACCCCACTTATGAGCTGTGCGACTTTCGTTGGCAAGTTATTTTAACTTAGTCTTAGTTTCCTTGGCTGTAAAATGATGGATACCAATAGTATTATAGCAGAGTATTTTTACGAGGATGAAATATGAATTTGCATGTAAGGAAGCAGAGTGCCAGGCAGATGATAAGCTCTTAATAAATGATAATTCTAATTTCTTTTTTTTTTGTGGCTGTTTTGGGTCTTCGTTGCTGCGCACAGGTTTTCTCTAGTTGCGGCCAGCAGAGGCTACTCTTCGTTGTGGTGCGCGGGCTTCTCATTGCAGTGGCTTGTTTTGTTGCGGAGCTCGGGCTCTAGGCACGTGGGCTTCAGTAGTTGTGGCTCGCGGGCTCTAGAGTGCAGGCTTAGTAGTTGTGGCGCACGGGCTTATTTGCTCTGTGGCATGGGGGATCTTCCCGGACCAGGGATCGAACCCCGTGTCCCCCGCATTGGCAAGCAGATTCTTAACCACTGCTCCACCAGGGAAGTCCCAATAAATGATAATTCTAATTTATTATTCAATAGCTCCTTGCTGCCTGAAGGCTTAACTACCCAGCACATGAGAGTCTTCTAGAAAGTGTCTGCGGTGCCCCTAGTGGGTCCCATTCCTCATTGTATGGTCTCTCATTTATTTATCTTTTAATAACATTGTTTCCAATTAAAAAGTAATGCAACCCAACAACCTCACCTCTAGGAATCTATCTTAAAGAGAGACTCACATGACTGCACAGAGATGTACCTGATGTGCCGCCATTGTTGTAATAGCAACAAACTGGGAAGCAACCTCCAATAAGAGAATATTTTAAAGTTGTGGTTGCAGCAAACATGGATGGACCTAGAGACTATCATACTAAACAAAGTCAGAAAGAGAAAAACAAATACCATATGATATCACCTACATGTGGAATCTAAAATATGACACGAAGGAGCATATCAATGAAATGGAAACAGTCTTACAGACATAGAGAACAGACTTGCGGTTGCCAAGGAGGTGGGCAGAGTGAAGGACTGGGAGTTTGGGATTAGCAGATGCAAACTATTATATATAGGATGGACAAATATTTAGGTCCTACTGTATAGCACCAGGAACTATATTCAATATCCTGTGATAAGCCATAATGGAAAAGAATATATGTAACTGAGTCACTTTGCTGTACAGTAGAAATTAAACACAACATTGTAAATCAACTATACTTCAATAAAAATTTTTAAAAATTATGGAACAGCCAGAACTCTGGAATCCCATGAAGTCATTTAAAAGTCCTAGACTGGGGACTTCCCTGACGGTCCAGTGGTTAAGACTCCGCGCTTCCACTGCAGGGGGCAGGGGTTCAATCCCTGGTAGGGGACCTAAGATCCTGCAAGCCAAAAAAAAAAAAAAAGTCCCAGACTGACTTCCTCTGACACCACTCTTCCTCTATCCTGTCTCCAGCCTTCCTGAGGGGTTTAAAACATTCCAGCCTTCCTGAGGGGTCTCCAGCCTTCCTGAGGGGTCTCAAACTTTCCACTCTTGTTCTTATTGTGAGACTTCTGTGTAAGCCTGTTCTTCAGCTTGGCAGGTTCTGTCCTTGAGAGATTTCATTTGGATATGGCTTTCCCTAAACCACCTCTTTCAATCTGAAGGAGTCCCTCAGCCTATCTGTAGCACATCACCCTGTTTTATTTCTCAATGTAGCACTTTCCCTTAATTAATTAATTTACTGTTTGCCTCTCCCAACTGGAACATATATGCCAGGAAAGTAGTACCCTAGTCTTGTTTACTATTCCGACGAAAACTGAGCCTGCTGCATAGTGGGAATTCAATAACTATTTGCTGAATAAATAATATTATTTATTATTTTGAGTAAATAAAAAGCACTTATTAAGTGCTTTCTATTTTCTGGGCATTGTCCTACATCTTTTAAGTATATTAATACATATAGAATCCTTACAACAATTCTATGAGGTATTTACTATTATTATCATATCATTTTACAGATGAGGCATTTGCCGAAGGCCAAGCAGCTAATAAGTTGCAGAGCTGAATTTCAACCCAGGGAGTGGGTCCCGGTCTTATGACCTTAACCCCTACACAACATTGCCTCTTAAATGTCAAGAACCAAAATATACATAATGTAGCTAAATCAGGGCTCAGGGCAAAATTTATAACTGTAAATGCCTATATTTAAAAAGAAGAAAGATCTCAAATCAATTACTTAAACTTCTGCCTTAAGGAACTAGAAAAAAAAGAGCAAATAAAACTCAAAGCAAGGAGAAGGAAGGAAATAATAAAGACTAGAGCAGAAACAAATGAACCAAAGAGCAGAAAAACAATAGCGAACATCAACAGAACCCAAAGTTGGTTCCTTGAAAAGATCAACAAAAGTGATAAACTTTTAGTTAGACTGACCAAGAAAAAAGGAGAGAAGGTTAAAATGACTAAAATCAGAAATAAAAGAGAGGACATTAATACTAAACTTACAGAAATAGGAAAGATTATAAGAGGATACCATACGGGGAGCTGCTGATCAGAGGGTACAAGCCTTCAGTTATAAGATGAATAAGCCCTGGGGATCTAATGTACAGAATGGTAACTGCCTAACGATACTGTTCTGTGTACTTGAAGTTTGCTAAGAGAATAGATCTTAAGCACCCTCACCACACACACATAAAAAAAGGTAACTGAGGTAATGGATGTGTTAATTAACCTGATTGTGGTAATCATTTCACAAAGTATACATAGGTCAAATCATCATGTTGTATACTTTTTTTTTTTCCCATTTTTTTGCCACACCACAAGGCATGTGGGAGGTTAGTTCCCCAGCCAGGGATCAAACCCGTGCCCCCTGCATTGGAAACACGGAGTCTTAACCACTGGACCGCCAGGAAAGTCCCATGTTGTATATTTTTAATGTATACAATTTGATTTGTCAATTATACCTCCACAAATCCAAAGAAATAAGGAAAAAAAAAAAGAATACTATGAACAACTGTACTCCAACAAACTAGATAATTTAGATAAAATGGGCAAATTCTAGAAAAGCGCAAATATCAAAACTGACTCAAGAAGAAATTGAAAACATGAATTACAAGACATCAAATTAATAATTAAAAACTTCCCACAAAAAAAGTCTGGTCCCAGATAGCTTCACTGGTGAATTCTATGAAACATTCAAAGAAGAATTAATACTAATTATGGTAGGTTGAATAATGTCTTCCCCAAAATACCCATGTCTGTCACAATTTGAAGAATCTATGAATGTTAATTTATATGACAAAGGGATTTTACACGTGAGATTAAGTTAAGAATCTTGAGATGGGGAGATCATCCCGGATTATCTGAGTGGACCTGATGTAGTGACAAAGGTCCTTCTAAGAGGGATGATGGAAAAGTCAGGGTTAGAATGCCATGTGAAGAAGGAAGCAGAGTCTAAACAAGAAGCTACTACCCAGCTGGCTGTGAGGATGGAGGAAATAGCCATGAGAAGCTTCTAGAAGCTGGAAGAGGCAAGGAGCAGATAGATTCTCTCTTGGAGCCTCCAGAAGGAACCAGTCCTGTTACATCTTGATTTCTCACTTTAGAGTCATTTCTGGATGTTGAATCTGCAGAACTGTAAGAGAATAAGTTTGTTATTTTAAGCCACTAAGTTTGTGGTAATTTGTTACAGCAGCAAAAGGAAACTAGTACACCAATCTTCCACAAACCCTTCCAAATACAGAAGAGGAGGGAAAACTTCCCAATCATTGCATGAGGCCAGTATTACTCTGATACCAAAACCAGACAAAGACATCACAAGGAAAGAAAACAACAGAGCAACATCCCTTACAAAGTTAGACACAAAAATCCTGAACAAAATACTAGCAAAATGAATCCAACAATATATAAAAAGGAAAAAATAAATATATGTGTATCACTGAGTCACTTTACTGTACAGCAGAAATTGGTACAACATTGTAAATCAACTATACTTCAATAAAAAAATAAAAATTAAAAACATATAAAAAGAATTATACCATGGTATATAATTATACCATTACATCATGAACAAGTGGGATTTATCCCAGGAATACAAGGTTGGTTTAATATCTTATGCAGAAAAAAATTAACATGTGGAGCTTGAGACTGCTATCCTTAGAAATGCCTGCTTGCAAGGTTGGCCCTTGGCTGGCATCTGGGAATGTGAATTTAAGGACTGGTAAGAGTAGCTCACTATGCCTACACTATTTATACAAATCATGTGGTTTATGCTAAATACCTGCTTTCCTTCTGGGAGTCTGGAATTTTGATACATGCTAGACAAAGGATGCCTATATGACCAGCCTTTATTAAAAACCCTGGACACTGAATTTCAAATGAGCTTCCATGGTAGACAATATTTCACATGTCGTCAGGACTTGTTGGAGGGATTAGGCGTGTCCTATGTTGACTCCGCTGGGAGAGCACTCTGGAAGCTTGTGTTGGTTTCCTCTGGACTTTGCCCCTTGTGCTGTTTCTCTTTGCTGATTTTGCTCTGTGTCCTTTCACTATATAATAAAACTTATCTGTGAGTATGACTACATACTGAATCCTATGAGTCCTTCTTATGAATCATTGATACTGAAGATGGTCTTGGGGGTTTGAAAATCAATTAACGTAATACATCACATCCATAGAATAAAGGACAAAGACCATCTGATCATCTCAAAAGATGCAGAAAAAAGCATCTGACAAAATCCAACACAGTTTCATAATAAAAATACTTAGCAAACTAAGAATAGAAGGGAGTTTCTGCAGCCTAATAAAGGGAATATATGAAAAACCCATAATTAAAATCAAACTTAATGGTGAAAGACTGAATGACATCCCCTTAAGATGAAGAGCAAGACAAGGATGTCCACTGTCATCACTCCTATTAAACGTTGTTTTGGAGGTTCTAGCTAGGGTAATCAGACAAGAAAAAGAAAGAAAAGTCATCCAGGTACTCGCTTCAGCAGCACATATACTAAAATTGGAACGATACAGAGAAGATTAGTATGACCCCTGCGCAAGGATGACACACAAATTCGTGAAACGTTCCATATATATATATATTTTTTGGCCATGCCCTCAGCAGTGAAAGCATGGAATCCTAACCACTGGATCGCCAGGGAATTCCCAAAGCATTCCATATTTTTAATTATTAGAGAAATGCAAATCAAAACTACAGTAAGGTACCACCTCACACTGGTCAGAATGGCCATCATTAAAAAAATCTACAAATAACAAATGCTGGAGAGGGTGTGGAAAAAAGGGAACCCTCCTACATTGTTAGTGGGAACGTAAATTGATGCAGCCACTCTGGAAAACAGTATGGAGGTTCCTCAAAAAACTAAAAATAGAGTTACCATATGATCCAGCAATCCCACTCCTGGGCATATATCCGGAGAAAACTCTACTTCAAAAAGATACGTGCAGGGCTTCCCTGGTGGCGCAGTGGTTGAGAGTCCGCCTGCCGATGCAAGGGATACGGGTTCATGCCCCGGTCTGGGAAGATCACACATGCCGCGGAGCGGCTGGGCTCGTGAACCATGGCCACTGAGCCTGCGCGTCTGGAACCTGTGCTCTGCAACGGGAGAGGCCACAACAGTGAGAGGCCCGCGTACCGCAAAAAAAAAAAAAAAAAAGAAAAAAAGATACGTGCACCCCTGTGTTCATAGCAGCACTATTCACAATAGCCAAGACATGGAAACAACCTAAATGTCCATTGACAGATGAATGGATAAAGAAGATATGGTACATATATACAATGGAATACTACTCAACCATAAAAAAATGAAATAATGCCATTTACAGCAACACAGATGGACCTAGAGATTATGATACTAAGCAAAGTAAGTCAAAAAGAGAAAGGCAAATACCATATAATATCACTTATACGTGGAATCTAAAATATGACACAAATGAACTTTTATCTACGTAACAGAAACAGATTCACAGACATTGAGAACAGACTTGTGGTTGCCAAAGTGGGGGGTGGGGGAGGGATAGATTGGGAATTTGGGATTAGTAGATGCAAACTATTATATATAGAATAGATAAACAACAAGGTACTACTGTATAGCACAGGGAACTATATTCAATATCTTGTGATAAACCATAATGGAAAAGAATATGAAAAAGAATATATATATGTATAACTGAATCACTTTGCTGTACAGCAGAAATTAACACATTGTAAATCAACTATAGGTCATAAAATAAATAAATAAAAAGTCATCCAGATTAGAATGGAATAAGTAAAACGATCTCTATTTAAAAATGACATGATCTTGTGTACAGAAAATTCTAAAGAACTCACTAAAAAACTATTAGAAGTAATAAATGAGTTCAACAAGGTTTCAAGATACAAGATGAATATATGGAAATCAATTGTATTTCTATACGCTAGCAATAAACATTCCAAAAATGAAATTAAGAAAACAATTCAAGTTAAAATAGCAACAAAAAGAATAAAATACTTAGCTGTAACTTTAAAAAAAGATGTGTAAGACTTGTACAATGGAAATAGCAAAACATTGTTGAAGGAATTAAGATCAGATGTAGATAAATGTAAAGACATATTCACAGATCAGAAGACTTAACATTTTAAGATTGACTGATTAATTTGCAGATTCAATACAATCTCCACCAAGATCCCAGCTGGCTTTTTAAAGCGAAATTGGTAAGCTGATCTTAATATTTAAATGAAAATGCCAGGAACCCAGAATAGATAAAACAATATTGAAAAAGAAGAAAACAGAGGGGCTTCCCTGGTGGCGCAGTAGTTGAGAATCTGCCTGCCAATGCAGGGGACACGGGTTCGAGCCCTGGTCTGGGAAGATCCCACATGCCACGGAGCAACTAAGCCCGTGCACCACAGCTTCTGAGCCTGCGCGTCTGGAGCCTGTGCTCTGCAACAAGAGAGGCCGCGACAGTGAGAGGCCCGCGCACCGCGATGAAGAGTGGCTCCCGCTCGCCGCAACTAGAGAAAGCCCTCGCACAGAAACGAAGACCCAACACAGCCATAAATAAATAAATAAATTTATTAAAAAAAAAAAAAAAAAAGAAAGAAAACAGAGGACTCAAACTTTCTGATTTTAAAACTTGAGAGGGTACTGGCATAAGCAAAGGCATATAGATCATTGGGCAAGAATTGACAGTTCAGAAATAAACTGTACATTTATGGTTAATTGATTTTCAACAAGGGTGTCACGACAATTCATTAGGGAAAGAATAATCTTTTAAAGAAATTCTGCTGCGATAACTGAAATGCACAAGCAAAATAATGAAGCTGGACCTCTACCTCACACCATACACAAAAATTAACTCAAAATGGATCATAAACCTAAATGTAAGAGCTAAAAACTATAAAATCCCTCAGAAGAAAACATCGGACTAAATCTCTATGACCTTGGGTTAGGAAACAGTTTCTTCGGTATAACACGTAAAGCACAACACCCAAAAGAAAATAAATAAATTGGACCTCATCAAAAATTAAAAACCCTTGGGAGTTCCTTGGCAGTCCGGTGGTTAAGACTCTGCGCTTTCACTGCAGGGGGCATGGGTTCGATCCCTGGTTGGGGAACTAAGATCCTGCATGCTGCGTGTTGTGGCCAAAAATAAATAAATAAATAAATAGAATTAAATTAAAAGCCTTAAAATAACTATAAGTAGAGTATAACCTTTAAAATTTTGAATCACTATGTTTATATTTGAAACTTATATAATATTTTACATCAACTATACATCAAAAAAAAAGTCTCAAAGGACACTACAAAGAAAGTGAAAAGGTATTCCACAGAATGGAAGAAAATATTTGCAAATCATGTATCCAGAATATGTAAAGAACATTTACAACCCAATAATAAACGAACAGATAACTCAACTTTAAAGTGAGCAAAGGATTTGGACAGATATTTGTTTAAAGAAGATGTACAAATCAACAATAAACACATGAAAGCATTTTCAACATCATTAGTCATCAGGGAAATGCAAATCAAAACCACAATAAGATACTACTTCATGCCCACTAGGTTGGCTATAATCAAAGATAGACAATAACAAGTGTTGGTGAGGATGTGGAGCAGTTGGAATCCTCATACATTGACGGTAGGAGTGTAAAATAGTGCAGCTCTGTGGAAAACAGTTTAGCAGTTCCTCAAAAAGTTAAACATAGAGTTGCCATATGACCCAGCAATTCCACTCCTAGGTATATATCCAAGAGAAATGAAAATATCAATCAACAGAAAAACTTACATATGAATATTCACAGAAGCTTTATTCATAATAACTAAAAGTGGAAACAACATGAATGTCCACCAGTGCATGAAAGGATAAAGAAAATGTGGTATACCCATACAGTGGAATATTATTTGGCTATTAAAAGGAATGAGGTACTGATACATACTACAACATGGATGAAACTTTTTTTTTTTAATTTATTTTTGGCTGTGCTGGGTCTTTGTTGCTGTGCGCGGGCTTTCTCTAGTTGTGGTGAGCGGGGGTTACTCTCCGTTGTGGTGCATGGGTCTGTCATTGTGGTGGCCTCTCTTGTTGCAGAGCAAGGGGCTCTAGGCGTGCGGGCTTCAGTAGTTGCAGCACGTGGGCTCAGTAGTTGTGGCTCATGGGCTTAGATACTCTGTGGCATGTGGGATCTTCCTGGACCAGGGCTTGAACCCCCTGCTTGGCAGGCAGATTCTTAACCACTGTGCTACGAGGGAAGCCCTGGATGAAACTTGAAAGCATAAAACATCACCACTGTAGAGAATGGACTCAAGGACACGGGGAGGGCGAAGGGTAAGCTGGGATGAAGTGAGACAGTGGCATTGACATATATACACTACCAAATGTGAAATAGATAGCTAGTGGGAAGCAGTCGCATAGCACAGGGAGATCACCTCGGTGCTTTGTGACCACCTAGAGGGGTGGGATAGGGAGGGTAGGAGGGAGATACAAGAGGGACGAGATATGGGGATATAAGTATACGTATAGCTGATTCACTTTGTTATACAGCAGAAACTAACACAAAGGTAAAGCAATTATACCCCAGTATAGGTGTTAAAAAGAAAACCACACCACTACAGTCACAAAAGGTAATGTATTGTATGATCCTGTCTTGTTTTTTGTTTTTTTTGGCCGTGCCAAATGGCTTGCGGGATCTTAGTTCCCCGACCAGGGATTGAACCCAGGCCCTCAGCAGTGAAAGTGTGGAGTCCTAACCACTGGACCGCCAGGGAATTCCCTGTATGATCCCATTTTTATGAAATGTGCAGAAATAAGCAAATTCATAGAGACAGAAATCAGATTAGTGATTTCCAGGGTCTGTGGAAGTTGGGGGGAAGTGGGAAGTGACCGCTAATGGGTACCGGGTTTCTTTTGGGGGTGGTAAAAATGTTCTAAAATTGACTGTAGTGGTGATGGTTGCACAAGTCCGTGGATATACTGAAAGCCATAGAATTGTACACGCTAAGTGGATGAATTGTACGGTATGTGAATTACATCTCAACATAGCTGTTAAAAAATGTCAAGGAAGCGGGCTTTCACGGTGGCACAGTGGTTAAGAATCCGCCTGCCAATGCAGGACATGCGTTCAAGCCCCGGTCCGGGAAGATCCCAGGAAGATCCCACATGCTACGGAGCAACTAAGCCTGTGCGCCACAACTACTGAGCCTGTGCTCTAGAGCCCATGAGCCACAACTACTGAGCCCTCGTGCTGCAACTACTGAAGCCCATGCGCCTAGAGCCTGTGCTCCTCAACAAGAGAAGCCACCGCAATAAGCCCTCGCACCACAACGAAGAGTAGCCCCCGCTCGCCGCAACCAGAGAAAGCCCGCGCGCAGCAACGAAGACCCAATGCAACCATAAATAAATAAATTTAAAAAAAACAAAAAAAACGTCAAGGAGGCAATCGGGTGTGCCCCGGAGAAGAGAGGCTGGAGCAGGAGAAATAAGTTGGAAGTTATTGGGCCACAGACAGGGATGGGAGAACTCTTACTGGAAAGATGAGTAGAGGGGTAAGAGGATTCAGGATCAAGTCCTGGGACCTTTCATCACTGGAATGAGGAAAGGAGGGGGGTTCAGGAAAGGAGGCCAAATAGCAGACAGTGGGGTAGGAGACATGCATGTGATGTGGACAAGCTGAGGAGGACTAGCTGAGGCCAAGAGAGGAGAGTGTTTTGAGAAGGGGGAGGGGCCAAGTGGGTCACAGGCAGCGGAGTGGGCAGGAAGGTGCAAGCAGGAAGCAGGGCCCATCCCCAGCTGTCTGCCCCCTTTGGCAAAAAGTCCACAGTGTGCCCCACTGAAGCCTCCCTGAAGCAGCAGGAGGTGTAGTTTGGTGAAGGGGAAGGAAAAGGAGCAGAGTTTGGTGCTCAGCATGCCAAGGACAATCTCAGCCCTGCTGCTTCACTGCCTAAGTGACCTTAGGAAAGACACGGGGCCTGCTTCCTCACTCCTGAATGGCCTTTTAGGATTGATGAGGAGATTGAATACTGTACCCTGTGCAAACTGCCTGACACATAGTGGGCACTTTAGTTGTTAAAAGCTCTGGCTCCAAAGACAGGCAGCTAGCTGTGTGATCTAGGCCAGTTTCCTTAACCTCTCTGAACCTCAGTTTTCAGGAGGTTCCGGGGTATATTAGTCAAATCCACCTCACTGGACTGTTGCAAGAGTTAGATGACAAAATGCAAGTAAAGCATTTGGCAGGGGTCTGGGACACAGTATAAGGGCTTCGTGAAGAGCTGCAAGTTCCTTTCTGCTCTCAGCCCTGGCCTTGATGCACGCCTGAGCTGGGTGACAATCCGGGACCACGGGGAGCAGCTCCCACTAACCATCTTCCTGCAGGGCTGGGCCCCGGCCCCTAAACAGCCGCTCAGCTCAGCCAGCCCGGCATCAACGCGCCACCAAGAAGACTGAGACAGAGGAGAGCGCTGGGCCTTAGCTGGAGCGGGGTCAGTGTGTGCATGTGGCCGGGTGGGGGGCCTGTAGCCTCTTCCTGGCTGGTATTGGCTCGCAGATCGGCAACATGATCACCGCCTTGACCTCGGGAGGGAACAGCTGCTCTGAGGCCATCCCATGACTCGAGTACCTCACATAAGGCCCCCTTAACCTTGGGCAGCTGCCGCGTCCACGCCAACAGCTGGGCCCCGCGGGCCGTAAATCACTGACGACACAAGCCGACCAGCGCGGCTGGCGGCTGCTGCCGGGGGTGGGAGCGGGGCGGGGGCGCGGGCAGGGCCGCAGAAACACTCCCCCCTCCCCCCACACCCCACCCATTCCATTCAAGCCAAGGGTGGCGGCTTTGTAGCCTTGCTGGGCAAACTTTCGTCAAATCCGCAGAGGTCTTTCGACACAACAGACGCTGCACAGCAGAAGCAATGTGGACGTCCAGGGGGAGGCTACGTGTATAAGCCGAGCCGGGAACTGGAAAGTCTGACATGAAAGTCACTCGATCACACACCGTGGGGCTGGCGGGGACCGGCGAGCCCGCGTCTCCAGCCGGAGGCCCCTCGCGCGCGTCTTGCCTCGGTTCTGGCGGCGAACACCGGGGCGCAGGGGAAGCCAGCTAATCCCGCGGATTCCACGAATGCGCAGAACACACACTCCGCGCTGCCCGCCGGCGGCCACCGGGAACAGGCAGGGGGACCACCGCCCGGGGGACTAGGACACCCGCCCCGGGGTATGTTAGTGCAGGGCACCAGAAGACAGCCTGGATTTTTCCATTATCTGATGAGGGTGCATTCCAGACCGTTCATCCACGTGTGTGCTTTGCTCCCGTGTGATTTGTCTAGAAATGTCTGTAATGGCATTTTCCCTTTAACATCGTAATAGGCAGCGCAAAGGAGAAGAGTATCAACCATTCTCTGCCGTTAGATTCCTCATGGCAAAGAACTGGCAGGTGGTGGAAACAAACGTGGGTGTCAACTACCTTCTGGCAATCGTCACCAGAAAAGAATGGAAGGAAAAGTGCAAAAGAATGGAAGGAAAAGTGCATCTTGAAAAGAATGGAAGGAAAAGTGCAAACGTGGAAACAGTTGTTTTAGGTGCTGGAGTGATTTGCTTTTAATTGTCCCTGGCAAAAGTAATCTGTGGGGTGGGGAGGATGGTAGCCCTGGGTCCCGGTAGTGACGGGGAGGGCTTTCTGGGGGTGTGGGTGATGTTCTGCCATCCATCTAGGTGTGGGTTGTTACCTGGGTATGTTCACTTTATTCACCAAGCTGGACACTTACAATCTGTGTGCTTTCCTGTGTGCTATATACTTCAATAAAATGTTTGCTTTAACAAATGTTTGTGAATGATATCTTCTTATTTGTAAAACATATTTTCAAAGGTACTCATACTAGGGTGAAAGGGACTTTAGTGATTACCTCAACCAATTCCACTGCTGTACTGATGAGAAAGGAAGGCTCAGAATGAAACTAGTCACTGAGACCCACTGAGTCAGAGGCTGAACCAGAAATGGGACCTCAAAACCCTCTTGCTTCTGTTCCACTGAACCAGGTGACCTCTGCAAGCCTGGATTAAGAAAACTTTTAGAGGATCATGGTTTTTTTAAAAAAGAGCGGTGGTAACATTTTCAAATTTTAAAAATCAATACGGTGTTACTTTAGTTTTTGAATTGGTTATATGTACGAAAGCTACAGAATTCAAAAGTCACAAAAAAGATTTATGATGCAAAGTATCATTCCCATTTTTAGGGACTCTGTCCCACTCTGGCCCAGGTGCCACTGCAGAGACTTCTGTGCATCTTTCTGGAGACCATCTGTGCCTGATTAACATGCTCCTTTCTTATTCACAGAAAGGGAACACACTGGACACACCATTCTACACCTCGTTCCCATTACTTCATTAACACACCCTGAACCCTGTTCATTTCAATACCCTTAGCCCCTGCCCACCCCACCCCACTTTTAAAGGCTATAGAGTGATCCTTTGTATGGACTATTTAAGCAAATCCCCTATTAGTGGACATTTAGACTGTTTCTAGCATTTGATATTAGATCGATGCTGCAGTATATAGACTTTTTCATGTTGTTAGGCAAAAGTGTAAGTAGATTGTGGAATAAATTCCTAGAAGTTGTATTAGTGGATCAAGGGTGCATCCACTTAAAATTTTAGTAAATATAGCTAAATTGCTAGCCATAAATTGTGCCATCTTACAGTCTCATAAACAAGGTATGAGAGCAGCTGTTTCCCTCTACTCTTGCGACACAGTGTTTTCAAATTCTTTGGACTGTGCCGATCTGATAGTTTCAAAAGCGTATGTCAGGCTAATTATGACGTATGTTTCTCTTATTATGAGGCAGACTGAACATTTTTTCATTCGCTTGGATCATTCGTTTTTTCACTATGAGAACCATCTATCCATATCCTCTGTCCATTTTTCTATTCCATTTTAAATTGGGCTGTTGGTTTTGTATTGTCAAATTTTTATTTGGAGAATATAATTTACAAAGTGAAAAAAATTACACCCCTTCAGCACAAAAATCACAGTTATTTTTGGTGTGGTCCTTTCATCGTCTCTTCCAGGGGCATATACATAGTTTTACATTATTACAACTAATTAATAATATGTAGTGAGTACTTCCTGAGTGCTAGGCCTTGTGCTAACCAATCATAGGGGCACATGAAATTTCTTGTTCTGCTTTTTCACATAATGTAGCAGGAGTGGTTTTTCATGTTGCGATACTGTCTTTATGATTCTCATTTGCAATGGCTACTTAGCATGCTGTCAAAATAGTGGATAGCCCATCATGCTGTTCTCTAATTGTTAACTTTCAGTTGTTGCATCTATTGCCTTATCATTTCTGATTAGTAAACCCTTCAAATCTATTTTAAAAATTAAATTCTTACATTGATGTTGTAAATTGCATCTTACCTTAACATCGAATAAATATCTTTTTTTTTTTAAATGGAAAGGTGTGAGAATCGGAAGGGAGCACACACATTCAAGAACTTTATAAACAGTTAATGGCTATGCACGTGTTTTTTCTCTTTTTATAAATTTATTTTATTATTTATTTTTGGCTTCATTGGGTCTTCGTTGCTGCGCGTGGCCTTCTCCAGTTGCGGCGAGCGGGGCTACTCTTCGTTGCGGTGCGCGGGCTTCTCTTGTTGCGGTGGCTTCTCTTGTTGTGGAGCACGGGCTCTAGGCGTGCGGGCTTCAGTAGTTGTGGCTTGCGGGCTCTAGAGCACAGGCTCAGTAGTTGTGGTGCACGGGCTTAGTTGCTCTGTGGCATGTGGGATCTTCCTGGACCAGGGCTCGAACCCGGGTCCCCTGCATTGGCAGGTGGATTCTCAACCACTGCGCCACCAGGGAAGTCCCAAATAAATATCTTTTAAATACTTATAAATATTCAATCATTGTAATTAAAATGTTTGTCTCATGAAGTAGAGGGAAATGAAATAGCAAAAGTAGCTACTGGCAGGGGGAGAGATAAATTAGGAGTTTGGGATTAACATGTATGCACTACTATATATAAAATAGATAACCAACAGGGACCCGCTGTAGAGCACAGGGAACTATACTCAATATTTTGTAATAACCTATGAGGGAAAAGAACCTGAAAAAAAAATGTATGTATGACTGAATCACTTTGCTGTACACCTGAAACTAACACAACATTGTAAACCAACTATACTTCAATAAAAAAATTAATTTGAAAAAAAATTAACTCGTGGTTATAAAGGGCACACACAAACACACTAGATATGCGTACGTTGTTCATATATTACCTACCACAGCTGCTTTTCCATTTGGTGGAAAAGTCTCCCATAATTTAAAATTAAGGATGAAAAATTATGTCACTCTACTTGATGCAAAAAGGTTTCATTTAAAACAAACTTTATTTGTAAGCACTTTAAAAACTAAATGAATATATACACTTTTTAGTGTGACTTTCTCCTCAATATCAATATAAAAAGTGAGTGCAGTTTTCCTTCACATAGCATAAAACTGTAAGAAAAAGAATTACTTTTTCCCTAAGCTGTCTTTAAAAGTATGGTTGTGAAATTGAAGTGGCTGCCATTATACATGCTTATGTATGTAAAAGCTTGTTTTACAAAAAGGCTTATTTTTCTAAGTAAAAATGCTTTTTTATAATGCCAAGTTAAAAAAGAAAAATAAAAAATTACGCGAACGGGCTTCCCTGGTGGCGCAGTGGTTGAGAGTCCACCTGCCAATGCAGGGGACAGGGGTTCGAGCCCTGGTCCGGGAAGATCCCACATGCCACGGAGCAGCTGGGCCCGTGAGCCACTATTACTGAGCCTGCGCGTCTGGAGCCTGTGCTCTGCAACAAAAGAGGCCGCGATAGTGAGAGGCCCGCGCACCGCGATGAAGAGGGACCCCCACTTGCCGCAACTAGAGGAAGCCCGCGCACAGAAACGAAGACCTAACACAGCCATAAATAAAAATAAATAAATTAATTTAAAAAATTACATGAACAATATGAGTAAAATCATATTTAAAAAATAAATATACCTAATAAAGGGGAAAAAAGACTATAAGGAAATACACAAAAAAGTGTACAGTTGAGTTACCAAATTTTCTTCTGTAAGGTAATATTAGTTTTACAATGAAAACCAAGAAATAAAAAAAAAATTAATTCTAAGGAGAGAAATGAAATCATAATAGCTCTTGAACAATAATCTGATTTATGGGCCAGAATATTTGGGGAAGGATTTCTGGGGTCCAGTGTACAGTGGCTCGTCCCAAACTACATGGCAGGGACTTAATTGATTGTTTTCACCCATGCACAGCCAACTCAGAATTCAGACGAGGCAGGATCTCTTTGCCTTGGAATAAAACAGAGCAGAACTGATGTCAGATGTGGGCAGGGACAGATCTGAAAGGGGCTTCCCACCCAGCGGTTAAGGTTCATCTGCTCTATGGACGGACATCAAAATGATATGGGGACAAGGTAACCCAGCACCATGAAAAACTCATTGTATTAAGTGGTTGTGATTATAGATGAGTCCCCACTTCCATGTTATAGAGCATTTTCTAGTTAAAAAGTGGGTGGTGGGCTTCCCTGGTGGCACAGTGGTTGACAGTCCACCTGTCGATGCAGGGGACACGGGTTGGTGCCCCAGATTGCTCTGGTCATTCTGACACAGCAAGTCCACGAGGGCATCTGACCTGATTTTAGTGTAGGAAGGTCTGAACTCTTGCCTACACACCTGGATGGGTTCAGCCAAGAGAGACAAAATCCTGTCGGTCCCCAGTATCCCAGAGTGAGGTGACCTGCCCCTCTGAGCAGGGGCCCAGGCTGTCACGTGGGGTTATTTCTTTGCTGCACTGGTGAATGGGTGCTCAGCACTCCCTGCTCCTCGTATCAAGAGAAATCACCCAGCTCCTTCCCAGAGGTTCTCTCCCTGAACACCCAAGGCTCTGCTTGATGGTTTCAATGTGCAAACAGGTGGTAGGTTGTAGTTTTCTCTGTGTTGTGGCTCTGAGGTTTTAATCGCTAACAAATGTGGTTGCCAAGGCAACCACACAGCTGTTTAGTCTCCTGATACTCGTCCACCTAGGTTGGCTTAAGTGGCAGGAGTTTGGGGCTGTATTTGGTGTTCTGTAAACTCTATCATTAAATCTTCTTTACCTCAAAAAAGCACATAGAAATGGCCACCCAGTGCTTGTCTGGGTTCATACTGCTAGGTAGAATGCTTTCTCTCTTGTCTTCCTCCTTGCCTATCAGACAGATGCAGAGATCACCAGAGGAAAGGGCCTGCGTAGGAAGGAGGGAGGCATGGTGTGTCCAACGAGAGGCTCAGCCATGAGCCGAGTGGTGGTCCTTCATTCTTGCATTGCTCTCCACAGCTTGCTGTACAAGCCCCTCCCTTGTTGATGCCACCTGCCCAAGGTCACACAGCCAGCATGGCAGAGCTAGACACAAATTTCAGTGTTCTTAGGTCCGATCTGTTGCTCCTCTTCCTGCACCAAGAGGGGGAAGCTGGGGAATCACAGAGGAGGTGGGTCTCTGGGGAGAATGGGAACAGCAGGGAAGCACTGCTCGGCTATGCCACCCCAGGTGCCAGGCCACATCAGCCAGCTCAGCTTCCTTCAATCCCAGTGAGGAACAACAGCTTCCTGGAGTTCAAACTCACAGGACCCGGTACCGACCACAGTGTGCCGAAATGATCCATTATTTGCCCGCCTCCTTGTAGTGAATGCCTGCTTTTGTTTTCCTAGCACCTCTCTTTCCACTGGGAGACTGACCCTACCCCATCCCATGGTGGGATGGTCACTCCCAGGGACTTGACCACCACCTAACTGTGGGTCTGGGCCCAGTAGTCAAGGTTTGGACAATAATGGTGCCAATCTCAGTCCAGAGTGACTGGTCAAAGGGGCATGTAGCCCAGTCTTGGCCAATCAGTTCTTTCCAGTCCATCTGGCTTAGGAACACCAGGAGGAACAGGGTTCTCCTTTCCAGTTGTAATCTTTGAGGCTGGAGGCTGGGGGTTGCCAGCAGTGGCCTTTCGCACCAGATGGAGAGGGTCTGGCTGTGGCCAGAGGGAATGAGACAAACATGTGAGGAGAAATAGGGACAAGCAGAGTCAGGAAAAGGAGAGCCTTGCCCACCCTGTGCCATCCAGTCATTTCTAGAGCAATGCCTCCCCTGGGCTTCCCTGTTACCTGATCGCCCAATTTCTACACCAATTCAAGGGGAAGCCCAGGTGTATATCTTCCGGCTGGGCTCCAGAGTTACCAATGATAGGAATTACCAGAGTTGCTGTATATTCTCAGGATAAGTGAAACACCCCAACATAAGTGAATCAGTAGAGTACAGTGCTTAAGAGCATGGTTCTGAAGCCAGATTACATGGCTTTGCGAATTCACTAGCAGCAGAAATTTGGCTGTATTACTTGACTTCCCCTAAGCTTCATTCTTCTTATCTGTAAAATGGGAATGATAAAGATACATGCATCATAAGTACTCAATATATGTGGGCTGTTATTATCACATGATTGTTATTGTTTGGGCAGATAATAGTACCTGACATGGATAGTGAAGTTTGACTCTGTTAACTTATTCATTTATTGTTTTTTATATTGGTAATATTTTCATTTGAATATTTTTATACGTATTTGGATTATGAAGAATAGTTGGCTAATACTATTTGTTACAATTAACTTTTTTTTTTTTGCGGTACGCGGGCCTCTCACTGTTGTGGCCTCTCCCGTTGCGGAGCACAGGCTCCGGACGCGCAGGCTCAGCGGCCATGGCTCACGGGCCCAGCCGCTCTGCGGCAGGTGGGATCTTCCCGGACCGGGGCACGAACCCACGTCCCCTGCATCGGCAGGCGGACTCTCAACCACTGTGCCACCAGGGAAGCCCCCGATTAACATTTTTTGAAGGCTCACCGTGTGCCAGGCAGCATGCTAAGTCCTCTACATGATGATCTCACAGCAAGTATGGGAAGGAATGTTTACAAGCCCCTCTTCTCACGGCTGCCTCCACAGGAAAGGAGGGCACTTCACACAAATGCCCCCAAAGAACACTTCCAGCCTTTCTGCCCCTTCCTTGCTCCTCCTTAAGGGGAGAGGAGCTAACCCAACAGTCAGAGCTTGACAATCATTTTCTTAGTGGGTGGGGTCCCTTTAAAATGATTGGCAGGTGCCCATTCCCTTTCTTTTCTACCTGTGACGAGCTGTGTGGGACAGGTGGCTGGTCTCATGCACTTGCAGCTTTTCTACTACACTTGGTGGAATGTTGAGTCAGGCCGCACCTGGGTCTAACCGTCTTTATTTCTGGAGGAGAGAGTAGGAAGGTGGAATATAGGCCCATGGCCAAAGGAGAATTCTCAACACAGTTAACTAAACACCCTGGATTGGAGTTATAGACTGCCTAAGTCAATAGAGTGTTTTATCTAAAGTAACCTATGAAGATTCTGGTATGTGGGTTTGGCAATTACAGAAAAGAGAGACTGAGAGAAAAACTAAAGATTGAAGTAATATAGGTTCCACCACCATTCAGCTGTGAACCTCTGGCCCAGAGCCAAGAGGGAAAGAAGATCCAAAGCTGCTATGTCTCCAGTCTACTCAATTCCAACACACTTGTCCCATAGCGTGTGGCCCTTTCACCATACTAACAGTGATTTTAACGCCGAAGGACGGGGATTTTTCACAAGACATTAGCCTGCAGATGCAAGCTAACTACTTCCTTTGGTGCTTATCAGTGATCTTCTTTTCTAAAACAGGAGGGGAAATTGGTTGTGTTGGACTCACTGTGGGAGTGCGTCATTGCGTCGGAGCCCTGGAGGGAGAAGAGGTGAGAAGCATCCTGCACCCTGAACAGTACATTACTTGTGCTCAGAGAGGGTGAAGCATCCTGCCCATGGCTGCACAGCAAAGTGGCACAGCCTGGATTTGAACCCAGGTCTGCCTGGAAGCACAGCCCATGCTCCTAGCCACTTGACTGCCTCCGTGGCCTAATTTAGTAGTTTACTCACTTAAATGTTAC
The DNA here is from genome assembly GCF_949774975.1 of Lagenorhynchus albirostris. Lineage (NCBI taxonomy): Eukaryota > Metazoa > Chordata > Mammalia > Artiodactyla > Delphinidae > Lagenorhynchus > Lagenorhynchus albirostris. The sequence goes on from NC_083105.1 coordinate 8,109,833, forward strand.
AGAAACAGCAACGTTCAAACCAAGGAAGCTAGAAGGAACAGGTAACCATCTAGCAGAGTCTCTTACCCAATGTGGTTCCCCTTTTTCCAGCATCTTTAGTGGGCAGTCAGCTCATCTCTGTTCAGATACCTCTAGGGATGGTGAGCTTCTCACCTCCCTCCAGGCCAGCCACCCATCTCATTGTTAGAAATGCTTCCTTTTTTTTTGCCCTGCCGCAGCTTGTGGGATCTTAGTTCCCCAACCAGGGCTCGAACCCGGGTCCCCTGCAGTGGAAGCGCAGAGTCCCAAACCAAAATGCTTCCTTCTCATAAAGGTCCAGCTCTGCCCTCTGGATCCTGCCTAACCTGTTTGCCAAATCCACAAGACTGTCTCTCCTTTACTTGAGGCCTGTGTTCCCTGGAGGTTTCGTTTGTGAACATCTACAGTTCTCTTATACGCCAAATGCAGAGATACACCCAATGCTATTACTGCCCTCATGATGCTCAGAGAATAGAGGGGGAGCCAGTTGTAGACACAGAAACCAACAAACCAGAGGAAGAATAAAGTTAAGGGAGACACTGCAACGGTGGGGTTACACGCAAGCTGGCGAGAGCAGAGACTCCTCCACCGATGTCCTCTCAGCCCCAAACCCAGCTAGGGTTTAATTAATGTTCAATGAACAGAAGAGCCAGTGATGCCAGGGAAGGGTCCCCTGGGAACGTGTTCTCCAGCCTGGGGCTTGGAGGAAAGAGCTGTATTGGGCCAGGGGGAGACTGAGTCTGAAAACCCCAGGCTTTGCAAAATCCGGATTTACTGTTTTTTTTTTTTTTTTTTTTTTTTGGCTGCGTTGGGTCTTCTCTGCTGCGCGCGGGCTTTCTCTAGATGCAGAGAGCAGGGGCTACTCTTTGTTGCGGTGCACGGGCTTCCTTCCCATTGCTGTGGCTTCTCTTGTTGTGGAGCACGGGGTCTAGGCACACGGGTTTTAGTAGATGTGGCTCACGGGCTCTAGAGTGCAGGCTCAGTAGTTGTGGCCACGGGCTTAGTTGCTCCGTGGCATGTGGGACCTTCCCGGACCAGAGCTTGAACCCGTGTCCCCTGCATTGGCAGGCGGATTCTTAACCACTGCGCCACCAGGGAAGCCCTCGCAGGCAGATTCTTAACCACTGTGCCACCAAGGAAACCCCCCAGATTTATTTTTAACATTGAAAACTTGGGAAATCTCATATTAAAACCTGGACTTGGGGGCCTCTCTTGAAAAATTGGAAGACCTTGCAAACCGGGGCCCACAGTTCCTCCAGGTGACTGTCTCTCTGTGCTGAGAAACAGTGCTCCTTCCAGGCATGAGCCTCATTCTCCTCCAATCAGCTGCTCCCACTTACACTTTCCTGCCTGGTCCTCACAGGCAGCTGTGTAGACTCTTGTATTGAATCCACTCCCCTCAGTTTCCTCATTACTCTTATTTGGAAAGCTTTTAATTCAGTGATTCTCAACTTGAAGGATGCGGGAAAGATAGCCTCTTATATACTGGAAAGATTCTAACACAACTCCCTCCCCCTGTCCTTCCTCTCCGCATGCACAATGAAGATTGCTGTCGGAAGCCCAGCCACACCCCTGCCACGCTGGCAGTGCTGAAGTGTGGAAATTCCACCCACGAAGTTTCCCTGATCCTGAGGGAAGATGTGTAGACTCTCATCTCACACAACAGCATCACCCCCCTCCTCTCTAATCATCACTAGAGTTTGTCACCTAGCAACACAGCATCCATGGGGTAGCAACTGCTCACCAATTCATTCATCCCTTTAGCAGACATTGACTGAGCTGCTCCCACGCCTGGGATGAGCAGGGACTCAAAAAAGATTTGTTGCACTAATGAATGAAGATATGGGGATGAATGAGCCCCAAAAGGAGGTCAGACTCTGGAGAAAAACAGATTTATAAAGAATATTTGTAATACAGGCCATAATAGATGTGTTTATGCATATTTTTATTCCAAGGAGGAAGCCACAGTCCTGTATAGGGAAGTCAGAGAAAGAAGAGGGAGTAGTTCAGTTAGGTCTTGAGAGAGGGCAGGAGTTTGTTAGGACAAGAAGACGGAACAGGAGAACCACGTTCCCGGGCAAAGGAACATCACAGGCAAAGGCTCTGAGGTGTGGAACTGCATGGCAGGTCTGAGACCACAGAAGAGTTCAATATCAATAGAGCAGAGGATGTACCAAGATTCCTAAAATCTATATCCACAAAAGTTCAAGCTAGTCCCAACGCTCAGACAACAAGATCAGAGTTCTTTTGAGACAGAAGGTAGACTCGTATCCATGCATGGCCCCCTCTGAGCACAGGGCCTGGACCGCCCTGGTCAGGAGAATGTTTGCAGAATAAAGTTGAAGATGAAACAGAACCTGGAAGGGAAGACAGGAACCATCCACATACCAGGCACAGCGAAGATGCTGCCTTGGTGCTTCCCAAATACTTTTAAAATTAATTAATTAATTTATGGTTGCGTTGGGTATTCGTTGCTGCGCGGGCTTTCTCTAGTTGCGGTGAGCAGGGGAGGAGGGGCCCATGGAGCTTGGACTCCGGCGAAGCCATCATGACGGCACTGCACCCCACCCCCATTTCCTCAAAGCGCCCGTTGTTCCTATGCACCCCTAGGCTTCCCGGTGCAAGCACCCAAGACTCTCTACCTAAAGGACTTTCTCAGGGGCACAGGAACATGCTCAGTGAGGATGTGGGAAGTACGGAAGTGCCAGGACGTTAACACTTCCAGGGCAGCCCTTAAAGTACGGGAGGTGGAAGTTAGTGGATGAATACCATGCTTCCCTAATCCTAATGTAGGACAGTCCTGAGGACTTCTCTGCACACCTCCCAGAGGGAGTCTGCGATGGAGCCCTAGTTGCCCACAGTGGTAACCACTCATTAACGCACCCCGTATAGCAACCACACCCCCTGTACATCAGCTTCCTTACCGTCCCCGTCTTACTTTCCCACTACTCTTACTGGGGTTTCATGGAATCATTTTCAGAATAAGCTACCTGCTCTCAACTCCATGCTCCATGGGCCCCTCCTCCAGGCGTGTAGATTCTACAATCCCAGCCCTTGCCCTTGTCCTCCCAGGCCCAGGGGAGGTATCTGTTTCCTGCAGTTACTATCTCAGTGTTACCTGTGTTCCACCCTCACCTTTTCAGTCCTTCAATATCTGTTGAATCAATTTCCTCCATTAATTTCTCCCTGCTAAATCTGCATTTGATGGAATCTAAAGCAAGATGTTACCGGAAGTGGCTCCAGGAAGTAAGCTCTCAGAATGGGATTTTGGGATTGGATCACTTTCCAGTCAGATGGCAATGAGGACCCTGTTACTGATGTTGAGTGGGATGGTGATAACCCAAAACATGCTGGGCCAGCACAATGACTAAGACTCTCACCTTTGGTAGATGGGGATGGGGTTTAGGTGGAAGAAGCTGCACTGGTATCTGCAACGACGCTATCGCCTGAAAAACGAGGGTAATGGATTATTATAAGGATTGTGGGGGGACTTCCCTGGTGGTCCAGTGGTTAGGGACTCTCAGCTCTCACTGCTGAGGGCTCAGGTTCAATCCCTGGTCAGGGAACTAAGATCCCACAAGCTGTGTGGTGCGGCACCCCCCCCCCGAAAAAAAAAGGACTGTGGGGCTGGTTGGCTCTTTTAACTGCCGCCCAGAAGGAAGAAAACAATAGGCTCAAGTCGGTCCACTATCAACTCAGAGCACAATGTGAAAGCCAGAAAGTCTCCATAGTGACATCTAAAGAGACCCTAATCTCCTGTAGCCAGAGGAAAAACAGGGCTGAAAATCAGGCCCAAGATTTTATTTATGAGTTACAAAGGAGGCTGAACTCACAGCCCCAGCAAGTCTCCTCTGCTAGGGACTGGAAAGGGAAGAAGTGGGGCTCTGAGGCCTGGATGTGACATTTGAGTAGATGCAGCTGAGAACCTAAAGCACCCAGATTCACCCTAACCACCCTGGACAGCAGGACCGGCCCCTCCCCTTCACTGGAGAAATCAGCTTCCCATTACCTGGAGACCATGCAAAGGCTTCATTGGAGGCAGATGTCTTACACGATGATACTTGTCCTCCTTGAGATCTGCCCTTTCCTGCCCTTAAGGATTCTAGGACAAAAACTAGGGTCAAGTTTTCCCCAAAGAGCTTCAGAACCTGGCTAATATTTTCCAGCAGGAACAAGGAGAACATTCCTGGGAATAGATCCTGCTAGTGGTGGACCAGGGAGGGTGGTGCCTGGAATTATAAGGCTGGCATGGGGAGAGTTTATTGATGTGAGGGGAACCCTCTCATGATTCAGGATTTAATATTCTGGCAAGGACTTCTGGAGCCAGTTCTGGTACCCTTTGGAATGGTCCCTTCAAGCCTAGAAACAATGATGTCCTACAGAAAATTAGATGGTAATGCTGGCCTTGCTTTACCAGTGTGAGGAAAAGGTCAAAAGCTGAGAGAGGTAAGCATGTTAGGATGGATTACGTTAAACCAGTGAACCTGACCATGATCTCTAGAAGACACTGTCTTCACTAAAGCAGTATGGAACGTACCAGTGAGAGGTCAACATTGTTGAGAAACTCAATGGTAGCCATTCTCTGTGGGCCAGATGCAGCTGTGTACCTGGGCTCCCTAGTGCCAATATGCATGATAGGATTCTGAAATAGCAGAATCCAGAGTGGTAGCAGAGGCTAAGTGGTAGCACTTAATCAACAGAGGCAAGACACGCACAATGACTGTAATGGGGAGCAAAATGGGAATGGCAATCAGGTGGCCTTTAACACAGAGATCTTGAGGTGATTGATGGCTTTGGCAGATGGCTGATGTCAGGCATTACACTGGAAAAGTCTAAATCTCTCACCTATTTAGCAGACATTAGCTGGCTTTTATGCCCAGAACCCATCAAATGAAGGCGAGGCCAAGTCCCCTCAAGAAAGGACCCTGCAATACCACAACAAGTAGTATATACTTATATACTTCTATAGCTTCTCCAAAAGGACTTTTAATCATTTACCAGAGTAACCATACAATACGGAACAGAGGAATGCCAAGATCTTCTGAGGGCTCTTAGGTATGGGTCTGAGCTGACACTGATACAAGGAGACCCAAATACCATCATGGCTCCCTTGTTAGAATGGGGGTATACGGAAGCTGGTGATACCTGGAGTCATGTTCCTCTGGTCATTTCCCAAATCTTTGAGTGAGTAATCAGAATGGATATACTTATTAGCCAGCAGAACCCACACATTTATTCCTTGACTTAGAGAATAAGGACCCTTATGTTTGGAAAAGTCAAGGAGAAGTCCCTGAAACCATTGGAGTTCTTCCCTTGGCCAACATCATATATCAGAAGCACTCCTGCATCCTAGGTGGAATGGTAGAGATTAGTATCCTGTTTAATTCACTGGTCTAGCCCTTGTAAAAGCCAAATGGATCATGGTAGATGACAGTTGATTATTATAACCAAATGGTAGCCCTAGTCACAGCTGCTGTGTCAGATGTAGCATCTTTAGTGTAATAGAGCAGCAACACAGCCTCTGGCACTTGGTATGCAGCTATTGATCTGGCAAGTGCATTCTTTTCAATGGGCAAGAAGGAGGCTCAAAGCAGACTGCATTCACCTGTGATGGACAGACGGCCACACTCACAGTCTTACCTCAGGGCTACGTTAACTCTTCTGCTTTCTATCATCATATAGTCCTAAAGAATCTTGATCAACTGGACATTGATCTTACGATATACCACATCATCTTTTTTTATTTTTTATGGTACGCGGGCCTCTCACTGCTGTGACCTCTCTCGTTGCGGAGCACAGGCTCCGGATGGGCAGGTTCAGAGGCCATGGCTCACGGGCCCAGCCGCTCTGCGGCATGTGGGATCTTCCCGGACCGGGGCACGAAACTGCGTCTCCTGCATCGGCAGGCGGACTCCCAACCACTGCGCCACCCGGGAAGCCCTACCACATCATCTTGAAGTTGTTCGTCTGAGAGGATGTTAGAATGATCTCTAAAAGGCACAGCTGGAGTGTATAGCTGCTATAGTCCTCTGTATGTGGTCTGTAACTGCTCACAAGGTTAATAGTTATTAATTCCTCCTTCCACTACCCACTCTGTTTCTTTTGCCCTCAGCCAGGACTTCATCAAGTTAGGGTTCTCTACCTGGTAGAGTGCCTTAAAACTTCAGGCCTAAAAGCAATTAAAACAAAAAGTAACTTCATGTCTAAACGGTTTTAATTCTCAGTGGTCCTGCTTTTTGGGTTGCTTTAATTTCCCATTAACTCTTGCTACTCGACATGGAAATAATGAGAGGTGTTACATAGGATCCTCTGGGTTCCAGACACAGTTTTGCAGCCCCCTTTGTAAGTAACAACTTGCTTTGCTAATTGGGGTGAATCATCCCAGCCAGTAGATAACCTCTTTCTTTACCAGTTGGGAAGTGCCAAATGCCCAGATTCCAATTGAATGGAACCATAGCCATGTCCCCTAATATTAGGAAATATTCCTCCTTTGGGAACTAAGACCTCCCATCGAGTTTAAATGTGTGGGAGCAGGAACTGAAAGTAGGTGTAACAGTGAGAGGAGCTGCTCCTGTTCCAGACCTTCAAACAGCACCACGTATTGACAACATTTGTAAGAAAGCACGTGTAAGACACACTCCCATCCTTTCAGGGTGTTTTTCTCAACTGGCATCAGAACAGAACCTTCAGTAGGTCATTCCACCATTCTTTCAGGCCAGCCGCTTCTAGGTGATGGGGTACATAGTAATATTACTGAGTTCTACACATGCATGCTCACAGCAACAATTCTTTTGCTAAGAAGCCATTCCTGGGTTTCCCTGGTGGCACAGAGGTTAAGAATCCGCCTGCCAATGCAGGGGACACGGGTTCGAGCCCTGGTCCAGGAAGATCCCACATGCTGCGGAGCAACTAAGCCTGTGCGCCACAACTACTGAGCCTGCACTCTGGAGCCCACGCACCACAACTACTGAGCCCGCATGCCACAACTACTGAAACCCACGCCTACAGCCTGTGCTCCACAACAAGAGAAGCCACCGCAGTGAGAAGCTGGCGCTCCACAATGAAGAGCAGTCCCTGCTGGCCGCAACTAGAGAAAGCCCCATGCGGCAGCAACAAAGACCCAATGCAGCCATAAAAATAAATAATAAATAAATTTATTTTTTAAAAAAAAGAGGGCTTCCCTGGTGGCGCAGTGGTTGAGAGTCCGCCTGCCGATGCAAGGGACACAGGTTCGTGCCCTGGTCTGGGAAGATCCCACGTGCCGCGGAGCGGCTGGGTCCGTGAGCCATGGCTGCTGAGCCTGCGCGTCCAGAGCCTGTACTCTGCAATGGGAGAGGCCACAGTAGTGAGAGGCCCGCGCACCGCAAAAAAAAAAAAAAAAAAAAAAGAAGCCATTCCCTTGATTGGATACACTGCTGCGTGAAATACCATGAAAGTGCAAAAGGAATTCCAAAAGACTATGGATGGTGACACTGGGAGCATTGCTGATGGGAAAGGCAAATCCTATGCAGAATGCATGTTTATTCTAAAACTGCTGCCCCCTCCATAATGAAAGGGGTCCAGTATAACCAGCCTACAGGCAGGTGGCTGGCTGGTCCCCCTGGGGATGATGGCATGCAGGGTGGTAGGTCAGTGCTGGTCTCAGCTGTTGGAAGGTTAAACACTCAGGAATGACAGGAGCCAGATCAGCTTGTCGAGGGGATGGCCTTATTAGCTGTACATATTCTCCATCCCTGTCACATGGACCCGCTTGAAACAGGGTGTTGAGGGAAAGAGGCTGACTGACAGCTGCAGAATGTGTCATTTTGTCCACTTGATTTTTGACATCTACAGTAGATGTCCCCTGAAGAGCATTCACATAAGACACAGATATGGGGGACTTCCCTGGTGGTCCATTGGTTAAGACTCCATGCTTCCACTGCAAGGGGTGTAGGCTCAAACCTTGGTCAGGGAACTAAGATCCTGTATGCCACGCAGCACGGTCAAGAAACTAAAGAAAAAAAAAAAAGGCAGATATAAATATGTCCACACTGTGCCCGTTCAGAGCGTTCCATCCCTATACCTCTTCCCAAGATTCCCTGTTACTCATCTTCCAGTCCTGTTCCTTCAAGTCTCTGTTAGCCACGGCCCGTAAGTCTAATTTCAGGTCATCTGTAAGTCTAGACCATGTGGACAATTAAATATTATGCTTCAAGTTTTGCCCCTTAGGAGGATTTCTCTTCACCATTGTTTTTCAAGAACACTCATGATTGGGGTTGTAATGCTGGTGGGGTGACAGGTGATGGGGAACTTTATAATGGAAGGATCAAGCTGAAAACACCTGACCAGTCACAAAGAGAGACAACCTGGCTTTATGTGATGCATTGGGAAGTTCACATCCATTATAAGGATGCCATCAGCAAAATTCAGAATGTGCGAAATTCTAAAAGACAAATGATCTGGTTTCTTAAAAAATTTTTCAAGGAAGGAGAGGAAATGTTATAGATTAAAAGAGGCTTAGGGCTTCCCTGGTGGCACAGTGGTTGAGAGTCCGCCTGCCGATGCAGGGGACACGGGTTCGTGCCCCAGTCCGGGAAGATCCCACATGCCGCGGAGCGGCTGGGCCCGTGAGCCGTGGCCGCTGAGCCTGCGCATCTGGAGCCTGTGCTCTGCAACGGGAGAGGCCACAACAGTGAGAGGCCCGCATACAGCAAAAACAACAACAACAAAAAAAAAACCAGGCATGTATATGAAACAAAATTGCATGTTGATAATCATTGATGCTGGATGATGGGTATGAGTCCATTATATTATTCTACTTTCGTGTAACCCTTAAATTTTCTATATTAGACGGTTGTTTCGTTTTGTTTTAATGTATCTTGACCTTATGCTCTCTTTGGCCTCATTTCTCTAGTTTCTCTTCACATTGAAATTTCTTCAAAGATTAATCACTCCCTCACTCCTGTTCTCTCAATTCTCTCTGGTTTGGTTTTCAGCTCTGTCGCTCCTTTTGAAATTATTCCTGCCGAGGTCACCAAGGGTGTCCCTGTTACTAAATCCAATGGTCACTTTTCTATTGTCCTCCTCTTCCTTGACCTCTCCGTGGCATTTTACACTTCTGATCCCTCCCTCTTGCTTGGAACACTTTTCTTCCCTTGACTTCTGCGAGGCCACTCTCCTGATTTCCCTCCAACTTCAATGGCTACTATCTACACCAATTCCAGTCCCACGATTTTGAATACACTACAGGTTCTCAACTTCCGGATTTCAATCTCTAGCCCTGCTCTCATCCCTAAGAATTCTCTTTCAACACCTTCCTTTGTGGTATCTCCACTTGGATATCTCAATGGCAGCTCAGGTATAACATGGTCAAACTCCATTTTGGTTTCTCCTATAGCTGCTGCTTCCCCAATCTTCCTTATCACATTTAAAAGCACTGCCATTCATCCAGTTTCCCATCCTTGAAGCTTCTTTCCTTCAAGACCCCTGTCTAATCCATCAGCAAATCTGGTCACTTCTACTTTCAATTAGTGCCCTGAATCACACCTCTTCTCCCCAGCTCCCTGGTTCCTCTCTGCTCAAGCTCTCACCTGGGCAACCTGATATCCCAGAAAGCATTGCTAGGGCTTTCACCCATCATTTCAGTCTTTCCACTCCTTCCACTGTTTAATCTCCTTTATCTTTATGTTCATCTCCACTCCTTAACGTTTTAATCTACTCAATTTTTAAAATGTTTTCTAAACAAGCAATGGGCTTTCCATCAGAAGCCGGTATAACTGAAATCTGGCCTGATGTCAAGGATTTGTTTCACAATGACAGGCAGGGGAAGTGGGTGGAGAGTGAGGGACAGACAAAACCAGACGGTCTGTGTTGATCATTGTATTTGAGTGATGCGCACCTGGGGGCTCATTTTACCATCATGACTTTCGTTTATGATAAAAACGAATATGACCGACTTCTCCGTAACTTTATGGACAGGAAGTCTTACCGGGCTCTTCAGGTCAGACCTAGTGGCTGTGATCTCGACCATTTAGTGAGGGCTGACTGTTATTAACTGCTATTAGCGCGGCACTGATCCTTCCCAAGCTCCACCAGGGCAGGGGCCCAGCGCTCTCCGGCGGGCTCACGTCTGCAGCGCCCGCCCCCGCCTCGGTGCCTGCTCCAGGCCGGTGGCCAGGACACCTTGGCGGCAGCGGAGCGAGGACGCCGCTACTTCCAGGCAGAGGCCCCGCACGTGCAGCCTCAGGGACCCCGGGCACCTGCCTCCCCCGCTCCCACCGCGGGCACGCGCCGCGCCGCCTGGGGGGCCGGATGAGGACTGAGAAGGCAGGATGGCTATGGGAGTCAGAAAAGGTTAAGGGTCGACGTCCGGACAGAGCCCTGGGGTGAGGGTGGACGGGCCGAGGGGATCTCGAGTCGAAACCAGAACAAAGGTTGGAAAGAGCAGAGCCCGAGGGCGCGGCGGCCCACCCAGCGCCAGGGCTGGAGGGCGGTTGCGGCCCGCTCCGCCGGGGTCCAGGTGTCGGGGTGTGGCCGGACCGAGCCGGCTGCGGCCGCCCGGGTCACCCTCCTCGGCGGAAGTGCCCCGGGGTGCCGGCGGCGCCGGACGAGCCTGGGGGCGGGGCGGGGCGGGGCGGGGGACTCTGGGCCGCCTGTCCGCGCCGAGCCGCTCGCCGTCGCCTTTGTGTCCGGATCTGGGCGAACGAAACCGTCCCCGGCTTGCTTTCCGGTCCGAGTTCCCTTTTCAGACCCGCTCCCACCCACTCCGCCCGGGCCCTCGGAGGCCGGAGGAGAGACTCGGTCGTTTAAAAGTAGATGTGGCCCCCGCCCGCGCCGCCTGCGGAAGTGGCGCGGTGCCCGAACCTGGCCGGTCCTCCTCCCCGCCTTCCCCGCCCCGAGGCAGCTGTGCGCGGGCCCGGGCCGCACAGCGAGGCGGCGGGGCTGTGCCGTGCGTGGCGGGGCAGCGGCGGGAAGGCAGAGGCCGGGTGCCGGCGCGGCTGCGGCGAGGAAACCCCGCAGAGCAGGAGGCCGGGTGCTGGAAGGTCCGCCCCCATTATTCGGGGCCCGAGGGTCGAAGGCACGAGGACGGAGTAGACAGGACGCTGCCCAAGGGGCAGGCAGCGCTTGCACACAGGATCTGTGATGTCAGCAAGCCGCCTCTCTGTGCCTCGGCTTCCCGGTCTGTATAATGGGAATGGCATTTGTGCGGGGTACCTGCGGTGCTGGGCAGATCGCCCCTCGGCCTCCTTGCTCCTGAAGGAGATGCGCGCACAAATCTAGCAAAGGTGCCATAATACGCTTCCACGAGGGACAAACCCAGTTACACAGGTTTTCGCTCCGTCCTCCCATTAAATATTCTGAGGCTTCTGGCACCGGGCCCGTGCTGGGCGGAGGCTGTCGTGATGAAAGCAGGAGGCTGGGCCTGGAGGAGCCAATAGAAGAGACTCTTTCCCTCTGGCCAGGAAGTGGGCCCTGGAAGCCTCCGGAAGCCAGCCTGCCTGCCCTGGGCCCTTCCGTGTACCCGGGCCCAGGGTCTCCAGGTAGTGCCATCCACTTGGAGTACCTGCTCCCTGAACTGGTTTTAGAAAGGCACGTGACCTGAACACGGTTGGTTCTTCTAAATGATGGTAAGATTACTCGGTGTAGACTGTGAGAAGCCAGACCCTGACCCTTCAGTAGGCTGAAAGATACTTTTCTGTTGCCACCTCTGCATTATAAAGAGCTCCAAAGGGCCCCCCTTTCCTCCCCAACTTTTCTCAGTCCTGCAGTGCTTAGTGCCTGGTGCCTTCCCTCGGTCGGTACCAACACTGGCTTACTTGGTCTTATCCAGGGCCTGTGCCCAGGCTGTTCAGTAGGTGAATATTGAGTGAATGGAGTCTTCTTTTGTCCCCCCCTGCACGCACCCCACAAGATGTAACTAATTAATAATCCCACCTACCGTTTACTAAGTGTCTGTGCAGTGCGAGGTTCTATGCCAGGTGCTAAGTTCATGCTCTCCTATAAGAGGGGGCATAGACAGGTCACTTGGGCAGCGCAGCCAAGCCCAAGCCGGACGCTGGCGTTGGATGGACTCTGCAGGCAATGGGCTGCCCAGCCTGCTCGGCCAGGCTTGCACAGCTCCAGTGTCAGAGAGGCCCGATGTTCCCAGCGCCAGCACCTGGGCGGTCATTGTGGAAGCTTGCAGGACCATCAGTTCAGCCAGGGTCCACGTCCTACTGATTCTACCCCTAAATGTCCCTGAACTCCATCCAGGTCTCACCATTTGTCCCCAGATCATCCAGAGCACCCTTCCCCTCTGACTGCCAGTTCGCCCTTTTTAATCCATCCCTACCCTACACCTTCTGGAAAAAGCAAATTCCCACCTTAAAACCCCAGGCAGTGGGCTCTTTGCCCTCTGAATAAATCCATACCTTGGGGGACGGCTCAGGAGGCTCTGGCCAGCCCAGGCTCCATAGCTTTAGCCTGTTCTCCAGCCACCCCGCTGCAGGCTTTACGATGCAGCAAAACGGAACACTTCTCACTTCCCTGCCTTGCCTCAGCCGGGCCTTCCCTCTGGGGTTCCACCATCTACACCTGCCTCTCCAGGGAGAGCCCAGTGGTCCGGATGCTGCCAGATCGAAGTCACCTGTTTGCTCTTCTGGTTCCTCTGCAAGGACTGTGAGCTCCTAGAGGGCAGGACTATCATTTCGCACAGACTCCCTAACGTCCAACACGGCGTGTGTTGAGTGAGTCGAATGAATGACACAATAAGTGAATGAAGGCTGCATATGAGGCCAGCCTGTCCCCGTGGTCTCCAGTGAGTTTCCCAGACACAGCTCAAGCAAATAACCCTAACCTGGTTACACTCCACCCAACAGACAAGATCAAGGGCAGGTCGAGGTTGGGAGCTATGAATCCAGGAAGCCCCAGGCCTTGCCACAGGGCACTGCTGAAGGCCAAGTAAATCCCATCCCTCCCTCACCTCAGGCCACCCTGTTGATGATCCCAGAAATCTGTTCCGCACCTCAGCTCCGCTGCATGAGGACACCTCTGGGCTTCCTGTCAGACTTTTCTGCAGAGGACGGGAGGGATGGGATTTGATATTAGCTAACATTTACCACCTGCCAGGGATTTGCGAAAGGCTTTCTATGTATAATTTCATTTAATCCTCACATTCCCACTGTACAGTTGGGGAAAGTGAAGCACAGAGAAGTTCAGCAGCTTGTGAGGGTGCAGTTTCAGAAAGTGTCAGGGCTGGGATTTGATCGTAGCTTGTCTCCCTCCACTATGATTTGAATTTAGGATGAACAGTGGGCCTTTCTTGGCTCACTGGCTTGCAGGGGCCATGGGCTACCTGGGGATAAGCTGGTCTTCCTTCCCTCAGTGCGGTTGAGAAGCAGAATCTGAGGGAACCTGCAGAAGTGACCTTGTTACCACAGTAACAGCCCTGTCACTGCAGCTGGGATTTTGCAGGCAGGATATCAGCGGTACCAGCACATGCCCCGCCTGAGAAGTTCAGGCAGCACCAAAGTGGCTGCACCTGTTAGGGTTCCAGGGCGGTGAGTGGGGCAAAGCCACAGAGGTGGGCCCAGGGGTGAGGGGCCCTGCTGTATTGTGTCAGACTGAGGCAACTTCCAAAATATACAACATTGCAGGACAGTGCCCATCGTGGAATAATTGCTTTTCTACTCAAAAACCTTCAGTGGCTCCAAATAATCTGCTGTGATTTACCCCTGTGGGATGAATAGGATGTAGACTGGCCATAATGTGTTTTCTCACCATTAAAAACAAACATCTAGGGAGTTCCCTGGCGGCCCAGTGGTTAGGACCTGGCGCTTTCACTGACGTGGGCCGAGGTCCAGTCCTTGGTTGGGGAACTCAGATCCCACAAGCGTGGCCAAAAAATAAAATAAATAAAAAGCCATCTGGATTCTAGCTCTGCCATTCCTCTCGCATCTGGGCTTCTTTCTCACCCCCGCACCCCATGGATCCAGCACAGACCTACTTTAATTTTCACCTTGACTGCTGTGATAATTTCTCCATTATTCTCCCACTACAAGCATCCGTTGGCTCAACAAGTATTTCTTAGCTGGAGGCTGTGCTTATAGCTGGGGACTCAAGAGTAGGCCCCCTCCTGCCTCCTGGAACTCGTGGTCCAGCAGGAAGTGCCTGCAACACCAACCATTGTCAAAACCCAGTGTAAAGATATGGGGAGCTCAGGTGTTCCTGAAATGCTCAGAAGGACAAAGGTGAGCTAGGGGAGGCATGGGGTGAAGGGCAGAGAGATGAGAAGCTTGAGGGCTGGGCAGGGCTGGAGCCCAGAGGGCATCATACACATTACACTGCAGGCAATGGATGCGGGGTCCACTGAGGGCAACAGGGAGAGGCAACAACTTGTCCAGTTTCTTTTTTTTTTTTTGGCCGCACCATGTGGTGTGCGGCATCTTACTTCCCTGACTAGGGATCGAACCTGTGCCCCCTGCAGTGGAAGCATGGAGTCCTACCACTGGAACACCAGGGAAGTCCCAACTTCGTCCAAGTTCTAACCTGATTACCCCACCATGGGCTCACCAGGATAGCCCTGGGACCCGATAACAATTCCAGCCTTGGTCTCCCTTGTAAAAAGGGGGGACTGGGTGAGATAGTCTTTCAAACCTTTGAACAATTTTAAACCCTAGAGAAAGGTCAGATTTGCAACACAGAAAGTTTTCTCAGGCTGGGGAAAGGCTATGCCAGGCCTCTCTCGCTGCTTCTCCCTAATCCATCCTAGGATACCTGAGGTTACAATAAAGGGCCCACACCCCCTCCCCATTAACTTGGAATGTTGGACTTTTTATTTTTCAAAGTAAATTAGAAGTTTAATGTATAATGGAATAGAGCTTTAAAATGTCAAGTCACTATAACACTAGGGATACTTTAATAGGAGGTAACTGAAAAAAACAATCTTGAACGTTACAACCACAGTGAAAATGGATGAACTATATCTACATAGACCAACCAGGAATGAGCTCTAAAATGCAGCTGAATCAAAGAAGGTTTCAGGAGGGCCTGTGGAGTATGAACCCATATGTTTTTTGTTTGTTTGTTTGTTTTGTTTTGTTTTTGGCTGCATTGGGTCTTCGTTGCAGTGCACGGGCTTCTCATTGCCGTGGCTTCTCTTGTTGCAGAGCACGGGCTCTAGGCGTGTGGGCTTCAGTAGTTGTGGCACGTGGGCTCAGTAGTTGTGGCCCGCGGGAATTAGTTGGTCCGCAGCATGTGGGATCTTCCCGGACCAGGGATCGAACCCTTGTCGCCTGCACTGGCAGGGGGATGAATAACCACTGCACCACCAGGGAAGTCCAATCCCATATGTTAAAGTTCTCATTTTTTTTCCAACTGTAAAATGAGGATATGAAATAGTGGGACCTCACAAGTTAGTTGTGAGGATTTAATGAGGTTATGCTCCTATGACAGGAACAACGCCTGTAACTTGGTAATCACTCAATAGATGTTAGGCATTCTTACTGTTCTTAAAATTATTTTGGAAACCGTTGGAAGTGTGTACTCCACAATCATAACAGTGGTTGGTGACCCAGACATTATAAGCAAGTAAACACTCACACAAACATGTAGTTGTTTTTTTTTTCAATCTGAATGCTATTTTAGTTCCATTAGAAAAATATTATCTATATAAAATTTGGTCCAGTTTCTTCTCCTTTACCTCTACCGTTCAAACTTAAATGCTTTAATTTTACTCAAGTAAAAGCAGAATCATGTATCTGACATGAGAACTAAATAGTTCACACCATTAAATTAATAGAGTCTAATTGAATTAGGTGTGCTCTTTATTATTTCTCAGGAATAGTAACTCATCTTTCCTACATGCTATTTCCCTTTACTTTTATTTTTCTGAGTATCTATGTAATGTGTGTCTCTTTTCCCACATCCAGTAATATGAGTGTTATAGAAGTGTAATTTATAACATCAGTAACTAGATTCATCATTAATCTTCAACTCATGTTCAATTCCCCTTATTATATGGTATTTCCATAATAACTTCAGATATTTCAGTCAACCGTACACTTTCCAACAAATACTGTAAAAATTAAGATGTTAATTTAAAAACATTATTAAAATTCCAGACTGAATAACACTGGGCCCACTTAGAGCGATGCTGTCACGAGAGGTCCTTGGACAGCTACTGCTTCAGTCTCAACACGGCCTCCTTTGGGCAAAGCAGCAACCTGGTAAGCAGCTCTTGCAGGAAAGCTACTCTGGAAATATTACTTGTAGATGTCATTGACAGTATTGAAGTCATTTATGTCAGCCAGCAAAACAGTTGTTTTTACCACATTCATCAAGTCACAGCCTGCTGCTTTCAGAATTTCACCCACGTTTGCAAGAGCTTGTTTAGCCTCTTCTGCCACCCCTCCTGGCACAAGCTCTCCACTTGCAGGATCCATGCCTAGCTGTCCTGAAATGTAAATGGTCCTGTTGACTAACACAGCCTGACTGTAGGGACCAATGGCCGCTGGGGCTTTCGCGGTGCTGATCACCTTTCTGATCAAAGACGACATGGCTAATCCTTTTTCCTTGTCACCCCTCGAAGACAGCTACCACGTATGCTGCTTCTACTCATGTCTCACGGGTCTCATGTGATTGTTAATTATGATAAACGCAAAGCAGGAAAACGGACCTGAGGGACAAGCGTGGGAGTCAGCAAGCAAAGGGGAGGATACAGGCTTTGGGGTCTCCTACCCAGACCACGAGAATTCAGTACTCAGGAATTAGGGAAAATGAGACTTCATGCTGAAGGGAGAAAGTTTACTAAAAAGAAGCTGAGGGCTTCCCTGGTGGCGCAGTGGTTGAGAGTCCGCCTGCCGATGTAGGGGACACAGGTTCGTGCCCCGGTCCGGGAAGATCCCACGTACCGCGGAGCGGCTGGGCCCGTGAGCCATGGCCGCTGAGCCTGCGCGTCCGGAGCCTGTGCTCCGCAACGGGAGAGGCCACAACAGAGAGAGGCCACAACAGAGAGAGGCCCGTGTACCGCAAAAAAAAAAAAAAAAAAAAAAAAAAAAAAAGTAAAAAAAAGAAGCTGAGAGGGCTTCCCTGGTGGCGCAGTGGTTAAGAATCCACCTGCCAATGCAGGGGACACGGGTTCGAGCAATGGTCCTGGAAGAGCCCACATGCCGCGGAGCAACTAAGCCCATACGCCACAACTACTGAAGCCCCCGAATGCCCGTGCTCCCCAACAAGAGAAGCCACCGCAATGAGAACCCCTCGCACCACAACAAAGAGTAGCCCTCGCTCGCCGCAACTAGAGAAAGCCCGTGAGCAGCAACGAAGACCCAAGGCAGCCAGAACTAACTAAAAGAAAATTAAAAAAAATAAAAGTAAAAACACCTGCAATCTACAACTTAGAGATAACAGCTATTAACATTTTGTAGTCTACCAGTGTCAGTATTTAAAAAAAATATGTGTATGTGCCTGTGTATTTTACTAAATTTGGATTATACAATGTATAATCCTTTAGCAACCTGTTTCTATCATATATTGCCATACCAGTAAATAACCGACCAGTGGATACTTTTTAAGTCTTTTACACCCTGGGTGCTGCAGATGCAGAGCTAAGCCTGATTTCCCACCTCCAAGGGAGCCTGCGATCTAAGGGAGTGAGCAAACGCACCCTTGTGACTCAGTTTGCCCCTCTCTACAATGGGAGTGCCCTTTCTACCTCCCAGCTGTACAGTTTCAAGGACAGAATATTCACTCTGCTGCCCAGGCCTCCCTTCCAAGGGAGACCTGGACTTGATTCTAGGCAGGGAACAACTGCCAGGATCCATCCCAGTGGCCTCCAGGCCTCTGAAGGACAGTGCCCCTTGCATAGTAGGCACTTAAATTAATATATTTCCTAGCTCCACTTCAGCGCCCGGGGCCTCATTGAATTATCACTACTTTACTGTCCTTCGCATGTTTCTCTGCGCAGCGTCCCTGCCTTCCAGGCTGCAGCAGGGACTCCTCCGGGGCCCAGACCGCCCCCTCCCCCACCCGTGGCTGCAATGTGGTTTGCAGTCGCCTTTCTAGCTTCCCCGGCAGACCCCGGGCTCCTCAGGCCCCCAGCGCCTGGCAGAGGGTCCCGCCCAGAGGAAGTTCTCATAAATGTGTGTTGACTAAACAGGAAAGAAAAGCCATCGGCATGCAGGACCAGGAGGGCGTGTGTTTAATCAAACTCCAAACCCCAATACCAACTCCTCAGGGACGCTTTACAAAATGGAGCGCCGAGAAGTTGAGGATTAGTTGGCCGAACTGTTCCCCCCTTTCCTTGGGAGGCTCAGGAGGAAGGATGAAGGGGGAGGGAGGGGTGCTGGTTCTGGGCAGGAGGAAGGGCCCCTTCGTCCAGCCACTGTGCTCCGCTCCGTGAGTCCCTGGGGTTGAGAAAGGGGACAGGAGGCCCCGGGCGGGTGTCTGGGGCTGGCATCTCCCGTGTGGTAATCGTGATTGCTCCAGAGCCAGCACTCCCCCTCGCCCACACTTCCTCCCAATCTTCCCACCCCTTGGCCCTGGGCCCACACCCTGGCCTCCCTCCTTGGGGCTTGTTTATCTACCTGGCCAGGTGCGGGATGCTGTGCGGTGTGCTCCTTCCGCCTCGCTCAGCCTGGGGGCCAGGGCTATAGCGTGGGAAGATGTTTTGTTTCTGCTGTAAACGAGGGACATCAGTTCAGATGGTCTCCCCTTTAGTAGAGCTAATGCGTTGCTGGGGAGAGGGAGCCCCCTTGATCAGTTTACAAAGCCCGGGGGACACGTTGCCCAGACCTTAGGACCTGAGCTCCTCGCGGCAGGATCCAGACCCACCTCTGTGAGGGTCCCCAGTCGGCTGTACAGGGCCTGGACTTTCAGCGGGGAGGGGTGCCGGAGGCTTGGGAAATATTTGCTGAATGAATGAATGAGTGAACCATGTTAAGTACAGCTGCAGTGACCACAGGGTAAAGTAGAAAAGAACAAGAATTCCAAAGCCAAGCAGACAGGCCTGGGTTCCAATCCATTCTCTGCCAAGTATAACTGTGTGACTTGGGAGAGCTGTTGTCTAAAAAGTTTTGAGCCCCAGGTTCCTGTAAAAGGGAAGCAAAACCATTTTACCTTCTTTATGAGATTTGAGTGGCATCTTTGTAGGGTATGTGGCACATAATAGGCTTAATAAACAGTTACTATTGTTGTTAGTATTGTTCACTAATTCGAGAAATGTGCATCAAGCACCTACTGTGTGCCGGGTGCTTTCTAGGGACTTGGAGTTCACTGAACAAAACACAAGACTCTTCTCCTCACGCGGTTTGCATTCAGGCAGAGGAGAGAGAGACAATAATACAGAGTGAAGTAAGCCAGAAAGAGAAAAACAAGTATCACGTATTAATGCATATATGTGGAATCTATAAAAATAGTACAGATAAACCTGTATCCAGGACAGGAATAGAGACACAGACATAGAGAACAGACACGTGGACACAGGGCGGGAAGGGGAGGGTGGGACGAATTGGGAGATTAGGGTTCAAACATATACACTACCATGCGTAAAATAGCTAGCTAGTGGGAACATGTTATGAAGCACAGGAAGCTCAGCTCGGTGCTCTGTGTTGACCTAGATGGGTGGGATGGGGGAGTCCACTAGGGAGGGGATATAGGTACATATATAGCTGATTCACTTCATTGTACAGTAGAAACTAACACAACATTGTAAAGCAATTATACGCCAGTGAAAAATTTTTTAAAAAAATACAATTGATTTTTGTAAAACAAAACAACAACAGCAACAAATGAGTAAATGAAGCCACGTGTTTGAAAATGATAAAAGCCAAGGGGGAAGAAAAGCAGAAAAGTATGGGGAATGAGGAGTGCAAGGGGTGGGGCTGGATTGTCATTTTAAATAGGGTGACAGAGTGGGCCTCATTGAGAAGGTGGCGTTTGAGTGAAGAATTTAGGTGAGGCAGACAGAGTGCCAGTACCTCCAGGAAGAGTATTTGCGCAGAAGGCACATGCCCGAGCAAAGCCCCCAGGTGAACCGTGCCTGGTTTGGCTGGGGGCGGAGTGGCGTGGAGGCAGTGAGCTGGGAGATGACGTCAGAGGTCAGGCGGCCAGATCCCACGGGGTAGTGCGGGCCATGGTGAACTTGGCTTTTACTCCAGTTGGAAAGGGGCCACTGCAGGGTTTTGAGCAGAAGAACAACGTGATCTGGCTTACATTTTAAAAGGATAACCTGGGCAGCCAGGTTGAGCATAGACTGAACGGGGTGAGGGGTGAGTTTGGGAGAACAGGGGCAGAGGTCCCGGCGGGGCAGTGGTGGCACTGGTGGCAGTCGTCGGATTCTGTATTTTGAAAGTGGGGCCAGCTTGGTTTCCTGAGGGTTTGGATCTGGAGTGTAAGAAAGGGAGGAGACCCGGATGACAGCGGTGCTGAGCCTGAACTAGCAGAAGGAATCAGGTGCCACCAACTGAGATGGTCAAGGCTGCAAGTGAACCGGGTTTGGGGAGGAGATCCAGAGTTCAATTTGTATGTATTAAGATCTAGATGCCAGACATGCGCACAAAGATATCTAACAGGCTGCTGATGTGAAACAGTTGTTAGTGCTGCTATGACTATTTTCCTCCGCTTTCACACCCAGTCCTCGTGCCAGCCAGTGAGGACGGCAGGCAGGGGTTATTCCCCCAGCTTGACAGAATGGAAATCCTATAGAGTGTATACCCAACAGAATCGAAAACAGGTATTCAAACAAGTACTGGTACATGAATGCTCACAGCACCACTATGCACAGTCGTCAAAAGGTGCAGATAACTCACATGTCCATCAGTAGATGAACAGATGTGTAAAATGTGGGATACCCATACAATGGGATATTATTCAGGCATAAAAAGGGATGGAGGACCAATACACGCTACAAGGTGGATAAACCTCAAAAACATTATATTAAATGAAAGAAGCCAGTTGCAGAAGACTACATATTATGATTCCATTGATATGAAATATCCGGAATAGTTAAATCTATAGAGACAGAGAGCAGATTAGTAGTTGCCAGGGATTGGGGGAAGGAGGAAACAGGGAATGATTACTTAATGGGCACAGGGTCTCCTTTGGAAGTGATGAAAATGGTTTGGAATTAATAGGGGTGATGGTTGTACAACACTGAAAATGCACTAAATGGCACTGAATTATACGCTTTAAAACGTTTACATTTATGTTATGTGAATTTTATCCCAATGAAAAAAAAAAACCCTCTATGAAGAACCTGATGCCAGGCTTATAGCACCCTGCACCATGCAGTGACTCCCACTGCCATTTTTCCGGAAGCCTGTGAAGGTCTATCGCCAGTTCCCCATCTCCCTTCTGAGTAAAGTAGCCCAGTGAAGCAAAGGAATGTATCCCCTGCAAGGTACAGTTTACGGCAATTGGATTTTCCAAACTCCAAACCAGGGAATCTGGTCTGACAAGCATGGGATGCACATCTGAAATCAGCCCTGCCCTGGAAAACCTGTGGCTGGGGGTTGCTGGTGTCCCAGGGAAGCTGTACTTCCGGGTCTGTTCCAGTGGGGAAGGAAGGAGCAGAAGTGGCCAACCCGGCTGCTCAGAGCTGCCCTATTTAACCCTTCAGGGTCAAGGCTCCTGAGCTGGAAGGGACTTTATGGATCATCTATGAGGAAATGGAAACTCCAGAAAGATAAATACCTTTTCCCAAGTACCCCAGCCAGTAAACGGCTGAGCTGAGACTAGGAGGAAGGGAGCCGTCGTGGATATGGTACCCACTCCACGTCCAGGAGCCTCAGGGACATTACCTCAACCACTCTGGCGAACAGCTCTTGGCAGCTCCATCTGCAGATGAGATTCAGGGAGGTTTAGGGACCAGGCTGACATCATGCATCTATTAAGAGGCAGGGCTGGCAGCTGAATAGAGGTCTACCTGACTCCTACAGTCTGTAATTTTTGCTAGGCCTTTATCTGTCTTCACATGTGTATCCCCAATACGGAGGAAATGGATGAATGAACCAAGCTCTTTCCAGTCTCCCACACCTCCATCCAGCTTCACCCTGATCAGAGTTAACAGACACTCTGGGGCTGTCACATGGTTGCCATGGTAACTGAACTTTTAGAACTTTTAGAAATAGCAGCTGCAGGCAATCCAGGACAAAACCAGCGAACCCTTCTCTTGCTGCACTAGTTAAGGTTTTTCTGTCCAAGCTGACAAAGGTTAACACAAAGCAGCAAAGACGGGAGATTCCTTAACGTACCTTATTGTTCTTGACCATCCTTGTTGACCAAGGACCCTTTGTTTGCCCCACCACTGCCACCTTCACCACACATCCCTGGTTTAAAAAATGGTATCTACTGAGGACATCTCCCTGTAAGTGGTAATGAAATTGTAACCCCGCTCTTTATACATCAACAGTTACAGAGCTACCACCCGAGCTTCACATCAGCAGGAGACAACCACCATCCCCCCCACAGGGTTGATAGCATTTTAGCCCAAAGTCAGAAACTTGACAGTTTTATGAAGTAGTGCATGCCTGTAAGGGTTTGGACTTTTTGAAATATGGAAAATAGCTTCTTGAGTCCATTCCAAACAAAATAAGAAGTGAGAATGAGGAAATAACCACAGCTACAAAGAACCTTAAAAGAGTTGTGATTATTTTGTAAATGAGAAAGCCTGAACTAAACGGGTGGTTTTCTAGGAAACCATAAATTACCAAAATCAATCCTTGGAGACCATTAAATTTTAAACAGACCAAATATCACGTAAGAAAATGAAAATGTTATTAAAGAGCTGTTCTCCCATACACAAAGGGGAAAAAAAGTAGCAAGTCCAAACAAGACTTCAGGTGAATTCAACCAAAACTTTAAAGAGTGATGAATAAAAATGCCATTCAAATGGTTCCAAACCCTAGAAATTATAATAAGAAAGCCGCTACATTTATTGAGCCCCCATGTGGCAGATACAGTTCTGAGTGTTGTGTTCATTTAATTCTCACAATAATCCTGTTAAGAAGATAAATTATTGTTCTCATTTTAGAGATGAAAAAACTCAGACAAAAGCAGTAAATAAATAGTTCAGGGTGACACAACTAGTAAGTGGCTGATCCAATTTTTTTTTGTTTTTGTATGCGGGCCTCTCACTGTTGTGGCCTCTCCCATTGCGGAGCACAGGCTCCGGACGCGCAGACTCAGCAGCCATGGCTCACGGGCCCAGCCGCTCTGCGGCATGTGGGATTTTCCCGGACCGGTACACAAACCTGTGTTCCCTGCATCAGCAGGCAGACTCCCAACCACTGCGCCACCAGGGAAGCCCTGGCCGATCCAAATTTGAACCTAGTGAGTTTAGTTCCAGAATTCACTTTTTAAATTATTATTTTTAATATTTATTTATTTATGGCTGCGTTGGGTCTTCGTTGCTGCGTGCAGGCTTTCTCTAGTTGTGGCAAGCGGGCGCTACTCTTCGTTGCGGTGCACAGCCTTCTCATTGTGGTGGCTTCTCTTGTTGCGGAGCACGTCGTCTAGGCGCGCCAGCTTCAGTAGTTGTGGCACACAGGCTTAGTTGCTTTGCGGCATGTGAGATCTTCCTGGACCAGGGCTCAAACCCGTGTCCCCTGCATTGGCAGGCGGATTCTTAACCACTGCACCACCAGGGGAGTCCCCAGAATTCACTATCTTAACCACTATGCCGGGTCAACTCTTCCAAATTCCTTTTATGAATATTACATATCAATACCCAAATCTGTCAAAGATAGCACAAGAGAGGAACACTACAGACTATCTCATTTATGAATATACAACAAAAGTTGTAAACCTAATATTAGCAAATAAAATCCAGCCACACAAACAAAAATTATGTACTACAGCTGAGTAGGGCATACCAGGAAAACAGGGTGGTTCAATATTAGGAATACCATTAATATTATTCACCATATTGACAAATCATTGGAGAAAAACTGCATGATGATTATGACATAGATGTTGAAAAGGTATTTGAAAAAATTCAAAAATCCATGCTTGATTTAAAGAGAAAATCCCTTAACGATTGGAAGGGAAGGATGCGTCCTTAAAATACAATTACACCCCCCGCCCCACATACATATATACCTCAAGCCAGAAAGCCAACTTGTAAGTGTAAAATATTAAAAGACTTCTCATTAAAGTCAGGACAAAACAAGGATATCCACTACCATCACTTTTTTTAAAATTTATTTTTATTTATTATTTATTTATTCTGGCTGCACTGGGTCTTCGTTGCAGCGCGGGCTTCTTTAGTTGAGGCTTGCAGGCTTAGTTTGCAGTATGTGGGATCTTAGTTCCCTGACCAGGGATCGAACCCTGGCCTCCTACATTGGGAGCGCAGAGTCTTAACCACTGGACCACCAGGGAAGTCCCTACCATCACTTTTATTTATAATTGTTCCAGAGGCACTTACCAATGTAATTAAACAAATGAAGAGGAATAAAGATTGAAAAAGTGATATAATTATTATTTACAGGTGATGTGATACAATTATATTTTAGAAAACCTACAAAATTCAACTAAAAAATTGTAGCACAAGGCTTCCCTGGTGGTGCAGTGGTTGAGAGTCCGCCTGCCGATGCAGGGGACACAGGTTCGTGCCCCGGTCCGGGAGGATCCCACATGCTGCGGAGCGGCTAGGCCCGTGAGCCATGGCCGTTGAGCCTGCGCGTCCGGAGCCTGTGCTCTGCAACGGGAGAGGCCACAACAGTGAGAGGCCCGCGTACCACAAAAAAAAAAATTGTAGCACAAAGAGAATTCAGTAATGCATCTAGGTACAAATTTCATGTACAAAAATCAATAGCCTTACTAGATATGAAAAAGATTGTTTTGAAAATATAATGGAAGACTTACATTTTGACCCAGCAATCCCACCTCTGAGAATTTATCTTACCAACATACTTGTGCATTCTTTCATTCATTTATTTATTCATTCATTCATTTATTCTACAATTATTACTGAATGCTTACTTATTCAGTATCAGATACTTTTCTGAGTGCCAAGAATACAAATAAACGAACAAACTGACAAAAACAAAACAAAACAAACAACAAACCCTTGTAATCTGGTGGTAGGAAACAGATAATAAATATAATTTTATTTTTCAATTTTTTAAAGCATTTATTTATTTGGCTGAGCCCAGTCTTAGTTGTGGCACATGGGATCTTCATTGCCACGTGCGGGATCTTTAGTTGTGGCATGCGGGATCTAGTTCCCTGACCAGGGATCAAACCTGGGCCCCCAGCATTGGGAGCACAGAATCTTAACCACTGGACCACCAGGGAAGTCCCAATAAACATAATTTTAAAAGTAAATGATACAGTGTGTTAGAAGATGGTGATTGCTATCAGGATAGGGAAATTGGGAGCACTGGGTGGTCATGATGGACCTCCTGGAGAAGGAAGGAGGTAAGGGAGTGAGCCATGTGAATATGGGCAGGGGGCAGGCACCAGTTCCTGGGGTGGTATTGAGCCTGGTGTGTGCACACAAAATGAGTCATGTGTGTAACAGCAAAAGATTCAAAGAATAAGTTATTCATCTATAGGGAACCATTTAAGCAAAGGTACATCTACCAAAGTCTAAGGAAACTCTCTGTGATGTGAGATGGGAAGATCTCCAGGATATATTGTTTAGTGGAAAAAAGCAAGGAGCAGAATAGATTATAAGTTATGCTAGCTTTGTGTACCCAATAGAGGTAAATCAATGTTAGAAAGATGTCAATTCTTTTTCAAATAATTTATAAATTTAATATGGGCTTCCCCAAAAGGAATCAGAAAAGCTAGTTTTTAAGAGCTAAGAAAATTCTTTAAAAGGAGAGTGGGGGGGGGGGGCTAGCCCAACCAGATATTAAAACACATTGTAAAACTATGGTAATTAAAATATTGGGTTGGCCAAAAAGTTCGTTCAGGTTTTTCCATAAGATGTTACAGAAAAACCCAAACGAACTTTTTGGCCAACCCAATACTTTTGTATGGGAACATGAGTAGAGATCAGTAGAATACAATAGAATATCCAGAAACAGATCAAAATACACACAGGAAATAATAATTATGTAATAAATTGTCCTGGGAGTGTTAAATAGCTTTTCAGAAACAAATATATTTGTATCCTTCCTGCATTACTTACACTAAAATAAGCTACAAAAGCCTCAAAGATATAAATGTAAAATATGAAACCATAAAAGTACTGGGTTAAAAAAAATTTATAATCTTGCAGTGGGACGGGCTTGCTTAAGCATTACTCAAAACTCAGAACTCATCAATTCTGACCGCAATAAAAGTTTTAAAATTTTCCATGGAAAAAATAGCAAAACAAAAGACAACAAACCAAGCAATAATTTATGCAACACATGTAACAGACAAATTTCTGTAACATAAAAGCAACTCCTGTATATCAAAATGCAAAAGTCAATGATCCTATAGAAAAACAGTCCCTGGATATGAACAGAGTTCACAGAAATGGAAATTAACATGGCTCTTATTTATATATATATATATATATATATATGTGTGTGTGTGTGTGTGTGTGTATATTTTAAAATTTTTATTCATTTATTTATTTATTTTTGGCTGCATTGGGTCTTCGTTGCTGCACGCGGGCTTTCTCTAGTTGCAGCGAGCGGGGCTACTCTTCACTTCTGCGAGTGGGCTTCTCAATGCGGTGGCTTCTCCTGTTCTGGAGCACAGGCTCTATCCGCACGGGCTTCAGTTGAATAGTGCTGATCCAGACTGAAACAAATGCCCCCTTCAGCTGCTAAGTCACTGAGCTACAGGGCCTGGAGGACTGGTCCTTCCGTATCCACCAGGACCACTGTGGGAGCCACCCGGCCTCAGCCTTCTGAGGCCCAGGCACGGATGTTCATCCCACCGTGCCTGTTGTCCTCGGTCACTGCCCCAAATACCAGCTCTTTCGGCCGTTTCTTTTCTCCACACTGCTCTGTAATTCCCCTCTTGTTTTAACAACACTCTGCTCTCCACCTTCTGGAACCTTTTTCCTTGGCTCTTTGGAAAGCTGATTCTTGGGCAAGAAAATCACCTACACCCTCACTCTTCTGCCGGCACAGCCTAGGGTTACTTTGGTGCCCAGCAGGTAAAGAAAACGCGTGAAGTGTGAAGGTCAAGGGGTGAATGCCAGTGCCCGCACTGTGTGGTGAGAACTGGGCAAGCTGGAGAGTTCCTGTGCCCTGATCAACTCCAGGCTGACTGTCGGCACGTAAGAATGTGGACCCAATAGGGCCAGACCTTCAGATGGTTCAAGAGAGGCCAGAAACCCTCATATACCCCTGACAGGAATGTAAAGTGGTACAGCTCTGCCGAAACCGTTTGGCGGTTCCTTAGAAAGTTAAACATAGTGTTACCATATGACCCAGCAATTCCACTCCTAGGTATATACCCCAGAGAACTGAAAATGGTTCACACAAAAACTTGGACATGAATGTTCATAGCAGCAACATTATGTCCAAGAAGTGGAAACAACCGGAAAGTCCATCAAGGGATGAATATATGAACATGTGGTCTAGTCATGCAAAGGAATATTGTCCAGCCATAAGGACAAATGAAGGACTGACACGTGCTACAACATGGATGAACCTTGAAAACATGCTGAGTGAAAGAAGCCAGACACAAAAGGCCACTAACTGTATGATTCCATTCATATGAAATGTTCAGAATAGGTAAGTCCATAAAGACAGAAAATAGATGAGTGTTTGCTAGGGGCTGGGGGAGAAGGGAGAGTGGGGAGTGAGTGCTAATGGTACAGGCTTTCTTTCAGAGATGATGAAAATGTTCCAGAATTAGATAATGGTGATGATTATACACCTTTACAGATATACTCAAAACCACTGCATTGCACACATTAAAATGGTGAATTTTATAGTATGGGAATGATATCTCAGAAACAAAGAGAAAGAGGCCAGCAATCTGGCTCTTTGTGAGAAACCTGATATTTTTCATATTGACTTAATTTTTGAGCAAGCAAAGCAAAGTAAGGTTTGGCCTGTAGGCTACCAGTTCAGAACCTCTGAACAGAAATCACGCTCTGCTGTGAGGTCACCCCTTCCTAGCACCCCTCCCTCGCTCAGCGGTTCCTTTCTCCCTGCTTCCTGGCTCCTCTTGCACCCGCCCCAAGGCTTCTTCCAGACCATCGTCCTTTCCTGCCTCCTCTGAAGTCCTTGTCTCTCAGCTGTGCGCATCCACTGACAGCTCACTTTCTATCTTCCTCTCTCCCCCAGTCCCTCCTTTGTTCTTTCTTTTTTTAAATATTTATTTATTTGCCGAGCCGGGTCTTAGTGGCAGCACGCAGGACCTTTGTTGCCGCGTGAGGGGTCTTTTGTTGCACGTGCGGGATATTTAGTTGCGGTATATGGGCTCTTAGTTGCAGCAGGTGGGATCTAGTTCCCTGACCAGGGATCAGACCCGGGCCCCTGCACTGGGAGCGCAGAGTCTTAGCCACTGGACCACCAGGGAAGTCCCCCTCCTTCGTGTCCACATCTGAGGCCCTCCCTACTTTCCAGCTGTTTGTTCATTGCTTGAACTTCCTGTTCTTTGACTCCACTCCTGTCCTCACTTCCTTCCCCTCCCTCACCGATTCCACAATTCCCCACGTTGGCCACTCTCTTGACAACATTCTGACTTCTCTCGACCTGCCTCTCTGTTGTACCTGCCTGGAAGCCCCAACTCTGGGTCAGTCTGATTGCCCTTCCTCTCCCGGGGAGCACCTGGGCCCTGAGCTCTGTTGAAGAAAATCACAGCACCACAGAGTCTGGTGCCATCAGTTCATGGACGGTGACCGTAACCGGGCCCACAAGTACCGTACATCAACAACGCTGCCCTCCTCGTCGGCTCACCCTGCCACCCTCCACAGTGGCTATTGAAAACCCTCGCCACTCTCCCCAAACCTCTGACCTCACCTTCTATTCCACATAGAAACTGGAGGCCTTCAGACAGGAACTCTCCCATCATCTGGCCACTGATGCATGGATTTGACAGGTATTTAAGAGGTTAAGTTGATGGAGATTGGCGGTAAGTTGTATAGATGAGGGAGAAGGGAGATCAAAGGAGACGCCCATGGGGAGCTCCCTGGTTGCCTAGTGGTTAGGATTCTGGGCTTTCACCGCAGTGGCCCGGGTTCAACCCCTGGTCAGGGAACTGAGATCCAGCAAGCCGTGTGGCACGGCATGGCCAAAAAAAAAAAGAGAGAGAGAGATGCCTATGTTTCTTACTGAAGCCTAGATGGATGTGGTGCCGTTTATGACATGGGGAAGACTTCACAGGAAGAGGCAGAGGAAGAAGGACAGACCCTGAACCAGAAAGCAGGAGGGAAATCTGGGGAGTTTGGCATCACAGACGTCAAGGCAGATACCAATACTGAAGTTACAGAACGTGCGATGGGCTGAGAGCAAACCTTTGCCGCATATATAACAGATTTGTCATGGAAAATATAGAGGCTCTTGAAAGAAACAGAAATGACAAACAACCCAATAGAAAAGCGGGCAACTGATATGAAAGGGCGATTTGCAGAAGAAAGGATCCAAATTTTCAGTAAACATGAAAAGATGTTCGATGTTCCCAGAATTAGAAGAATGTAAATATTATGGGTTGAATTGTGTCCACTCCCCCCGCCCGCAAATATGCTGAAGTCCTAACCTCCAGTACCTCGGAATGTGAACTTATTTGTAAATAAGGTTGTCACAGATATAATTAGTTAAGATGAGGTCATACTGGAGTGGAGTGGGCCCCTAATCCAATATGACTAGTGGCCTCCTTATAAGAAGAGGGCCATGTGACAATCGAGACCCAGGGAGAATGCCCTGTGGGGACAGAGAATCAGAGTGATACACCAAAGACTGACAGACACCACCAGAAGTTAGGAAGAGGCTAGGAAGAATGGTCCCCTACGTCCCTAGGTTTCAGAGGGAGCACTGCCCTGTTGACGCCTCAATTTCAGACTTCTTGTCTCCTGAACCATGACACAATACATTTCTGGTTTTTTTTTTAAGCCACACGTCTCCTGAACCGTGAGACAATACATTTCTGGTTTTTTTTTTTAAGCCACTAGGTTTCTAGTACCTGGTTACAACAGCCCTAGAAACTAATACAGTAAATTAAAATAACACTGAAATGCTTTCTTATTTTTCCCATCAGCTTGGAAAAACAAAAACAAAAAAGATGATAACATCCAGTGCTGTCAAGGACATGAGACAATTCCCCCCATGACTGCCCACTGGAGTGGAATTTAGTGATGCTTCATGGGAGGGCATTTGGCAGTAAACCGTCAAATAAAAATGAAAAGGCCCATGACCTAGAATTTGGCAATTCCTATTCTTTCTGTCCCTGGAGAAATACACGTGTTCGCAAAAGAGTCGCGTGTAAGAATGTTCTTTGCAGGAATTCCCTGGCTGTCCAGTGGTTAGGACTCCGAGTGCTTTCACTGCTGGGGGCCCAGGTTCAATCTCTGGTGCAGGAACTAAAGTCCCGCAAGCCGTGTGGCCAAAAAAAAAAAAAGTTCTTTGCAGAACTGTTGTAATGGCGCATCCATCCTGTCCATTGGTAGAGAATGCTTACATAAACTTGTCTCTTCTCAGGGAGGATTCGCTGTGAAGTTAATGGAGCTTAAGCTTCAGGGCCCCTCACTTGCAGCAGCCCAGGAGAGAATCTAGCAATTTCTCAATGTAACTTTGTAATATTTTTCTTAAAGAGGTTCCCCGCAAATGCATAAGCTTCAGGACCCAAAAAACTTGAACCTGCCCCATCATACTATATAATGCATGGCAACAGTTAAAAAGAGATGCGGCATGGGCTTCCCTGGTGGCGCAGTGGTTAGGAATCTGCCTGCCAATGCAGGGGACACAGGTTCGATCCCTGGTCCTGGAAGATCCCACATGCCACGGAGCAACTAAGCCCATGCACCACAACTACTGAGCCTGCGTGCCACAACTACTGAAGCCCATGCACCTAGAGCCTGTGCTCCGCAACAAGAGAAGCCACCGCAACAAGAAGCCCGCGCATCACAACAAAGAGTAGCCTCTGCTCGCCACAACTAGAGAAAGCCTGCATGAAGCAATGAAGACCCAAAGCAGCCAAAAATAAATAATTTTTTTAAAAAAAGAGATATGAGGCAGACAATAAGAGAGTGGAGGGTTTCACCAAGTGCAGGTCTGAATTCTTACAGAGAAGGACTGAAAGTGGCAAGTTGGTTTGTTATTGGAAGTTCCTGTTGACCTGGGTGGGCAGTTTCAGTGGAATGATGGGTAAGAAATGGCAGACTGCTAGGAGGGATGGTGACAAAGTAGGGACTGTGAATGTGGACAGTCCTTTCAAGAAATCTGGCTGTGAGGAGAGATGAGCTGCAGGAGGAAGTCTCATGACTTTCCACTGTGTTGAGGAAAAATAACGTGGTAGGCCTGAGCATTGAGGTTAACAGCAATTCTGAAAATATTTGTCATGTGGTTGCCTAGCCTCCAAACACTCTTCCAATTTGGGGCACTATCTCAAGCCCCCACCTCCTATCACAGGAGCAGAAATGGATCAGACATCACCCCCTTCCACCCACCCAGAGTAGCTAGCCAAATGTTTTGAAATATTTGATTTCTACTACTGCTTGCTTCAACTAGAATTTCGTAAAAATTGTTATTTGATCTGACACAGTTGGGTGTGGCACGCTTGCACGGGCTTATTTGTTGTGGGTTTGGTACGAACCCCCATCTTGTGCTCTGCCATTCAGGAACCCAGAGTCCTGAAAGTCTGAGGCTTCCTGGACGGATCCCTTTCCACTGTGAGATAATCCACCAAACAGGAAGATTCTTATAACACTCCACATTTTGAGATTTGGGTTCCCTGTGTAAGAGGTAAAATGATTGAGACTTCGTGCAAGTCTAAGCTTGCCTTTGACTAACTGTGCGCCTTTAGGCAAGACTCTTAAATGCTCTAAGCCCCGATATCCTCATTTGTAAAGGGGGATAACTGTACTCCTACTGATGAGTACATCCTACTGATGATCTGGGAGACCTGAGGCCGAAGAACGAATCCAAAATGGTCCTTGTGAACAAGTGGTTATGTTTTATTCCTGGGACCTCAGAAATGGGGACTGAGAGATCAGGGCCTGTGGCCAGGGCAGCCAGTTTTGGAGGCCAGTGCCTGAGGAGCTGGGCGAGTGTGAAGAGCCCTGCCCAGTCAAGACGGTGACTCCACCAGCCACCCAAGCTTCTCTGGAGGACAGGTTCAATGCAAGACTTACACAGAGACTTGGGCAGCAGAGTGACACAGAAACCCAGAGATGCCCAGAGATTAAAGCCAAAAGTAGAAGTCTGCTGCAGTGGAAGCTCTGAGCGTGCAGAACTCATGAAGCAGTAAAGGCGGAGAGGCGGCAGGTGGTGGTAGCTGCAGGCGCTATTGGTGCCCCGCCCCGCAGCCCCTCCGTCCTTCTTAATTTACCTGCAGGTACAGGAGATGCTTTTCTGCATGCACTTTTTTTAAAAAAATTTAATTCATTAATTGCTTTTTGGCTGCGTTGGGTCTTCGTTGCTGCGCACAGGCTTTCTCTAGTTGCGGCGAGCAGGGGCTACTCTTCGTTGTGGTGCATGGGCTTCTCATTGCGGTGGCTTCTCTTGTTGCGGAGCACGGGCTGTAGGTCTGCAGGCTTCAGTAGTTGTGGTACGTGGGCTCTCGAACACAGGCTCAGTAGTTGTGGTGCACAGGCTTAGCTGCTCCGTGGCATGTGGGCTCTTCCTGGAGCAGGGCTCAAACCCGTGTCCCCTGCATTGGCAGGCGGATTCTTAACCACTGTGCCACCAGGGAAGTCCCTGCATGCACTTTTTATCTCTAGTATTCTCAGGGCTCTGCTTCTCAGCTTGAGGGTTTTTTTCTGGAGTTGTGGGGACTCGCTCAGCCCTTTCTGCTGGGCAGCCCAGAAGGGCCAGAGATTTGAAACCTCTAGGACAGTGGGAGTCAGTGGATAAATCCCCCAGGAGCACAGCGCTGTGCTGAGTTCTGCGAGGCTCCTCCCAGTGACACTGGGCCCCAGCTGCCCACAGAGGCTTTCCTCACTTCCTTCTCCCTTTCACTTTCGGTCTCACTTTCCCTTTCCCTTGCTGTGCTTCCAGGAATCTCCTCCAAAATAAGTTATCAAGTTCTTGTCTCAGGGTCTTCTCTGGGGGAATGTGAATTTAGACAGTAGCACTAGAAGAGAGAAGCAAAACGGAAGATCTACTTCAGGTGCTGAGAAGCAGTGGACACTTGCTCAGAGACAACCAGATGACGGCCTGTTGAGACATTCTGGTCTCCCCAGGCTGACTGTGCAGATGAGGATGGTTTCCCATTAGACAAAGTTCCCAGTGTGCCTGAGGGAACCTGAGTGTGTCCCTGGGCCTTCTAGCCTGAAAGCACATAACCAGCCTTCTCCTAAGGATAGTTGTCGTTTGTTAAGCACCTACTATGTGCCGAGCTCTGCACCAGGCACTTCACTTTCATTATCTCTCATTCTCATGACAACTTGCAAGGGGGGTAATATCCTCTTATAACAAACAAAGCAGTGTGGTACTGGCATGAAGACAGACATGTAGACCAATGGATTAGAATAGAGCACCCAGAAAGAAATCTTCACATATATGGTCAAAAGATTTTTGAGAAGAGTGCCAAGACTATTCAATGGGGAAAGGACAGTCTCTGCAACAAATAGTGTTGGGAAAACCAGATATCCACAAAAAATGAATTTGTGCCTTTACCTTACACTATATACGAAAATTAACTCAAAGTAGATCAAAGAGCTAAATCTAAGAGCTAAAACTATAAAACTCTTAGAGGAAAAAATAAGAGCAAATATCCATGACCTTGGATTTGACAATGGTTTCTTAAATATGACACCAAAAGCATAGGCAATGACATTTTTTAAAAAAAGATAAATTAGACTTCATCAAAATTTAAAACTTCTGTGTATTAAGGGACATTATCAAGAGTGAAAAGAGAGCTCACAGAAAGGGAGCAAGTTTTTGCAAATCATATATCTAACAAGCATTTAATATCCAGTTTATATAAAGAACTCCTACAACTCATCACCAAACAACCCAGTTAAAATAGGTGTGTGTGGGGGCACTTCCCTGGTGGTGCAGTGGTTAAGAATCCGCCTGCCAACGCAGGGGACATGGGTTCGAGCCCTGGTCTGGGAAGATCCCACATGTTGCGGAGCAACTAAGCCCGTGCGCCACAACTACTGAGCTCGTGCGCCCCACAACTACTAAAGCCCGTGCGCCTAGAGCCTGTGCTCCACAAAGAAGAGCAGCCCTTGCTCGTGCAACTAGAGAAAGCCCGCGCGCAGCAATGAAGACCCAATGCAGCCAAAATAAATAAATAAATAAATAAATAAAAGTTATTAAAAAAAAATGGGTGAGAATTTCCTGGTGGTCCAGTGGTTAAGACTCTACACTTTCACTGCCGAGGGCACGGGTTCAGTCCCTGGGTGGGGAACTAAGACCCCCCAAGCCACATGGTGTGACCCAAAAAAAAAAATGGGTAAAGGGTTTGAATAGACATTTTGCCAGGGAAGACATGCAAATAGCTAATCAGCACATGAAAATATGCTCAACATCATTAGTCATTAAAGAAATGTAAATCAAAACTACTATTGCTTCACACCCCCTAGAATAGCTATTATTTTTTAAAAATGGAAGATAATAA
The DNA here is from genome assembly GCF_949774975.1 of Lagenorhynchus albirostris. Lineage (NCBI taxonomy): Eukaryota > Metazoa > Chordata > Mammalia > Artiodactyla > Delphinidae > Lagenorhynchus > Lagenorhynchus albirostris. The sequence continues at coordinate 8,144,489 of NC_083105.1, forward strand.
GTGTTGACAAGGATGTTGCTGTGGATCCAATTGTGTCTCTCCCCCATCCCTAATTCATAGTTGAAGGCATAGCCCACAATGTGACTGTATTTGGATACAGGCTGAGGGAATTTTTTGTAAATATTTATTTATTTATTTATTTGGTTGTGTCGGGTCTTAGTTGTGGCACTCGGGATCTTCGTTGTGGCATGCAGGATCTTTCATTGTGGCTCGCGGGCTCAGTAGTTGCAGAGCTTGGGTTTAGTTGTCCCACAGGCTGTGGGATCTTAGTTCCCTGACCAGGGGTTGAACCCACATCCTCTGCATTGGAAGGCAGATTCTTAACCACTGGACCACCAGGGAAATCCCATAAGGGAGTTAAAGTCAAATGAGGTAATAAGGATGGGACCCTTATCCAATAGATTTGGTGCCCTTTTAAGAAGAGGAAGAGAAACTCTACTCAGTGCTCCCTGGTGAGTAGAAGGAAATCCAAAAAAGAGGGGATATATGTATATGTATAGCTGATTCACTTTGCTGTACAGCAGAAACTAACACAACATTGTAAAGCAACTATACTCCAATAAAAATTAATTAAAAAAAAACATAAAGAGGAAGAGAGACCAGAGTTCTCTTTCACTTTCTCTCCCTAAGTTCATGTACCAAAGAAAGGACATAGCCAGAAAGTGATTATCTATAAGCCAGACAGAGAGCTCTCACCAGAAAGCAAATTTGCCAGAACTTTGATCTTGGACTTTGCAACCTACAGACCTGTGCGTCACACATTTCTGTTGTTGAAGCTGCCAAGTTTGTGGTATTTTGTTATAGCAGCCTGAGCAGACTAATACAGCTGTATTAGAGAAATTAGAGTGCATTGCTAGTGAGAATGCAAAACAGTGCACTGCTGTGGAAGACAATTTGGCAACTCCTCAGAAAGCTAAAATTTAACATTTCCACTTCCAGCAATTCCACTTCTAGGTATTACCCAAAGGAACTGAAAGATGGGTCTCAAAGAGATATCTGTACACATCATGTGCATTGCAGCAGTAGTCACGGTAGCCAAAAGATGGAAAAAAACCAAGCGTCCATCAGCAGGTGAATGCATAGACACCATGCGGAATGTACATACAAGGGAATATTATTCAGTGAAAAAAGGAATGAAATTCCAATATGTGCTACAGTATGGATGAACCTTTAAAACTTAGTGCTAATGAAGTCAGTCAGACACAAAAGGACATATATTGTATGATTCCACTTACATGAGGTACCTAGAATAGGCAAACTCATAGAGACAGGAAGTAGAACAGAAGTTACCAGGGGCAGGAGGGAGGAAGGAGTGGGGAGTTACTGTTTAATGGGTAGAATTTCTGTTTGGGATGATGAAAAATGTTTGGAAATAGTTGGTGATGGTTCTACTATGTTTGAGTGCACTTAATGCCACCAAATCGTACCCTTAAAGTGGTAAATTTTATGTCATGTATATTTTATCGCCATTTTCAAAAACTTTTAAAAAACAAAAAACAACAACAAAAGCATGGGAAACAACCCAAGTGTCCTTCAACAGGTGAATGAATAAGAAAACTGTGGTACCTCCATGTGATGAAATGGATAAAATGGAACAAACTATTTACACACATGATAACTTGGATTAATCACAGAGGTATTATGTTCTATTAAAGAAGTCAGTCTTGAAAGGTGACATACTGTATGACTCCATTATATGACATTCTTGAAAAGACAACACTGTATGGATGGAGAACAAGTCAGTGGTCCTCAGGGATTAGAGGTGGGGGAAAGAGAGAGCGCGAGGGAGGTTTGTGGGGCAATGGATTGTGGTGATGATTATACTAATCTGTATATACATTAAGATTCATAAACCTATTCACCAAGATGTTTTACAAAGTTCAGTTCATTGTATGATAATTTTTTAAAAAATGAGTGACTCAGATCAAGTGACCTGTCCAAGGTCACATGACTCCTCGGTGGTGGGCTGGGATGTGGACCCAGGTTTATCTCCTTCCAAGGTTGCCTCCTCTCCACCAGCCCAGGCTGCCTCTCCAAGGGCTAGTGTGAGGGAAACATGAGATAATGGAGTGAAAGCCCTTTGTAAATGGTTAAGGGCTACACAAATGTCAGGCCTCCTTATCAATCAGGGAACATGGCTGTTCCTCCAGGCCCCAACTTAATGAACAGCATTATTATTATTGATTTGTACATTCACCTCTGACCTTCAATATATTAAGAACTGAGCTTCTAAAAAAACAAAGCAAACAAACAAAAAACAACAGGTGGCATCTTCACTCCTTCCCTAAAGGTCATGTCTCTAGAAGAGAAAAGAGCTTAAAAGAGGAATATCTGGCCACAGTTTAAAATAAAAAGACTGCCTACTCTGGGTCATGGATGACAGCATTGCAGGGTGGGCAGGCCTCTGCAAGTGTGAGGTGGAAACATCATCACCAAAGACCAACAGAGGGTGAGCTGAATCCCCTGGGTGCAGGTAGGGGGAGGGTTCAGTGTCAACTGTGGGCCCGGGGAAGAGCACACAAGTTTTTGTGTCAGACCAACCTCAATGAAAAATTTGTCTCTGCCATGATTCCCTACAGTGAGAACTTACACAGTCATTTAAGCTCTCTGAGTCTCATTTTCCTGATCTGGAACATGGTCCAGAGCAGCACTAATCTCAAAAATAGATTTTATTTTTGTGACGATTAAGTGGATGGTAAAGTTCCCGTCTATGGCTGGCACATCATTAACAGTCAATGAATAATAAATAGTCATAAAAATAAACATCAGTAATAATTACCAAGCTCTTAGACTTATATATAAAAAGATAACACAAAAATAATTTCAAAGCGAACCACAACTATTACAGGAATCAGAAAAATATACATCTACACCATTGGTTTAATACTCTTTCCCAGTAGACCACCAAACCCTGATCAGACAGTTGGCTTGGTAGGCATGAACAAAATAAATGAAAGAGCAGTTTATTTGTTCATTCCTTTGTTTTTTTTATTCAACTAGTGAAGGCACTGTGGTAGGTGCTGGAGATTCAGGGGTGAATAGGACAGGTGAGGTTTTTGTTCTCCTGGAAATTCAGAACCAGGTAAACAAGTGATCACATAAGAGACCAAGACAATGTAGATCACTAAGTGCTGTGCAGACAATAAAATAGGTTGATGTGATAGAGTGAATGGGGTGGCAGGGAAGTCCTCCTTGGGGAGGTGACAATTAAGGTGAGTTCTGAGACCTGGAGAGGCCAGCCATGCAGAAATGTGGGAGAGCCCCAGGCAAAGGCCAATGGCCAGGTGATGACTCCCAGAGGTGGGGAGAGGGATGGAGCTCTGCGAATACCAGAGGGAATGACATTCTTAGATGACCTTGGGAAGGAAGCCAGGGGTCAGCTCACCTGGGGATGAGCTGCTCTGGGTAAGAAGTTTCAATTTTAGTTAAGTTCAATGGGCAGCCAAGGAAGAGCTCTTTAAAGTTAGTTAGATGATGCATATATTTAAAGCAGACTAAGATCTCCAAACAGAGGTTAGCTTTGTCAATGGGCTGTTACTAGTCGAAGGCTATTGGTCAAGACTGCTTCTTCTGCAGAGCGTAGGGGTGGGCACTGCCTACTTTTGCCTCAGTGAGGCTCCAGTTTTAGGTTTCCAAGATTAAGCCCCTCTAGGAGTCAACGTGTTATTTATTTGGATATATTAACACCCTCAATCCCTTTACAGTCCATTCTTGCTTGCCTAGAATCCGCTTTTTCTCTGTCTGCCCGTCAGTAATCCCAGCTCTGAGCTCTTCGATGTTAATTTCAGCAGGTAATCTAATTTTCTTTGTTTCTCACTTTTCATCCCTAGGTATACCATTTTTATTCTTCTGCCTATTTAATTTTTTTTTGGCCGTGCCACGAGGCTGGTGGGATCTTGGTTCCCCCACCAGGGATCGAACCCACGCCCCCTGCAGTGGAAGCACGGAGTATTAACCACTGATCTCCAGGGAAGTCCCTTTTATGCCTATTTTAAAGATGAGGATGCCAGGCTCAGAACCTTGTTCAGAGTCACCTCGTGTGTTGGTAGCAGAGCCAGGATTTTAACCTAAACTCATTTGACCCTTCACAATGGGAAGACAGTGGGGATGAAGAAGGCTTTAGGGAGAAACCTGAGTAGGAGTGTGAAAACACACAGATAATGCTGTGTACTCAGGAGGACAGGGATATAACGAAGTAAGATATAATGACAGCAGAGGAGGTGCTTGGAAACTCAGGTAAAGCAAGAGAGAGAGAAGGGCTCCAGAGCTTTACAGCATCTGCCATCTTTATAGCAACACACGGTGGGTAAGTAATGAAGAGTGAAGTTGTCAGTGTGACACAAGGGGCTAAACGCAGTCTCAGGTGTCTCCAAGATGCCCCAGGATGGGAGTGGAAACAAGGAGCCCAGAAATTGACTTCGTTTAAAAGCAAAGATCCGACAGAAGCAGCGATTAGGTAGATGAGATGAGACTGTGGATATGAGAGCATGATGGAAGTGGTGAGCTGTGAGGCTCAGCCTTCAAGAGCCTGAGTCCCTGATCTTGGTAAGCGGAGCCTTCCAGAGTCCGAAGACAATTTAGCATCTTAGGGGGGGATTCTTTTTTCCTTAGTTTAAATGTGAGAGAAAACATAGCAAGAATAAATGAAACATGGTTATGAACAACCCACAGTGTAATCTGCCTAAGTGCCATCTCATTTTTGCATGTTGTATATATTTTTTACTGAGGTATATTGCAGATTTCTTTACATTGTTGTGATCACAATGCCCATGATAATTCTATTTCCTTTCGGCATCATATAATAAATGCTTTCCTGTGTTTCTTATCAGTTGGCACAATTTAAGAAAATATACTACCCCATCGAAGTCCCATCGTGTAATTATTATTCCACTTGATTAGTGTTAGAGCATTTCCATATGTTTATACCTTGTGGGCAATTGTATTTTTAAGAAGTTCTAAAATTCAGTGATGGGAATTCCCTGATGGTCCAGGGGTTGGGATTCCACCCTTCCACTGCAGGGGGCACGGGTTTGATCCTTGGTGGGGGAACTAAGATCCCACATGCTACGTGGCGCAGCCAAAAAAAATAGTAATAATAAATAAAATTCAGTGAGATTTAAACATTAATGGTATAAAGAAATAAATAGTTGGCAAAAGTAACCTCCTTCTTCCTTTGTCTTTGCCATGTTCCCCAACAGCTTTGGATGAATGGAGATGCCTTCTGCAGACTCTGGAGAATATAGCTCAGAAGATTCAGGGAACATGAGTTTGTTTAAGGGGCAGAATCTTTAGACAATATAGAACTGGGCCTTCTGAATTATGCTTTTATGAAATTTTCTATTATTAGGGCTCCTAAATCTTTTCTTTTTTAAATAAATAAATTTATTTATTTATTTTTGGTTGAGTTGGGTCTTCGTTGCTGCGCGCGGGCTTTCTCTAGTTGCAGCAAGCAGGGGCCATTCTTCGTTGCGGTGCACGGGCTTCCCATTTTGGTGGCTTCTCTTGTTGCGGAGCACGGACTCTGGGCGCGTGAGCTTCAGAACTTTTGGCTCATGGGCCCAGTAGTTGTGGCGCACGGGCTTAGTTGCTCCGTGGCATGTGGGATCTTCCCAGACCAGGGATCGAACCCGTGTCCCCTGCATTGGCAGGTGGATTCTTAACCTCTGTGCCACCAGGGAAGTCCCAGGGCTCCTAAATCTTGTAGGTGAGGAGAGTAACGGACTCATTTCAACAATTCAGATTATGATCAAGGCCTGAATAGTGGAGGCAGAGCGGGTGAGCTTGCATCTGAGTGATGTAAAATTGAAGCACAATAGATAGGACACGTAACCACATGGATATTGGGGATGAGGGTCGAGGTGGCATTAAAGATGACTTTAAGGTTTCTAGACTGTTTAATGGGATGGCAGTGTCTTTGAGCAAGATAGAGGCTGTCAGTTACAGGAGGAGGAGTTTGGCAGAAAATAGAATAATTATCAAGACATCTGAAAACAGTTTCATTCTCCTGTAAGTATAGGATGATAGGTTCTACTTTTGTGTAATGGATAGTTTCACGTCTCAGAATGCAAAATGTGGACGCCACTAGTCTGAAAAATTGCTACTCTGAGCTTACTCTGAGTAAAGTAGAAGAAAGGGGACGCTTTGGTGAAAGAGACCACGCTGTTTCAGACTTCATCACAGCCTGGGTTTAGCTAGAAATATGGCCTTGCTTTGGGGGAGATTTCAAAAAGTGCAGAGAAAAGGGGATGCCTCAATGCTGGGGGCCCTAATGGGAGGCAAGTGCCCTGTCTCCGTTTAGAGGAGTCTAGGGGAGGACCAGCCTCTCAGGTAACCTGGCACTGAGACAAGGGAGTAGGGAGCTTGACTGGGTTGGGCAGGACCGAGGTTCTTGGAAGGAAGAGGTTCAAGCAAGTCCAGCAGAAGCTACAACACAGCACTGGGATCGAGTCAGAGGAGCTCGTGCCAGGCCGGAAAGAGATGAACAGAGATGGAGATGTGCTTTGAAGTTCCAGGCCGTGTGTGGCTCTACATACCATGGGGTGAAGGCTCAGGTAAGAGGGCAGGGCAGCGGGCTCAGCAGGGGCAAGAGGCCCACAAAAGGTGTTCCAACAGTAGGTTGAAAATTTGTCCAAGTAGGAAGAAAATAAAGGGTATCAAAAGAAAAAACGCACTCCATAGGGCATCAACTCTTCAGTGAGTTCTTTGCAAGGAGATTGATCATGGGACTTCCCTGGTGGTCCAGTGGTTAAGACTCCACACTTCCACTGAAGGGGGCAATGGTTCGATCCCTGGTTGGGGAACTAAGATCCCTCATGCCAAGTGGCACGGCCAAAAAAAAAGAAAAAAGGAAAAAGAAAAGAAATTGATCAAATATGGGACAAAAACAAAGGAGAGAAAAGACAGGCAAAGGACTCTTAGAAGAGTGTTCTGTTGGCTGAGGAAATGAGTGAAAAACATCAGATGACATTATAATAAAATGATGGGCTTTTTAGGAATGTTTTGAGAATGAAAAGGAAATGGTGTGGGCCTACCCATTAGGGACAGGAGGAGATAATGATGAGTGTTGAAAACCAAAGACCTGGCTGATTGGTGTGGCAGAGTGGATACGGAGGGAATGTTGGGAGAGAATGTTGGAGAGCTCACAGCACCACAGGGGATGTTGGGGAATCAATCAGGCTCAGAAAATGGGTGGCAACTGGGACCACGGCCAAAATGATGCCACAAAACTAGTCTGGGGAGGTGTTGGCTATTGAGGCTGTTAAACACCGGATGCCACCACCCATTTGGCCGTCTGCACTGGGACTTGGGTGCTGCCCACAGCCGTAAGGGATGGCAGGTTGAGTATCTCTGATGGAGGTTAGCTACCCTACCTTGCTCCAGCTGCAAAGAAACTGGAGGAGCCAGGATTCGGCATGCTCAACGCCTACAATGGGAAGTGAACTCTGCATCCTTCAAGGTGGGGCTTTCTCAACTAGTGGAGGGGGCATCACACCAAATTAAAGACTCGTTTCAGGTTGTAGCAAGGAGACTAATGACAGCATGACCAGTCAAGGAACTGCAGTTGTTTCAGAGGAAAATGAAGAAGGCCTGGGCCCTGTCAGTGGTGGTAGGAATGGAGAAGAGGGTACAGACTGTAGTGAGAGTACAACAGCAGAGTGAATAGAGTTTAATGACTACTTAGATGCAGAGGCGGAGAGGAGAATATCTAAAATGCCTTTGAATGCCTATGGCTTCATGAATTGGATGAGTGGCAGTGCCATTAACCAGGCTAAGTCATCCAGGAGGAGGGGTATGTTTTGGGAAAATGACAGGTCAGTCTTTTTTTTTTTTGCGTTACGCGGGCCTCTCACTGCTGTGACCTCTCCCGTTGTGGAGCACAGGCTCCAGACGCGCAGGCTCAGCGGCCATGGCTCACGGGCCCAGCCGCTCCGCGGCATGTGGGATCCTCCCAGACCGGGGCACGAACCCGTGTCCCCTGCATCGGCAGGCGGACTCTCAACCACTGCGCCACCAGGGAAGCCCAGGTCAGTCATTTTTTTTTTTTTTTTTTTTTTTTTTTTTTTGCGGTACATGGGCCTCTCACTGTTGTGTTGTGGCCTCTCCCGTTGCGGAGCACAGGCTCTGGACGCGCAGGCTCAGCGGCCATGGCTCACGGGCCCAGCCGCTCCGCAGCCATGTGGGATCTTCCCGGATCGGGGCACGAACCCGTGTCCCCTGCATCGGCAGGCGGACTCTCAACCACTGCGCCACCAGGAAAGCCCGGTCAGTCATTTTTGACAGGCTGAGTTTGAAGCGTCCAAGAGACGCACAGCCAGGGAGAGACAATGGACACATTTGGGTGCCATGTTCCTAGACAGGAACTATGCAGTGGGGTGCTGGTAAATGACTAGCAACAGGCTCTCCGGAGAAAAGAAATTCTGATTTGTAGCATTTCTCAATTCTGTGGTGTAAATACAACCACTATGGCCAATTTCTAGGTATCAATACAAGGTTACTAAGAGTGGATTTGGGGGACTTCCCTGGTGGCACAGTGGTTAAGACTGTGCTCTCAATGCAGGGGGCCCAGGTTCGATCCCTGGTTGGGGAACTAGACCCCACATGCATGCTGCAGCTAAGGAGCCCACGTGCCTCAACTAAGGAGCCCGCCTGCCGCAACTAAGACCCGGCACAACCAAATAAATAAATGTTAAAATAAATAAATAAAACATTAAAGTTAAAAATGAAAACATTAAAAAAAAAAAGAGTGGATTTGGGAAGAGATGCACACAATCAGTTGTCAAGAGGCCACCTGGGGGGCCACTATGGTGACTGTGAGTGAGGCTAAGGTCTCCCAGACAGGGCAGAACCCGGAGAACAGAATCTTCAGGGATGGACTGAAGAAGAGGGGCTGCCGGAAGGAATCTAAGAGAGAATGGGCAAGTCAAGATCAAGCCCAGATCTGGGCCCTGTCAAGCTCTCCAGAGGTAGCTTCCACCACTCATTCATTTTAAGAAAATCTGCTAGACTGTAAGCTATTTGAGGGAAAAGACTTTGTCTACTTCAGCTGTGTCCTCTAGGTTTGGAACACAGTAAGCGCTCAATTAATTCCACTAATATCTTAGGGAAGAATTATGTCCACCAGTTTCATGAGGCAACACAAGAAAAACTGAATTGTGTTACAAGGAGACATTCTGGCTCAATGTAAGAAACACTTCCTAGCAAGTCTTGCAGATGTAGACACCTTGTTTGGTCTGCCCCATACCACTCCCATTCTTCTGGGAACTGTCACTCTACCTTTCAACTCTGAGGTTGTCAAGACGGTCACTATTTTCTAAGTGAATCTACCGATTAGTCCAGGTGTCGGCACCTGACACAGCTGGGATTTTTGGAATCAGGACTTGGAGTAAGTCCCTCTCTTGTGGTAGAAACTGGGAGAAGAGGCGACAGAAGAGGTGTCAGCATCCAGGGTTTTCCTGCCATATATAAAGCTAGTTTCAGGGATTCCCTGGTGGTCCAGTGGTTAGGACTCTGCGCTTCCACTACGGAGGGCAAAGGTTTGATCCCTGGTCAGGGAAGTAAGATCCCGCAAGCCAAACAGCGCAGCCAAAAAAAACAAAAAACAAAAAACCAAAGCTAGTCTCTGCGAAACACAGGCAGGGAGAATCCCAGCAGCGATGCCTCAGTTCTATTCATTCATTCTTAGGTCCAGCTAGTTCTCTGTCCCTTTCTCTTATTACAGGACATAGCCCCATAGCCCTCTCATAAATGTCCCGTGCCTTAGAAGCTGGATTCGGGTACCCTGCAACCAAGGGTCCCAATGAATACCCAAGCAGAACTCTCCAAACGTGTAACGCCACCTGTGTGAAAAGTGCTGTGCTCTTCACCGCCCAAGTATTCACGCAGTTTGAACGGCCACTTGAAAAGGTTTTAAAGGAGCGGATTTCTGCCGAGGGTGGAAGCCCTAAAGTAACAGCGATGGCAGCAGCCACCTCTCCGTGAGCACTTGCTCTGTGTGGTGGCAAAGTGGGGAAGCTGGGCTCAATCCAGGTTTGAATTCGAAGTTCTTAATTACTAAGCTAGAGGTTCTCAAACTTTTTAGTCTCAGGGTCCCTTTATGATCTTAAAAGTTGAAGACCCCAAAGAGATTTGGTGTGGGTTATATCTATTTACTACAATGGAAATCAGACCGAGAAATTTAAAAGATTTTAAAAGAACAAAAACCCGTCACATGTTAACGTAAAAATCTTTATTAAAAGTTAACTATTTTTCAAAACAAAAAATTAGAAGAGTGGCATTGTTTTACATTTTTGCAAATCTCTTTTATATCCGACTTAGTAGAAGACAGCTGGATTCTCACCTCTGCTTCTTCACTCAATATGTTGCTTTGGTTGAAGGATATAAAGAAAAGCTGGCCTCGTACAGTCATGCAGTCGGAAAAGGAACTTTGTGAACCTGCTGAAAGGGTTTCTGGAACCCTCAGAAGTCCTCAGCCTATACTTTGAGAACCACTGCAGTAAACTAACCTGCCTCTCAGTTAAAGACTATATAGCCATTGAATTAGTATTAGACCTGGCAGTTCTTTCCATGGCCAAGGCATTTTAAACAAATTGCAAAGGGTGGTGGTGGGGAAGGAAACTTGAATTCTCCTGTTAACTCAATTTTAAATGACATCGATGTCCAACTTGAGTTCACAGATTACTCCTTTGGCAGCCAAGATTACTTATTAGATTTCTCCAAGTTTACTTTTCTAAACTAAGAAGAGAAAGCAACATGTCATACACAAAGTTAACATTTGTATAGTGTTCTTAACAGTTCACAAAGCCTCTTTCTGTGCCCACATGATGCCATTTAGTCCTCGGCAGCCACTTTACAGAAGAAGAGCTCGGAGCAGAGAGGCGACCTGCCCAACACTGCCATCAGTAGCCGGGCTGTGGACCAGGCTTCCTCATGACCAAGAGACATGCTCGCAGGACGACTCTGCTCTGGCTCTAACGAACAAACACCTCACTTTCAAAAGCTGGCTTTCCAACCTAGAAAGAGGGGTCCTTTTATGTTCACTTTTTTCACATACACAAGAGGCGGCATCTGTTCTAGAATCCAACTGGATTTTATTTGACACAGAATACAATATGGGTGCAGGAATAGCAAACTGAAAAGACAAAGCAGAAAAAACACAGTTCTACCTAATTTATAATTAAGTAACAGGAGGGCAAGTCATTAAGTGGCTAATGATACAGTTGAGCTTGACGGAACAATTCTCTTTTTCTAGTGCCCATACCTGAAAGACAAGGTAAATTATTTAATTAATTCCTTAGTAATTTCCTGTTTGAGACTATAAAACCTGCTTAAATATATCCGCAAACCTGGTTAAAACTTTGAAAAGAAGTAAGTGACCACAAGTGTGTGCCAAGACCGGGTTACGACCCTGGTCTCTGCCCCTTTCATTTTACCGGCCCCTATAACATCTTACTTATCACCCCCTTCTTATGACGGTCCCGCCTCACCACGGACTCAGCTGCACCCACCTGACTCCTTCCAGCTACCAGGCAGACACCAGGCAGTAACAGGGAGGCGAGAGGGAGAAGTCAGAGCCGGTGCTTGTGAAAGGGAGCTCCACCTGTTTGCCCCAGGCAGTGGCTCAGACAGCATGAACTCTTGGCCTCCCCTACCTGTGGTGGCCTCTTCACCTCAACTCCAGTCCTCAGGCAAGTTTAGGGTAAGGCAAATACAGAAACCAGTGACTGAACAGCCTTCAATTTCAAAATCTATCACCAGTTCCAATTATAGCCCTGAGTCCACTCAGCACTGCAGAAAGAGAACTGTGGAGAGAAACTAGGTATGGATCTCAGGTCCTTTCTGATTTCCCCAGAAGCCAAAAGTTGGCTCTAGCAAGATTACAAACAAGGGCAGGAAATTTCTTCCACATATAAATGGATTTCTTTTCTTCTTTTTTAAAAAAGTATTTATTTATTTACTTATTCACTCGTCTGCAGCAGGTCTTAGTTGCGGCACACAGGGTCTTCATTGCCGCGTGTGGAATCTTCACCTGTGGCACGCAAACTCTTAGTTGCGGCATGTGGGATCTAGTTCCCTGACCAGGGATCAAACCCAGGCCCCCTGCATTGGGAGCATGGAGTCTTAGCCACTGGACCGCCAGGCAAGTCCCTAAATGGATTTTGTGAACACAAAATCCTTCATTATTATCTTACTTAATAATCTTTTGTCGTGGTTCTTTGTGGGCAGTTGACCTCTGATTAAAATACTTTGTTATATGGATGGAAACCAGGGCACTAGAACTCTGCATCACTGCTTCCATCATCCTGAAGGGGTACTAGATTCCTTAAGCACTTCACGTAAGAAATTCACTTAAATATTGTCTAAAAAAGTCCTCATAGTGTAGAGCTCCGGTGTGTGTTAGAGGGCTGGAGAATAACCCGGAAGTTGTCCATCAGATTTAAGCATGCTGCAATTTGCTTCTTATGAATTTGTTTTCCCAGTGCACTGATAACCATGGCCAGGCAAAGTCACCAGCTGGATACAGTGACAGTGTCAAAGCCCAACAGGAGGGTTCTTTACACCCCCCACTTCTTAGGCTCAGCCCCAGGCACATGTAATGGGCTACATGAGACAGTTTTGGTCCAAGACGGAACCTGGAGCCTGCTCCAGGGCAGAGCCAATTACAAAGGCCTCTTGAGAACTTAGAACAGTGCTTCTGCCTTGACATGTATTACTTGTCATGTCATGGCTCCACTCAGAATGCAAGCTCCCCAAGGACAGGAAAGGACTGTCTCACACATTTTTATATCGTACACATTACTTAGCACATACTTTGCTGAAAGGAATGTGACGGTATGAAGATTATTTGGCAGGTTTCTTAAAAAATGAACATGCATTTCATAAGACTTTCAAAATTCTTTACCAAAATAAATAATCAAGTCTAAAAACAAAATAACTGTACCAATAAGTGATTTGTAAACATTTCACAAACTAAAGAACCCTATTTATTGGTTTTTAAACATAAGAATATTCTGCTAGTCAAAACTCATATTTAAGTAAAAATCTCCCTTTTCATTAAAAATTTGATCAAGAAAATGACTGAAAATTCAACAGATAAAAGAGCGTTTCACACAAGAATATAATAGGCATAAAAATATATAAAAAGTAGCCCAATTTCACTGAAAATTTTAAAAAATGCAATTGAATACTAATTTTCACCTGTCAGTAGCTAAGATGGAAAAGTTTGATAACAGAACATTGGCAAGAAATGGAGAACGGAGCCTCCTGCTTCACTGTTTGCAGGGACTGTGAATTAGCACATATTCTTGGGAAAGGAAAATCTGACACTATCAAAAATAAAAACATACATACTCTTTAATCAGAAATTCCTCTTTTAGGAATTACTACTACAGATATAAAAAATTCTACATGTATATCCAAATACATTCAAGTACATATACGGGGACACTCGGGAAAGCCACTAAGAAGCTGTTGCTGATGGCCACCTCCAGGAAAGAGATGAGGAGAACAAGGTGAGACTCACCTTTTGTGGTAAACCCTTTGACCACTTGAATTTCTGAAAATTTACATGTCATGTTTTATTTACATACTACTAACAGCCACAACAATAATGATTTAGTTGAGATAGCCATAAACGCTGTATCAGAATTAATCAGCATGAGATAAAACCAATGAAACATGATAGGTGGATATAATTCTAGCCCAAAGCAAAGACACCTGACATTAGTTAGCCTCTGGAGCCTTACTACTGATGCGATTTTGGAAATATTTAATAGTTTGCAAATTCTTATATTTTCTACTTTCATAGAACCTGGATAGTTGGGAAACTCTAGGCTGCAAGCTTCTAATGTGGATTCACCTATGCATTTTCCACATAGATGAGTCCTTGTCTAACTAACCAAAAGCTAGTTTATGAAAACAAGGCATGTTCCATGTCTCCATTTTCTAATACTGTGCACCCTCCAGCTTGACGTGAGTCCAAGAATGATACTGACCACAAAGCCCAACCTTAAAACATCAAAACATCCAGAGACACCTACTTTTGGAATTCCCACTCTCTGTTGTCCAACGGACACACCTGCCGTGTTTTGAGCCAGCGGGAGATGCAGTGGAAGTGAAAAGCATGCTGGAAGAAAAGATACATTTTATTAAAAATAATCCTGTGAAGGCTCAGCTCTCTGATGACAATACATCTCAAGGGCGGTGGGGTAGTTACACACAGGGGCTGGAGAAGAGTGATGGAAGGCAACACACAACGGGAGACAAAAGGTCAACAATGGGTTACACCTTGGTTAGGTACGAGGCTAAGTCCAGTGAAACATGTCAGAAACGTCATTCCTACAAAGGGAGGAGTGCATTTAGGAAGCATAGCAGTGTTCTAGCAGTGAGCTCTCCTTCCCTAAGGGAAGATGGAGTGGGGCTTCCTGGTCCTATGCGGCCTGTAGGGGGGGCTTACTCTACTGGGGCTCACGTAGGGAGGCCCTTGATCACACGTGGATTTCAAACATTCCCCCTTCTTGGTCCCCAGCTGCCCTCCCCACCTTGGAGAAGGGAACCCCAGGAGCAGAGGCATCTACTCAGTGTGGGTAGTGCGCCATCCCTGACATCACCCAGAGCTGAGAGGGGCACTGCCCCGACCTTCCACACGCAGCTCAACTCTTTCCAAAGGACTTTATTCCCCCATTTGTTTATAGGTGTATTGATATGACAACAGCCTGGTACTCAGTGAGCCTTTAGTGGGTGAAAGACTGTGTCTTAAAAAGGAATGAGATAAAAACTTAGGGTAAAAGGAAGTATTACAATAGGCACACTGCACGCAAACAGCTGAAAGAGCGTCGAAGGGCTTATTCCACGATCAAGACAGGAAGTAAAAGGGCAAAAGTACCAAGACTACTGGTACAGGGAGCGAGGAGCTGGCCTTCGGATATGGGGAGAAGGAAAGTCCGTGTGCAGCTTTTTGGTACGTGTTAATGACGTGCAGACGCTAACCACAGCACCTCTGTAATGGATGTTTATCCTCTGCCCCTGCTCGTGTGAGCAGCGAACGCGGACGGAACAACAAGAGTCTCCTCACCTGAGCCATGACGGGTCGGCTGAGTGGGGACAGGGGAGAAGTGCTGACACCCCAACACACCATGAAAGCCTTGGCAGGCTTGGCTTAGTAACAGCCCTGAACTCTGGTCAGCGTATCCCCCCAAACATACATGGAACTTAAGAATCACAATGTGGATTATCACTTGTGAACTGTCTTTGCACAAAGACAGAAAGAGAATTCCGTGACAAACACTAGAGTCCACGGCTGGTGCACTGGGGCTACTCAAAAGGACAAACACTATCCCAGAGCAGTGGCCCTTTGCAAGATCCCTTTCCTCCTGACGCTCACACAACTCATTATTTCTGAAAAAGAGAAAAAACAAAATTTCCAAAAGGCAGCAAGCGGAGGCATTTTTCTCAATCCCCAGGCGGTGGGGACAGGCTCACCTAAGGGCGTTCAGGACACGCTTCTCCACCTCCCAGCTGCCCCGTTAGGCACCTTGCAGCAGTACAGGGTCCTGTACTCCCCAGCCACCTCCGAAGACAGAGGGAAAGACGGGCTGCAAATGAGGCTGCAGGGCTGGTGACAGCATCCCTGAATGCCCCTGTTCCCAGCTTTCTTCCTGTTAACCATCTAAGACATATTGATGAGTACACTGAGCAGTCTCAAAATACACTGCCTGGTGTTTCACACTTTGCAGGCAGTCTGTAAACATCTATTACCTCACTGGAGCCTCCAGCAACCCAGGCAAGCAAGCATGACGGCTATTACTATCTTCATTTTACAGACAGGAAACTGTCTGCATAACCAGAAGAGTTAAGTGACTTGCCTAATTCATAGAGCAGGTTAGTAGAAGACCCAGCACTAGAACCTGGGACTAGTCCAAAGGTTTCAGGCACACCTGCTGGCTCTTCTTGGTGGCAGGCTCTCTGAGCTCGACTCTCCTGAGCTGAATTTAAGGAGAAGCTCACTCCTTTTCCTTCCACCACAAAGTGACAAGGTTCTTAGTATACGCCTGGATGCCAGGGAGAGCAAAGAGCCCGATAAGCTTTATTCTTTATCCCCATAAATGATAAACACTGTCCCTTGGCCAGAGGCTACTGTGAAACTGTCGAAGGGCCCCAACAGCATGGAGAAGGTGCCCCACAAGGTGTGGGCTGGGAGGAGAGCCTCAACCCGAGGGAGAAAAGTACTGATAGCTCTCTCTTCAGGAACTACAGCCACCCCAAATTTTATTTATTTATATTTATTAACAAAGACGCTTACTGCATGCAGGAGGTGTTCTAAGCAGTTTTTTTTTTTTTGAGCAGAGAAAGGTTTACTGCAGGGGCATGCAAGGAGATGGGTGGCTCATGTCCCAAAAAAACCCCAACTCCTCTAAGCACTTTTTAACATAAAATCACTTCATCGTGATTGTGACACTATGCAATCTACTATCAGCTCCATTTCATACGAGGCTTAGAGAGGCCAATACTTTGCCCAAAGTCACCTAGCAAGTCCCAGAGACAGGGAATGATGGTCTGACTCCAGAGTCTGACTTCTTAGGCCTGTGTCATGCTGGGAGCCCGGACATGCAAGACGCCCGGACAGGACAATTTTAGCTCCTATGACGGGGACTACATGTCTATAAGGATGAATTTTTAACACGTGCTGGAAATAACATATTTGATGTCTATTATCCTTCACAGCTGTCACTCCCTGGAAGGCCGTACATTCAGTCCAGAGATGCTGTACAAAACATTTCTGGCATGAGCCACATTAAAAAAAAACCCAAATCCTAACTTAGTACATTTGCCACACCTAAAACACACACAAACACACACACACACACACACACGGACACTCAATTTATTCACCTTAGTTCCACAAGACACCTAGCCTTTTAAAAATGTGTTACGAAAGTAAAGATTTCCACTAACAGAATATTCCAAAGACTGTACCATAGGCGTTGAAGGCAATTCCCAAAGATGAATCCCCAAAATGTTGCTGACAAAAGTTGGTACACTTTATAATTAAGACAAACTATTGTCTCTGCAATAACTAATAATTTTAACCCTATAACAGGTGAACAGTACAATGCTTTTAAATCTTTTTTTTTTTTTTTTTAATATTTGTGTACCTTTTGGGAGAGAAGTGGGCTAGTCATTTTTTTCCTAGTTAGTTTCAAGACCGGCAAAGCAGGAAAAGTGGGACTATGTTTACAAGCCATGCTGATAGGGAAAGATGTTTCCTTACGTTACAGACTCCCCACGCAACGGTGCACTCTTCAGAAGTAGCGGACGCCTGGTTGGCTTGACACTCTATGCCTGTGGGAACAAGAGCAGACAGCACTGGACCCTGGCAACAACCTTTTCACCTACAGCTGCCCTACCTGCACGATTACACGATGACACGACTGGGGCGGGGGGTTGGTGGTGATGGCATAAACATGAACAAAATCTCAAGTGGTTAATTAGTCATAATTGTTTTTTAATGAATGTGGAAAGGGGTGAAGAATAGAGAAGGCAGAGATATGACTTAACAGCATGCTTTGCAATGAATCCCTCCCCTTGTTCAAAAACAGAGTAACGAAGGAAAGAGTACTTTTAAACTCTGAACATAACCTGACTTGTCCAAATGACAGTGATTCCTCCTAATCTGGTAAATTTAGTAAATTCTTAAAGCCACCTCATAACTCTTACTGTTCTGAGAACTGGCATCTCTATTCTTGGTGAATGCTTCCTCTCAGGCCCTTACAACACCCAGGTTTGCCACATGAAAGCCTAGCTGGGGGACAAGCTCTAGTCCCTAAAGGAGTCAGGCAGACATATGGAGCTGGGAGAGAGCAAGCAAAAGGGGGTGAAGAGGCCTGTGGCGAAGAGCAGTGTACGCTCTGCATGAGGACATCAAAACTCAAGTCCTTAAAACACCGTCAACACAGCAGATCTGTGAGGCCAACGGGTTAGAGGAGACTCAGGGCTACCACTTAAGTGACACTTATTGCCCCTGAGGTGATTCTCACCGGTGAATGGAGCAAATTGCTGCAAATGTATCCAAATATCAATTTCATAGAGGGGGAAGGGAGGGAACTTAAATAGAATAAAAAATCTGACTGAGATCCAGAAAGGATGAGTAAAGCTCTATTGGGGATAAATATTCAACGAACAAGAATTACTAATGTGTAATTTGCTTTCTCTGAAGGCGGTAACTAAATGGAGTCTCCCTTCTGAAAAACAAAAAGCTTCAGGAAAGACTATTTAATGAGACAATTACTTCAAACTTCCATAGGCGGAAAATACTAAAATTGTATGAAAGTAATGCTGAGATGTTTATGCATACATTTGGTCTTAGGGGAAGAGATATACCATAATGTTCTTTCCCCCACCCTTCAAAAATATGAAAGGCAAAGGATCTGAAATCACAGAAGTTGCTTATGCTACCCAGATTCACACTACAAAGAGAATAACTGGTTTTCCTTCTGATAAAAGTGGAGAATCTAGGGCCTATGCCATATATTCAAGAATGTATGGGGGCTGTGAATGCATCCTATTCAAAGAGATGGCAGAGAAGATAAAATCTGATGTCCTTCAAGTTGGATCATCTCACTTAGATGAGGACTATGTATTAAGAAATTAGCTAAGCAAGAGGCACAATTATTATTTAAGTAAATAATGAAACTGTTTCAAGGTACATTATCATGTTTAAATTTTTCTAGGTCTACGTATTTTTAAGGGGCTGTCGTTCTATGCCTAGTGCAAACTAGGCTTTCAGTATCTGAATAAGCTAACAAAAAACACTTCTATAAATAGAGAGAATAGGGGCCAAATATACATTTATTCTTATCAGAAAACTCCTAACAAAGAACAAAAATATATTGTACAGCACAGGGAATACAGGCAATATTTTATAACAACTTTAAAGGGAGTATAATCTATAAAAGCATTCAATCACTATGTTGTACACCTGAAATTAATATAATATTGTAAATCAACTATACTTTAATAATAATAAAAAAAGATCAGAAATAGGATTGCAATACAGAACGTCAGATAAAAGGGGATAAGGCATGAAAAATTACTAAATACAAGTGTAAAATGTCCTCAAAGATAAAATGTTTTCAAGCTTTTGGTCCAGAGGCTGAGCATTGGCGTTTAGTCATTTGTTTAAACAGGGGAAGGAATTGTTCTCTGTCAGCCTAGAACAGACAGAAAGGCAGCACACAACAGGTGTGCAAAGGCAGAAGTTGATTTCATGTGACTTATAAAGCTTGAGGACTTTTATACTTCAATACAAGAGCATTACAACCAGAGGACTGCTAAGGAAGCAATGGCTTCTTCTTGGAAGTGAAGAGATTTCACACTTTGAAAATATTGATGGACCTGTGGTTTTAGGAAAAGACTAACTTAGGGGCAGACGCTGGGTCTAAGCACTTCTGGATGCCCCCTTCATCTGGAACAAGATTACCTGAGGCAATGGAGAAAATTACACCTAGCAGATGGTGCTCTCTAAAAGAACCAAGAAATAGGGCAATGCAAAATAAGTATGAAGCTATAGTAGGACAGGTAGTAACAATTTGGATTCCAAAGAGGAAGTCTTCAGACCAAGAATGCTTTGTAGGTGAGTTCAACTGGAGCACAGCCATAATCACTCGTTTATTTACGGCTCTGTATACAATTATTCATTTAATGCCAGACCAGAATTTATTAGAAAATGGCCATTGCTAGATCAAGATTCTTATTTTCATCTTTAACAAAAGTGTCTTTTTTTTTTTTTTTTTGTGGTTCGCGGGCCTCTCACTGTTGTGGCCTCTCCCGTTGCGGAGCACAGGCTCCGGACGCGCAGGCTCAGCGGCCATGGCTCACGGGCCCAGCCGCTCCGCGGCATGTGGGATCTTCCCGGAACGGGGCACGAACCCGTGTCCCCTGCATCGGCAGGCGGACTCTCAACCACTGCATCACTAGGGAAGCCCCAAAAGTGTCTTTTTACAAGCATCATAATTCATCTATTTTTCAAAGGAAGACAAGCCCAGTTGCAGCAACCAGATTTCTCTTTAGTGTCTGTAATAAACAGAAGGGTATGTTCCATAAGGGTAAAGACCTGATCTCAGGTCTTCTATCCTAGACCTTGCAAAATGCCCAGGATATAAATATTCATCAAATGAACATAAGACATGATTTGAAAATACTTTGTTTGTTATAGGAATTCAACGTCCTACTTCTGCATCTGACATTTAAAATATATGATAAAGCAGGTGTCTAACTAAAAGCCCACATTGACCCCTCAAGTGTTCAACACTAAGAGAAGACAGAATATCAGTGGCCTTTGTCTGTCACCATCTTCCCAAGAAGTGCATTCTCTTGCATCCAGAGAGACACACAATGACTTAAATACAGAGGTTAAAAACAAGTCAGGATTACAGAAAAGAGCCCCAAGAAAGTAAAATTTTCTCTGGGCACAACTCCTTGTGAAAATGCACAGCAAGGAATTGGCAAGCACGTAATCAAAAACCCCACCCTAGCACATTTAACACTGTGCATGTGTATTTCTGTGATGGGTTCCTTCCCTCTACATTAAACATCATGGTAGCTGCTGATCTGCTTTGACTGTTGTGTGAAAAGGTAAACAGGGTCAAAACTCAAAGAAACCAAGGGCAGTAAACTACCAACACATGCCATGATTGTTTTCCCGCACAAAATATTTGATTTGTGCTTTCCAAGTTGCAATGACCACAGACTAGTCTCCTATTTTGTGTTTTTATTATTCACTGAGCAAATATCTAGTGAGAACCTATTATAGTTTATCACTAGATATAGTAGTATTATAGTACGAAACACTATGCTAGATGCTAGGAACACATCAGTAAATAACATGGAATTATAAAGAACCAACTAAATTAAATGACTGCTACAAAGAAAACTATAGGATGTCTTGGAAATATTTAACAGAACTGGCATAGCTTGTGTTTGTGTGTATGTAAGTATGGTCAGGGAAAACATCTTTGAGCAAGTTCAAGGTGAGATCTGAAGACCAACTATGGGTTAGTTCTACATTGCCCAATAAAGTAGCCACTGGCCACGTGTGAGAACTGAGCACTTGAAATGTGGCTAGTCTGAAATGAGATGCTCTGGAAGTGTGAAATACACTTTGAAGACTTAGTACAAAAAAAAAAAAAGTAAAATATTTCACTTTAAAATGTTGATTACATGTTGAAATAAAAATATTTTGGATATAGTAGGATAAATAAAATACAAATCATCTGTTTCTTTTAACTTTGTTAATATGAGTACTAGAAAACTTTAAATTACGTATGTGCTCACAATTGAGGCTTACATTTAGATTAGACAGTGCTGCATTAGACAAAGATAGGGGGAGAAGAGGTGAAGAACATTTCAGCAGAGGGAACAGGATATGTAAGGGCTCTAAACAAGAGCATGGACACTTGAAGAATGGAAAGAAAGTCAGAGGAACCACCAGAGTATGCAGGAGAGTGGCTCAAGATAAAGTTGAGGAGGCAGGTAAGTCATTTAAGAAATAAGTTATAATTTCAATTCGAGAAAGTTGCAATTTCTTTGCCCTATTCCTGATCTCAATAACAAACCATTTTAGTACCTGGATGAATAGTGACTGTCCCTGGTGTGATCAACATTCTTGCCCCTATTACTACAAGGATACTAAGTCCACTATGTGTTGACCACTATGTGTAACGAAATATGTGGAAATTTAAATTAAATTTCTTTACAGCAATTAACTGCCTATTTAGATGTCGGCAGTGATGTCCCCTTAACTACACTTGGGCTAACACTGAAAATCCATACTCAGGTTTCTTTTCTTCATAAATCCCCAGCAAAAACTAGCTCTAACAGAACATTTTAGCTCAAAGTTATTTTTCTTTCTTTCACTATTTTTGCCTTTGAGTCTGGTTACAAGATGGGAAACAGAGAGGATATAATCAATAGTACCTCTGTGTCCACAATTCATTCTAAATGTGGCCTTGCCATCTTTAGATTGAGTAGATTTATTCTGAGAGAGGGGTATGCCTGCAGGACATCATAAAAAACTACTTTATTTCAAACATACCAATGGCCTAGATGGACAAGACCCCAAGTGCTCTGACTGTACTTTAAATCTCCTTGGGAAGAAGAAAACTGGTCACATCAGGATGGCCGCAATCTCTGTAACCTTCTCAACTTCCTCCCATCCTCCTCCAATTACTTACAAAGATCCATAATGTGGTTCCGGCAGATGGCACAGTTATCAACCACAATATCCCAGGCCCAGAGGGCTACCGCATTCCACTGCAAAGAGAAAAAGGGGGAACAATGCACTCTACTCTCCTTGTAACACAAGCATAGACACACACAGAACACACACACGACACTCTAGGATTTCATGCTCCAGTTATCAACTTTTTGGCCACAAGGACCACTAAACAAAAGAGCTTCTAGAGGTTACATTACTCTTATTTATTATATCAGACAGCAAGAGTAGGTTACACGTACGCTCACCCATTCTCCAAACAGTTGAGTATATAAATACAGAAATGAATGTCATCTTTTAATTTTATTTTTTCCTACAGTTTAGTCAGCCATATCAACGCAAACAAATCAGGAATAATTTATAAGTGCCTATTTTAGGTCTAATAATCACAAACTTGAATTACTGTGCAGGTTCTCCTGGCAGTTGCAGAAGAGCTCAATTTCTGCATAAACAAATATCTGCTCTTCAAGGAGACTTTGGAAGCAGGAATGGGGAGGTCGAAAACAAGGAACACAATGAACTAAGATGATGACTGGATCATAAAACGGGTAATCGTGGGATAAGCTGGATAACTACGCAGTGTCAATACTCAGAACAAGGTCATCACTTAAATCTTACAAGATAACTGCACAACAAACTCCAAAATTCACCAGAATTTTGTTTAGTTCCTATCATCAAATAAACTGTTTTCAACTTTTACATGCTCAAACTGTTATATTCAGTTAAGATAATTTCCATAAGAATTTATCTAAAAGTAGTATTTAAGTAACTCAACCCTCTGGCTTCTGCAATTATAAATATCCCCAAACTCCCTTTCATCCACGAATTTGGTGCTACTTCTCAAACCTTCATCTCTTTCAAGCCTAATTCTCAGTGTCTAGTAACTTCTTCAGCACTTTTCACCCTACAGCTTCAACTTGGAGGAAAAAAATCCTACTTCTATTCTTCAACATGGCTGCTGGCTGTAACTGAGCATGCAGGGCCCACAATGAAACGCGAAAAAGCACTAGGAGGGGGAATATTGTCAGGGTTTAGCCAGATGTTCCAGGAATAACATCTTCCCTATTTCAGGTCTTCATTTTGTACAGATCTGTTTTATCTTGGGTGGGAATCGGCACTTTTCTCCCCAACTGCTGGCAAACAACTATAAGGCATTTCATGCAAAAAGACACGTCCCACATTTCTGCTTTCCCACTTTTACCAGGTCGTTCGCAACTAGTACTCAACCCTGCCTAAATGACACAAGATTTGGGCTCGCATTTTCTTTTTAACAAATTCCACCATGTTTCTTTTTTTTTGGACAGCGGGATTCTGAATATGACCACAGGACTGGGGCAGCTGTGTGACAAACCAACAGACCTCTCAGAAGAGCCAAGAGTTACACTCGAGACACTTTAACTCGGCAGGGTCGAGGACCAGAGAGGGCTAATGGAGGCCTCGATTAGGCGAGGACCGGGTCGGGGTCCCTCAGAGGGACCCCAAGCTTCGGACAGGGGCGGGGCACGGAGATCGCCAGCCCGGGTCCTCAGAGGCCTCCAAAGCGGTAGGACCTCAGGTTCCCGGCTTTCGCCACACCGCCCCATCCTCCATCCACCGCAGCACTCCGACTCCCCCTTCCTCCCACCCCACCCTCTCCTTCCCCACCCCTCCACCACTCCAGTGACAGCTCAGGCGCTTGGCTCCTGCAGCCAAG
This sequence comes from Lagenorhynchus albirostris, assembly GCF_949774975.1. Classification (NCBI taxonomy): domain Eukaryota; kingdom Metazoa; phylum Chordata; class Mammalia; order Artiodactyla; family Delphinidae; genus Lagenorhynchus; species Lagenorhynchus albirostris. The sequence goes on from NC_083105.1 coordinate 8,168,449, forward strand.
TCGCAATCCCGCGTATCTCAATAAGCACCTCCGTGATTGGCCCCTCAGCTTCCTAACGAAACCAATACTGCCACTGACAGTGGGCGGCAGTCACGCCGATCAACCCTAAAACCCGCCCACCGGCTTCCTTTCGTGGTACCCTGTCCCAGGAACGCCCTGAAATGAAGCCCTTTCCTCCGCGCCTTGGCCATCCTCGGGCCTGCCAGCCAGATCCACGCCTCTCTAGCTTCCCTGAGGAAGGCGCTGGCGAGACCCAACCTTTTTCACTTCAAAGCGCTTCTTGCCCGCGCCGCTGTTCGTGCCGCTCGGGGTATCCACATCCATCGCTGCCGCCATTTTGGAAACACACGCTCCGTCGCCCGGCTACTGCGCCTGCGCGTCAGCGCAAGCCTCGCTCCCCCTCCCTCCTCCCGCGCCCCACCCCTCACTGGCGCGCGAGGGGCAGGTGGGGGCGGAGCATGTGGCCACGCCTCTTAAAGGCGCTGGCGCTGTCCTCCCCCACCCCCCACCTACCCAGCGTTGGCGGAGAGGAGGCGGTGGCCCGAGCGTCTGGGGCGGGGCCGGGCGGGGCTGGGCCGAAGTGAGCGAGCCGGGTGGAAACGTTCGAAAGGGCTCGTTCTCGTCGCCCTCCCCCGGGAAGCCCCCGGCCACACTCCCTCAGCTGGGGCGGCGGCTGCTTCCTCCGCTTGGGCCGCGACCTGCAGCACCGGCCCCGCCTCGCCTTCCCCGGCGCCAAGGAGCTCCCCGGCTCGCTGGTCCTCGTCGCGTTCTTTTGGGGAAGGGGCGAGGGTGGGCGTCCCGCCTCCCGCTGCCGAAACCCGAAACCTCACACTGGTCTTTCCAGATCCTGACCCGCTTACGAGCCCGGCCTGAGTTGCTACCCTCCCTGGGAGGCCTGAAGCACCGTTTGGTTTCCTAATTCCAATTCGGGAAATACTCAGGATTCGATGGGGAGACTGGAGCCCCCCGCTTCCGTGTCCTCCGCAGGATCAAATTGAGCAGGCATTATGTAGCCCTGCCTTCACCTGCCCACCTGAAATAGGTGGAGGGAGGAGGCTTAGGAGACTGGGAGATGACAGCCACAGCCCACCCAAAATACCAGTCCAACTCGGAATGGCCTTCGGTTAAAGAACACGATTTACATTTAACTCACTTGAGCACACACTTCCCATTCCTCAGTTGGTCATCGGACTATGGGGTCCTTTCTCCTTAATTTCGGTCCTCTTTCCTCTCTTTGAGCCATGATCACATCTGCAGTCACTGTACTTCTTGAAGTGTTTGTGTGAGGTATTTGCCACTTATTCTTACTGGTCATTCCTTCCCAGCCAAAGCACCTGAACTTTATGTCACCCTCCCTTTTCTAGACCAGCCCCCCGCCCCTTTTTCATCTCTAATCTTGCAGAGGTATGACTCTGCTAGATAACTCTTAAATTTTGTATTAGCTTGTTTGAAATCTCATATTTTCTATTAAAAGAGAATTGAAGAGTGATTGATTGTGTTGACTCCATTGTTAAACCAGAAGAAGTAGGATTTGTTTCCTTGTCTTAATCATAAACAAGAACAACGAATCTGTGAAAACACCACCACAGCTTTAACCAGACTAGAATAGAGAATAATTGTGTGAGACCTTAAAGCATTATAGGAACCTTACAAAGTTTTTCTAAGCCCAAGTTTTGTTAAATTAATGCTTCCACGTTAAGAGTTCTGTCATTTATTGTGTTCCTGCAGGAATACCCGAAACGCATAGTAAACTAAGGTATTGAGTGCATATTTATCCTTCATTCAACAAATTCACTGAGTATGTACCAGGTCCTGTTATAAACAGGAGAGACTGTGATGAAGGAGTCTAACTCCTGGTAGGGAGATAATACACAAGTCAACAAATAAACACCAGAAAATCTCAGATATCAATAAGTGGAAGCAAGGTCATGAGACTGAAGGGAGATGGAAGCAGTATTAAATTCGGTGATCAAATAAGTCCCCTATGAGGAGTAACATTACAGCTGAAGTCCTTCCAAGGGCTTAAAAGGCCCTGTATGATATGCTTCCCATTCATTTTATTGTGCTTTTCTTCTTTTCTTTAATGGTACATGTACCTTCTAACATATTTTTTCACTTACTCATTAGATTTATTGGTTTTTGTGTGTCCCACCAAGAGGAATTTTTTTATTGTTTTCTTTATTGGCAACAAATACTCCTAGAACAGTGCTCGGTAAGTTGTAGGTGCTCAGTATGTGTTGAATGAATAAACTTGAAGCTTATTGAGCAAGGGGAGTGTGGTAAGAGAGGTTGGACAGGCAGGCAGGGGCCAGATCAGGTAGGGATTTTATTGAAGATGTTATGGGAAGATATTGGAGGGATAAAGTAGGGGAGGGGACTAACAGTGACATAATCTTATTTAAGTTTTTTAAAGTTTTTAAGCTTTGTAGGAAGAAGGTATGGTAGAGGTACGAGAGAGGAAGCACCAACGATTTACAAGTTGTTTGCTTTGTAAAGAGCTACAGTGGGGCAGTTCCATTAAGCTATGAAAACCTCATGTACTGATCTCTCCTTTGGAGATTTACCTTGCTGTGATGATTGGCCACCGCGTTCTGTATACTAGATCCTGCTGCATAAACCTAAGAAAACTTTTTGTAGGCCCCGTACAGATTCCTATCCTTCAAAATTTTACTTAGTTTACAATGCCATAGGTTGTAATTTTACTTTAGTTCTATTCAGTTCATCCATCCAGCCATTCTTTCATTCAACAAATATTTTTTATTTAAAACTTTTCCCCTCCCCGACAATGGTAGGTCAGAAGCACAGGTAACAACCTGGACTTTTAAATATTTTTTAATATTTGGCCGTGTTGGGTCTTTGTTGCTGTGCACGGACTTTCTCTAGTTGCGGTGAGCGGGGCTACTCTTCATTGTGGTGCACGGGCTTCTCATGGCGGTGGCTTCCCTTGTTGCAGAGCACGGGCTCTAGGCGCGTGGGCTCAGTAGTTGTGGCTCATGGGCTCTAGAACTCAGCCCCAGTAGCTGTGGCGCACGGGCTTAGTTGCTCTGTGGCATGTGGGATCTTCCCAGACCAAGGCTCGAACCCATGTCCTCTGCGTTGGCAGGTGGATTCTTAACAACTGCACCACCAAGGAAGCCCCTCAACAAATATTTCTAAAACATCTACAGAACGTGCTGTGTGTTAATTATACCATGCTGATCTGGATAAAAAGACATCTGACATTTTAAGTACTTGCCAAAGTCCCCTTTCATCATTGAACTTATGATGTGTAACAGGAGAGGCAATAGTCAGTTCATGATAATTCCAATGAATTTTAGGAAAGGGGAAGTACAGGGTGCCTTGAAGCAGAAGGACAGTCTGGAGGGTGGGGGAAGTCCTCTTAGAGGAAATGTTTTGAGATTGAAGGATGAGCCAGACAAAGAGGAGTGGATGCAGTGGTATGCTGGTAAATGTTAAAAAATCCAGCTCTTAACAAAAGAAAGGGGGGGGGGAAGTCCTGATTTGTAGCTTTAGCAGCCAGATTGCAAAATTCCTGAAAATTTAACAATTGCTTCCATAAGCTGATGCAAGCTGGCTCCAGCACTCACACATACTGAGGGATATGGAAGAAGGTGGCATTCCAGTTTGAGCCAACAGTGTACAGAAGGAGCTGGAAGCTGGAGAATGCATAGTACACTCATAAAGAAGCCTGGAATGGCTGCAGTATGAAGAGAATGAGGATGATATAAAATGTCTGCAAAGATGTGCAAGAATCAATTGTTAGTCTCTCTTCCCAATTCTATATTTAGCAATGTCATGTTGTTAGCTTGAAATTGGCCATAATCGAGTATTTACACTGTGGAAATCAGCCAACACTACAAACCAGGGGTCCCCTTACCCTCCTAGAGTCAGTTGTTAAACATTTACTGCTGGTATGGGCCAGGTCTTGCAAGAATGTTCAGTAGAGCCATGCAAAGAGTTTTGGTCTTTATCCTCAGTGATGAGAAGCCACTGAAGGATTTTAACCAGTCAGCCACATGGTCAGATATGCCTTTTTCAAAAGTGCTCAGCAGGACTGCCACTTCTGGGAAGATGGAGTAGACATACTTTTTCCTATTCTTCTCTCTAAGTACAACTAAAATCCCTGGATAAGATATATATTTTTTAAAACGTAAGACTCTGAAAGATGGAGAGAAGAGGGCAGACCTGTTAGGGACCTCAGGACTTGAGGAATGACATGGTAGTGAGTTCTCTAGGTTTTCTTTTTACCTCCTATATCCCTGTCTTGGAACTGAAGAAGCCAGCAACCTGGAAATGCCAGTGAGTGCAGATAAAACAACAGCAACAGGTTGCTTTCTCTAGCAGACAGAAAAGTTTTAGACAATAACTTCTCTACTCCATTCAAATTACGCAGAAAAAAAAAAAGTGGCCCCACTCCAACCCAAGTGGGGAGCTTAGACTGTACAGTTCACAAGTCTGTAACCAGGTGGTATAGGCCAATTAGGGAGTTGGAACTTTCCAGGTGTTAACGAGCTCCCCTACCCCTGTGGTGTAACAGGGGACCATGAAGGGGTATGGACTTCCACTCCCACTCAGCAGTAATGAGGCACCCCTTCCCTTCCCTGCTGGAGTGGTATTGGAGGAGGCCTAATGGAGAGTTAGGACTTTCACCGTCACCCAGCAATAATGAGCCCCCCAACCACCACTGCAGTGTCAGTAGAGACCATGTAGGGAGATGGAACTCCCACCCCTGCCCAGCAGTAATGAGGAGCACCCTCACCTTTGGGTGTTGATGGAGACTAACTGGGGAATCTGGACTTCTACCTCTACCCTCCCTTGCAGGAGCAGTGTCAAAAAAAAGGAAGGTTTAAATAAGATCCAGAGTCTCATAAAATAATATTAAGATGTCCAATTTCAGTTGAAAATCACTCAACTTACCAAGAGCTGTGAGATCTAAAAATGAATGAAAAAAGACTATCTATCAATAGATGCCAACACCAAGATGACAGATGTTAGAATTATCTGACAAAGATTTCAAACAAGCAATGATAAAAATTTTTCAACAAGCAATTACAAACAAACTTAAAACAAATCTCAGGAAATAAATAGAAGAGATAAAGAAGACCCAAATGGAAATTATAGAACAGAAAACTTCTATAACTGAAATATCTCAGTGGATAGGCTCAATAGAAACTACTCAATCTGGACAAGAGAGAGAAAATAGACTGAAAAAACAAAACCAAAAATCTCCAGAGTGAAAATAACAAAAGATCTAACATTTGTGTCGTCAAGAGTCCCAGAAAGGAAGGACAAAGAGAGCCAGGCTGAAAATGTAATTGATGAAGTCATGGCTGAAATACTTCTCAAATTTGGCAAGAAACATAAAACTATAGATTCAAGAAACTGAGTAAATCCTAAATAGGACAAGCCCAAAAAATCCATGCCAAGACACAATTAAACTTCTAAAAACTAAAGAGAAAGAAAAAAGTCTTGAAAGCAGCCAGAGAAAATGACAGCTTACCTATTGAGGAAAAATAATTCGAATGACAGCAGATTTCTCATCAGAAACCATGGAGGCCAGAAAGAAGTGGCAAAATATTTTTTCAGTACAGAAAAAACAAAACCAAAATCTGTCAGCCCAGAATCCTATAGCCAGTGAAAATATTCTTCAGCAATGAAGGGGCAATCAAGACATTCTAAGATGAAGGAAAACTAAGAAAGAATTTGTCAGCAGCATACCCACCCAAAAAATGGCTAAAGGAAGTTCTCTAAAGTAGGCAGGAAACAATAAAACAAGGAACCTTGGAACATCAGGAATAAGAAAGAACACACAGTAAGCAAAAACAGAGGTAAATGCAATAGGCTTTCCTTCTCCTCGAGTTTTCTAAAGCATGTTTGACAGTTGAAGTAAACATTATAAGACTGTCTTACGTGGTTCTAAATTTATGTGGAGGAAATATTTAAGAAAATTATAAATGAACATAGAGGAAGGTAAGCTATCTATACTTCACTCAAACTGGTAAAATGATGACACCAGTAAACTGTCATAAGTTATGTATATATAATGTAATACCTCGAACAACCACCTTAAAAATATACAAAGAGATACACTTAAAAACATTATAGATGAATCAAGATGGAATTCTAAAAAATGCTTAAGTAACCCACAGGAAGGCAGGAAAATAAAAATAGAGAAATGAAAACAGAGAGAACAAACAGAAAACAAAAAATAAAACAGACTAAATTCTTAAGATATCAATAACTACATTAAACATAAATGGTGTACATATACTAATTAAGAGCCAGAGATTGGCAGAGTAGATTAAAAAAATGACCCAATCAATATATACTGTCTACAAGAATCTCACTTCAAAAATTATGATATAGGAAGGGTGCCAGTAAAATAATGGAAAAAAGATGTCATACAAACATTAAGCAAAGGAAAGTAGAAATGACTATATTAATATCAGATTAAGTAGACTTTAGACCAAAGAATATTACCAGAGAGAGAAGGTAACATCATAAATGCTAAAAAAAAAATCAATCCACCAAGAAGACATAGCAGTTCAAAATGTATATGCATCAAAAAAAAAGCTGTGCTGCAAAAACATGTGAAGAAAAACTGATAGCTTTTAAAGTAGAAATAGACAAATCCACCATTACAGTGGCAACTTTTAACACCTCTCTTTCAGCAACGGATAGAACAACTAGACAATCAACAAGAATATAAAAGAACTAAACACCACCAACCACCAATGGGATCTAATAAACATTTTTAGAACACTCCATCCAATAACAGCAGCATACATGTTCTTTTTCAAGTGCCATGCAGCATATACCAAATGGACCATATCCTGGGCCATAAAACAAACCTTAAAAAATTTTAAAGTATTGAAATCATATAGTATATTCTCCAACCACAATGAAATCAAACTATAAGTCAATAAGAGAAAGGTAACAGAAAATTCTCTAAACACCTAGAAACAATAATCCATGGGTCAAAGATGAAGTCTTTTTTTTTTTAAATTTAATTAATTAATTTATTTTTGGCTGTGTTGGGTCTTCGTTGCTGCGCGCAGGCTTTCTCTACTTGAGGCGAGCGGGGGCTACTCTTCGTTGCGGTGCGTGGGCTTCCCATTGAGGTGGCTTCTCTTGTAGCGGAGCACGGGCTCTAGGTGCGCGGGCTTTAGTAGCTGTGGCACGTGGGCTCAGTAGTTGTGGCTCACGGACTCTAGAGCGCAGGCTCAGTAGTTGTGGTGCACGGGCTTATTTGCTTCACGACATGTGGGATCTTCCCAGACCAGGGCTCGAACCTGTGTCCCCTGCATTGGCAGGCAGATTCTCAACCACTGCACCACCAGGGAAGTCCCAAAGACGAAGTCTTAAGGGAAATAAAAATATGTATATTGAACTGAATGAAAATAAAAACAGAACTTGTCAAAATTTGTGGGACACTGCTAAAACAGTGCTGAGAGGAAAATTTTTAGCACCAAATGTAGACCTTAGAAGAGAGAAAAAGAAGGACTTCCCTGGAGGTCCACTGGTTAAGTCTCCGAGCTTCCACTGCAGGGGGTGTGGGTTCGATCCCTGGTTGGGGAACTAAGATCCCACATGCCTCGCAGAGCAGCCAAAAAAGTAAAAAAAAAGAAAAAAGAAAAAAGAGAGAGGAAAAGAGTAATCTAAGTTCCCATTTCAAGAACCTTGAAAAATAAGAGCAAAATAAACCCAAAGCAAGCAGATTGAAAGAAATTATAAAGAATAGATATCATTAAAGTTGAAAACAGAAGAACAATAAAGAAAATTAAGGAAACAAAAAAATAGGTTCTTTGAAAAGATCAGTTAAATTGACATACTTCTAGCAAGGCTGACAAAGGAAAAAGGGAGAAGACACAAATTACCAATATCAGGATTGAAACAGGAGATATTATTACAGACATAAAAGTATCATAAGGAAATACCACAAACTCTACACACATAAATTTAACAACTTAGGCAAAGTGGACTATCTCCTCAAAAAACACAAATTACCACAACTCACACAAACAAACCACAAAAAAATAATTTGAATAGCCCTATAACTATTAGGGAAATTGAATTTGTAATTAAAAAACACATCATGCATTGAGTTATCAATATTTGAACAGCTTTATTGAGATGTATTACACATATTGTAGAAGGCGCCCATTAAGCGTACATTTTAAAGATTTCAGGATATTTGTAGATACGTGCAATCATCACCACAGTCAATTTTTTTTTTTTTTTGGCTGTGCCATGTGGCACGTGGAATCTTAATTCCCCAACTAGGGATTGAACCTAAGTCCCCTGCATTGGAAGCATGGAGTCTTAACCACTGGACCACAAGGGAAGTCCCTGAATTTATAATTTTAAAGTTTCCTCAAAAGAAATCTCCAGGGCTTCCCTGGTGGCGCAGTGGTTGAGAGTCCGCCTAACGATGCAGGGGACACGGGTTTGTGCCCCAGTCCGGGAAGATCCCACATGCTGCGGAGCGGCTAGGCCCGTGAGCCATGGCCGCTGAGCCTGCGCGTCCGGAGCCTGTGCTCCGCAACGGGAGAGACCACAACAGTGAGAGGCCCGCGTACCGAAAAAAAAAAAAAAAAGAAATCTCCAGGCCCAGTTGGTTTTCACTGGAGAATTCCACCAAATGGTTAAAGAAGAATTAAACCAATTCTACAAAATCTCTTCCAGAAAATAGACGAGCACTTTCCAATTCATTTTACGAAGCTAGTTTTACCCTAACAAAACTAGACAAAGACAGTACCAAAAAAGAAAACTACAGACTAATATCTCTCATGAATATAGACACAAAAATTATTAACAAAATATTAGCTCACATAATTTATCAATATATAAAAAGAATTATTTACCATGACCAAGTGGGGTTTATTCCAGGGAGGCAAGTTTGGTTCAGTATTTAAAAATCAGTCAGTGGATTCTACCATATTAAAAGGTTCAAGATGAAAAAAATCACATGATCATATCAGTATATACAGAAAAAACTTTTGACAAATTTCAACATCCATTCATGATAAAAAAAAAATAACTCTCAGAGAAATAGGAATAGAGGAGAACTTCCTGAACTTAATAAAGGATACTTACAAAAACATGCAGCTACCATACTTAATGGTGAAAAACTGAATGCTTTCCCCCTAAAATTGGGAACAAGGTAAGGATGGCTTCTTTTATCACTTTTATTCAATATGACTGGAAGTTCTAGCCAGTCCAATAATGGGGGGGGGTGATATAAAAGACATATAGATCAGAAAATTGGCTCCATTGAGTCTTCGTTGCTGTGCACAGGCTTTCTCTCGTTGCAGCAAGCGGGGCTACTCTTTGTTGTGATGTGCGGGCTTCTCAATGCAGTGGCTTTTCTTGTTGCAGAGCACGGGCTTTAGGCACGTGAGCTTCAGTAGTTGTGGCACGTGGGCTCTAGGTCACAGCCTCAGTAGTTGTGGCGCACGGGCTTAGTTGCTCCACGGCATTTGGGATCTTCTTGGACCAGGGCTCGAACCCGTGTTCCCTGCATTGGCAGGTGGATTCTTAACCACTGTGCCACCAGGGAAGCCCAAAACTGTCCTATTTTTAGATGACACATAGTTTGTGTAGAAAATTTCAAGGAATTAAAAAAAAAAATCTTAGAACTAATATGTAAGATCAGTAAGTTCACAGGATACAAGACAAACATATAAAAATTAATTGTATTTGTATGTACAAGCTATGAACATGACATAGAAATTAAAAATATGCCATTTATAATCATCAAAAAATTAAAGTTATAAATTTAATGAAACATGTATAGGACTTGTATGCTTAAAACTAAACAACACTGATAAGAGAAATTAAAAAAAGGAAACTTTTTGGACTTTTTTTTTTTGCCATGCCGCACAAGTTGCAGGAGCTTAGTTCCCTGACCAGGGATCAAATCCGGGTCCCTGCAGTGAAAGCACCAAGTCCTAACCACTGGACTGCCAGGGAATTCCAAAAAAAACTTTTTTAATAAATGGAGACACATACTGTGTTCATGGAGTGAAAGATTAAACATAGCAAAGATGTCAATTTTCACCAAACTGATAAAGTTGAACACAATTCCCATCTAAATCCCAGCAATTTCTTTGTTTTGTTTTTAGTTAACAGACAAAATTATTCTAAAATTTATATGGAAAAGCCAAGGTACTAAAGCAGCTAAAACAATTTTGAAAATGAAGAATAAAATGGGAGGAATTACTTTATCTGCTTTTAAGACTTATTACAGGTAATCAAGACTGTGTGGTACTGGTAGAGGAACAGACAGATAGATCAATGGAACAGAGCAGAAAATCCAGGAAAAGACCCACCCAAAATGCCCAACTAAAATTTGAAAAACGTGTAAAAGCAATTCAGTGGAGAAAAGAGCATTTTCAACAAATGGTGCTGGAGTAATTAGACATTCATAGGCAACCAAAATCAACCAAACAAAATCCTTGACCTATTCTCACACCGTATATGAATATTAACTCAACATGTATCATGAACTTAAAAACATAAAACTTTTAGAATAAAACGTAGGAGGAAATATTCAGGATTTAGGGACAGAGTACTTAGACGTGGGACTTCCTGGCAGTCCAGGGTTAAGACTCTGCCCTTCACTGCAGGGGGCTCGGGTTGGATCCCTGGTCAGGGAACTAAGATCCTGCATGCTGCATATGGCGCGGCCCCCTAAAAAAAAAAAAAAGAGAGAGAGAGAGAGAGGTCAGAGGAACAATTAATAAATTGGACTTCATCAGAATTAAAAACTTTTGCTCTGTGAAAGACTGTTAAGAGGATGAAAAGACAGTTACAGGGTGGGAGAAAGTATTTGCAAAGCAAGTTTACGACAAAGCGCTAGTATCTAGAATATAGAAGGAAATCTTAAAACTCAACAGTCAAAAACCAAACCAATTAGAAAATGGGCAAAAGACAGAAAGAGATATTTTATTGATGGTATATGCAGATGGCAGATAAGCGCATGAAGAGATGCTTAACATCATTAGTCATTAGAGAAATGCAAATTAAAACCACAATGAGAGGGCTTTCCTAGTGGCGCAGTGGTTGAGAGTCCGCCTGCCGATGCAGGGGACACGGGTTCGTGCCCCGGTCCGGGAAGATCCCACATGCTGCGGAGCGGCTGGGCCCGTGAGCCATGGCCGCTGAGCCTGCGCATCCGGAGCCTGTGCTCCGCAACGGGAGAGGCCACAGCAGTGAGGGGCCCGCGTACCGCCAAAAAAAAAAAAAAAAAAACCCACAATGAGATATCACTATACACGTGTCAGAATGGCTAAAATAAAATCTGTGACAACACCAAATTTTGGTGAGAATGCAGAGAAACTGGATCACTCATACATTGCAGGTGGGAATGCAAAACGGTACAGCCACTTGGGAAAACAGTTTGGTAGTATCTTTTTTTTTTAAAAAATAAATTTATTTATTTATTTTTGGCTGTGTTGGGTGTTTGTTGCTGTGCGGGCTTTCTCTAGTTGCGGCGAGCGGGGGCTACTCTTTGCTGCGGTGCACGGGCTTCTCATTGCAGTTGCTTCTCTTTGCAGTTGCTTCTCTTGTTGCAGAGCACGGGCTCTAGGCGCGTGGGCTTCAGTAGTTGTGGCACATGGGCTTCAGTAGTTGTGGCTCTCGGGCTCTAGAGCACAGGCTCAGTAGTTGTGGCGCACGGGCTTAGTTGCTCCACGGCATGTGGGATCTTCCCTGACCAGGGCTCGAACCCGTGTCCCCTGCATCGGCAGGCGGCTTCTCAACCGATACGCCACCAGGGAAGCCCTGGTTGTATCTTTAAAAGGTAAACATGCGGGCTTCCCTGGTGGCGCAGTGGTTGAGAGTCCGCCTACCAATGCAGGGGACGTGGGTTCGTGCCCCGGTCCGGGAGGATCCCATATGCCGCGGAGCGGCTGGGCCTGTGAGCCATGGCCGCTGAGCCTGCGCGTCCGGAGCCTGTGCTCCGCAACGGGAGAGGCCACGGCAGTGAGAGGCCCGTGTACCGCAAAAAAAAAAAAAAAAAAAAAAAAAAGGTAAACATGCAACTCCCATACAACCCAGCAGTTGCATTCCTGGGCGTTTTCCTCAGAGAAATGAAGACTTCTGTCCATTTTAACATCCATTCACAAGTTTTAGCAGCTTTATTTACGGTAGCCCCAAACTGGAAGCATCCAGATGTCCTCCAGTGGGTGAATGGTTAAACTGTGGCACCTCTATACCACTCAACCAGAAAAAGGAATGAACTATTGACACACGCAACTACTGGATGACTCTCCAGAGAATTATGCTGAGTGAAAGAAGCCAATCCCACAAGGTTACATACTCAATGATTCTTGAAATGATGAAATTACAGAAACGGAGAACAGATTAGTGCTTGCCAGGGGTTAAGGAGGGAAGGAGGTGGGGGGGAAAGTGGCAGGGGTGGTGGTGGTGGTGTGATGAATTGGGAGATTGGGATTGACATGTATACACCAATATGTGTAAAATGGATGACTAATAAGAACCTGCTGTATAAAAAAATAAATAAATAAAATTCAGAAAAGAAAGGAGGGAAGGAGGTGGGAGGGAAGTGGGTGTGGCCATAAACGGGCAACTTGAGAAAACTCGTGGTGATGGCAATGTTTGGTAGCTATGTCAATATCCTGCTGATGATGTTGTACAAGAGTTTTGCAAGATGCTCCCACTGGAGAAAACTGAGTAAAGGGCATTGAATCTTACTGTATTATTTCTTACAACTTGCAAGTAGAATCTACAATTATCTCAAAATAATCAGCTTAATTAAAAGAAAATGCTAGGCACCATTTTAAACTATAGACAGGACCGAATAAGGTATTATATCTGCCTTCAAGGAACTCATAGTCTATCTCGTGAGGAGTTGAGCATATAGCTGCATTGCTCAAGGTAGATGTACACAGTTTCCAAAGTTTTGGACTTTCCAGAATCCTCTGACCTTGTTTTGGTAGAAATATTGCCTCTTGTTCCCCTTTCTCCTCCCTCACCATCCATTCGATGTGATCAGGACCAGCTACAAGATTTGCAGTGCCCTGTATAAACTGAAAATGCAAAGGTCCTTGTTTAGAAATGATTTAAGAATTTCAAGACGGCAACAGCTGAGCATAAAACATGTGGAGGGCCCTTCTGAACTCAGAGTCTGGTGCATCTGCACAGGTCACACTCTTGTGATGCTGGCTCTGCTTGTGATTCTGGTAAGATTGAAAATCCCCTTCTCACCTCCCTTGGCAGGAGATGGCCCTGAATCACCCAGGAGTGGTCATTCATAATATCTCATTGCCCTGGTTACTTCTATTAGAATCCTTCCAGGGAAGTCATATATAATAAAGCAGGGAGAGAGAGAACTCTGTTTCCTCTGGGGTGAGTTATGTATTGAACAAATATTTATTGGGTATCTTCCATGTGTTACACATCAGAGATACAATGGTGAACAAGATGCATATAGACAGTCCTAGCCCTCATGTAGCTTATATGCTACAGGTAGAGGCAGATAACAGCAATGAATTACAGATTGGGTTAAATGCAAAATAAAAGAATAAGTGGAGATGCTGTGAGTAGAATAACCAGGGTGGCCAGATATGTACGATTACTATTCTATAGAGGAGGAAAGTGAAGGTAAGAGAAGATTAAGCAAATTGTCTTAAGATCAGAGAGCTGGCAAATGGCCAAGGAGAAATTCTAACGCGTGTGTGTCTGACACCAACTGCACCCTGCCAGTCTGGAAAGTACTCACTTACTTCCCATAAAGATGGGAAGTAGCATGGTGTAGTAGAGTTTTTAAGGGCTCAGGTTCTGAGGCATAGCTAAATTCAAATCCTGGCTTGGACAGCTTATTGTAACTCCTGAAAAAGTCTTGCTTTTCTCATTTATAAAACGAGGAGTGATAGGAATTGTTGCTACAGGGATTAAATGAGATACCGCACATGGAATGATCAGCCCAGCACATCACACCTAGTAAGTGTTCAATGAGTTTATAAATCATAGTTTCAAGTCCAAAGAACTGAATTCCATCCAGATCTTCTACTTACTCTGTGAAGTTGTGTAAATCACATCCTTAGGGAGCCTATTTTCCTCATCTGTAAAATTAGGAGAATGGAGTGCCTCATGGGGCCATCACAAGCATAAATGAGATCATGTAAGTAAAAGTGCTATCCAAATGTGGCAATTCTATAATAAAACTCATAGGGTATTTTCTCTGACCAGTGGTCCCAATTTCTTCTCAAATTCAGCTCATCCCTCTGACCTTTGTGCCATCGCTGTAGCTCTAATATGACATGATACTGCATTGTAATTTTTTTTTAAAAGGGAGAGGTATTTTTATTTTATTTTTGTTTATTTATTTAATCTTTTGGCTGAGCCACGTGGCATATGGAATCTTAGTTCCCCAACCAGGGATCGAAACTGTGCCCCCTGCAGTGGAAGCCTGGAGTCCTAACCACTGGACGGCCAGGGAAGTCTCTGCATTGTAATTCTTTATAGGCCAGTGTCTTTTAGCAGACTAAGAACTCTTTGAGGGAGGGACTGTGTGTTGCCCCTTCACCTAGCACCTGGCTCAGTTGCAGCTAGGGAAAGTTGAATGAGTATGGACCCTGCCCCTGGGTTCGCACATGGGGCGCTGTGTTCGCTCGGGGACCCCTCACCTAGCAGCTTCGTGTAGCTGCTCCACTCGTGTATTTCCCCCACAGCAAAATTTCAATTGCAGGGAGGCTCTTCCTGTGGCCCAGCAGGACACATCTGCACTGCCTCTCTCTTGTGCCAGTTGTTTGTTTGTGGAGAATACAAAACTACATTTGTTATTAAAAGAAAAGGTCTATAGGGTTCTACGTTGACCCGTTCTATCTTGTTCCCTTTTGCATCGAGGAGCTTAATTATTTGGGATGCATTTTGGTATAAATCATTGCATTCTGTAGTTATGTTGTGCTGATGTGTGCTATTGTGAAAGTCTTGAGGCCAAGATTTACTGTAGAGGGAAAACGGACACTTCATTATCTCAAAAAAAAGAAGGGCATTCAGTCCTTTAGTCAACTGTGTATCCCCACACTCACTATTGAGCTGTCTCCTGGTATGCATCTGTCCTCACCCTTTGCCTAATTCGCTCTGGTCAGGAGCTACACGTGGATAGTCATCCTTGGGCAATACAAAGGATATCTGCATAATCTTCTCTCAAGCTCAGAATCAACATTTTAAAGTTAAGAATGATCGTGTCATTCAAAGAGTTTGGGGATAATTTGGGGAGGGACAATTTTTTTTTGATTAAAAAAATTTTTATTTAGGCATAATTGACATTATACTAGCTTCAGGTATACAACATAATGATTTGACATTTGTATATATCATGAAATGATCAGCACAATAAGTCTACTTAACATCTGGGATTATAATTTTTTTTTTTTTTGCGGTACACGGGCCTCTCACTGCTGTGGTCTCCAGACGCGCAGGCTCAGCGGCCATGGCTCACGGGCCTAGCCGCTCTGCGGCATGTGGGATCTTCCCGGACCGGGGCACGAACCCGTGTCCCCTGCATCGGCAGGCGGACGCTCAACCACTGCGCCACCAGGGAAGCCCTGGGATTATAATTTTAATGTTGAATTTTTACTGGCACAATTCATAGAATAAGAAATCATTCTTAGTGCCACCATGCTTTTTTTAAAATTGTTTTCACTTATTTTTTATTGAATTATAATTAACATACGAGATTATATTAGAATCAGGTGTACAACATAGTGATTCAATATTTTTATACATTATGAAATGATTACAATAAGTCACTGTCACCATACACACTCCTTACAATATTACTGACTATATTCCCTGTGTATACAGTACATAGTTTGTAACTCTTTTTTTTTAAATTAATTTTTATTGGAGTATAGTTGCTTTACGGGGGACAATTTTTTATAAGTAATATATTGGATGGAGCTGGCTGGGATTGCAGCTAGACTTTTTATATTAATTCCTATGAAAATAATTCCCCCTTTTCTATAACTTGGAGTTTTCTTGGAATGTAATCTTAACATAAAATGATACCATTCCATAAAAAAAATTCCAAAGTAAAAGATAAATGAGTTGAGGATTGTTTTTAATTCTCTCCATGTACATATTAAAACAAGTAATTGAAGTCTCTCAGAAAACACCTTTCGGTTGTACATTAGTTTATCAGGGTGTGTTTTGGTTGTCCAGAAATGATTTAGGTAAATATGATCAAAGTGGTTGCCCAGGATTGGAATCAGATGTAAGATGGATTCTAGATGGTCCAGAACCAAAAGTTGGGAAGAAAATGGAGAAGGAACTCAATCAAGAATATACTCTGGGGGGACTTCCCTGGTGGTGCAGTGGTTAAGAATCCGCCTGCCAACGCAGGGGACACGGGTTCGAGCCCTGGTCCGGGAAGATCCCACATGGCACGGAGCAACTAAGCCCGTGCTCCACAACTACTGAGCCTGCGCTGTAGAGCCCGTGAGCCACAATTACTGACCCCGCGTCCCACAACTACTGAAGCCTGTGTGCCTACGGCCTGTGCTCTGCAACAAAGAGAAGCCACCACAATGAGAAGCCCATGCACTGCAACGAAGAGTAGCCCCTGCTCGCCACAACTAGCGAAAGCCCACGTGCAGCAACAAAGACCCAATGCAGCCAAAAATAAATAAATAAATAAAATTTATTTTTTTAAAAAAGAACATATTTTGGGGACTTCCCTGGTAGTCCAGTGGCTAAGACTCCATGCTCCCAATGCAGGGGTCCTGGGTTCGATCCCTGGTCAGGGAACTAGATCCCACATGCTGCAACTAAGAGTTCGTGTGCTACAACTAAAGACCCCCGCATGCCCACAACTAAAAAAAAAAAAAAAAAAAGATCCCGCATGCCGCAACGAAGATCCTGTGTGCCACAACTAAAACCCGGTACAGCCAAAATAAATAAATAAATATTAAAAAATAAGAATGTATTTCATTTTCAGTGTGACCTTGTGCAAGTTACAAGGTGTGTTATATCAATTAGCAACTTGATGTAAAACAATAAAATGGCAGAAAAGCCAGTAATTTTTAGAAAGAATGGTATCAAACTTAGTCATTTTGTTGGAAGAAGGTTTATACACTGTGTAACTTAGCTATTTGTACGCTCATAAAAATCACAAAATCTGTTTGCCTTCAGGTCTATTCCTTGCCCTTTCCCTGTGTCGCTTCATGTCATTAGGTGGGGGCGGCCCTGACCTAGAGAGGTCAGCGTCAGCTGGCCTTTGGCTTGGCCAGTGGGATGTACTGGCTGGAGAGGAGAGGATGGTGTAAAAGGACAGTCAGTGGTTGTCCCTCCCTCTCTTGGCCTTGGGCGGCATCTCTGGAAGCAGCTGAGTCTGAGATCTCAGCTCCTGTCAGCAGGCAGGCCTTCTGTGGCCCAGCTTCTGCAGTTGACCTGGCTCCTGGTCTAGAGAAACTCCACTTACTTCTCTCCTCCTCCAGCCTGGAGGTAGTGTCTTTCTGTTGTTGCTAATCTTTAGGATACCTCACCATCCCATCTGGCTGCTCTTTCAGTTCCTGTGAGACCAATTCTGGATGTTACATTTTCTGTTTAAATATTTAGAGTAGCTTGTTTTCCTGACTGGAGTCTGACTGATAACATATGTCCCTAAGCCTTTAGTCGTTAAGTATTATGATAATGGATAATAATCCTTTTGTCACCCTGGTTGGTTTCAGAGTAGTAGTACCTGCTTAGTAGAGAATCTGTTGATTCACTCAAGAAATGTAACTACGAAATGGAGCAACAGGGAACTCCCTGGTGGTCCAGTGGTTAGGACTCCACGCTTTCAGTGCCACGGGCCTGGGTTCAATATCTGGTCAGGGAACTTCCCTGCAGTGGAAGCACAGAGTCTTAACCACTGGACTGCCAGGGAAGTCCCTGATTTAGCATTTTATTAATTCTTATTTTAAATACTTCAATACTGTCAACCTGAGTTTGCCTTTAGCCCTCCTCTTCCCCTTGCCCACAAGCTAATATAGTTGAAAAACTTTAATTGTGGTAAAATATACATAAATGTTACCATTTTAACCATTTTGGGGGGCTTAGCCTCATTTTTTTTTTTTTTTTTTGCGGTACTCGGGCCTCTCACTGTTGTGGCCTCTCCCATTGCAGAGCACAGGCTCCAGACGCGCAGTCTCAGCGGCCATGGCTCACGGGCCCAGCCGCTCCGTGGCATGTGGGATCCTTCCGGACCGGGGCACGAACCCGTGTCCCCTGCATCGGCAGGCGGACTCTCAACCACTGCGCCACCAGGGAAGCCCATTTTAACCATTTGTAAGTGTACAGTTCAGTGACATTAAGCACACTCACATTGTTGTACAACCATCACCACCATTCGTCTCCAGAACTTTATCATTTTCCCGGATTAAAATTGTTCCCCTTGTACAATGACCCCCCTACCCTCCCTCCCCCGGACTCTGGAAACCACTATCATTTCACTTTCTATCTCTATGAATGACTCCTCTGGCACCTCATATAAGTGGAACCATAGAATATTGGTCCTTTTGTACCTGGCTTATTTCACTTAGCACAATGTCTTACAGGTTAATCCATGTTGTAGCATGTATCAGAATTTCATTCCATTTTAAAGTTGAATAATATTTCATTGTATGGCTTTGCCCCATTTTTGTTTATCCATTTATCCGTTGGTGGACATTTGGGTTGTTTCCATCTTTTGGCTTTTGTGAATAATGTTGCTATGAATGTGGGTGTACAAATATCTGTTTGAGTCCCTGCTTTCAATTCTTTTGAGTATATGCTCAGAAGTGGAATTGCTGGATCAAATGATAACTGTTTACTTTTTTGAGGAACAACCATACTCATATTTTTGTCAAAAGCTACTCTATCAGCCTTCTGCAGGTGGACTCTGAGCCTGCTCTAACTACTTTATGAAATGTCAAGTACAATTTATTATGCATAGCAATCCCTATAGTAAAGTAGAATCATTCACATATAACATATAGTACACTGCCCAGATTATAATCAGTGCAGGAGTTAGCTACAGTTCATGAGAGATTTTAATCCATGTAACATGAAGATAAGCATAACCAAACACCGATCAATGAAATACTAAATAACTTTTTTCAAGATGACTATTTTTATAAACATTTTTGGTATACCATTGTAGGCTTCCTAATCTCAAGGTTGCTAGGAAAAGAAAGACAGCATTTAGTGGCAACTATCCAGAACCACTGAGCTTTAAAAACTGGAAATTTGAATCAATATTTACGTAGTGCCACACATTTTTATGTCCAAGGTAAGTAAGCTCTAGTCAGCATAATTCTAGATTTTATAATCCTAAATTAAATACCTTAAGTGATGTGCCTTGAAATTAGTATGCTGGGAGATACTGGTCCCTCCTGTCCTTAAGATGGCCAGATGGATGGAGCTTGGAGGAGCCAGAGCCCCCTTACCTGTCACCGTATCACCATGAGCTGTGGACTCACTGAAATATGGCCAAGAGGGTGCTACCACCTGGTCATATTCAGCATGACCACCTGGCCCAGCTCAGCAGCAGGTGTTGAGTATGCTGCTGTTCATCAAAGACAAGGGAGCCATGGAGTCACTGCAGCAGTTGGTGTTTCAGGTGCCAATGCCTAAGTTGCTGCTGGCCAAGGGTGTCATGGGGGTGAAGACTGGGCCAGTGCTCCTTGCAGGTGCAGCTCTTGACAGCCCCGCCCTCTGCTTCACATACACTGGACACCTCTGACCTCTGTGGTCAAAGGTATAGGCAGGATGACTGTTCCAAAAATGCACATACGTTCTGTGAATTATAGCTTAACTTGAAATATTTGATGGAAATGATTTCGATTTGATTGGAAATCCACATTATAAGAAATTTTACATTGGGACTTCACCGGCGGTCCAGTGGTTAAGACTCCACGCTTCCAACGTAGGGGGCGTGGGTTCGATCCCTGGTCAGGGAACAAGGATCCCACATGCCGCCAGGGGAGGCCAAAAAAAAAAAAATTTCACATTGCACTTGTCAACGAAAGGAAGTTACTAGAGTCTTTGAAATTTAGTTTCAATTGTAAATTATTGAGATTTAATTCATATACCATAAAATTCCCCTTCAAAGTGTACCAGTGTTTTTAGTATACTTACAGAGTTGTGCAGCTACCGCCAATTCCAGAACATTTTCATCACCTAAAAAAGAAAGCATACCTGTAAGCTGTCACTCCATTTCCTCCTGCCTTCAGCCCTTTGCAACCACTAATCTACTTTGTCTCCATGGATGTGCCTATCCTGGACATTTCATGTAAACGGAATCATAAAAAATATGTGCCTTTTGTGCCTGGCTTCTTTCACTTAGAATGTTTTCAAGGTTCTTTCATGTTGTGGCCTGTATCAGTGCTTTGTTCCTTTTTATGGCTGAATATTTCATTGTATGAATAGACCACGTTTCATACATTCATCTGCTGATGGATGTACGTTTCATTTATCCATTCAGCAGTTCAATTACACATTTTAAAAAACTATTTTATTTTTTAAAAAGATTATTTATTTTATTCATTTTTGGCTGCATTGGTCTTAGTTGTGGCACGCAGGCTCTTTGTTGTGGTCCGTTGGCTTCTCTCTAGTTGTGGCGCATGGGCTTCTCTCTAGTTGTGGCGCACAGGCTCCAGGGCATGTGGGCTCTAGTTTGTGGCACGCGGGCTCTAGTTGAGGCACGTTGGCTTAGTTGCCCCGCAGTATGTGGGATCTTAGTTACCTGACCAGGGATTAAACCCGCATCCCCTGCATTGCAAGGCGGATTCTTTACCACTGGACCACCAGGGAAGTCCCCAGTTACACATTTTTGAATGATCATAAAAATGGTTTTAAATTTCTTGTCACCTACTTGTACAGTTTCTTGTAAATGGTGGTTATGAAGAATCTGAAGACAATATCACTACAAAGTTTGGATCAGGAATTGTGTGCAGGTGCTTCAGCCTGTTATCAAAAAGTCATGTTTCCAAAGGAAGCTAAGTCTTTTATTGACATTTTAAAATTTATCTTTTGGAAGTGTTATACAAATTTAAAAATTCCTGTAAAACTTTGCACGAATTTGTGGTTATAATTATATAAAGGGTATGTAATTAATTTTCTTCTCTAAGTCACATGTACACATTTCTAAGTCCCCTTAAGTTTGTTCCATTGTGCCATATAAAAAATATATTTTTATGTGTTCCAGGATGTGAAAAATGTTGGAGAGCTGGGCTTCCCTGGTGGCACAGTGGTTGAGAATCCACCTGCTAATGCAGGGGACACGGGTTCGAGCCCTGGTCTGGGAAGATCCCACATGCCGCGGAGCAACTAGGCCTGTGAGCCACAACTACTGAGCCTGCACGTCTGGAGCCTGTGCTCCGCAACACGAGAGGAGGCCGTGATAGTGAGAGGCCCGTGCACCACAATGAGGAGTGGCCCCCGCCTGCCACAACTAGAGAAAGCCCTCGCACAGAAACGAAGACCCAACACAGCCCTAAATAAATAAATAAATAAATAAATAAATTTTAAAAATAAATAAATAAATACTCCTGTTCTCTGTTTAAAAAAACAAAAAAAAATGTTGGAGAGCACATCTTAGAGCCCCAGATTTTTTTTTTTTTTTTTTGAGAAAAATATTTAGAAGTTTTATTTATTAAAATATTATGTATTGATTTATGTTTGATGCCTTCACATAATCATCATAACCTGGGACTGTGCTTCCAATATCAGGAAGAACTGGGGGATGAAATGAATAAATTCTGATGATGTGAAATACATGGTATACAGCAGGACTGACGTGTCCAGGGAAATGTACATAGATTTATATGAGTGTCTGCTGCTTTTTGGCATGTTTTACATTTTAAATTACCTACACTTGTCAGTTAATTTAACAAATGATAGATATTTTATATATTTATCAATTTATAGGTATACATATATTTTGCAAAATGGTCTTTTGTAAAACTGTTTATGCTTGTAAAAGATGCGGATAATGTATCCATGCAGTCTTAGAGTCAGGGCCGAGACCGGGGGTTCCTCCACGGTGCTTCTCCAAGTCCTCAGGGCTGCACCCCAGCCGAGGGGAGGCCTGGAGACTTCCAGGCTGCCCTGCAGACCTTCAGGGTGAGAGCCCCAGATTTTAAAGAGGATTCCTAATAGTAAGAGATGCTTGGGGACTTCCACATTGTCGCAGTGGTTAAGAATCTGCCTGCCAATGCAGGGGACACGGGTTCAAGCCCTGGTCCGGGAAGATCCCACATGCCACGGAGCAACTAAGCCCCTGCGCCACAACTACTGGCCTGCGCTCTATAGCCCGTGAGCCACAACTACTGAGTCCGTGAGCCGCAACTACTGAAGCCCACACGCCTAGAGCCCGTGCTCCACAACGAGAAGCCACCGCAATGAGAAGCCCGCACACCGCAACGAAGAGTCGCCCCCGTTCGCCGCAACTAGAGAAAGCCAGCGCGCAGCAACGAAGACCCAACACAGCCAAACAAACAAACAAATAAATAAAGAGATGCTTACACTTAGGATTCTTTATATGGCTTGCTGAGAAAGTTTACATATTTAAAATTTTGCAAAATTTGCCCTTCATAAAATGCTCATGGCTATAGTGTAATGTCTTGAGTTCTACAGGGGCTGTCTGCAGACCTATGTGTCAGTTTTGTGGAGAGTCAGCCTTTTTTCCCCCAGCTTCCTTGAGCTGTAACTGACAAAACTGTAAGATATTTAAAGTGTACATGGTGATGATTTGACACACGTATACATTGTGAAAAGATGTCCCTCATCTAGTTAATTAACACATCCATCAACTCATATATTTATCTTTTTTTTTTTTTGGTGAGAACATTTAAGTTCTATTCTCTTAGCAAATTTCAATTATAAAATACAATGTTATCAAGTATATTCACCATGTTAATACGTTTGATCCTTGAGTCAATCTAATCCATTGGTTTTCCCCCTTCTATGTGTATCTTTTTTTTTTTTTTTTTTTTTCCGCGGTACGCGGACTCCGGACGCGCAGGCTCAGCGGCCATGGCTCACGGGCCCAGCCACTCTGCAGCGTGTGGGATCTTCCCGGACCGGGGCACGAACCCACGTCCCCTGCATCGGCAGGCGGACTCTCAACCACTGCGCCACCAGGGAAGCCCTCCCCCTTCTATGACTGCTAAGATTATCTCGTTTGCTATCATGATTTTGTGACAGTAGTTAATGAATACTCTGTAAAATAAAATACTTTGTAAAACAAACTGTTGTCACATTTAAAGCTATAAACTCTAGATTTGAAAATAACACACACATACATGCACAAACCAAACACTCTTACATCGTTTTATAGTTTATTTTTAAAATGACAGTAACAAATGGTCTTCCCTTGTTGGGAAATGACATATCTACTTTCAGTCAATAGGGCCTTAAAAAGTAACAGCATTTTGTCCAAATTGAACTTATATAATTGCACAAAAGTCATACAAAGCATTAAGAAATGCTAACAAAGACTGCAGTTCTCTCAGCTTCTCATGAAGCACACCCCAGGAGGCCCTGGTTTCAGTGGGGATCCCTGATCTGAATAATACTGATGCTTACCCCAAGTTCCTCAGTGACACATAGGCAGAGGTGAAAGGAGCCAGGAAGACAGACGTGCTTTGTGACAGTGGAATTCTGCTCTAGAATTAGGGTTTAATGATGTATTCACCTTCTCATATTAGGATTATTAAACACTTCAGCTTGAAGTATATTTGTCCAGGCTTAAAACTTAACCCTATCAGCTTAAGTTTTGGGATACAGATCCCACTTCAGGAAACTAAAATTAAAAACAAACAAACAAACAAAAACCACACAGTAAAAACCTCTTCCAAGCAAGATCCCTTATGCTGCCACCATCCTGGGCCCTCATTTAGTTTCTAACATGCAAACACAAATAAGTTACATTATTATTGATCATATGCCAGTTGAGGGATGGTAGACAGAGTCTAACTCAAATCCCAACTCTTGTTTTACTGACAGCAGTTACTGGAAACACTGTGTTACAAAGGACTCTGGGGTCACAGGTGGAACTGGTGGGACAGCCACTATGCTGTACATGTGATGTGACATGGACACAGGACAGGGAGAGGCAGCACTCATGCATCATATTTGCATTCCTTCTATTATTAAGAAAGCTAAGGAGGATGCTGGTTATGTATGTTTTGAAAAACAACAAAGCCCAAGTTTTCTATTTTAATGAGTTACAATGTCTTTATCCGGGGATTTAACTCATCTTATGGATCTTAAACCCAATTAAGATATAATGTCTATAGTAGGAGTTTTCCTTTTCTGACCTTACAAAAATTAATAAAAAAGATAACAATATTTTGAAAGAAGACACACAAAGAGAACTTTAAGTCACCATAAGAAGTACCTTCCTAACTTGGGTATGACTATGGGAAGAGGAGAGTTATTATTCTATTTCTACTGCTGTGTTTCAAATAAAAAACACAGTCCCAGTTTAATTATAGAGAAAAATAACAATTCCTGAAATAAAACCATAAAAGTATGCAGCAGAGGCCATCTAAATATACTTTTTTTTTTTTTTTTGCAGTACACAGGCCTCTCACTGTTGTGGCCTCTCCCGTTGTGGAGCACAGGCTCCGGATGCACAGGCTCAGCAGCCATGGCTCACGGGCCCAGCTGCTCTGCCGCATGTGGGATCTTCCCAGACCGGGGCACGAACCTGTGTCCCCTGCATCGGCAGGCGGACTCTCAACCACTGCGCCACCAGGGAAGCCCTAGATATACTTCTTGCCTTTAGATTATTGTTAATATTTTAGCTGTATCTCTTCAATTCAGGGAGAAAAATTTCAGTGTGACATTTGAAGCATTTTTTAAAAATTAAGGTTTTCATTAGGAGAGCTTGGTGTGTATATATATGAAGTATTTATTATACTGAAACAAGGAGGGAAATGTGGGGCATGTCTGTGGTAAGGCTAAGAATTAATGAGATTCCGGCACTGTGCACAATTATCTGCTCAACCAATCCTGAACAGATCAGACAGTCCCTAAACCGCTGCTCTGAGATGTACACTGTGTCACTTCTTGAAGGTTCTGATAGTCTGATGCAAATGTTAGCTGCTGTGGTTAATCGGGGACTCAAAGGACAATATGCCTGGGTCAGGGACTATAAATCACCAGAAGAATTAAACAACGGCCGTTCTACGTGTGACTTGCAACACCTGTAGAACTTGCCAGGAGTCCAGCTGGAAGAAGTCTGTTTCATGTCCAAGTAGGCTGCTATTCATAAAAGCTGCCTAAGCTTTTAGCTAGAAAGTTGAAGACTACAGAAAATGATTTATAGGAAGAAAAGGAAATTCCTTATTCCAGGATTGTAAGTGAACAAAGGTAACCCAATTCCAGAAAAAGGTTGTTGAGGCCATACAGGCCAAGGGAGTGAGAAGCCAGAGTTGTGGGTTTCTTTTTAGTCCCCTCTTAGAAAGTAACAAGCACAGGACTGAGAAGTTGGAGAGGGGTGAGGAGGGCAGGTGCAGGGATGATGACTCCAGCTGTGCAGCCATCCATTCCCACAGCTGCTGAGCACAGCCAAGCATTTGCGGGTGAGCACTGTCAGGACACAATTTGTATCACTTTGGTCGCTAACATTATCTTTGTCTCCTGATGAAGTCACTGCCTGTCTGCTCTGGGCTCTGTACCTTGGGTTTTTCTGACAAGATGGGCAAACCTCTAGCACTGCAAGGAGTGTTAATCTCCTAGCCTGTTCTTCCCTAATGCAAATATTTTCTTAAAATTTTTCGAATTTATGTTCTAATAATCAGCATGTTTTATACATCTTGAGCTCATATGCAGGTTTAAAGGAGGTGAACACACTAGTTCTTAAAGCTTTCCCCTATGATAGGAGCTCCCAAATAACCTATCTGCAGCAGTCTAGCCCTGTTCACTTCACAAACTGAGTATTATATAATTGCATCCAACACTGTGTTGAGGGAAACATGAGTCTTTACCATTGTCCTTCCAGTGCTAACGTCCAAGGAAGGAAAGGATCACAGGGTGTTTACAGGTACTGAGCGGGTTGCATATTTTGTTTTTATTGGCACTAGAGGAAATCACAGAATAATAACTGGGGTGTCTCTCTGAATACTGGGTGCCATTCCTCTGACTTTAATAGGGTAAGTAGAGGATCTGCCCTTGGCCAGGGAAGCAGCTTCAAGGGTGTGCTGAGGGTCAATGCATTAAGAATCTATAAAGAAAGCATGGATGTCTGGGAAAGGAATCAACTTTAGACTGAGAACAGACGGATGGCGGTCTGGATCTACAGCAGACACACATACTTTTCTTTCTCTTTCATTTCCTTCCTTATCAAGAATCTAAACAGCTTCCAGGTCCCAGGTAACCAAATAGCAAGAAAGGCTCAAAAATGTTTTGTTCGATAGCTAGTGTTGCTGGAATCTGGACTGTGGCTGAATGGTGTGACTGTAGGACACCAGTGCCCTGAGGGCTCACATGGCTCCGGTAGATACATGGGCTCCTGGATAGGTAGGCAGGTGTTATGGAAGGTATATACTGGCCACCCACAATCACTGATGGGTGGTTTTCAGTGTAGGGAAAGACCTTGGTGATTGGCTCAAAATATATAAGCATTACACAAAAATCTTATGATATTAGGTAGATCTCAGGAAAAGTGCAGAGGGGAAGGACCTGGAGAGAAGCAGAGAATTTTCTCCATGTGCTAACTGGGATGCGTGGACATATGTAACCAAGATCTTTCTTTACATCTGAAAACTAAACTTGTCTGAGTCATTAATTCTACAGAATTAATGTTACTAAAGTTGCAGTAACATATAATCCAAAAACTCAATTTCCCAGATTTCTAGCTACATAAAACAAGAAAAGACCACATACACAACTACATACACTCATATACCTGCTGCACTCTCCAGTGGAACACGTGTATAAATGTCCACACAGAGACCCCCAGAAAGTACACGTGCACAGAGGCCAACGTCCACTCCTTCTGAACCTAAGATGCATGTGGGCCACACTGAGGGTCAAGAGGCCCTATTGCATATCTGTTCGATGTCATTCATCTCTTTGGGACAATCTGCAGAAAGGATGAGAGGTGAGTCCTCTGTTACCACTACATCATCCTCAATTCGTACACCAAGACCACGGAACCTCTCAGGGGCGTCTTTGTCATCCTCCGGAATATAAATACCTGAGAAGTAGAAAAAAGAATCAGAACATTCTATTCATAAATGGCAGTAACTGGATGATTTGGGGCAAGAAAGTTAACCTCTATAAAGTTGGGATCCTAACAGTACCTACCTAATAGAAATGTGGAGATTAAATGAGATAATATATATAAAAATGTCTGGTACATAAATGGTCAGTTGCCTATCATTACTAGAACTATTATTATAGTTATTTTGTATACTAGACTACAAGATCTATACAACTACAATAATGTTGATCATGATTCTGTCACGTTCTAATGGCTCAAATGGGCCGCTAAAGTTACTTAATTTATGAGTATGTCAATATATGCTGGGACCCAGTAGATTATATAAATGCATTCTTTCTCTGCCTAACAGTTCCGTGGAAAAAGGGCACTTTGCTAAAATAAAGACTTAAGGCATTTTAAAATGTATTTAAAAAACACTTACTTAGATATTATTAGCCTCAACAACCAGAAGCTGCACAAATACTCAAATAAGTCATAAATGTAACTGACGTGTACATGATGTAAAGAGGGAAAAAGGAAGACCTTAATGAACGTTTGAAAAATTCTAAGAAACCAAGGTTCCCTTTCTAATCATGAAGTCAGACAGACACCAGGTCTTTTCATATTAAAGAAACTGTAAACTTCCTTCTCTGTACTCACAGATGCTGTTCTGTGATAAGAAGAAAAAGACCAGCAAAGGAAAATGTAGTCGAAGTCTAAGGAAGCGTCAACTAGATTGGACTTAACAGTACGTAAGGTCACAGACAGCAACATATGCCCGGACTTAAAGGGTGGCATAAAAGATGTGTCCCAACTATAACTTACATAATTTAGAGGTGAAAACGCTTGAAATCTAAGATTGAGATCTGCTTTCATGACAGAAGCAGCATCGATGTTTAAAACTGACTGGTGGGGCTTCCCTGGTGGCGCAGTGGTTGAGAGTCCGCCTGCCAATGCAGGGGACATGGGTTCGTGCCCCGGTCCGGGAAGATCCCACATGCCACAGAGCGGCTAGGCCCGTGAGCCATGGCTGCTGAGCCTGCGCGGCCGGAGCCTGTGCTCCGCAATGGGAGAGGCCACAACAGTGAGAGGCCCGCGTACCGCAAAAAAAAAAAAAAAAAAAAGGAAAAAAATACCTGACTGGTAATATCAATCTTACACTCCACCGTGGCCACCACTTTTCTACTGAATCCTGCCCAACATCCAGCATCATTCAAGCTGGAGAACCATTAGACTGCCAGCTCTTTCTGAAGCTTAGAAGAAAGGATCTGGATACTAAAAAGTGGAATAATGCAGGCAGTTCAATGCAGAGGAGCTGCAACTGAGAACATGGGGAGTCTGAGTGTCTCTGCAGAAAAGTGCCAGGGGCTTCACAAGTGTCAGCAGCCCACCAAGGTGATGGGAAGGACTAGTACAAACTGGCCCTGGCAAAGGCAGGGTTAAAAAAAGATTTCTTTCTTAATATCTACTGATTGAAAGTATTCCCCATCTGTTGTTTATTGGAGAAGTCAAATTAAACAAATTGTGTGATGTGAAATAAAAAAGCTCAAGAAAAAATCTACTGGAGAGATTCATTTTCCTGTCTCTTCTAATTTAATTACATTCGTTCAGGTAAAAATAAAGTGTTCTAACACTAGAATTACATGTCCCAAGTGATCAGAGGTTGCTAGCACCTCCCCTTACCTGGCTCCACTGTGATTACCATGCCAGGCTGCAGAGGGAGGGAGCGGGGCATGTCTGGAGTGTCGTGGACATCCATCCCGAGGTAATGGCCAACATGATGCGGGCAGTATTTTCGAGCAGCCTGGAAAAGATATTACCTCAGTGTTATTAGAGCAATGACCCCTTAAGGGGAAAGTTGGGCATATATAACGCCATGAGATATGTGTTAACACTGCCCCCTGCCCCCAGTTCTGCCACTTGTTTCACCTATCCTCGGGCTAATGCTTAAGAGACTTGAAAACTGCCACCTCTTGAATGCAATTCTGCCAACAGCATCCTAACTAATCCACATTTCTATTCTTACAATTTAATATACTACACACATGCTAACTGGGGTAAGCCCAGTAATGACTGCAGCAAATGAAAATCTCTTTTCTTGGGGGAGGGAAGATAATTGTGTTAGAATAGTTCTCTTTTCAATGTTCGCATGTCCCTCTTAGGAAGGCTACTCTGGAGACTCTAAGTATCTCACAGCAACTTGTGGAGTAGGTATGAAACACCATGTAACACAGTAATTATTAGGCATTTACTAGCTTGGATATTTCTATCCGTTGATTAAAGATTTGTTGGCATGAACAGGAGGAATTTATAGCTTTTTTCCTATGGATAAAAGAAACCCTGGCAGCCTAAACTTGGAGTTAGGAGATGCCTTACTGGTCTGTTTCGTTTGACCACCTGGCATGGTCGCATACCATTTAATTTAAAGCTGAGGCTTTAAATTTTTACTGAACACCATCACATTTTGGATGCAGATGAAATTCACTAAACATGGCAACTGAGGATATTGTTAAAAGTCTCAACAATGTTACTGAAGGAAGAAACACCCTCCCCTTCGACCTCTACCTTTTCAAAATCACTACAAAAGAATTAAGAGTTAACCTCTCCTCCGTTTTATGTCCTCTTCCACCCTGTCTGAACCAGACTTCATTTTGTTTTCTGAATTCTGAGCTAGTTACACAGTATGCAATGAACCAGATGTGCTGCCATCTTCTGGTAGAAATAAGTATTGCACCTTTTGCTTTAATCCATGTTCAAAAAAAGTCCCTCTTACTGGTGAAGAATCACCAACACCATTTCTAAATCTAATTAGTTTTACGTAGGATAAAAACTAAGCAGCATGTCAGGTGTTCATAAGAAATCGGGTCAAAGGAAGTGAAGTACCTTGAAGGCATTATTTTCCTTAATGTTCTTCACGATCCCCAACTCTTTAAGCTTCTGTCCTATCAGTGTTAGCATCATGCTGTAGATGTTATCCAAGCTTGTTCCAGGGGAGCAGAGGGTCACACAATCTTTCTGGACTTCTAGAACAGCTTCATAGAGTTCTGCCTGAGGTGCCGTGAACCTGGGGACAGGAAAACCCAAGAACTCGAATTTGGAACTCTCTGATATTGTAGGAAGTTTGCTTCTAAGTTTGATTAGAAAAACTCCAAGGCAATGATGATGGGGCATTGTTGATATTTAGTCAGTACCAGTATATCATTAATGATAGGACCTCAATCATGCCTAGATGCTCAACAGGAAGAGCAATAACCCTTAAAGCTGGGGCAGCAACAACAATCTCTCCTTCAAACGGTCAGCTGACAGACACGGGGTGAGGTTAAAAGATGCACCCAGCCATGAATGCTGTCAGAGGGCCAGATCAGGCTTACTCTTGATCCTCTCCATTTTTTTTTTTACCATTAAAAAAACACAAACAAAAACCAACCAAACAAACAAAAAAACAGAGCCTAAGGATCCACTTATAGGCAAAGCAGATGTCATGGGATAAACTAATCAATACTTTGGCTATGGGACTTCCCTGGTGGCGCAGTGGTTAAGAATCCGCCTGCCAATGCAGGGGACATGGGTTTGAGCCTGGTCTGCGAAGACCCCACATGCTGCGGAGCAATTAAACCCACATGCCACAACTACTAAGCCTGCACTCTAGAGCCCGCGAGCCACAACTACTGAGTCCGCCTGCCGCAGCTACTGAAGCCCATGCACCTAGAGCCTGTGCTCTGCAACAAGAGAAGCCACCGCAAATGAGAAGCCCGAGCACTGCAACGAAAACTAGCTCCCGCTTGCCGCAACTAGAGAAAGCCCGCACACAGCAACCTGAAGACCCAACGCAGCCAAAAATAAAGTAAAATAAATTAATTTATAAAATAAGTAAATAAAATGTATTTGTTTAAAAAAAATACTTTGGCTACTAATAACTTACTAGTTTCCAGGTGTCCTTAGTATAATAATTTCTTCGTCAGTAATGGGGAAAAATGAGGGAAAAATACCAAGCTCAGGTGGTGTATGATATGTGTTTTTAACACATTTTTAAAAAAATTAACTTATTTTTGACTGCGTTGGGTCTTCGTTGCTGCATGCGGGCTTTCTCTAAGTTGCGGCAAATGGGGGCTACTCTTCTCTGTGGTGTGTGGGCTTCTCACTGCGGTGGCTTCTCTTACTGCTGAGCACGGGATCTAGGCGCTTGGGCTCAGTAGTCGTGGCGCACGGGCTTAGTTGCTCTGCGGCATGTGGGATCTTCCCAGACCAGGGCTCGAACCCATATCCTCTGCATTGGCAGGCAGATTCTTAACCACTGTGCTACCAGGGAAGTCCCTATACATTGTTGATGGAATTGTAAATTAGTACAGCCAGTTAAATCAAAGGCCTTAAAGGTGCTCATAAAATTTAAGTTTGTAATTCTGCTCTAAGAAGCCATCCTGACAAAATATTTGAAATTCAAAAAAAGCTGAATATACAAAAATGTTCACTGTGATTTTAAAAATAATTATAAATGTCCCCTAATAAGAATGGTTAAAGTCAGCAAGGTAATGCTATAATGAAAACCTACACACCCATCTCCCAGGTTCAGCCATTATTAACACTGTTATGTCTGTCATTGATGAGTATAAACATGCTCCACCCCATCTCAGTATTACTAAACATTTTTTAACAATTCTTTTTCTAATGTAAATTTTATATACACTGAAATGTACAAATCTGAGCTCTACAATTCTGACAAATGGATGTGCTGGTGGTGATGAAGCTGGGGACACTGAACCCCTAAATTCTGCTGAGTCATCTTTGCTAGGAGAAGCAGCCCTTCTACCCCAGTCTGAGGAGGCCAACCCTGTTTTGACTGAGAACCTACAGGTATCTCCCCAGAGGCAGCTGCCTTGGTAGTTGCTTCTAGACCCACAACTAGACGTTACTCCCAGCAGGTCCCAAAAAGTTAGGTACAAAGTGTGACCCATGACGAGATGCACTATAATCCAAAAAGAACTGCACGATTTTTCCTATTTATATAGACAAAAATCTGGGAATATGTATAGAAATGGATGTTCATGTGTGGGCTAATGGTGGAAGGAACATAAAGTTGGATCAGGCTGAATTTATTGATAGGGGTCCACTAAGGAGAGATTCTGGATTCAATGCTGAAGCTTGAGGGCTCAGAAAGGCTCTAACGGTTTATTTGGTTGGTTGGCTGAAACATGGATCAAAAGGTAGCCTGCACTAAATGAATTCAAATACCAGAACTACTTTGCTATGTTGCAGAAAGAATTCTGCCTCAAGACTGCAACATCAGCTTTTGCTTGAGTTTCCAGCCTGCAGTTCTGCCCTGTGAAATTCAGAAATGCCAATCCCCATGATCACGAGCCAGTTCTTTAAAATCAATTGATCATCAACCAACCTACCTACCTACATATGCATACATACATAATATATCCCACTGGCTGTTTCTCTGGAGAACTGAGATCCAGATCCATATCCCTATGACACAGTACATTGCCATCCCCCTCATGGAAGTTCCTCATGTCTATTTCTAATCAACACCCCTACCTCAAGAGGGAAACACTGTTCTGATTATTTTCACCTTAGTTTTGCCTATTCTAGCATGTCATATAAATGGAATCAGACAATATGTACTCTTTTGTGTTGAACTTCCTTCATTAAGAATAATGTCCATGGTGTTATTTTGATCAGTAGTTTGATCCCTGTTTATTGCTGAGTGGTATTCCATTGTATGAATAGTCCACAATTTGTGTATTCATTCTCTTGCTGATGGACATTTAGGTCATTTCCAGTTTTTGGCTACTGTGAATAAAACTGTTATGAATATTCTTGTACAAGTCTTTTTGTTCCTGTTGCACTGCACCACTGTCAACACTTGGTATGGTTGGTCTCTTTAATTTCAACCATTCTAGTGGATGTGTAGAGGTTTAACATGCATTTTCCTCAATGACTAACAATGATGAATACACATATTTGTTCACATATTATCTCATTATCCTTTTGATATCTGTAGGACTTATTGTGATATCCTCTTTCCTGATCACACAGCTCCAGCAGATTCATGGGAGTAATGTTCTTTAAGTTCCCACCTAACGATCTGTACCCTTTATAGCTGAAAGTTTCTTTTGCTGCAGATAAAATCTTTGGCTCACACTTTTGTTCTCTGAGCATCTTCAATACGTTACGCTATTTTCTTCTTTCATAAAGCTTGGCTTTTGAAAAGTCTGATAACAGTCTAGTTTCCTTTCCTTCCTCTTTTTTTCTAAGTCCCCAAAAGAATTTTTCTTTTCCTTGCAGGTTCAGAATTTTACTAGACTATGTCTTGGTGTTGTTTTTTCCTGGGCTGATATTCTCAGGTACGCAGTGTGCTCTTTCTAAGGTAGTTTCAATATTTTTTTTTCAGGAAAATTTTAAATTATAGTTTTTAGTATTTGTTCTGTTCCCTTGCTTTGGTTTTCTTCTTCAGGGCTTCCTTCATGTGTATGTTCTAACTCTTTGCCTATTTTTAAAATTTTTAAAAAATTTTTGGCTGTGTTGGGTCTTTGTTGCTGCACACGGGCTTTCTCTAGTTGCAACAAGCGGGGGCTACTCTTCGTTGCGGTGCATGGGCTTCTCATTTGTGGTGGCTTCTCTTGTTGCAGAGCACGGTCTCTAGGTGTGTGGGCTGCAGTAGTTGTGGCGCTCAGGCTCAGTAGTGTGGCTCGTGGGCTTTAGAGAACAGGCTCAGTAGCTGTGGTGCATGGGCTTGGTTGCTCTGCGGCATGTGGGATCTTCCCGGACCAGGGCTCGAACCCGTGCCCCCTGCATTGGCAGGCAGATTCTTTTTTTTTTTATTGGTTTGATTTCTTTTTTTTAAAATAAATTTATTTATTTATTTTTGGCTGTGTTGGGTCTTCGTTGCTGCACATGGGCTTTCTCTAGTTGCGGGGAGCAGGGGCTACTCTTCTTTGCGGTGCACGGGCTTCTCATTGTGGTGGGTCCTCTTGTTGCAGAGCACGGGCCCTAGAGCGCAGGCTCGGTAGTTGTGGCACACAGGCTTCGTTGCTCCGTGGCATGTGGGATCTTCCCGACCAGGGCTCGAACCCATGTCCCCTGCATTGGCAGGTGGATTTTTAACCAGTGTGCCACCAGGGAAGCCCAGCAGGCAGATTCTTAACCACTGTGCCACCAGGGAAGCCCCTGAAATGATTTTAAATTTATTTCTAATTCTTTTCTGAGTTTGTCACTTCATTACCAAGATTTTCTAATTCTGATATATGTTGTTTTTTCATGTTTTGAATGATTTGCTTTAAAAATTTTTAGTTTGTTTTAAAACAAAAGGGCATTGTTTTGATCTATTTTGTAGTCATGTCTTTCTGGCATGCTTTCATTTCTGTCGGGATGTTATTCTGCTCCTTATTCTCCTTTTGCTTTTAATAACTTTTTATGAGAT
The DNA here is from genome assembly GCF_949774975.1 of Lagenorhynchus albirostris. Lineage (NCBI taxonomy): Eukaryota > Metazoa > Chordata > Mammalia > Artiodactyla > Delphinidae > Lagenorhynchus > Lagenorhynchus albirostris. The sequence continues at coordinate 8,203,074 of NC_083105.1, forward strand.
TTAACCTAGAAGCTTTTTTTTTTTTTTTGGCCGTGTTGGGCAGCATGCAGGGTCTTAGTTCCCTGACAAGGGATCAAACCTGAGCCCCCTACAGTGGAAGCATGGAGTCTTAACCACTGGACCTCCAGGGAAGTCCCCTAGATGCTTTTTTAATTGCTTATTTTATATGAAATTAATTTCCTGTACTTTTAGAATAAGGCAGGATTTATAAAAGATTTAACTTCAGAGTGTAATCTTCTGTTGTTTTGGTGTAGTGGTAAAAAACAAGGCAGCTTGTTTCAGATCTTTCCTTAGTTCTCCCTCACTTTGGTTTTATTTATTTATTTGCTGTACTGCATGGCCCTTGGGATCTTTTCCCCCCCGACCAGGGATTGAACCCGGGCCAAGGCAGTGAAAGTGCCAAATCCTAACTACTGGACTGCCAAGGGACTCCCTTTCCCCCCTCTTTGATTTGGATCATCTCATTCTTTCCTCTCTTTAGTTCCTAACCTGCTCAATTTCTGTTCTACTTCTAGCAGTTTACCTTAAGTGTGAGCCCCTGTCTTAGAAGGGAGCCCAGCACCTTCAGACTTTCTTGGGCCACTGGATTGGCAAATCCTTCCCGTTTTCAGCTTCTGTTCTGAAATTGGCTCATTATCCTGACTGTGAATAGCTGTTGGTTATTTTGGGGTTCTCCTGTTTTCAGGTCTGTCAGTTAGCCTCCCCCACCATTGCTGCTTCCTTCTCCTTCCACACAGATACTGATACCACCCAGGTCTTCTGGTTGTACATAGTATGTTCATAACTGTTTGTATTTTGAGATTTTAAGGATACCCCATTACCTGGTGTTTGGGATACCAGTCACTACCTAGTTGTTCTATTCTTATTTGAAAATTTGGAAAGACTGAAAAACTATTATTTGCTGCCATCTCTCCAGAATCCCTGATTTTTTTTATAGTTTTTGGTTTCTTACTGAGACTCTCTATCTGTTCACACATTACACTTATATCTTCATTTAACTCCTTGAGCACAGCTATTGTTAGCTGCCTTAAAGTCCTCATCTGCTAATTGTAACATAAGGGTTATTTAGGATCTGTTTTTATTGACTATAATTTTATTGATTATGGGTCACATTTTCCTGATTCTTATGTCTAGTGATTTTTTAAAATGAACAGTAGAAGTTATGAATGATACAATGTAGAGATTCTAAAATTCTGTTATGTTCTTCTGAAGAGTGATTTTGTTAACTTGGCTGGATTCAAACTGCAAGCTCTGCTCTTAGTGGGAAGTAACTAAAGTCTCTGCTCAGTCCATTCAAATTCTGGCTGCCAGTATTTTGCTGAGCCTCCTGGGATCTCACCCTAGAATATAATGTAGTGATCAGCCAAGGATTTTGGAATATTTTATATGCAAATTTTGGACCTCACCCTTTTTTGCAGTACCCTCTCTTTCAGGATTCCCCATCTTTCTGGTTCCTTGCTAGTATCTAATTCTGTCCTTTGACACCTCAGGCCAACTAGGCTGTGGCTTCTTGCTGCCCAGGCTGTGTGAATTGGGGAGTTCCCTCAAGCAAAATACTCTAACCACTTAGATCTAATCCATTATAGCTCTTCTTTCAAGGACAAACTTATGCTGCTATTTCTACAGGCTTTTAGGAAGTTTTCTAGTGCCTTTAAATACTTGTTTTTAATATTTTGTCCAGATTCTATAATTGTTATCGGAGGGTTAATCTGGCCAAACTATTCTACCATAACCTAAATATTATCTTTGTACTCAGAAAATAAAAACTTAAATTTGTTTTCAAAAAATGTGTGTGCGCACATGTTAACTAGGTGCTTTTAGGTGCCTGATCCTTGATATGATGAATAAAAAACAGTCTTAGAAAATAATCAGGAGCTTTGTAAAGGCAGTTAATGTGTGCTAGAGGGAACCTGTATATTTCTTTAGTTATTTATTCCAAATATACCCATATTCTAACTCATACTCCTAAGAAGCAGAGGGATCTTTGGAAGCCCTACCTGCCATTGACAGGCCAGGTACGAGTGATGTCACTCACATAGCAAGAAGACTCACAACCTCCATCCAGAAGCACCATTTCCCCATCCTGGAACAAAAGTAAGACAGGTAAAAGTAGGTGACTTAATGACTGTCAGTTCTTTCTTCTTCTAATTTAAACTCTTCATGCCTTTCATTTTATAAAAAACAAAACAAAACAAAAACTCTACTTTAAAGGAGACTAATCTTCTCTGGTTCCTTCTCACAAGAAATAGTGTCTAAGTTTTTCATATGAATTCACACTGGCTCAAGAAAGATGGCACTGTAGAGTGGTTAAGTGCACTGGCTCTGGAACCAGAGTGCTGGAGTTTGAATTATTAGGTGTAAGCATTAGCATTTATGATTTATTAACATCATAAATATTACCATTATCACTATTAATTAAAAAAATCCTATATAGGTTGTTATCCAGGGCCTTTATTCAAATATAATTACCCGTAACCATTTAACTTTAGAATATCACTTTCCCTTCTGCTCTCCATCAAAATACATGTGGGGGGAAAACAAACAAACAAACCAACCCCAAACAAAAACCAAACCAAAAAAACCAAAAAACTTTGGCTACATCTCTCTTTTACTACTTGTCATGTTATACTGAAATTTTCTATTTATGCCCTTGAAAACAGGCCATATCTTATTCATATCTAAATAAGCACAGAACTTGGCACATAGTAGAATAATGGTCAAATAATTACATATATAATAATGGCAAGAAGAATGAATGTGGTTTTTGTTTCTGGAAACATGACAGAATAAATTTTAGGTAACAACTAGATCCTGGACAAAAATATATTTTATGAAATGTTGACATTACATCATATAAGAGACATCTTAAAGACTTTTTTTCTTGAATAAAAACAACCCAGAGGGGCTTCCCTGGTGGTGCGGTGGTTGAGAGTCCGCCTGCCGATGCTGGGGACACGGTTCATGCCCCGGTCCGGGAAGATCCCACATGCCATGGAGCGGCTGGGCCCGTGAGCCATGGCCGCTGGGCCTGCGCGTCCAGAGCCTGTGCTCCGCAATGGGAGAGGCCACAACAGTGAGAGGCCCGCGTAACGCAAAAAAAAAAAAAAAAAAAAATTAACCCAGAACTGAAACTAGAGCTGAGTAGTGACAAGGTAAGTGTTACAGTATATAGGAACGAAGGAGTTGCAAAGTGGGGAAGATGAAGTGGAGATTCCTGCATTAACCCAGGACACTCACAGGGGATAATAGGGCCCCAGGTCATTAGGACCCACTTCACTCTGGCAAAAGCATATGCAAATAACATTTAGAGGAAATAGCGCCCAAATTTGGGATTGCATAATTTCCCAAAAATAACAAGCAAATATGAGCTCACAACCAAAGGCTGTCAAGCACACGAGGCAGTAGGTCACTGTGAGTGAGAGTCAGCAGGAACAACAAATACCAAATTTAGATCTTCCAGAATTCCACACAATGGAGTTATGAGATACAGAATTGCTATTATGAAATGTTTAAAGGGATAAAAAATGGAATCACAAAGGATAACAAGCAACAAGAGACAACTGAGAATAACTGTGGATTTGAAGGGAACCAAATGGAAATAAAAAGAACTGCTGAAATAAAATACTCAGTGTATGGCTGAAGTAGTAGGTTAGACAAATGAAGAGAAAATTTAGTTTCCTGGAAGACAGACCTACAAAAATTCCCTAGAGTATGACACAGACAAACAAGGCAAATGTAAACATGAAAGAAACATTAGCTATTGAAAACAGAAAAGAGGTTTAACATACATCTAACTGAAGACCTTGAAGGAGTGAACAGAGAGAATGTAGGAGAGATGATATCTGGAGAAATAATGTCTGAGAATTTCCTAGAACTGATGAAGACATGAATCTACAGATTCAGGAAGCAGAGGTATCATAATGAGGACATGTAAAAATAAATTTGTATTTAGATATATAACAAAACTGAGAAATACCAAAGAAAAAGATATCTTAATGCAGCAAAAGCAAAAAGAAATCTCATAAAGGAATGATAATTATTATACTTTAAAATCAGCAACACTGAAAGTCAGAAGAAAGGAGTATAATCTATTAAAATTGATGACTGAAAATAACTGTCAATCTAGAATGGTTTTCCTCAGCACAGCCATCTTTCAAGAATGAGAATGAAATAAAGATGTTTTGGCTAAACAAAAGTAGAAAAAGTTTATCAGCTACACACCTTCATCTAAAGGATGTTCTTCAGGTAGAAGGAAGGTGATCCCAGAAAGGCCATCTAAGATGCAAGAAGGAAAGATCAACATGCAGGTAAATCTAAACAAACTCTGTTAGAAGGGGGCTCTGCTTTGACCTATTCCTGACAGCTAGATGTAGCCGTGGTGAGCTCAGAGGCAGAACCACAGGGCAGCCTGCTGTCTCTGACTAGATCTCCGCCAGATGCCTACCAGCCGGTCCATGACAGAGTCCTTCCAGATGCCCCAGCAGACCTCTGCATTTCTCACGGCTTCTTGATGACCCTGCCCGCTAAGTTGAAAAGTTTCAGATAACTGAAGCCAGACTATGACCTAGAAGTTTTTGACTATTTTCTCTTATTTCTTATTTAGGTCACATTATCCAATAATGGCAATATGTCTCTCTCCCTGTAAAGCTAGATTTGTGCTTATTCTCTAGTTTTTCAAGGATGAATACTATATTTAGGAATAGGTACACTGGTGGTAAAACTATGAAGAAAAACAAAAAAAAATGGTTAAAACAAAAGTCAAGATGGTAGGAGACAGAAAGGGAGATGTGCTTGAGATCGCCCAAGGGACTACTAAGGTATAAGCAATGATCTTCTTATCCTTGATGGTGAATACATGGTTGTTCATTTTATCATTATTATTTTAAACAGTATATTATATTTATTGTTTATAATATATGATAAATTTGTATTTAGAAATATAATAAAACTGAGAAATACCAAAGAAAAAGAAATCTTAATGCAGCAAAAGCAAAAAGAAACAGTGGAATATAATGAAAAAAACACATGGAATATAATGAAAGTGAAATATTAATCCTTAAATAATTATAATTAGAACAGAAGAAAGGATGAATATTAATGAGTTTAGGGAATTCCCTGGTGGTCCAGTGGTTAGGATCCGGTGCTTTCACTGCAGGAGGCCCGGGTTTGATCCCTGGTCCAGGAACTAAGATCCTGTAAGCCATGTGGCATGACCAGAAAAAAGAGTTTAGCATCTAATGTAAGAAGTTTCGGGCTTCCCTGGTGGTGCAGTGGTTGAGAGTCCGCCTGCGGATGCAGGGGACACGGGTTCGTGCCCCCGTCCGGGAAGATCCCACATGCCGCGGAGCGGCTGGGCCCGTGGGCCATGGCTGCTGAGCCTGCGCGTCTGGAGCCTGTGCTCCACAACGGGAGAGGCCACAACAGTGAGAGGCCCGTGTACCACAAAAAAAAAAAAAAAAAAAAGCTTAAAAAAAGAACAAGAGAATAAACACAAAGAGTAGAAGAGTGAAATTAACAAAGGCCAGGGCACAGTGTGATGAGATAATAAACAAAGACAAAATAGCATTAATGATGTGCAAAGTTTTTTTTTTTTTTAGTATTTTTATTTATTTTAAAAGTTATTATTTATTTAATTTTTGGCTGTGTTGGGTCTTAGTTGTGGTACGCAGGATCTTCACTGAGGCATGCAGGAGAGAAGATGGTTTTAAAGGACTAATAAAAACCCACAAACCTCTGCTGAGATTTCTTTGCATAGATCTTAAGTATACAGAATTAAGTCTGTTTTGTCAAATGTATACACCCATGTAACCACACCCTCATGGCCTTACCCAGTCAACACCCCATCAGAAGCAACCACTGATCTGATTTCTATTACCATAGATTAGTTTTGCTTATTTCAGAACTTCATATAAATAGAATCATATAGTTTGCAATTTTCTTGTGTCTGGCTTATTTATTCAGTGTAATGTTTTTGGGATCATTCATGCTGTTAGCAGTGCTGTAGTTTGCTCCTTTTTATCTCAAGGATATATCACATGGTAATTTCCATATCTAATATCCTGGTTATGGACCCCTGGACTATTATGAGTACACTTGCTATCAACATTCTTGTACAAGGCATTTTTTGGACATATGTTTTCATTTTTCTTGGAAAAATACCTAAAAAGAAACTGCTGGTTCACAGAGAATATGTATGTTTACTTTTAAAGAAACTGTCTATTAAGATTTATTAGAAAAGGGACTTCCCTGGTGGTGCAGTGGTTAAGAATCTGCCTGCCAATGCAGGGGACACAGGTTCGAGCCCTGGTCCGGGAAGATCCCACAGGCTGTGGTGCAACTAAGCCTGCGAGCCACAACTACTGAGCCTGTGCTCTAGAGCCCACAAGCCAGAACTACTGAGCCCTTGTGCCACAACTACTGAAGCCTGCATGCCTAGAGCCTGTGCTCCACAACAAGAGAAGTCACCGCAATGAGAAGCATATGTATCACAACGAAGAGTAACCCCTGCTCACCACAACTAGAGAAAGCCCACACACAGCAGCAAGGACCCAATGCAGCCAAAAATAAATAAACAAACAAACAAACAAATAAAGATATCAAGAATGTAAAAAGGTACATAAAGGGAAAACAAAAGAAAAAAAAGAATGTAAAAGGGTACATTACTACAAACACAAAAGATTAAAATGTAAGATAATACTACAATTTTAAAAACTTAGACAAAATGGTACAAAAATATAATCTACCAAACTGTCTCTGGAAGAATGGAAATATAAACTGATAAAAACACTTCGGAAATGTCTGGCATTTTCTATGAAAGTTGCAAATATGCATATCCTATGACCCAGCAATTCCATTATTAGGTGTCTCTTAGGCAACCTTGATAACTTACATACCAGGAATAATGTACAAGAATGTTCACAGAACATTGTTCATAATGGTAAAAACCTGGAGAATATATAAATATCCATCTATGGATATTTATCACATTAAGAAATTCAAACAGAAAATTTTATAATATTTATTCATTTAAAAATAACAATAAACCCACTAATTACATGCTAAAATAACATTTTTAATGAAAATAACTATTTTTCTAAATAAAAATATTTAGTTAGAAAAGTGGCATTGTTTTACAGTTTTGCAAATCTCTGTCTAGCATAGACAAAGAGAAGATAGCTGGAGTCTCATATTTGCTTCTGCATTCAAGTTGGTGTGATATTGCATGTCATAAGGCCTCTGGGATACTTCACAGTACAGTTGAGAGAAAATAAGAGTGACAAAGAGCACATAATATAATGTCTTAGCATTCTTATGAAAATATATTTAACTTCACAGACCATACTCTACCTGCTATTCTACACTCTAGCAATTACAATGAACAAACTACAGCGGCATACAACAATATACTGCTGTACAAAAGAAGACACAGACATAATATTTCAAATACATAAAGTTCAAACATGACCAAAACCAAATTATATAAACTACTTTATTAATTGTAAAATAAAAAGAAAAGCAAAGACATGATCACCATCAAAATTGGGAGAGTGTTACCCTATCAGGGAGAGAGGGAGTTATCACAGGGAGGGAAGGACCACATGGTGGAAAAGCTTCTTGGGGGTGGGGGGTGTCACAGTAATGTCCTATTTCAGGGGTTAAGTGTTTCCTGTAAAGGGCTAGACAATATTTATTTTGTGGACCGTACTGCCTCTGGTGCAACTACTCAACTCTGCCATGGGGTGGGGGTGGGGGAGTGGAAACCACTGTGTTCCAATAAAGCTTTATTTAAAAAACAAAGTGGCAGGCTGGATTTCACCCAGAGGGCTGTAGCTTGCCTACATGTTTTATTTCTTGACCTGGGTAACGGTCACATGGGTGTTAACTTTATAATTACCCATTAAACTATTCTTTTATGGTTTAAGTACTTTTCCAGTAGTTACATTTCACAATAAGAAATGTAAAATAAATAAAAAGAAAAAGAAAAATAGAAAGCCTCAGTATATTAAAGAAATTGAATCATAGTTAAAAATCCCACAAAAGATATCTGGCCCAAATAATTCCACAGGAGAGTCCTACCCAATTTTCAAGAAACATTAATTCAAACCATTTTACAATATTAAAAAATAAACTATTCATTTTATGAGTTTAGTTTGACCTTGAAATGAAAACCATAAAGTCAGCATGAGAAAAATTATAAGACAATCTCATTCATGTACACAAATCAGAATATCCTAAACAACACATTAGCAAGTTGAAAGCAGTAATGCCAAAGATAAGAAAAGATGCTTAACTTCACTGGTAATTGAGGTAATGGAAATGAAGACCACAATGAGATACTGTTTTATTCCAACTAAAATGGCAAAAATTAAGAAGTCTGATAATATCAGGGGATGGAAAGGATGTGGTCAACAGAATTATACACTGCTGGTAGGAGTGTAAACAGATACAAATACCTGAGAAAAAATTTGTATTATCTTGTCATACTTGAGGTTAAAAGAAAAGTTTGAGTCCCCAAAACTACATATAGCAATATATGATTTTTATATATTTCATAAACAAGCAGAACTAATTAATATTGTTTGGGGAATCATGTCTATGTGATAAAACTATTGAAAAAATCAAGAGAATGACAAACAAAATTTAGGATACTGGTTAGTGACCTTTGGGAGGGAGGCAGTAGGGTGCCAGAGCATAAGGGTACGCACGCAGATGTAACATATTGGTAACGTTCTGGCTCTTGAGTTGACGCGTTGGTTCATGGGTATTCATTAAAAAAAATTATATTGTATAATTTATGTTTGCTATATTTATTTTTTGAATTTACTGTAAATTAAAGTAGATAATTAAAAATAGACTTAATAAAGGAATACACAATTCTTTACTTGTATAGTCACTTGGGGAGAAAACCATAAAAAATAAGTTCCCTCACAGCTAACAAGATAGTCGTAAAACCTGTCTGCTCCCAAAATATGCTTGGCCCACTGTTGCCACAAGTCCTTAGCAAAGGAGCTTTATCAAGTGAAATGAGCAGAGGCTTTAGACTAGAATAGTTGGCTCTGCACTAACGAGTTACCTAATTTTTTAGTTTATTTTCCTCACCTATTAAACAGGCATGTTAATAATTGTTCCTATCTCACAGTGCTAATGTGCAGATCAAATGAGATCATGTCTGTAAGGGATTTATAAATAGCAGTTAGTTTGTGAAAGCTGAAGGTTAGGGGACCATGAGGTTAGAGTTTACTAAGGTATCTGGACCCAGAGGAAGCAGCACTGAAGGGGGTCTGCGTACCTTGATGCGTTGATTGTTCTTCACATAGTGCAGAGTGTTTGACCGATTACCTCCAGCCACCACAGGTGGGTAGGCTAAGATGTCTGCACCACGGGCCCGGCATTCAAATTCAAACTGCAAAACAACAGCAAAGTACGACTGAAAGTCTGACTGAGATATCCTCAGGGCAGCCCCAGCACAGGCTCTCTTCAACAGCCCATACCTCCATTCAAGTACTTATCTTAAGTTAACAATGGAAAACTATTCGTCACATCTTTTTAACCAAACTATTATGCTGTAACTTCAGGCCATTTCTTTTATGCTCACCCCAATACTGTTATTCAACTCTATTATTAAATCTGTACTTTTCTCCTGAGTGCTCTAAATTTCCTGTGATTTTCAAACTGTTAAGTCCAGAAGAGAACATGGAAAACCTATGATTGGGCTGAGTACAGAGAAACGGTCAGATACTTTACATGTTACTATTTGTTTTTTCTTATTTAGATCAACACTGAAATATGGCTTGCATTTTCAACAACAGCTCTAAATTACCAATTTCAACCTTTCAAATAGCTACCGACCTACATGCTCTGGAAGTGTGCAAAAGGATGCTAGGGAAATGGTAAATTCTACTAATTTCATTATATCCTAGGATGGAGCTGGAGACTGGTTCATATCTGCTACTATCTGCAACACAACCTCAGATTCTTTGCCTTTACATTACTTAAACAGTATTATTCTTCTTAACTCACACTTGCAAAGTCTTTCCTTCTTTACCTGTTCTACTTCGCAATTTTCTCCATCTAATTGTAGCTCTACATATTTTAGACTCATCTAATAAATTACCACTGACATTTAAGAACCAAATCCTCTCCACTGATATCTTGCTCACTTCCATGAAAGCCAACTGGATGCCATATGCAAATCAATGAAATTACATTTGCGCCCAACAAAACTTTTCCAGCCATTTAATGCTCACCTTAGCATAAAGAAAGCCTTCCTCTACAGGGGCTTTACTGGCAAACATGGTCTCTATGAAAGCCTGCAAAAAGAATGAAGAATGAAAAGAACATAGTCTCATTTTAACTACGCTGCTTATTCAAATGTTCAAAATACTGGCGGTCAAACGAAAAGCACACTTCTCCCCAACTTTGTCAACCTGAAGTTATGGCTTTGTGGGCATCATAATACAGATTTCCAAAGGGGAAAATATTGCTTTCAGTAATAGCTGACTGATGACAGACTTAGTGGAAGGGCACCCAACCTATCCACTTAGAATATACATTGTATATTAGAATAAGCTACATGGAAACACATTTGACATTTACATTACAAAATGCTTCTACAGCCCTGGAATGTATGAAATTGTGGATTGACTGGTCCAGTCTACAGCAAGGTTTCCCAACCCTGGCACTATCACCATTTTGGGCTAGATTATTCTTTGTTTGAGGGTTGTCCTGTTCAATGTAGGATGACAGTAGCATTTCCCAACTGTGATAATCAGATGTTCCCAAATGTCCCCTGGGGGACACAGAACTGCCCTCAGTTGAGAACCACCGGCCTATACTACCAATGTAAGTACTGTAATTCTCTATGTGTCATGTTTTCTACCTTTATAAGCATACATGTTTATAATTCACCACTGTACCTTGTTCCAAAAAGGCTTCTGATTAGATTACATGGATACATAAAATACAAGATAGCATGAATTCATGGTAGAGTTAAAAAAAAGGCAGGTTTGAGACGAATGATGCTAAACAAAACCAAACCAAAAAGAGGCATACCATAATGACTTTCACAACTACTATGGCTAATATGGACAGGCCACAAATTAATCTCTGAGTTTTCTAGCAGTCAATGTGAAAAGGGAAACTCTGTCGGCTATATAATTTCCAGTGTCTGTGGGATAAAAACAAACCAGTTGCACAAGAATATGATTATATGATACTACAACTAGAAAGGAATTTCTCTCAAGTTGTTAAATGAAGTAATGAATTGAGGAAGAAATGTTTTTAATACCACTTTTTTTTTTTTTTTTTGCTGTACGCGGGCCTCTCACTGTTGTGGCCCTCTCACTGTTGTGGCCTCTCCCGTTGCGGAGCATAGGCTCCGGACGCGCAGGCCCAGCGGCCATGACTCATGGGCCCAGCTGCTCCGCGGCATATGGGATCTTCCCGGACCAGAGCACGAACCCATGTCCCCTGCATCGGCAGGCGGACTCTCAACCACTGCGCCACCAGGGAAGCCCAATAACACTTCTTAATACAAGGTAACATCATCATAAAGCCCAAGAGAGGAAAAGCAACTGGGATGTAACGGGAATATCTGCATGGCCTGCTGCCTTTTCTCATTCTCATCTTTCTTCAGATGTCTCATCCTCAGAGAGGCCTTTCCTGACCACCCTATATCTAAATTAGCATTTTCCATCACACTTTATCCCCTTCCATTGCTTCATTTTTCCTCACAGTATTTAATTCCAGCTGACTATATATCATATATTTGTTTACTGTCTCTCCCCAGTAATGTATGTGGACTGAGGATAGGGACACAGGGACAGCCTGTTTCGCTCACCACTGTATCCTTAGAACCTAAAGCAGTGCCTGCCACCACAGGAGGTACTTAAAATAAATATCTGCTGAATGAATTAGCAATTAAAATTAGTTAGGGACTAATTAGGTGGTCCAGTGGCTAGGATTCCGAGTTTCCACTGCAGGGGGCACGGGTTCAATCCCTGGTTGGAGACAGCGGAACTAAGATCCCATCCCGCAAGCCATGAGGCGCGGCCAAAAGGAAAGAAAATTAAAAAACACGACAGAAAAAAGGAAAAGTGTGGTAGCTCTACTGAGGCTCATACACTTTTTAGAAAAATATTTATTATTTTATTTATTTATTTTGGCTGCGCCAGGTCTTAGTTGCGGCACGTGGGATCTTTGTTGAGGCATGCATGCAGGATCTAGTTCCCCGACCAGGGATCCAATCCGGGCCCCCTGCAGTGGGAACACAGAGTCTTACTCACTGGACCCACCAGGGAAGTCTTGAGGCTCGTAAACTTAAAAGAGGGATTTGTCTTTTTGTTTATTTCCTTTCAAACTGTTAATGAATAGTACAGAGAATTTTTGAAGTCATGGCCCTTTTACACTGCTATGCAGACTAAACAAGATAGAAAACTTCCTTTTGCTTCATAGGTGGTCAAATGCCTGATTTTGCTTTACTTCTTTTTGTAATCAATGTGCTTCCTATGAATCCATTTCTTCACAGATGATTCCAGGTATATATGGTACGTGCTTCATGCCACCTATCCTCACTATGTGTGTGATACCTTTTCTGTAAAGACCAAGGGGCAAACTTTATGACTGCCACTTATTAGGTTGTCTTGTCACAATGTAGCCCACACTCCCAACTAACACTTAACTCTCTTACCTCACTAGGTGCTATTTATTTTTTTTAAACTTTGTTTTATTTATGTATTTACTATTTTTAAAAATTTTATTTATTTTCTGGTTGCGCTGGGTCTTTGTTGCTGCGCGCGGGCTTTCTCTAGTTGCGGCGAGCGGGGGTTACGCTTCATTGTGGTGTGCGGGCTTCTCATTGCGGTGGCTTCTCTTGTTGCGGAGTACGGGCTCTAGGTGTGCAGGCTCCAGTAGTTGCAGCGTGTGGGCTCAGTAGTTGTGGCTCATGGGCTTTAGAGCACAGGCTCAGTAGTTGTGGCGCATGGGCTTAGTTGCTCCGTGCATGTGGGATCTTCCCAGACCAGGGATCAAACCCGTGTCCCCTGCGGTGGCAGGCGGATTCCTAACCACTGCGCCACCAGGGAAGTCCCACTAGGTGCTATTTAAATGTTTGTGTTCTGACTCTTTAAAAATGTAAAATGGGTTTTCTTTGCATTTCACCCTGTGCATCTCATAATCAGAGTACATCATGAATGGATACTGTATAGTTTATGGAGAAGGGAGAGTGGAGAGAAAAAGCATTTCACGAATGATTTCATAAAGGTTTTGTGTGTGTGTCCCCATATGGGTGAGGTTAGAATAAGGAAACTGTGCCATTTGGAAAGGAGGGGAAGGGCACTCAGGGCAGAGGGATGACACAGGACTGTGGCCCATCTCAGAGTTCAGGATGGCCAGCACATATGCTGGAACACATATGTCAAGCACATATGGAGGAACAAGAAGAGATGAAGCTGGAAGGGTAGGTAGGAGGGGCCACACCATGAAAGGCCTTGCAAGGATTACATGTAATCCTTTCAGGATTACATGAAATGTAATCCTGAAAACAACAAGGAGCCACCCAGTTGTTTAAGTAGGAGAGGGACATCAGATTTATAAAGCTCACTCTGCCATGGTAGAGTTATACTCAGGCAATAATGGAAGCAAATAGACAGCAAAGGGATAGTAGGTGTCCCACTGTGCTAGGCATAGGTCAAAATAACACAGCTTGGTATTAAAACCCAGGTCTGTTCTCTACTACACTATTCTGCCTCCCTAGGAGGGCACTTGTGGAGTAGTTAATTAGATATAAGGGTTGGGGAGAAGCAATTATCTGGATAATTTCCATATTTCTATCTATGGTTGTTGGGTAAACATTGATATTATTAACCATGAGAAAGAATACAGGAGGAGAGTCAGGTTTGGTGGAGGGAGAGCACAAGTTTAGATACTTACAGGAAATTCAGGGAGAGATGTCCAGGAGGCAGGATATGCGTTCAGCCACAGGAGAGATCAGACCTGGAGAAAGTCTGATTCCCACCCCACTTTTCCTTCTGCCCAAATATTCTAGCAATTCTCTGTCTGTAAACATTACTTAACTCTAATGGCAAGGTCCTTTACTTATTTTAAACCAAATCAGAGTGCCACACAGTCCAACTGATTAGTATCACATAGGCACAAATTATATTTGGCTTGCCCCCCAAAAGAAGGGAAATTTTTGTTTGGGCTAAGCCACAGAAATATAGCATAACTATTCTTTTTTGTTGTTTTGGGGTTTTTGTTTTTGCTTTTCTTACCATAACTTTTCTTAAGGAAACTATTTTGTCCAAATATCCAAAAATCTTACAGAAACATTCTAGATTAGAATTGGGAATACTGAGGCAATAAAAATCACTGACAGCTAGAAATTGTTTATTAAGAAAAATAAGGCCAGGACTTCCCTGGTGGCAAAGTGGTTAAGAATCCGCCTGCCAATGCAGGGGACACGGGTTCGATCCCTGGTCCGGGAAGATCCCACATGCCACGGAGCATCTAAGCCCATGCACCATGACTACTGAGCCTGCGCTCTAGAGCCCACGAGCCACAACTACTGAAGTCCATGCGCCTAGAGCCCGTGCTCCGCAACAAGAGAAGCCACCGCAATGAGAAGCCTGCGCACCACAATGAAGAGTAGCCCCTGCTCGCCACAACTGGAGAAAGCCCGCAGGCAGCAACGAAGACCCAATGAGCCAAAAATTAAATAAATAAATAAATAAAATTTTAAAAATCCTCTTTGGATTTCTTAAAAAAAAAAAAAAAGAAAGAAAGAAAAATAAGGCCAAATTCCATCTCCCTGTCTGTTGTCATTACTGAATTGGTAGATAAAGGGAATACCACAGACTTAATACTTCTAAATTGTAGGACAATACTTAAAATAGTCTCTCAGGATAACTATGTGAGGACAAGTGACATAAGTGTGGGTCAGAATACTCCTAGGTAGATTTAAAACTGATTTTACACCTTATTCAAAGACATCTGATCATTGGACTGATATCAATTCCTCTGGAGCCCTTAACATTATCCCACAGATCTAGTCTTAGTTCTTCTTCCTTATTTTAAAAATCAGTGATTGCAGGAAGACAAAGACATACGCTTATCACATTTATAATTAGCTATAAGTAGTCTTTGCTGGTCTGGTTGTGGCAAGAGCACTGGACACTGTACTTGAAGGACACTGACAAACTACAGCACAGAGGAGGGTTACCAAAATAAGGGAAAATATAACAAATGAGGAATAGTTAAGGAAAACAAGTCTTCACTTTGGAAAGACTAAGGTAGAACACAGGAAAGCAGCCTTCAAATATCTGTGTGCTGTTCTGCTGTGAGGTTAATTCCAGCAGGTCTGGAATTAGCCTGAGCTGTTTTGCTAAAGTTCCCACTCGGCACTGATCCTGGTCAAAGTCTGAAATATGCTGGTTAACAGCGTTGAGAAGAGTTTCCAAGCACTTTGTTATCAGCTTGTCAGTACAGATAACAGTGAGATTAATGGTTTGTACTTGGTCTCCCTGGGACCTCTGAAGGGCTATGCTGCTTCATAGCAGGAATATGCTAATGTGACCAAAACCCAAAAATCCCTAGCTGAGATTCCATCTGGGGCTCCCTGGTTCCAAGGTGTTCTATGCATGCATCTGTGGTTCCTGAGCCAGAGAAAATGTACCATGCCCGGTCCTAAGGGAGGACAACAGAAGTCTGCACCCAGTTTCTCTGGACCTGGCTGTGAGACAGCCATTGGGTGTGACAGGTATTCTTACATTAATGCTGTTGCTATACTGTACCCTTCTTCTGTACTAACTGTAGACTTGTAAGCACTGTCACTGAGTCTTCTTTAACAACTGACCTGTTTAACTGCCATAGTTAGTAGAGTTGGCATCTAATTCATTCATTCATTTTTTAAAACTGAGATGAAATTCACATTACATAAAATTAACCAATAAAAGTGAACAATTCAGTGGCATTTACTAGATTCACAATGTTGTATAGCCATCACCTTTACCTAGTTCAAAAACACTGTCATCACCCCAAAAGAAAATGCCATACCCAGTACACAGTTACTTTCCATATCCCCCTCACCCTAGCCCCTGGCAAGTATCAATCTGCTTTTAGTCTCTATGGATTTACATATTCTGGATATTTCATATAAATGGAATCATACAATATGTGATCTTTTGTGTCTGGCTTGCTTCACTTAGGATAATGGTTTCAAGGTTCATCAATGCTGTGGAAGGTATGTCATTTCTTTTTATGGCTGAATAGTATACCACTGTATGTATTGATATATATACTACATTTTGTTATTCCATTCATCCACTGACGGACATGTGAGTTGTCTGCACCTTTTGGCTATCCTGAATAGTGTCTCAATGAACATTTGTGTACAAGTATTTGTTTGAGTACCTGTTTTTAATTCTTTTGGGTATATCCCTAAGAGAAGAACTGTCAGATCATATGATAATTGTTTAATTTTTTCAGGAACCCCCATGTATTTTCCACAGTGACTGAACATTCCCACTGGTAATGTGCAAAGGTTCCAATTTTTCCACATCCTCGCCTACATTTGTTATTTTGTTTGTTCGTTTAGTTTTTAATAAGCTATCTTATTGGGTGTGAAGTGGTATCTCATTTAGATTTTGATTTGCATTTCCTAAGTGGCTAATGATATTAAGCATCTTTTCATTGTATATCTTCTTTGGAGAGATGTCTATTCAACTCTTTTGCCCATTTTGTAATTGGGCTGTTTGTGTTTTTGTTTTTCAGTTGCAAGAGTTCTTTACATAGTATTCTGAATACAGACCATTATCAGATTTATGGCTTGAAAATATTTTCTCCCACTCTGTAGGTTGTCTTTTTATTCTCTTGATAATGCCCTCTGACACACAACAGTTTTTAATTTTGATCAAGTCCACTTTATCTGTTTTTCTTTTGTTGCTTATTTTCATTTCATATCTAAAAATCCATTGCCAAATTCATGGTCATAAAGATTCACCCTATGTTTCTGTTAATTTTTTTTTTCTTTTTTTTGTGGTACGCGGGCCCCTCACTGTTGTGGCCTCTCCCGTTGCGGAGCACAGGCTCCGGACGCGCAGGCTCAGCAGCCATGGCTCATGGGCCTAGCCGCTCTGCGGCATGTGGGATCTTCCCGGACCGGGGCACGAACCTGCGTCCCCTGCATCGACAGGCGGACTCTCAACCACTGTGCCACCCTCTGTTAAGTTTTATATAGTTTTAGCTTTTAAGGTTAGGTCTTTGATTTATTTTGAGTTAATTTTTATATATGGTATGAGGTAGGGGTCCAAGATCATTATTTTGCATGTAGATATCCAGTTGTTCCAGCATATCTGAATTATTCTTAATATATGGTAAAGGTATTATTTTGAAAGAAAAAGAATGATTCTGATAAAAAGGGTGGAAAAAAAAGAAAATTATGAGCTTGGATGATTGCCAAGCCACCACTGGTTTAAAGTAGTACTGGCTTTGAAATCAGTGGAATCTGAAAATAACAGAACTTGAACTTTAGCAGCTAGCATAATGGACTAGAAAGGAATTGCAAACCGATAGTGGTCTTGTTAAAAACTCAGTGATATGGTTGCGGCTTTCAGCATTGATCTGAGAAAGTTCAGAATCCTCTTCAGATGAGTTTCACCTACTTTGAGCGGCAGGTAAAGCTCTAACCAAAGGAACCTGGGCCACTGTAATTTTTGATGAACCAGCTAAGCTTGTGATATACACTACAATTAAGATAATTCAGGTAGGGCAAACTGTTTGATGGGGGACAAAAAAGAATCTCGGAAGGGGTTATTCGGTGAAAGAAATGAGCCATTTTTCAGATTTACATGCAACACCCTGATGAACTAAAAATGGTTCCTAAGAATTTTAGATCAAGGAGCAGTGTCTCTGGCTTTAAACACTGTTGAGTGGAGGGGAATTAGGGCTCACTGCAGCTTCAGAGAAACCCCTGGTTTACCAGAATGCATTAAGGGAGGGGTCCACCATACATATCCAGACATAGGCAATTGCCCTGCTTCTCCCTTGTCTTATAAATGGTTGGTGCCTACTGAAGCTGCAGAAATGCTGTAGATGTAGGCAGTATTGCACTGGCTGTATGATGAAGGAAATGAGCACCCTTATGGAATGCCCCTTACTAAATTTATAACAGACACTGTGATAAAGGATGCTCACCAGCAGGGGCTTCATATATGACTTTGCTGTTGGATCTCAGGAGGATATAAACAGGTAGTTTCAGATTTTTTTATCTCAACTTCCTCATATGGATAATAAAAAGATAATACGGAGTTTAGGACTTTACAAGAGAAATAAAATCAGTAAGAAAGAGGACACCAAGGGGATGAAGTTGAACGCTTATCTTTTTTCTTGTTGAGTTGTTACGAGTTCTTTACATATTCTGGATACTAGATCTTTATCGGATATAGGATTTGCAAATATTTTCTCCCATTCCAAAGTTGCCTTTTCACTCTCTTGATAATATTCTTTGATGCACAAAAGGTTTTAATTTTTTTTAAGTTTTTAATTTTGATGAAGCCCAATTTATCTACTTTGTTGTTGTTGCTAGTGCTTTTGGTGTCATATCTAGGACTCCACTACTAAATCCAAGGTCATGAAGATTCACCCCTATGTTTCTGCTAAGAAACACATACGAAAATTAACTCACAGTGGATGAAAGAACTAACCTTACGAGCTAAAGCTAAAGAAAACTCTTAAAAGAAAATATAGGGCTGAATCTTTATAGCTTTGAATTTGGCAATGGATTTTTAGATATGACAACAAAATAAGCAAAAAAAGAAAACTAGATAAATTGGACTTGATCAAAATTAAAAACTGGGGCTTCCCTGGTGGCGCAGTGGTTGAGAATTTGCCTGCTAATGCAGGGGACACGGGTTCGAGACCTGGTCTGGAAAGATCCTACATGCCACGGAGCAACTAGGCCCATGAGCCACAACTACTGAGCCTGTGCGTCTGGAGCCTGTGCTCCGCAACAAGAGAGGCCACGATAGTGAGAGGCCAGTGCACCGCGATGAAGAGTGGCCCCCGCTTGCCACAACTGGAGAAAGTCCTCACACAGAAACGAAGACCCAACACAGCCAAAAATAAATAAATTTTTTTAAAAAATTAAAAACTGTTGTGTGTCAAAGGGCATTGTCAAGAGAGTGAAAAGACAACCTACAGACTGGGAGAAGATATTTGCAAGCCATATATCTGATACTTTACATAGTATTCAGAATACTACGTAAAGAACCCTTACAACTCAAAAACAAAAAGACAAACAGCCCAATTAAAAAAAGGGCAAAAGAACTGAACAGACATCTCTCCAAAGAAGATATACTAAAATCCAATAAGCACACAAAAAGATGTCCAATACCATGAGTGAGTAGGAAAATGCAAATCAAAACCAAAATGAGATAACATTTCACATCCATTAGGATGGCTATTATCAAAACAAACAAACAAACAAACAAAACCCCCAAAAACCTAAAAACAAGTGTTGGTGAGGATGTAGAGAAATTGGAACCCTCGTATATTGTTGGCAGAAGTGTAAAATGGTGAAGCCACATGGTTCCTCAAAAAGTTAAACACAGAATTACCATATGATCCAGCAATCCCACTCTGATACATATATCCAAGAGAATTTAATGCAAGGACTCAAACAGATACTTATATATCAATGCTCATAGCAGCACTATTCATAATGGGCAAAAGGTAGAAACAACCCAAGTATTCATAAACAGATAAATGGATAAATAAAATACAGATACAGGCTATACATACAATGGAATATTATTCAGTCACAGAAAGAAATGAAGTTCTGATACATATATATATATATATGTGACACATAAATCTTGAAGACATTCTGCTAAATTAAACAAGTCAGACAGAAAAGGGGAAATATTACATGATTCTACTTATATAAGAAGAATATTTGCCTATTCTTACTTAGAATAGGCAAATTCATAGTAGATTAGAGGTTATTGGGGCTGGGAGAGGGGAAATTGGGAGTTATTGTTTAAAGGTTACAGAGTTTCTGTTTGGGATGATTAAAGAGTTCTGGAAATAGATAATGGTAATGGTTGCAAAACAATGTGAATATACTTAATACCACTGAATTGTACACTTAAAATGGTTATAATGGTAGTGTGTATTTTACAATAAAAAGTAGCAAATGGAAAGAAAATAAGGGAGCAAAAATTCATTTTTTATATGGCTAATTAAAAATGTTACGAAAAGGAAGAAAATGACAGAGTGCCAAACAATGATAATTTTACAGTAAGGTGGAGAACCTGCAACTGCTTGTCCTCAAACTCCTCAGGATATAAAAATCTCAAGGCAGATACACTCAATTAATCTGATTTAGAGGAATTTTAGAAAGAGAAAGATTCCAATGAGCCACTATCGTCAGATACCAAAATACTGGATTTCAATATTAAGGCGGTAATGGAAGAAGAAGATTGATATGAAGGCCAAGGTCTCTTGACCCAGTTCCTGGCAGGGGACCCAAGACCTTTCACAAATGTGTAAGTCAATGACTGGAGGTCAAGAAGAAATTCTTTTAGGTCTACTGGATACAGGAGCACAGTGTGCAGTACTGCTTAGGGCTGAAAATAAGCCCCTTAGGGATGACAGAATTAATTCAGGGGGATAAGGGGATGCTACTGTGAAAGGAATAAAAATTAAGGTCTGGGGACTTCCCTGGCAGTCCAGTGGTTAAGACTTCGCCTTCCAATGCAGGGGGTATGGGTTCGACCCCTGGTCGGGGAACTAAGATCCCACATGCCTCGTGGCCAAAAAACCAAAATATAAAACAGAAGTGATACTGAAACAAATTCAATAAAGACTTAAAAAAAATTAAGGTCTGGTTAAAAGTTGAAATATATGATAAAACAGCATATACTGTGGTACCTCCCTTACCTGAATGTATAACTGATATGGATATAATGTTTGAATGGAAAATCCTCCCCCTACTGGGTAATATGAAGAAAAGAATAACTTGGGTCTTCCCTTCATCCAGTACTCACTGGATATGCAACACAGGAGCCATTAGAATTAACCTAAGCCAACTCAACTAGAAAACTGGAAACATTATTGGATACCTGGAAGGCAGTACTGCCCTGAATAAAGAAATGTCATATGCAGGTATATTAGTGTCCATAAATTCACTGTACTAGCCCAGTGGCCAATAAGGAAGGCTAATGACAGAGTCCTAACAGTAGACACAGACTCAGCTGTCCCCAATACACTCCACACTATTCAACTGATACAACAATCTAAAGGAGACTGGTATCCTGTATTGATCTGGTTAATGCATTTTCCTCATTATCAATCACTAGTGAGAACCTACAACAACTTGCATTCATGTAGAATGGTTTCCAATATACATTTACAGTATTATTTCATGCCAGAAAGCATTCCAACAAGAAGGGCAATGCCCAAAGGAATTCCATCATAAAATGGAAATGCACTATATGGAGTATGTTACCAGGGGATCCATGGGACAGACTCATCATCTTTATGAGCCTTTTTTCCTCAGATCCTTCCTTTTAACCAACTGCCCAAGGATGCCAGGCAATTGGTCTGGTTCACAGATGGTAGTTCAGAACTAAAGGCAATTCTGTATGGAAAGCAGATATTGAGTCCAGCAGAAGGTAACATCCTTATCAAAGAACAAGCTGGTCCACTGAGTTGAATTACATGTTGTATTCCTAGCCATGATAGAAGAAATGGACACAAATAAAAGCCTCACTATTTGGGTAAATACTGACTCCAATGCACTTGAAATTGGTCTAACAATCGGCCATAAATAACTGAATAAGATTCCCACATGTGGGCCACCACTCTATATAAATCTCTAAGGAATCTCTGAGGGTAAAACGAAGTAGGCCATGTTGATGCTCACCAAAGAAACCCTATGCCAGGGTTTGAAGGTGACTGGAATCAACTAGTTGATGGCCTAATTTGATCTGCTGAAATGTCAACAAAGGTCCATGAAATACGTGGACATGGAGGAACTCAGGCCAGGCAGATGCACTGGACAATGACATAGATCACTGGCCCCTACCGAAGCTCAAATTGTTAATAAGAATTCTCCTTCTTGGAACAGTACAGTTCCATTTTTCTGTATTTATCCAGTCTGTCCCCTTGTAATTGGGAATGGACTAGCTCAGTGGCTGGACCAGAAAATTATACTTTAGCGGGGAAAGGTATGAGTTAAAATTAATGATGGAAAGGCAAGGTTGTTGCTGAGGGAAAGGGAGCCAATGAATGAGTGCCACAAAAGGGAAAATCTAACAATTTCGGTGCCTCAAGAGATGCTTAAAGCAAGAGAATAATATTTCGCTCAGCCTTAACTCAGAAGCTCTTGGGTGAAGGGCTCTGATGAAATCTCTTCCTCTTCTGAAGAGCCAAAAAGAGAGCTAGACAATAGCCAACCTAACAAACTCACTTCCCAGAGTGATATATGTCCTCAAAATGGATGAAGAGATGGGAGCTCTGTGTCTGACTACCTGAAACAATACAAATGTAGCTAGTTTTTTTGATTCTCATTTCATAGGATGGATCTATTATAGAGGACCTGTGTTGGGAAGAAACCTGTGGGCATATTTAACAGGCTGAACCTGAAAAACACTGATTAATAATAATCTAAATGGACATTATGTAGCCATTAATTGTGATGATGGTTTAAAAAAGGTACCACAATGTGATAGTAGAATGGCATCTACTACATGTCCCATCTGTCATAATAACATTATGTGTAAAAATAGCTATTTGCCCTTTTCTTGTGGGTGAACATGCATGAAGAGGAGGAGGGACATTTGGGACACTTGGATCACTGATAAAGAAAAAGTTAAAACTTAGTGGGCCTACATTCCTGAGAATTTTGGAATTTGTTGTTGTTGGTTATGGGAAGCGCTACGGAAAACTCAAACCAAAGTCTGTTTAAGAGTAGACCAAAGTCAACTCATATGATCTAGGCCTGGAGGAATTACCATTTTGGGGGTACCAAATTTATTTCCTAATTGTACTAAAGCAGTTAGTACTCAATGGCAACATGTCTGGTGTTGGCCCACTCGGAACGAGAGCTTTAGAGGAATTAGGAGCTGGGCTATGAGTAACTGGCCAGGCAGATTTGCTTTCAATGAGGAAAGACCTACTAACATGAATAGGGTGCCTTGAAGGCATCCTGTTCCAGGAGTAAAGACAAAAGTGGCAAGATACTTGAAGTAATAACACAGTGCTCACAAAATGAATCTTTTAATTACAGCATACACTAAGACAACATGCCCAAATCAACCCAGCAGTGAGAAGGGAACAAGCTTATGTGTTAATATAAGCTAGGTTAATAGATTCCTTAATTCAAATGGAGTCCAAGGCATCCCAAGCCCTATGGCCAGGAATTCCCATAG